>NC_038045.1:7198140-7877130 GCF_002211085.1 Panicum hallii | reverse complement strand
GCTGTGGGGGAACGAGGGGCTGCGCGGGGGCCTATTTATAGGCGGGGGACAGCGGTGGGGAGGCGGGGCCGCGCGGTGACCGGCCTCCGGGCTCGGCGGGGCGCCATTAAAGGCGTTCGTCCGCTTGCCCGCGTCGTGACGCGGCGTGCGTGCGAGCACAGGACGGTGGCGGCGTGCGGCGCGTTGGGACGGGTACAGGATGGCGGCGGTGTGCGGTAGGGGAGGCAGCGGCGGGCCGTGCGGTTGGCGACGGGCGGCGCGCGCGCGTGGGCGGGCGGCGCGGCGAGGGGCGGGCCAGAGCGGGGGCGCGAGCGCTCGCGGGCCAGAGCACGCGTGCGCGAGGAGTGCGGGGAGCAGGGGCGCGTGGCTCGTGCGCAAGCAGCTTGGCGGCGGGTGGCGCGGCGGCTCGGGCGGAGCGCGGCGGTGGCAGGCGGCGCGGCGTCGCGGGCGCGCGTGCGTGCCGTAGCCGCGCGCGTGCGCGTGCGCGTGGAGTGCGCGCACGGTCCGGCGGTGCGCGCGCGTACGGCGGCGTGCGCGCGAGGGCGGGTGGCGTGGCCGGGGCCAGAAGCCGGGCGGCGTGGCTGAGCGGCGCACGGGAGCAGGGGAAAGGAGGGGAAAAACAGGAAGGAAGGAAGGAGAAAAGAAAAGGGAGGGAAGGAAGAAAAAAAAAGGAAAAGAAAGAAAAGGGAAGGGAAGGAAAAAGAAAAGGAAAAAGGAAAAAAAAGCAATAGGGAGAAAGAGAGAAAAGAAAAGGAAGGAGGGAGGAGTGCCGGCCCCGGTCGCGGCGGTGACCGCGGCCGGTCGGCCACGCGCGGGGGAGCGCGCAGCGCGAGGAGGAAAAAGGGGTTGCGTCGGCGTTGATTGCGGAAGGCGGTCGGGTGCGGTCGTCAGACCGCCGAGCGGCGCGGGATGGGACAGCGGTCACGTTCAGCGTCGGTCGGAAAGGGTTAGGGTTAGGGTTTCGACGGCGAACGGCTTTTAAAGCACTCTAGCGCGTGTTTTATTTTGGTGAATTTTTAGGGCGTCACAAACCTACCCCACTTAAATGAATCTCGTCCTCGAGATTCGGCTGGCTCCTAAACAGATGGGGAAATTCCTTCTTCAGAGCCTCCTCGCGTTCCCAGGTTGCCTCCTCCACTCCGTGTCTGCTCCATTGAACCCTGCATATCCGTACTTCGGAGTTTCGTGTCCTCCTGGTGACAGTGTCCAGAATTTTGACCGGTACTTCCTGGTATCGCAGATCCGGTTGCAGATCTATTGTTTCTACCGGCACGTGTTCTCCCTCGGGTACTCTCAAACACCTTCTTAATTGCGAAACATGGAATACTGGGTGTATATCCGACATTTCTTCTGGTAACTCCAGTTGGTATGCCACGGCTCCGACTCTCTTTAGAACTCGATACGGCCCAATGTATCGAGGGGCCAATTTTCCTTGTACTTGAAACCTTCGCGTTCCTCGAATGGGTGAGACCTTGAGATAAACAAAATCTCCTGGGTTGAAACTCATTTCCCGCCTCTTCTTGTCCGCGTAACTCTTTTGTCGGGATTGAGCCGCTTTCAATTTCTCGCGGATCTCCGCTACTTTTTCTTCTGCTTCCTTTATAAGTGCAGGTCCTACTAGTGCACGTTCTCAGACTTCCGACCACATCAAAGGGGTTTTGCACTTTCTTCCATAGAGGGCTTCGAATGGCGACATGCCCAGGCTGGCTTGGTAGCTATTGTTGTACGAGAATTCTGCATAAGGCAGACTCTGCTCCCAGTCCTTTCCGTAGGTTAGGACACATGCTCTCAGCATATCCTCCATAATCTGATTTACCCTTTCGGTTTGACCATCCGTCTGTGGGTGATATGCAGAGCTGAAATCCAGCTTGGTGCCCATGGCTTGATGCAAGCTTTTCCAGAACCTAGAGGTGAATTGGGTCCCTCTATCCGAGACAATTCGGCTAGGCACTCCGTGCAACTTTACTATGTTTTCAATATAAAGCTTTGCCAGCTTTTCTCCACCATAATTAGTTCGTACGGGTATGAAATGTGCCGATTTAGTGAGTCGGTCCACTATCACCCATATGGAATCGTGTCCCTTCTGTGTTCGGGGTAGACCCACTACAAAGTCCATTCCTACCTCATCCCACTTCCAGACCGGAATGGGCAAGGGTTGCAGTAATCCGGCTGGTTTTTGATGTTCGGCCTTGATCCTTTGGCAAGTATCACAATGAGCCACAAATCGTGCAATATCCGCCTTCATTCCATTCCACCAATATTTTTGCCTTATGTCCTTATACATTTTGGTGGATCCCGGGTGGATGGAGTAGGCCGAGTTGTGGGCTTCGTCCATGATTATTTGCCGGAAGTCCCCATCCTGGGGTACACAAATCCTATTCTCGTACCACAACGTTCCCTTATCGTCCACTCTAAAACCTGGCGCTTTGTTTTCTCCAGTTTGCTTGCAGATCTTTACTAACTCCTGATTCGAGCTTTGAGCCCCTCTAATTCTATCCTCTAGGGTTGATTGGATGCTTAGCACATGGCTGAAACCTCGAGGAACAATGTGCACATTTAATCGTGCCATTTCCTCGCGCAGGTTGTCCTCCTTGGGTCCATAAGTCTTCCGGCTTAGGGCATCGGCCACCACATTTGCCTTTCCGGGGTGGTAATGGATCTCTAAATTGTAGTCCTTAACTAACTCCAGCCATCTCCTCTGCCTTAGGTTCAAATCCGGTTGGGTGAAGATATATTTCAAACTCTTATGACCGGTGTAAATTTCACACTTATTTCCAATCAAATAATGTCTCCAAATCTTAAGGGCATGCACTACGGCTGCTAATTCCAAATCATGGGTTGGGTAATTCTGCTCGTGAGTCTTGAGTTGGCGGGAAGCATATGCAACGACTTTCCCGTCTTGCATCAGAACACACCCCAATCCTTGTCGGGATGCATCACAATAAATTACAAAATCCCGACGAATGTCCGGTAGGGTCAGCACTGGGGCGGTTGTCAACCTTTGTTTCAACTCTTGAAAGCTTCTTTCACAACTTTCTGTCCAAGCGAACTTCTTCTCCTTCTTAAGAAGTTCCGTTATGGGTCGGGTTATCTTGGAGAATCCCTCAATAAATCTCCGATAGTATCCGGCTAATCCAAGAAAACTCCTGATTTCACTAAAGTTGGTCGGCCGCTGCCAGTTAGAGACCGCTTCGACCTTTTCTGGGTCCACGGCTACACCTTCCGCGGTCAGAATGTGACCAAGGAAAGCTACTTTCTCCAGCCAGAATTCACACTTGCTAAATTTAGCGTATAGTTTATGCTTCCTTAGCTTTTCCAACACTACCCGCAGATGTTGTTCATGTTCCTGAACACTCTTGGAGTAGATAAGTATGTCGTCAATAAAGACTATGACAAACTTATCTAGCTCGTCCATGAATACCTTATTCATGAGATTCATAAAATAGGCAGGGGCATTGGTTAGTCCGAAGGACATTACAGTGAACTCAAACTGCCTGTAACGGGTGACAAAAGCTGCCTTGGGGGTATCGTTTTCCCTAATCTTGAGCTGAAAATACCCTGACCTTAGATCGATCTTAGAGAAGTACTTGGCTCCTTTCAACTGATCGAACAGGTCATCGATCCTGGGGAGAGGATACTTATTCTTAATGGTAACCTCGTTCAGTGCCCGGTAATCTACACACAACCTCATACTCCCATCTTTCTTCTTGACAAATAGGACTGGGGCTCCCCATGGCGACGAGCTTGGTCTGATGAAACCAATTCGTTGCAGTTCTTCTAGTTGTTTCTTTAATTCTGTCAACTCGGATGCCGCCATCCTATAGGGTCTTTTGGCTATCGGGGAGGTTCCAGGGATAAGGTCAATGACGAATTCTATATCCCTATCCGGTGGCATACCGGGAAGTTCTTCGGGGAAGACGTCTGGGTATTCGTTTACTACCGGGACTTCTTCTAAGGGCTTAGCTTCCATGCTAAACACCATTGGGTCAAACTTACTATCCCGGGTGTGGCAGATCACTTGTACCCCTTCGGGGTTTGTTAGGTGTACCACCTTGTCGGTACAGCCTATAAGACCATTGTGCCGGCTCAACCAGTCCATTCCAAGGATCACGTCTATTCCCCCAGACTTAAGTACTACCAAATCTGCTAGAAAGTCTACCCCACTTAAATTGATCCTTACCCGTGGACAACCTAATTGACAATTGATGTCGCCCCCAGGCGTCCGGGTTAGTAGGGGTGTTTTTAGTAGCACTGTAGGTATTTTGTGTTTCTCCACAAAGCTTGAGGATATGAACGAGTGCGATCCTCCAGAATCAAATAGTACTGTTGCCAGAGCTGAGTTGACTAGGTACTCACCGAGCACTACGCCCTGAGCTTCTTGAGCCTCCTGCGCATCGAGGTGATTGACGCGTGCTCGTCCAAAAGTCTGCTGGGGCTGCTTCGTCTGCTGACTGTTGTCATTGTTGCGGACGGGCACACGGTTGGCACCAGTTAGGGCTGGTCTGGGTCCATTCACTGTGTTGGAGAAGGCTGATGTGGCCGTCTTGTTCTTGGCATAAGGGCAATTGGCAATGTAATGCCCTATTTCACGGCAGTTGAAACAGGCCCTAACATTGGTGTTGTCGGATGCGACCATGCTTGCATTGCTCTGCGGGGTCCTCACGGTATTCTGGCTCCTAGGCTGAGCTTCAGAGGCTCGTGTTCCTGTCACTTGGGACTGAGTCCTATACTGCATTGGGGCCTGGGATCATGGTGCAGTGTAGTTGGAGTTCCTCGGCTTTTGGAAGCGTCACAAACCTACCCCACTTAAATGAATCTCGTCCTCGAGATTCGGCTGGCTCCTAAACAGATAGGGAAATTCCTTCTTCAGAGCCTCCTCGCGTTCCCAGGTTGCCTCCTCCACTCCGTGTCTGCTCCATTGAACCCTGCATATAACCATTAGTCGAATTAATTACAAAGGACCGAAGTGTGTGAGAGCGCAGCACCTAGCTCAACTAACCACAATGCAACCCAAGGTATTTATATAAAGGATAAAGTGGCTAGGAAGTCCTTATAGGCATACAATATTAAAATACAGTATGAAAAATGTATTTAAAAGTGATAGGAGGTTTATGTTATACTTGCCTTCCTCGAAGTTCTCCTGTTGCTGCTCAAACTGCTCTGCAGAGAGGGGCTCCTGGTACTCGTCCAAAGGCTCAGCGTCTACTCACGATCGCATTGCCATAACATGGTCCACACATACACACATGTACAGACAATAGTAAACTATAAGAAACAGTACACCAATACAAGAAAACAGCATACAAAACTAGTCTAAAGTTGTTCTACGCGTTACAATGATCGCGTGAGCGCAAGAATCACCTAAAACAGATCTAAGACGCGAATTCTAGGGCTAAAACAAGGTCCAGGGGCCTTTCTGTAAGAAAACAGGAAAACCAGGGGGTTCTGCATAAAAACCAGGGGCCTAAACGTAATTAAAGGCTAGACTTAGGGTCTCACACACTAAAACCCTAGGGCTGGACGGCGGGTTCAATTTTGAACAACTACAAGGGGCTGAACAGAAGAAACAGGATTAAAACGTAAATACTTTTGAACTAAAGAGGACCGCGGGTTGATTCTTGAAAAGCGCAGGGGCTCTTTAGCAAATCTGGCAGGCCGAACCGGTACGGGGGAGTCCCATCCGCTGGATCATGATCTGACGGTCTGGATCAAAGGGGCTGGGGATCTAATCCTACCCACTGGCCGCGGATCGGACGGCTCAGAAGAAAAAGGGGGCCGGGCGGTGGCAACTGCTCGCCGGAGACCACCCCCGCGGCGGTGCCTCGCCGGTGCGCACTCTATCCTGCGGTTCGGAGCATTAGGGCTAGGGCCTAAGGCCTGGTATGCACGCGCGATGCAGAACAAACCCGATCGGCCCGTGAGCAGCGCTACAGGAGGGGGGGGTTTGCCATGGCGGGCGGCTGCGCGGGCGGTAGCAGAACGCCGGCAACCGTCGTCCCGACGCTATGTACGTACACAGCCTACAGGAACTGGCGTAACAGAACGAGGGGACAAAGGTGACGCTCACCGAGGGCTTGGGATCGGCGGGGACGCGGCGCAGAGGCGACTTCGGCGGGGTCCGGCGGTGAGGAAAGCCGGTGCTCGTGGGGGGAAACCTTGGGGTGCGCTGCAGGGCTCCGGGTGCCTCGTTCGGCGGCGCACACGGGCGGTGAGGGTCGTGCCGGAGTTAAAGGGCCCGAAGAGGTGACGACAAGAGCGAATTGCGGCAGCGCAGGGGACGTGCAACGCCGGCGGCTGCTCCAATTCAAGCGGCGGTGAGGTGGTGCGGGAGCTCGGGGTGCATTGGAGGGTTGCGGCGGCTTAGGGTGGTCCCAAGGGCAACCGCAGATAAGAAGAGGGGAAGGTGGCCGCCTCGGCGTGCGGATCAATCAAGCAACGGAACTCCGCCCCTCACGGAATCGTTGCGGCCCGTCCCGATCCGAGCGCGGCGCGCTTCTAGAAGAGCCCAGGCGTGGGGGCTAGGCCAGCTTGCAGCTCGGCTGGGTGCTGCGCAGGAGGAGAGGGCCCGGGGTGCGGTGGCGCGGGGCCACAGCCAGCGACCGAGCGACCGGACCGGCGGAGGGGGAAAACAGGGGAGGGGCGCGAGGAAGGGGAGGAGTCTGACCAGTGGGGCCGCTAGGTCAGGGAGAGGAAGAGAGGGAGAGGCGCGCTCGGGCTGGCGCTGAAGGGCCGAGGGAGCTGGGCCTCGGGCGCGGTTGGGCCGCGCGGAAGAGAAGAGAGAATGGTGGGCCTGTGCGGGAAGGGGAAGGGCCGGCCCAAAGGGAGAGAGGGAAAGGGAAACAGGCCGGCTGCTGGGCTCTGTTCTCTTCTTCTTCTTTTCTTTTCCTTTTCCACACTCAAACTATTCAAACAACTCTATTTGAATTCAATTAAAGTTGAATTCAAACCCTATACACCCAATAAAAATAAAACAATGCTCCAGCATGAATGCACAGACAAGTTGATCCTAAGATAAATTTTATTTTCTTGTGTTATAAAATTACTTCAAATGCAGGATAAATTAGAGAAAACCTTGAAAATTTTATTTAAGCCCAAATAAATTCATTAAAATTTGGAAAAAATTTACATTAGGGTGTTACAAACCCGCTCGTTGAAATCAATTTTCAGGTGCGGGTCACCTCTTAACCCGCTCCTGAAAAGACTATTTCCATGGATGGATTATGGGCCCACCCGTCCCTGAAAATAATTTTCAGCGGCGAGCTAGGGCATGACCTACCTCTGGAAATAGATTTTTAGGAACAGGTACCGCCCTCACCCTTAGAAATAGATTTCTACCTACTCGGAAAATCCTTTTCACAATAGTAAAGTGTGGCAGCGTCTATTTACTAGCAGTAGGAAATGTGGCAGCTAGCTGGCCATGATGAACACGTGGCATGGGGAGGTAGAGTAGAAATGTGAACGTGGATACCTCAATTATTCAATATCCATATCTGTTAAAATATAAATATTTTTACTCTTATTTGTGTTTGATTCTAGCATGTACGAAAATGGATATATCATAATCTGTTTTCTTATTATTTTTTTCTACCTAATTTTGTATGGTATTCGAAATATCCAACAATATCTAAAAGTTATTTCTACAACTAATGACAAACAATACTCTCCACATTCCAAATTAATATTGTATCACTTTAGTTTTATTCTAAGTCAAGCATCTATAACTTTGACCAAGCTTATAATTTTTTTTGCAAATTTCCACGATACCAAATAAATAAAAGATCATAAGAGAATTTATGAAACTAATTTGATGTTGTAGAGGTTTTTATCTTTTTATACAAATTTATTTAACTTTCATACAAGTTTGGCTAAGAAAGGACATAATGTGACAAGTAATTAGGAACAGGAGCGTTAATTTTAATATTGATAATGAGAAAACGTCATTGAAACTATACAAAAGTTTTCTCTCAAAATAATAGTAGTGATAAATAATAATACCTATGTTCTAGAATATAGCTATTTTTAAGTTTTTTCCAAGTCCAACCTTTTAAATTTTGACTGTAGATGGAAAAAACTATAAAGATTGACAACATATAAACGATACTAGTTTATTTATAATGAAACCAACTATCATAACACGTTATCTTTTCTATTTAAAGTAATTATTTTTGAAGATATTATTGGTCAAAGATAAAAATATTTAACTTTGACCAAGTCTAAAAGTTGCTGTATTTTAGGATGAAGGTAGTATTAATTTTAGTATTACTAGATATGTTATTTATACTCATACTTTAATCCCAACTTTCATAATCATTTTGTTGTTACAACATAACCGATAAAGCAAATAGGCACATGCTATCTTTTAAATCTACTAAATATCCGATTGGGAATATGAATTCAAGCTATCCACTTTGTAATTAACATTCAAGAGCATTCGAATTCGTATTGGATTATTGTTCAAAATGCTATCCAAATCTGATTTCATGTTAGTCCGATCAGATTCCATCCATAGTGACTGTCAAGGAGTTAAGGTTATTAGCAGTATCAAACACTGACCTGATGCCGGCACTTTGTTATGTGAAGTGACTATATGTGTTGTGCATAGAGGGAGCTCCTGTCGTAGATGATTCTGTGCGTACTAATTGTCAAGATCAAGATCGATACCATTAATTTTTTTTCCACCAACCATTTTTGGTAATGTGGATGGAGCAAATATAGACTCTAGCCGTCATTGGTACGATACTTTGATTTTTTTGAGTTTTGTCTAAAAACATTGTTCTTGTTTGTAATAATCCACGGATGGATTCTCTTATTCATTTCTCGGATGCTATAAGCCAATTAGCTCACAATAAGATAGCAAAATAAAAATCTGCTCCGAATGAAATGTTGATTGATTGGAGATCTTTGGATTATGAGGTGACAGACCCAGCTAAATATGTGCGTCTGCAGTAGTAGAATAAAGTTGCTTTGGTTGAGATGCTCAAATGCCAGAGAGACTCCACTCCTTTGGTTTATTTGATTAAATGTTCGAGAATCTTCAGATCTTTATGTCTCTCTCCTTTTGTTTATTTGATCCAATGTTCGAGAATCTTCAGAGCTCACGGACATTGTGAAATTTAGTTAACATTCAACAATTAACCACACATTTTTGTTTGCTGCACATCCTATTTCTAAATATTCTAGCACTGCTGAAATTATACCAGCCTGAACACAAATTGTGATATATGTTTGTCGCAGGCTGCTGCCGTTTTATCATTAAACCTCATGCACAATTTGATGTGCGGTGGATTCGATAATCAATGAATATTCAAGTTGTACACTGTCGGTACATACGGATAGGGGTACCTCTTGTTAGGGTGTCCAACCCGAAGGGCGCAAGGTTATCCGTAACCTCGCCCTAGACCATTGGGTGACGGGGCGTATGGCCCGAGCCTAACAGCTGGGGTCACGGTCTCCGGATCTCACCCTGTACTCTGGCAGGCCCGACGCCTCCACGTGCCCACATGGACAAAGCGCTCAGGGACGGTCACCACGGGCCCAAACCACCAGGGGGGTCCGGTGCCACCATGTGTGGGAGCCGGACCCCCTGGGGGCCTGTGCTCCTAGGCCGGCCTCGGGGTCCCGACCTCCCTTCCCCACGAAGGAGGTCCGGCGCCGCCG
The DNA here is from genome assembly GCF_002211085.1 of Panicum hallii. NCBI lineage: Eukaryota > Viridiplantae > Streptophyta > Magnoliopsida > Poales > Poaceae > Panicum > Panicum hallii. The sequence goes on along the minus strand of NC_038045.1, from coordinate 7,867,473 downwards.
CGTGCCACAGAGGAAGTGGTTACTAAGACAGCTCAGCCACGTGTATGGTGGCAGTAAGCCTTCTGCGGGACGCCGACCCAACTACCGCATTAAATGCGGGTAGGTGGGCTGGGTGTGCCCGTGACAGGGCGTGGGCTGCCCACTGACACGTTGGGCAGGTATGCTGACACCACGGTAAGCCCGCCTGTTACCGAGGCGGCGCGTCACATCACCATGCTCTGCGCGCGGGCAGGCGGCGTGTAGTCACATCACAGCGCCGCACGCGTGAGCAAAGGGTAATTATGATCTGCTACAAGAGAGCTGAGGCGTGCGTTGCTCCAGTGTGCGCGGAGGCTACGCCGCAGCGGGTCAACATAGCCCCTTCACCTGACAGCAGGAATTGACCCAACAGTGACAACACGTCTTCCACTGTGCATGTCACTGACAGCAGCTATTGTGCCGGTAAGACGGCACATGACCATACCCTGGTTGCTGATACGCACATCAAGTTCTCGATCGAGGACTACAGGAAGGAGCTGGAGCGTAAGATCTCTGTATTCGTCGCATTAAAGGCTCCAGTGTGTACATTGTTTAATGTATCGCCGGGCCCACCTGTCGAGACCCCGCTCAGTGTACGCGCTACCCTTGAGCCTATAAAAGGGAGAGCGCGCTCGTTAGAACGGGCTCTCGGAGGTTGAGAAAAGGTTCTCTGTAGTCTCACGGGCTCTTGCAGGCTTTTCTCAAGCCCATAAGGAATACAACGCACAAGTGGACGTAGGGTTTTACGCTCCGGCGGTCTGAACCACTCTAAAATTCTCGTGTCCTTTCCGTGTTCTTCCACCCTTTGATCAAGCGTTTCTAGGCTTTCCCCAAACTCATCCTAAACTAGGATTAGACGGATGCATTCCGCCACCCAGCTGGAGAAATCCTCCGACATACACTAAATTGTTTTTTTTATTTCAAAGCATTTAATTAATAATGATTGCTATTATGAAATGCACTGCAAGAATATAAGATCCAATCAATTAGACTTCTTACGCATATTGTTGGTGTCATTAAAATATTTGTGTGACGGGTTAGAAAAATATATAGGGTAATATGACTGTCGTAGCTTTAAATGTACAGTAATTTAAGAAATAATAATTTATTTTCCCGCACTGAGTGATGCAACTTGCATGTATTGCGTGCCTAGGAGCAGCTGCATTCTAATGGAGTCATCATATTACATGTTTGCACGTACATGTGAAAATTTCTACTACCTCCGATCGGATAATAGGCATTTCAGACAACTTAAACGATATGCTTGCTATTTGTTTTGTCTCAATGTCAAGTAACAGTGACCGATCGAGGAATTCTTTCTTGTATAAATTCAAAGTGTATCAATACATTTAATAAACAAAAGAATTAGCTATAAAAGGTATATGATTATAGTTTTCATTTTTATAATGATAATCCTATAATTCTAAAAATGCATACTCAGTAATGAAAGCTCCAAACACGATGTGATCCGGAGGAAAGGAAGTTTTTTCTTTTCAATGAGGCTAATTCAAACCTAGGGCACTTGCAGGACATAAGTAGAGAGGCTCCACTACCCCTGAATATTTGTATAAAGTCAAAAGTGAGTGGTCACTTTTTGTAAGAAAAGGAAAAAGATATTGATTGTAGAAGCTACCTCAATGGAAACCTGAAAAGAAAGGGCAAAAAAAAGGAAAGAAAAAGAAAAAAAAAACTTCAAAGACGCAGAAGGAATTTACATACGTAATTTCTTGCCACACGTTCGTTGACCTTTGAGCACTGCTGAGATTGACCTCGAGATCAGCGAGCGGTCATCAGAAATTGCCAACCTCTTGCAAACACTATTCTGCAATAAAGAAAGGTGTGAACCCATAAGACTTTGACAGACCAAAAAGAAATGCTGTGCCAAACAAATTCGCCCTGCTGCAGCTGACCCGATCGTGACACACGCGGGGGACGTCGTCGCGTAACGCCGCCGCGGCGTCAGCCTCAAATGGAGCTTAGCTTGACTTGATGATCCTCTCGAGTCAATGACGCGGCTGTTTAGTCAGTCGGTTGGGCGCTGGATCTGACGGCACACATATAATTATTATTAATTAATTAACTAACTAACTCTCCGGACCGGGAGATGGTTCAGAAAAATAAGGTTTGCCCAGATCCAAGCTGATCGCTGATCCGGACGAATGATTCGTCGCCACGCCGGCAGCCCAACCAAGCTGTTTGCCTGGACCGGAGCGGCGCCCGGGCCGGCGTCGTCATCGCCTTGCGTTGGACGGATTACCTCAGCAGCGCGTCGCCGGAAGCCGCGGCGAAGGCGGCGTACGTGTCAGCGATTGATTTGGCTGGTGGTGGCCAGCTTCCTGACGGCAGATGATTGTTGTTGTTGAAGGCTTGAAGCTCTGCGCGCGGGCACCAAGCGTGAACAGTGTGTGCCGCTGCCGTTGGCATGATTGACAGAGTGCATGAACGTGTAAGAGCCGACGTGGCTGCATCAGAGTAGGGGGCAAAATTCAATAGCGATCGGAAAACTAATACTACCTTGTTTTTTAAAAAAAAATTCTCCCGGACCAAAACGGAAAACGAAACGTGGGAAACTGGTGCCGGCATTGGACCATAGTCCATAAGTTGATCGTTCAAATAAACATTACTAATTTACCATAGACTACTAGGTAAATATATCCGTGCGTTGCTACGGGCAAAATTGGTATAGGTATCGGATACGTATAGTTGCCCTTGCGTTAATTTATAGGGATCTCCACGATCGAGTCGTGAACGGAGGGCTGATTCAACTCGCATACGGGCCTACCTATCAATGTCAATAACACTGAACGGACCAATCAAAAGGTGAAAACCTTATGAAGAAATAGATATAGATATAGATAAGCAATATAAACATTCATTCACACTATGCAACTCACAATTCATTCAGTATGAACATATATTTTGCATACAAGGGTATGATTGCACATGGGCTCAGTGAGCTGCGTGCCTGACTAGCATGGCGCCCTAATAACTCCAAATATTGATGGAAAACCATAAAACTTCCATGTAAACAAATGCGGTACACCTACAATTCGAAAAAAAAAGAAAAAGAGAAGAATGTGCTCTCATCTTTCCATTATGGAATTCCCTGGTTCCTACTTTCATCTCCCTAAGTTTTATTTTTCTTGGGCATCACTAATTTTCACCACTAGATGAGGGTATATACAGCACCTTCTTTTCTCTTCTTTATCTTTTTTCTAAAATAAATATAGCAGCATCAATATTCAATGTCGGTTTAACAAGTAGGTGGATCGGACGACCGGATTCGGGCGTGGACAGATGTACGGTCGCTCAAGTTGACAAAGAACCCGTGAGAGCCAGGACAGCCCGAGGCCGAGGTTGTTATGTGCTAACCTCCCATCACGTACGGGCTCAGACGACACAGGTCCCAACCGGTAGGTGCCTCTCTTCATCTCGCACACAGCATTGCTCTCCTGATTGGTAGCATGTGTCCCGGCTGGTAGGTAATGTGTGGGCGCTGTAGTGTGTGTGGACAGTGGCCACCCAGGTTCATGGCACCACTCAAAGGGACACTGGACTGACCATTTCACAACTCATGGGGTTTGTATGTGTGGTGGAGCAGGGAATATAATAGTGCATTGGCTCAGGCCATGCAGAGCATCATCTTTTTCTCTCTTTTTTTTGGTTACAACGAGATGAAAAAATGTCATGGGTTTTTGGTGTCAAAGGAAGAACATTAATGTTGGATCCTAGCCACCTTGCCGAAACATTAGATTGCTTGCAGTACATCAATGTATAGTACTTTAGAGATAACGAACTACCACTAGGGTGATGGGATATGCTCGTACTAGACATTATTAGAGATGACATTTCTGTAATGCAGATTGCCGTGGGAACATGCCTAGCTCTACCAAACCTGGATGCTCAGTACCAACTACCAACTGCTTAGTTTCTAGTGAGGTGTTAGCACCAACTGTTCTGTAGTGCTCGTGCCACACCCCAACTGCAATCCCCTGCGCTAGCAGTAGCACCAATTATTCAGTCGTGCTCGTGTTGCGTACCAGCTGCAAGTCTTGACTCTGGGCAGTTGGAGGATGCTGCATCGCTGCATATTACAGATTCGGAGTTTGCTGTTCTAATTTTGGTGGCACCTAGATTGGGTGTACACAATAATTGATACTAGTGAAACAAACAGTAGTGCCTGAGGAGTGATGAAGCATTTTTTCCCCATGTTTCCTTGCAACTTATCTTAGTATGTATGTTTGACTTTTTGAAATGCTTCTGCATAGAAAATTTATATAAATCATCTAGACGTTGGTGGAGAAGCTCAGTAAGCCAGTATATATAGTTTGTGCTTATGCTTATAGTAACCAAATATATAAGCGAGAGTCCAGCACCAAAATATGTCGATAAAGAGTAAAAATTTTGACGAGGGGAAGACAAAAATTCAGGCTTGTTTCAATAAGTGGAAATTAGTCTCACCCTCAATCCTTTGGATTAACAAGGATTTTGGTTAGTTTATTTTCACTTTTCAGTCCAAATCGGTCTGCTCTTACGATTTTGATTGCGTGTGTTCAGACAAGCCTTTGAGAGATGATCCTTTATTTATCATCCAGTTCCTCGCAATGATCGACCATACTAATTGTATAATAATAGTTGAGTCACTACTTCCAATTTTGCATCCATTAGTAGGGTTCACTTACTAGCATCAAAACCCCAGGAAAACACCCAAAACCCCGAGGTGGAGTCAGAAAGCGGGTTATGCCCTAGGCTAGGACATAAGTCTTAGGTTGTGCCCTCTATGCCTTCTACATTTTTTCTATTTTTAGGAAACACAAAGTTGATTGGGCTTTTGTTGTGAGACGACTTTGGGCCTAGCTCTGCCTTTGGTGACATCCCTCTCCAGGGTTCCTAGATGAGCCATGGCATTCCTATACATGCTAGACCACTATTAGTTTACAGTTTCACACATTTACATGTATCAATTACATGAGGTTCATATTTTTAGAACTCGAAGATCACAAATGCATACCTAAATTGCAGAGGTAGAAATTGCATCAGCAAAACTTATAGCATCATAAAATTCTTTAGAAAACTCTAAAAAGCTCATTTGCTTTTAGAAAAAGAAAAGAAGGGTAAGAGATAGAGATAAAATGGCCATCTAAATCTAACCTTCAAGATAAGCCATGCTGTTCTAATAATCAGGAATGCACCAGCCCTTCACAAGATAAGAGTCTTCACGTGAGTTTAGTTAAACTCTTGCATGAACACAATCTGAATGCACCATTATTTCCCTTAGAATTTTCTAATTTCAAAATTGTATATGACAATTTTCTCATAATAGAGTCCTTATGAAAAGAACCACTAACATTTGAAATGGAACTAGCTTTCCTGCATCGTTCATCGGAACCCTCCAACCAATTGATTGCATCATTCAAAAAAGACATGTTTGCCCTATTGTAGCATGTAGGTACTTTTGTAAATCCTCATAAGAGCAACACTAAGGAAAAAAGATGTGTGAATTCACTCCGATACGCCTGTCTTTCTATCAAATGAAACCTTTTTCTTTTACAAAATCCTCATAAGAGCACCACTAAGAATTAGACTCTTCCTTCGTGCAGCCACCCATCGGAGTGAATTCACATATCAACCATTCTTATTTGGCACCATAAAACCCTTCTAGATAAAAAGACAACATAAAATGTCACCTTCCTGGTTAGCCATGTTATTCAGATAATCATACATGCACCCCTTCACATGATGAATCTTCTCACAAATTTAACATTAGCATCTACGTGATGACAGTCTATATACACATCCTTGTAATTTTCTAATTACAAAACTGTAAATGATGCTTTTATTAGTGTAGGGTGTCCTCACAGAAAAGCATGCTACATGTGAAACTGAACCTTGTTTCATGCTTCGACAATATCTCGTACGATGAGTCGATGACAATTTGTACACACCTCTCTCATAATTTTCTAATTTAAAAACCGTAGATGACACATTTCTTAGTGTGTAGTCCTCACAGAAAAGCAGCGCTAACATTTGAAACTGAACCCACTTTAATGCATCCCTTGTCGGAATCCTCCAACCAGTTCATTGCCTCCCTTTGAAGAAGACAAAACGTCCTAGCGTAGCATCTAGGCAATTTTGCATGTATTTGATCAAAGGCAACCTTTTTATTTCACAAAATCCTCATAAAAGCACCACTAACAATCAAAATCAAGCCTCTTCCTTCACTCAAACACCCACCAGAGTGGATTCACACATCATTGAAACTTATGGCATCATAAAACCGTTTTAGATAAAATTAATACCCACCCAAACCTCACCTTCTATATGAGCCATGTCATTTCGATAATTAGATATGCACCACATTTTCACACATGATGAATCTTCTCACAACTTTAACATTAACATCTTGTGTAATGACATTGTGTATGCACCTCTTTCCTTGTAATTTTTGACACTTTTTTTAGTGTAGAAGACTCACAGAAAAGAACCGCTAACATTCAAAACGGAACCTTCTTTCACACACCGCTTGTCAGAACACTCCAACTAGTTCATGGCCCCCTTCGAAAAGGACAAAATGAACACCATTAACAAGCAAAATCAAAACTCTTATTCCACACAATCAAATGCAACACTGAATCCACACATCATCGAAACTCATGGCATCATAAACCCCTTATATATAAAAAGGCAATCCAAACATCACCTTCTAGATGAACCGCGTCATTCCAAATGAGATATGCACCAGCCCGCCACAAGATGATTCTTCTCACAACTTCAATGTTAACACCTTGCACAATGACAAGTTATATAGACATCCGTTTCTTGTAATTTTCTGATAGATGTTGGAACCGTATATGATACTTTTCTTAGTGTAGAGTTCTCATAGAAAAGCAAAGCACCCACTGGCATTTGAAACAAAAACCGCCCTTGTGCACTGTTTTGCAAAACCCTTTAACAAGTTTATCACCTCATTCGTAAAAGACAACACATCCTAGTGATCATATTGGTACTTTGCACGTCTGTCATTCAATCACAAGCAACCTTTTCCTTCCACGGAATCTTCGCAAGAGTACAACTAACTTATAAAATCAAATTCCTCCCTTTTACAACCATGTCAATAGTATAAATACACGTATGTATAAATTTTATACCAGGTTGTGCTATATCAATAATAATCAGAATACGCAGTGGAGAAGTACTGCTCGTCTACTGCTGCGTACATTGAATTCATAAACAAAAAAATGATATACACAACAGATGGACCACGGAGATGAAATCCATACTATGAAAACCATTGTTTTGTAAAACCCTGAATAAAATCCTCAAGAAACCCTTTGAAAAAAATGAAAAAGAAAAGGAAACAAAAGAAAAAGAAAAGGAGAGCAATCCAAAAACCCACCTTCCATTTGTCCGTTTCCTCCGTGGCCATGTGCGCGAAACGCCCCCACCTCACTCCCCCTCCTCTTTAAATAAACCCCACTCTCACCGCCCCCTTCTTCCCCACCAGGCCACCACCACCTCCTCTGCCATCCCCGTCTCCTCCCCTTCCTCTCGCTCCTCGCCAGAACCCCACACCCCCAGCCGGATCAAGGCGGCGCGATGCTGGAGGAGGCGATCCCCGCGCTGTGGAGCGCCGTCCACGGGTTCTTCACCCCCGCCGTGCTCTTCGTCGTCCTCAACATCGTCATTGGCACCATCGCCGTCACCTCCAAGGTCGCCGCACCGGCGGCCGGCGCCGCCGAGGAGGAGGGCGGCGCTGCTGGGGCGGGTGCCGGAGTCGAGCAGTACCGGAAGCTGTCCCGCGTGCCCTCCATGGCGTTCGACCGGCTCCGGTCCTTCAACCTCTCCCGCTTCGCCGCGCCCGCGCCCGAGCCCGCCGTGGCCGGGGAGGTGGTTCTGGGGTACGTGCAGACCCCCGAGGTGGCGGTTGAGAAGGAGGAGCCCGTGGTTGAGCCAGAGCCCGAGCCCGAGCCGGAGCGCGAGCTCGAGGACGCGCACGCGGCGGTGCACATGGAGAGGAGCCGGTCGGAGGCCGCGGCGGCGGCGGAAGCGGAGCTACCGCGCCTCCCCGCGCGGCTGCACAAGTCGGCCAGCGACCGGTCGGCGTTCGCGCACTTCGAGGCCGAGGAGGTGGAGGAGGCCGTGCGGGCGGTGGAGGCGCGGCGCCCGGCGACGACCAGGGAGGGGGCGCGCCGCGCCCCCGTGGCGGAGCCGGAGCCGGAGGAGGCGGCGGAAGAGGCCGGCGGCGAGGTGGACGCGCTGGCGGACGCCTTCATCAACAAGTTCCACCACCAGCTGAAGCTGCAGCGCATCGAGTCGTTCATCCGCCACCGCGAGACCGTCCGCCGCGGCCAGCCGGCCGCCGGGGCCGTCTAGGCAGGTGGCAACCCCGGGCCGGTCGAGATGCAAGACATCGAGCTGCGAGAGTGAGAGGGCAGAGGAAGAAGAGGAAGAGAAGGCATGCGAGGGGATTGGGAGGATGGTAATTCCCTTGTTCCCCCGATCTGATCCGATTTGGTTTTTTTCGCGTTTCCTGGTGCTAGTACGTCGTAGCTCCATGGGTTTTGGATATAGAGCCCCGCGCCATGCGGCATCCGCATCGCCATCGCATCCTGTGAATGAATCGATAAAGGAAGAACAAGCAACCCGTAGCTAAGTTGCTGTAAATTATTGTCTGTCTTTGCAAATGTGTCTAAAGCATCCGCGAGTTCTTCAGACTTCGCTGAATGTGGATAGCGATTGCGACGCTTGCGGCTGAGCACGGCGTCCGCGTCACCAATCCAGGCTTGCTGCTCTGTCTAGTAGCACGAGTTCGGAGTAAGATATGAACAATGCCCAGTCACCGGGCCGTAATCTCTATCCCAGTGATGCAGCAGGGAGGATAAACAACGGTGGTTAGCAAAGCTGTTAGTGGCAATGTTTGATTGCGTCGAGGATTAAGACAAGCAAGCCACGGGCGATTACCGCCGAGCCAGCAAGCGGGAGGAAGGTAGGTACACCGTACACGACGATCCCCCAACGAGAACAGATTCGCCGGAAAATGTCCGGACGCGGACAAGCGTCGCCCTGGCCGGCTCCGGGCGCCGGAGCGCCGCCGAAGCTGTTGTTTACTGCGCCGCATCTGGAGCTGTCCCCCTGCCGCGGCCTCCCTCCCTGCCACCGTCCCCGTCGTCGTGTCCGGTCGCTTTCCCTTCCCCCGCTTTCTTTAGTCCCGCCAGCCTCGGCGCCCGCGCACATGGCCACCGGCCGCACTCCCCATTCCACCGGCACCGGCTTCACTGGTGGTGGTGAACGACGCCAGCTCCGGCTCGCAGAACAGAGCTGGGCGGCGCCTGTGCCGCCGCATAAAATTTGCGGTCTCGCCGTTCGGTGGTGTTCTGCTCATCTTCCTGGCCGCTTCCTTCAGAAACTTCAGGTGCAGTTCCAGGTCCAGCAGCTGCTCGATACACACGCACACTGCGTCCATGACCTTCCAGCAAAGGCCTGGAGACCGGAGAGCAATTCTTCCATGGAATCCGAGGTCGATCGGTTCATCGGTGGCGTCAGGAAGTGGGAGCTTCCGGGTTCATCTGTTGCTGACTCAGCTGCTTTCATCAGAGTTCGGAGAATTGCAAGGCGTCTTGTTGCCTTGCGGGTGGTGGCGGTTCTAGCGTTCGTTAGATGTGGACGCTGATCTTTGTGTCGCCTGCCCTCACTCGGCATTCAGCAATGTGCGGTGCACATGCGAGCAGTGGCATCGGATTCTTCCCTGTTTGTTGCGAGAGCGCGAAACGGAATCGGATGGGAGGGTCCTCTTTTGACCAAGACATGGTGCTTTTTTCTGATAATAAAGCGGCGCTTTTTCACGACACCCCGGTCACTGGATTGGGATCTAGATCATGAATGTTCCTCCTTATCCTAGGATCGAAAGGTCGCAGGAAGACAGTGATCTTTTCAGCATCAAGAGGGGATGTTTGTACGGCTTCCCTGTGGAAGTGGAAGGATGACCACATGGCTTCCACTTTGCAGATGAGATGATACGACCCAGGTAATCATTTCCTAATTTTTTCGTCCATCCTCTTGGGAGACACAACAGAGTCGTCAAGATTGATCATTGTCCTCGAGCACACGCATTTGAGCAACTTCATAATTTGGAATTTGAACAATGCATCTAGACTTGTTCCTTGAGACGCTTTGAAAACTTGAGTGCCTTTGCTCGATACAATAAGAATGAAAAATTAAATTCCTGAACCAACACCTACCCATAATTCCATAAAGACAAAGTAATCTATGGTGCCACCTGATACCTTCTTTTACAAGAGGCATTGCAACAAGCCCAAGGAATAGTATAGCATTTCTGTTCTTTTCATTTAAAAATGCCGTACAATAAGATCCTCCAAGTACAACTTGTCTTTCAAAGAAAGGTACATTAGAAGTGAATAATAAAATACTTATGAATCATACGGACCTTTTCGTAATGTGAACTCAGCCTTCTCGGATAAACTTTTCAGCAAAGGCCAGATATCCTTTTTTTTAGCTTGCTAATGCGCTGGTGCCTGCGGTCGTTGTCACCTCGCTTCCAGGTACCGAGTTCACAAAGATTTTTGGAACAACACATCATAATAAACTGAGACGAATCATCCATTCAAAAGGTGCTAAAAATGCTTTCCGTCTTGTTCTACGATCGCTGCAAAATTTAAGCAGCAAACCGGTCTGCCACTAACATTCCTGGTGTCAAAATTAAAACAAGGAAATTTTGAAGGAACCAAGCACGATGAAGGAACTTGAGAGGTGAACTCTTTTTTCTATGTGAAACCGGCGTGGCAGAATCACAGTCCGGCCCCGGCACCAGCTGGGAGAACAACGCTGTACTCTGCGCGCGCGCGGTTGGATAGAGCCACAGCGCTCTTGGGCAGCAGTCACGTGCGAGGTTGCATTGCAGGGCTACCCTAGGTGCCTGCAGAGCAGAGCAGTAGCGCACCTCCCTGCCTGTGCGGCTGTGCCTGGTGCCTGCAGCCTGCCTGCCGGTGTCTGAAAAGGACACCACTCCCTCCCTGCGCGGCAGCAGCTCGTCGAAGCGTCGAAGTGGACGGACGGACGGATGGATGGATAGCAGAGCAGGCACCAGGCAGGACGGGGCACGTGCCAACCGAGCACCACACGCAGACAAACTCCTCTCTCCCCATCATGTTCTTCGCGTACATACCGTGTGGTCGGTCTGAAGCAGCAGGACGGGAGAAGATCTCAATTCTGTACTGCAAAACTATTCTATTGGGATCTCTAATCAGCTTGTTTTTTTAGTATTGTTGAACACTTTGCTGTCTTTCTGTTGAGTATCCTCCAGTGCGTTCTGATGTGTGAGCCTCAAGACCAAAAGGCGATTTTCACAGCACCCTTTTTTTTCCGGAGAACTTTCACATGTGACCGTGTCCAAGTCACGTAGAAAAGCTTGTCCACAAAACCATTCTGTTCTTCCCCCTTTGAAGCCACGGAAGCAAGCACGCACTCGGAGCGCGGTGGCGTAGCACGTGGCAGGGCGTGGCCGTTCGGGAACGCCGCGGCGGTGTCGGCGCGGCACGCACGAGACGGCAAGAGAAGAAAGGAAGCGCCGGCGCGGCCTCCAGCCAGACCTCCATCCAGTTCCAGTTCACGCAAGCGCCCAAGCCCGGCCGGTCACGGGCGGGGCGGGGGACCGGGGCGAGCTGCGCGCACGTGCTCTCCGGGCGTGGGCACCGGATGGAGGCGAGGGGCTGGACCGCAAGCGGACAGCGAGGTCGGCGTCGGGGCGGGCGGTGGGCGGTGGCCTGTCGCCGGCAAGGAGACGGGGCCTGCCGGGCTGGGATTGGGGGTAGTGGCCGAGTGGGACTGGAGGAAAGCTGCACAAGCACTTGCATGCGCCTCGGTTTCGGTGGGGGCAGGAGAACAGCAAGGTTGCTTGTCCGAACGCGTTCGGCTTGGGTCGACGAGGCGCCGGCCGGACCTCTGCTCTGGTCGTGTGGCCGATCGGCATCCTGTGCGTGTTCGACGGCCGTTTTGTTTTGCCCGTGCGGGGTTTTCTAACTTCTAACCAACCAGTCTTGGTGCGTGCGACCGTGCGTGCTTCGACCTTTCTTTTTTGCCGGGCGGGTGCGAATTAAAGATGACAACATGTAAAATCTGCACGGATATATGTGTTATACTTGTATCCGCGAGCTACAATTTATACCCGCGTCCGCGCCCGTCATGCGCCACGGGTAGAAAAATATACCCGTATCCACTATCCGCGGGTATCACGTGCCCGTGTGCCCGTAGCTTAAGAAAATCAAGTATATAATCAAGTATATAGATTCATCTAAACAACAATTAAATATCAACAAATCAATATACATGAAGTTTACTTTTTCGATTTTGAATTCACCACAGCATTTCTCCTTTTTTTCTACCGCAGGATTTGTTTGGATTTATCGAAGCGTATGTTGTATGCCCTCCATCCCTTTTTCATGTATTTTTCTGATCAGGAAAAATAAAAAATTATGTCTATACAATCAAACAAATGAGCAGATCAGCGGGTGGTCATGGTCCATAGAGGACCAAGGGAAGAGGAAGGCAGGGCCACCGTGGCGTGTCGATGAGCAGCTCCTGCAGGAATGAGGGGGATGCCCCATGGCGGTGCGCTCGGCGAGGAGATGGCCGTCAGTAGCGGGCGGCAGACCCGAGGCAGTGAGCCGGCAGATCTGGGGGCGGCCGGCCTGGGGACAGGGAGCCGCCGTCGGATCTCGGGTCGACCAGTCTTGGCCGGCGCACTAGGCCGCCGCGCGCGGGAGCCTGGGCGCGGTCGGCGCGGGGGCCTGGGCTGCGTGGCCGGCGCCGGGAGGAGCTGAGGAGCAGGGGGCGACCGGGCGATGGTGTAAGAGCTCGGGGGGTGGAGGTGGTGGGTGCGTGCCGCAGCCTGACCGCACGAGCAGGAGGGGGGCGCTGGGTGGGGTGGCGGCCGGGAGTGGAAGTTTGGGGATGAGGTGAGAAATAAGATTAAACCATAGATATTGTTTATATACAAAGGTATTCGGGTCCACGTATCAGCGGGTCTGGCGGGGTTGGGGGTTCGGGTATCAATTTTTCAAACCTGTTAGTAGATATATGTTGGGTTTAGAGTTGTACCCGCGTCCGTACCCACGGGTACAAATTCAGACCTGTATTTGCGCCACCGGGTTTGATATCCGCGGATACGCGGATATTTTTGTACTCGTTGCCATTTTTAGTGCGAAGTGTGGTATATCATCGGTTAGAGTGAGACTGCTCTCAACTATCACTCGTATGGATGCTAAATTATCTAGCTGTAAAAAAACTTAGGAATCCAGGGACGAAAAATTTGGACTATCAAAAATGAAAAACAAATCTTATGCGTGCTTGTATTTTCCCTGCTTCTAGGTGACGTGTCTAAAGTGGTTTTGTCGATCTTAAGAAATGTTTTGAACTGAAGTCGGCAGGGTAGGCCCCTATATTTTTTATATAAATTTTTATTAATGCATGTCTGTTTTTTTAATTCATCGACTTTTGGATTCTACTTAGGTGTATAACCACTAGGTTAGGTGTTATAACCACTAGGTTGGAGACTCCTTCACTTGTCAATCTCAAGATTATTGGGGTTTGCAAACCATCACCTTCTGTAATATGATTCGCAAAAAAGTACTTTTTTAAAAAATTAAGAAATGCCATACATCTATGGCCCTAATATAAAACCGTATCTTGTACTCCGACCATGCTTCAAATGTACCCTAAATTTTCTGCTTGTATTGTATCAGAGGCTCGTTGGGCTGGTCCACAAAGGGAACAGGCCGTTACTGCCCCCATTTCATGGCCTGGCCCATTCAATCTCCGCGGTCGTATTTCTCAGCCATCGGATCCCAAACTGACGGCCCACGAAAACCCTTGCGGACCGTAGGGGACGGGATCCGGGATCCATCTGCGGATCTGCCTCTCCTCGCCAGAAGTCGGTCAGCTCATCGCGGCGACACCGAAGAGACGAAGCGGCAGGGACAGCAGCCGGCGACCACAGCGGCGGGCAGCAGATCCGACGGAATGGTGAGTCCTCCGCTTTCTACTCTCGCCCGGATCTGGGCTTCTGCTTGCGAGCCTGATGTGCTGACGCGGGGGGCATCGTGTGATTGGGTGTCGCAGGCCGCGAAGGCGATCTCGAGCCCCGTGCCGGTGGAGTGGTATCCGTCGCTGGCCGTCGTCATGGTCTCCGTCGGCCTCATGCTCACCGCTTCCTTCTTCATGTGAGTCGCCTCCCCCGCCGTCAGTAACTGTACTGCCCCCGTGTACCTTGCGATCTGGCGCATCGGTTGCCTGATGCCCTGATCTGTCCGGATCTGATTCTGGTGTGGTTAGCACACTGATTTTTTGGTCGAATCTTGAATTGACCTGTCTGACCGTTCGAATTGGAGATCTTATGTGTTTGGTGAGTTGATCCCTCGGTGGTAGCATCCCTGTCCCTTTGCTAGGGGGCAAACTGCAGTCACGATGGGGGCGGTATCCCAACCGATGGATTTGTTTGTAGGTGCCATATATTTTTTCTAGGATGTTCGATGACAGTTATATGGGGGCTGTGCATGTCGTGAATTGTGCTAGTGGGTTTAGGATTGATTGAGGAACTTCCTGTGTCTGGGGTGTCACTCTAGTAGCAGGATCCAGTGAAATTTGGTGAATCGGGCCCTTCCTAGCTGTGATGCCTTTGGAGTCTATTAACTCTTTTGCTGTATGTTGAATTTATACCATCTGTGCATTTCAATTTGAGATCTTACTATTTCATGTGTTGCTATGTTGTGTTCATTGGCTTGATCCCTAGTTGGTACCCTTACACGTGGATTGAGGTGGAAAATGAGTTAAGTATAAACTCTTTTTGGGATGGGTTATTGCGGTTAGGTGGATCCTTACTGATGTTTAACTCAGAACATCCTTGTCTGGGATTTTGGAGTAATTTTGAAGTTGCAGTCCAGTGAAATGTGATGGAGTTGAGTCCTTGGTCCTTGCTACTTATTTAGTTTGTTTTGGAATTTATGAACATGTAACACTGAGTTGCATGGTGGAGAACTGATTTTCTTTTTGTCCTATTCAATTTTGGGTCCTTTGCTTGAAGGTTGGTTGCTGGAATAGAACACCATATAGTTTTGCAACTGAAATTATTTACTATGGAAATGCACACATACCCTGGCTGGTTAGGGATGCATGATTTTAACAAGCTGGGGTTAACTGGAATGATTATCGCTGGTTTCATGGGGCATGATTAACCTCAGGCGCCCTGACCCTGGCCAACCGGTGCATCTCGTTTGTTGTAAGTGAACTATTTGTTTCTTCTTTGTTTTTTGCGTGTGAATGGCCTATCCGAATTTTCAGAGAAACTGGTACTGACAAATTTATAAAAAATGTCTAGCACCTGTAGCTAGAAGAGGACTTCCCTCATTTACTCTTTTACTTGTTTTAAATCCCAAATTTAATCTTATGATTGTTTTCTTTGCTCAAATATCATCCTCTGTGTGTGTGCTTCTGCTTCGGATTTTCCGGACTTGTTTTTAATCTCAATTAGCAAATGTATCGATCTTGTGTTGAACAGCTCAATTTTGTTGCAATGTATTTTCCATCAATTTGTCTGCTCTAGTGCCTACTGTTTTGAGTGCTGGAGTCCTGGCTGAGATTGCAGTAACCAAGTAGCAATCATATGTGTCTTTTGTCATACTATATGCCACTAAATGAAATTAACAGGAGCAGGTTATAGGGATTACAGAGTTAACTGCTGGCAGTAAACTTGGGATTTGTTTTGTGTGGAAATTACTTAGCAACAAACATAATCTGATCCTGGACATAACTAACTGTTCAAAAGAAGCAATGACACGAATTATAGGTACAATGAGTTGAATAATGAACCAAGCCGTATGCTTCAATTTTCAAGATAGATAGGAGAGTTGTGTTGAGCAAAGTTTAAACAAGCAGAGCAAAGTAACCACAGTTCTTTACTAATTATTTTTTGTCTTTCAGTTATGAAGCAACTTCATCCAGGCGGAGCCGCAGCCTGGCAAAGGAGATCGCCACAGCTGCCGTCGCTTCTGTATTTCTGGTAAGCCATACAGATCTTTTTGGTTGTTGTACAATTCCGTAGGGCAAACGATTCATGTCTAAGTTAGCTTTGATTATTCTGCAGGGCTTTGGGTCTCTGTTCGTGCTCCTTGCAAGTGGTGTGTATGTCTGACGACTGGCTATGCAAGCTGTTTGCTTGTGTTCTCCAGCCGTAGTTGTAGGATATGCCAGATTCTGAAATTATGTGCTCTCCTTGCGAATATGCAGTCATTTGAACTTGTTTTAGATAAATGTATGAGACCAACTGAGTTGAAGCGATGCTCTGACGACGCACCCCCCCCCCCACCACCCACCCACCCACCCACCCACCAATATCATCAATCTCTGTTGCCTCTATTGCTGCTGATTTTTACACTACTGGCATCATTTTAGTATTTTGCAGTTTTATTCCTTGCGTTCTGAGTGCAGAGTGATTTTGTACCGCAAGGATATGTGCTATCCAATTGGGGAAAAAACGAACAGTGAGCAGAAGTACATCTTTTTTTTCCAAAAAAAGGGTAACACACGATCCTTTCACTCCAATCGGTACCTGAACGCACAATAAACACAAGGAGCCTGGGATGGAATACGAGTCCAATCAGTGTTGTTCAGGAGTGAAATATTTAGGGTGTGTTTGGTTCAGCCGTGGATTTCTGAAAATCTGATTTCTGGAATTAGCTGTGGGAAAGCTGCTGTAAGCTGAAAGCTGTTTGGTTGAAATAGCTGTTGGCTGAAATAGCTGTCAGCTGTGGGATTTTGTGATAGCTGTCAGCTGTGGGATTCTATGAGAAATGTCAGTTTTGCCCCTGAGACTGTATATGACTGTTTATATGCTGATTAATTGTAAGGATACGTAGATAACCGTTTTGGAAAGGAAATTATCATAATTAGAACTGTTTGGCATATATAATTAATACAAAAGATATATAGATCCACTTCGACCTAACTAAAATATTATCTTCAACTAACCAAAGTATCAGTGCACAGGCGCAACAGCTCCAGTGCTGCGTTACAACGGGAGTATGTTATAAATGTGTGTATAGCAAGTGGCACAACAATCTGTTTCACAAAGAACATCAGTTCAGATGGCCTCAATTCTACCAGCAGTGGATCAGAACCAAATTCCAAATGCTATGACTATAAGAATCTAAATAAGAAAAACAGAATTCATAAAAGAAATAAGTTCCATCCCTGCAATGCTTAATTTTTGCCAGGGTCGAAGACCAAGAAAGTAATCTCCATTAAACAGAGGAATCTTGTGTTTTAAATCTTACAAGGTAGCATAATAAACAGTTTTATGAACCTAATGAAAAAGAGCATCATACTCTTTGGTTTTTGGCACTAGGATTTACATCTAGTTTAGAACAATGAACACAAGACAATCTAGTTTTACATACATGATATTCTAGCAGGTCTTAACTCTTGAAGTACTAGGATAACAGGTATCTCTATTACTCTACCATTCGCCCAAATTATTAAGCAAGAAACAGTCAAATTAACCACAAAATTAAGAAACCTTTGGATACAATAATTCAAGGACAGTTGAAAGGTAGCATGCAAAGCCTCTTATCTGATGTTGTGGCTTCATACACACTCCTATAAGTCATGACACCACCCCCACCAACACACTTTACAAGTGGTATTTGCACCATGTCTGTGCCAGCAAACATAGCCTTCCAGTTCTGAGCAACAAAACTGAGAAGATCAAAATAAACATCTTCTGGCAGCAGTTCCACAAGATCTGATCCTTGGATGCACCTGCCATACCATTCAGAATCAACATAACCAATTCCGAGAAATCCCAACACATCATCATATGCTTCACTGTCAAAGTAGGAGTTCAGAATATTAGTGCCATGGGATGAAATGTTTGGAACATCAACTCCTAACTTCACTGCTCTGTTTATGATGCTCCAGAATGCAGAGTTTAGCCGGTAAACCTCTGTAGGCTTATGGAATGATTTCACTGAACAACATGTCTCGCTTGGAACTATATCCACATCAATCAGCTTCTTTCTTATGGACAGTCTGACAGAATCCATCAGCTCTAAGGAAGAGTGATTAAGTGGCAAAAACTTAAAAACAGGTGGAAGCGCAAATACTGGTGCACTTTCTGTTGATTTCACTAGTGCCAGGAAAGCATTTTCAAAAGCGGAAGGTACACATTCTAGTATTCCTCGGTTCCACTGGCTGTCAAGCAGAATGGACTCTCGGGATGATGATAGCAAAAAGTCAGCCTGGATAATGAAAGGGAAGTTTGTTGCCATTTCAGTTGGCAAGAATGCATAAACACCAGGTGATCCCACCCCCTTGCTCAACAGGACCTGCAGCGGCGGGGGCAGGTGGTGGCGGGCGGCGGCTTGGGGACGGCGGGCCGCGTTGGGGCGGCGGGCGGCGCGTTGGGGGCGGGGGTGGCGGGGGGCGCGGCGGGGCGCGTTAGGGGGCGGCGGGGGGCGCGTCGGTCGGGGGGCGGCGGGAGGTCGGCGGGGGGCGGACGGCGGGGCACGTCGGGGGGGGGGGGGGGGGGCGGCGGTAGGACCTGCAGCGGCGGGGGCAGGTGGTGGCGGGTGGCGGCTTGGGGGCGGCGGGCCGCGTTGGAGCGGCGGGGCGGCCCGCGTCGGGGGGCGGCGGGGGGCGCGTCGGGAGGGCGTCGGCGGGGGGCCGGCGGCGGCGGGTGGAGCGGATAAAGGAAAGAGAAGCTCACGGGGAAAAAGAAAGAGAAATCGGATCGCATAACCGATGGCAGGCGGGTAAATACCGCTGAGAATCGCTAAAATCTGGTGTGCGACCCGATTTCCGTTTACACAGGCGGAATCGGCAGATTTCCGAGAATCTATTCTTCCGTGGGAACCCTTTAGTTGGGAATCGGATGTTTGGAACGTGAATTTGAGATTGGAAGCTGAATCAAAGAGAGCCTTAGTGTAAAAGTCTTTCTAGATATACTAGCTTTGTTGCAACGCATACCTTCATAAGAAGCGCTTTGAACTGCCAAGAATTTGGCAACAGGTAATCTCGTAGAGGTGCCTAAAAATCTGCTGACTCAGCGTGAACCATATGAATATGGTTAGACTTATGTCCTATTTGAATCGGATAAAATTAAAGTTTAACATAGGCTAAAATTTAGACGTCTAAATTTTAGCATTAGTCGTATCATGCCTCTACCAAGCACGTGTTGTGACTTGTGAGAGGATAACGTGTGGAGGGTATTTTGATCTTTTGTCATCTGCTATTAGAAATTAGTATTCATTATTTGGGTTTGGATGGTTATTGGACTAAACTTTAGTTACGGGTTGGCTATTTTTTAACTCATATTTTAGATCAAAGACCATTTGACCTAACTTTTTATAGAAGCATAAACAGTTTAAGTGGGGTTACCAATTTTACAATCATAAAAGTATTGTTTAACAAAGACCAAATGATAGAAAACTCCCCTCTAACTCCCTCTAAACGAGATCCATGTTTATCCTTCATGTTTGGATTATCTAAACTAAAAATTAGCCACTGAATTCAAAGACTCTCATACCACACTTTCATAAAAAAGGAATATATGATATGCCTTGTGATCTGTGGATTGGACCAAGTTAAGCAAAGAGAGGGAGTATACATACCTCGAGTCTGGCATGTAGTATAAAGTGAAATTTGTCTGGCATTTAGATAACCTTAACAAACAAGGGGGCCGTTCTGGAGCCCTCCAATTGAAGGGTTCATGCGTGATGGTTATGGAGGCGTCCACAACATGCCCGCATGCTTCTTGCTTTCTTCCTTCTTTTTTTCCCCTTTCCTTTCTTTTTTTTGGGGTGTCTATTTATCGCTCGCGCTATTGTCTGCTGTTCCGTGCATCATGCGATCTGTTCCTACTTTTCTAGGTCCATTAAGCAGGATATCCATATTAAGCTAGTCGCGCTTAACCATTTTGAATCCATTTCTTAGGTTCGTTGAGTTTGAGTTACGACGGAAGTGCTCGCCTCTTCTCCTTTGCCTGTTTGTTTATTTTATAAGTATTTTAACATTCTAAAATGGAATCAGAACTTTCGTGTGAATCGTTTGAAATATTTATAAATATTTTAAACAATCTGAAATGGTACGCAACTTTTCTGAATATTTTGGAACATTTATTAATGTTTCAAACTTTCTGAAATGGGTTCAGAAATTTTTGAAGACTACAGAATTTTTTTGAATAGTTTAAAAATTCTAAAATGTTTGAAAGATTCTGAAATGCTACAGAACTTTTTTGAATATTTTGGAGCATTTATAAATATTTCAAACATTCTGAAATGAGTTCAGAACTTTTTGAATACAACAATTTTTTTTGAAAATTTTGAAACATTTATAAATATTTCAAATATTCTGAAATGGGTTTAGAGCTTTATTTTATTTAGAATATGGGATTAATGTTTTTTTCAAATGAATTCAAATTTTTGTTCGCTCCTATGTTCAGATTACTAATGATGCACTCCTTAGCCCGTTGAAAATGAATATACGATCAGAGCATTTCCAATCCCTGTGCTGATCACGAATCAATAACGGGCCTCCAGTTCCGGCTCACAAGTTCATATGCGCACGGCCCGCTCATAATTGCTTTGCGATACGTCCGCCAAGATTTGCTCGCGCTCCATATGGACGCACGTGGGGTTTTACCTGTACCCACTGGGTTGACTCAGGTCAACTCACAACCACGCGTAGTGGTCGTCGTCATTTGATTGGTCAGCACAGCACGGTGGCTTATCCATTCTTTCCAGATCCAGCACCTCTCTGCAAGCCTCGAGGTCTTCACCATTCTTCTTTTCGAAGAGCTGGTCTTCTCCAGGTTAGTCGATCTAATCCTTGGCCACAGGCGCTCACATACGAGTTGCCGAGGAGTGTCGATCTAATCCTCCGCTTTGCTTTCGGAGTGTCTTGAAAAAACGATCTCGGAGCCTGTGCCTGCTCATGCTCTGAAGCCTGTGCTTTGTTCAGATCCAAAAATTAGTTGGCTCACATAGTATACGACTGTTTCCCATCATTTTTTTGACATCAAGGCACCAGATTACTCGGTGCACAGAAACTCATATTTCAGATTCGTGCCAAAATTTAGCGTTATGCATCTAGTTAGCAGCAGCAGAGTACTGGTACTGCACCTCAAAATTTGCCCTTAGGTAGTTCACTTAATTATCAGATGATGTACTACTGATGTTGGGCAGCTTCACGCTGGGTTCCTTGTACATACAAAAAGATAGGTGGTGATTTAATGGAAGATGTGCAATTCCTAGCCTCCATAATCTCTGTGCAACTCTTTTTAGATAAAGAAGTTCTTTCAAAAAAATAATATCCCCCCTCTGGAATCAGGGTGATCGAGCCAACAATTTGTCTTCTGTGGTCGGTTCGTGGATTTTGACACCATTTATTCCGTCTTCTTTTATACAGTTTTCTTGCTTTGGCGACATCATTCATACAGAAGTTCTCACTCAAGCCACCCTGCACGCTGGGGAAGGCAAGTAGATGCTTGCCATCATGTGATAGTGCTTCTGCATCCAAAATTTTGTTTAGAAGAAAATGGACGGTGAGCCTAGCAGATATGATAAGCTGGAGAGCATGTTACAAGATGGAAGTTCAGAACCACGCAATCTACCACTAGAACATTTGAGAAGCATCACAAACAACTTCTCCGAGGAGCGGCTACTTGGTGAAGGTGGTTTTGGCACGGTATACAAGGTAAGATTAAATCACATCTTTCGGTCCTGTCAAACATATGCCACCAGCCTATAGAGAAACTCATGCCGGTATTGATGAGACAATTTAAACAGGGAGTGCTACCAAATGGGAAAACGATTGCGGTGAAGAAACTCAATTCGTCTATTCCAGGAGTTAAGGATAGGCATTTTGAGAATGAAGCCTCTCATCTTATGAGGCTTAAACACCCAAATGTAGTGCTACTTGTAGGCTGGTGTTCTGAAACAGAGAATATGTATGTACATTACAATGGGAAATACATCTGCGCTGAGAAGTCAGAAAGGTTGCTTTGCTTGGAGTACATGCCTAAAGGAAGCCTTCGTGGGTATCTTTCAGGTATAACAATTCAATATGTTCGTGTCTTGTTCTTTCCTTTTTTATTTGAGGCTGTAGTTTATGTGGTTAGAGAATGCCCAATTTTTATTTCGTAATGCCTTCTTACAAATGCAGATGAAGCCTCCGGACTTGCTTGGGACACACGCTACAAAATAATCGAGGGCATTTGCTATGGTTTACATTATCTCCATGAGGAATGGCAGCATAGTACCCCTATTATTCACATGGATCTAAAACCTGCAAACATATTGCTTGATAACAATATGGTGCCTAAAATTGCGGACTTTGGCTTGTCAAGACTCTTCAGCGAGGAGAAAACTTGGACTTGCACGATAAATCGTGATGGAACATTGTAAGTCATCAAATGGCTCTTGATAGCCTATTCTTTCGGTGATCGCTAAAATGAATTTTCTTTGCAGTTGTGCAAGGCTTCAAAATTGACGCACTATTGTTGCCATGCAGAGGTTACATGGCGCCAGAATACATAAACAGAGGTCTAATCACAACAAAGTCAGACATATTCAGTTTGGGTGTTATAATCATAGAGATAGTGACCGGACACAGGGACTATCCAGACGAGAATGGAGTATCTCCCCAGGAATTTATTGACCTTGTATGAAGATTAATTAATTTTAATTTTCAAGATGGCGTCACTTTTTTTAGAGCTTGTTTGGTTTGAAGGGGATTGGAAGGGATTAAAATTCCCAACAATTCAAATCTCTCTCAAGCCCCTTTGGAAGAGGATTAATCAAACAAGCCCTTGAAGAGATGATGTTATTATTTTCCCTCTATAGTAATTCTTGATTTTTTGTTATTTTGCAGGTACTAAAGAAATGGAGAAATAGGCTGCAAAAGACAGCAAGTTATAAAGAACTTTATTATTACCAGCAAATAAGAAGTTGCATTCAGATAGGTCTGGTCTGTGTGGGCCTTGATCGATCCAAAAGACCAACAACAAGCCAAATTATCAAGATGCTTCACGTAGAAAGCGTAGATTTAAGAGGGAGTAAAAGGGTAAGGTCACTGACAAGTAAAGGTTTAATTATTGCAGGGATAAACCATTGTGCATCAGAGTAATGATAGAACAATTTTTCTCAGTAGACAGACCATTCTCCCTTTGGACATAAAATGTGAATCTTCTTGCCCCGTTTGGATCAACTATGAATTATGAGAATCCGAGCAATGGATGGTTATGATGAGAATCTGGATTTCGAACAGTAATAATCTAGTCTATTTGAATCCCTAGATTATAATCTGGATAGTGGGTTGGTTGTGAAGGCAGGGAAGTTATTGCTGGGGAGGGGATAAAATCGTATTTTTGTAGCTCAAAATCTCCTAGAAGTTAGTAGGTGAGAGGGGTTAGGACCTGTTTGGTAGAGCTCTAACTGATTCTGATTCTCCATGGGAATTGATTGTCTAAGAGAAGTGATTCATTAGTTGAAAGTGATTCTCTATGATTCTCTAAGATTAACTTTATGAAAAACAGATCTAGTGTGAGAAGTGAATTAGGAGAAGTTACTTTTTCAGCTCCAAGCTCCTAGTTTATTTTAGAGATCACTTCACGGAATCAGTATAGAATCACTTCTTTTAAAAAACTATTTGGCGGAGCTTCTCCTAGATTCAGCCTTGAAGCTGCTCTGGGAGCTCCGCCAAACAGACCTTAGTAGATTATGGGTTGGATTCTTAAAACCTAACCCAACATGTTAGTATTGAGTTGTGATTATTTTTTGCTAGATTATAGAATCTTTAGTATAAGGTTTCAAAAGCGCTAAATGCTAGTGGGTGGACGTGCTTCCTACTATGTTGTATTTCTGTGGAAGATAAGAAAATTCAGCGTATCAGAAAAAATGATATTATCATGTATCCATGAGTAATATGATCATATTTCATCATTATTCATCTCCAATTTGTCTCGCTTTCACACATACATCAAGCCAAAAAATATCTCCTTGAAGAAAAAAAAAGACAAAACAAGTGGTGTAGCTCTACCTAGCACAAGCGACAGGCTAGGGCCTTTCATAATCCTTCCTTTTATGACCTTTAATATTACGTATTCTATCTACAAATATAAGCACATTTGGTTTTTCTAAGTTCAACTTTTTAACTTTGATCATCAATAGTAAAAAAATATAAAGATTGATGATGTAAAAATAATTTTGCTAATTCTTCATGAAACTAATATCATGATATATAACTTTTCTATTTGAAATTTTTTATTTTTATTATTTTTGTTGATCAAAGCAGTATATTAAAGATCGCATTATTGACAATTGTAATTTTCAACTTTCTCAGGTATATCCTCAGCCATATCAACATTGGGCGAGTACTACTTCAGAAGATGAAGAACCACATAAGCACACGTCACCGTTGCAGAAGGAACGTCAACCAAGAAAGATATCCTTAGAAATAGATCGGCAGGCCAAGCTCGCCGGGTCCGCGGTCTGCTCCCTCGACGCCGGCGTCAGCTTCCGCATCGGCGACAGTGGCGACGGGGGCGGGGACGTCTGCCTCCTCTGCCAAAGGCTGGGTCTTTCCGGACCCGACGACTTCGCCATCTCGGTTGCTGAGTGGGAGGCGCACAAGGAGAAAAAGAGGGGAGAAGAGAGAAGTGAGAGCTGGCACTAGAGCCTGTGCATTGGAGGGATAGAGTGAGAGTGGAGTGAGAGTAAGGGTGAGAGTTGACGTGATGGGGAGATATCTCCCCCCACCACTGGACTCAGCCTTATGTCCACCAACTCTCAAATGCATATCTGCCCCTCTAATCCTGTTAAGTGGTGCACCCGTGGTCCATACCCCTCCATGTTGGCTCTTAGCGCTGATGTGAGATGCAGACTAGGTGTCTGTAGCAGTAGGCAATGCCTTTCTCCTTCCCAACATGCACAGAGCCGCAATTGCCGCAAATCCGAGCTACCATGGCGGCCGCTCCATTCCGTCTCACCTCCTCACCTCAATTGCTAGCTCCATTCACATGCTCTCATCCCTGGCGGCGGCAGAATCCTCCCCCTCGGCACCCCCTCGATTGCTTTCTCCCCCCTGCCCACAGCCAAAGTATGCGGCAGTGCTCCAATCGCAGTCCATGCAATCCATGGTGCTGCCACGTGAGCCTGCGCCAGCAAGGCCGCGGCGTGGAGGAGCATGCTGGTGAGCTGCGCATCGCAGCGGGGTGGATGAGGCTCTGCCAGGCCTCACGCATCGGCAAGGTCGCGGTGGCTAGGGTGTGCTGGCTATCTACATCATGCTGCATTTACTGCTTGCATGCAGTCCATACACTAAGACTATTTTTATTTGGAACTTGCGCCTGATTTTATACCTAGCTACTTAAATCAAAGCACACAGCAGGTACCGGCATCCAGTCGGAACCTTAGAACCTTAAAAGGTGTGAGTGTGTTCATTCTCTCTCAAAGTAGGCAAACCACTCGGTTATGGTTGAGAAACCACTCGGTAGATGGTGGATTTCCAACAGCGAGCTGCAGTGGGATTTTTTTTATCAACATAGCAATCTCCTTATGGACGGGAATGTGCAATGGTAGAAAGAAAACATCAGATTTTTTACTCGTGAATTACTCAACAAGCTCCGACGTTTGTCTTTTCAACATCAGCCGCCTCTCTGGCTCTCCCCATGCCCCTTGTGCCTCAGCGCTGCCGCCAAGGAATCCTTCAATGGTGCGTGGATGGGGACAATGCCTTGGGAAGCTCTGGCTCCCCGTTGTCAAAGGGAGCACCACCGTGGATCTGAGCACTATCTGCTCTGTTGGATGTGGCAGCACCGCCCTTCACCGCTTGCTGGGGATATTGCTATGCGGGGAGAGGGGATATGGTCCGACCCCATCAGCGCAACTTGCCAAGCCAGGATGCCTCCAGTTCTGCGTGTGATAGCGCTGGGTTAGCAGGCAGTGTGGCCGCCATGGTACCTGCAACGAGCCGCATATTGACGTAGACCAAGACCTTGGCCATGACCTGCTTGATGAAATGCGCTAGCCGGGAGCTGTCTTGCGGAGTCTAGTTAGCATGCCACATCATCGCTAGATCCCATGTGGGGGAACAGGGGACTATGGACCTGGGATACACCACTTAACAAGATTAGGGTGCTAAATATGCATTTTGAGAATTTGTGAACCAAAGTGGCACAACAGAATAAGTTTAAGGTCTGGCAGTGTATTTGACTCGTTTTCCTGCCAATGCACAATAGGGATGGTTCCCTTCTTTAGCGTGCTCTAGTGTTTTCCTGTCACATGTCTTAAGTCTCTTGCTTGCTTTTCTGTTTCTGCATCGTATTCTCAGTGCAGGTGCCTTCTTTGCTGTCAAAGAAGTAAGCTTATCTGATCAAGGGAGCAACGCAAAGCAGTGTATCTTTCAGCTTGAGCAGGTTTATTTCCTTATATTTTTGTCTTGATAGTATGATAGCTATAATCTATTATTGGCAGTTACCTATCGTATTATGAATTGCAAGTCAACTGCATGTAGCTCAATTTGTATAGTTGTATAGCACCCTGATATTCTGGTCCATGATAAGTTGAAAGGTTATTTATGTGGGCTTCCACTATGATTTTCTGATGTTTGATCCCTTAGCCTGTGCGCAAGCAAAATATGCCCGATTTCCTCAAAAGAGCATACATGTTGCAAAATATGGCCTCTTCTATCTTATTTTATTCTTTTCAGGAAATTGCACTTCTGAGCCAGTTTGAGCATAAGAATATAGTACAGTACTATGATACAGACAAAGTAAGTAAATTCAGTCTATCCTACTGTTGATATAATATATATTGTATGCACAGAAATTCATTGTTTTCCTTTGTACCCCCTCTATGCATGCTTAGACTATTATGTTGATGACCATCCAATTGTGTGACTGTATTGCAGGAAGGTTCGAAACTTTACATCTTCCTTGAACTAGTGACGCTAGGATCCCTTGCATCTCTGTATCAGAAGTATTGCCTGAAAGATACACATGCATCTGTGTATACAAGAGAGATCCTTAATGGGTTGACTTACCTCCATGAAAGGAACATTGTTCATAGGTAATGAAATTAGTTTAAGTTTCTATACCTATATGGTGTCATTCAGCAAATGAGCAATGTTCTTAAGGCGTTGCCTAGATGAGGCTCTCATAAAGTCCTGGGTGTGTGCGCCGCCTTCGCAAAATCAGTGAGAAAAAGAGGGGAGGACGGGAAGAAGAGGAAAAGAAGAATGGGAGACCAAGCAGCAGCAACAGCCTACCCATCCCTGGCAGCTCCGGCGCTGGTGTCTGGCGCAAATCTCCCTCTGGTCAGCGGCAGCGGCGGCCGATCAGACAGGGAGCTGCTGCTGTGGCCTTCCTGGAAGGGGAGCGGCAGCAGCGATCTGAGGGGCTGGGAAGGGACGGGGAGTAACTGATGGCTGGCAGAGAGAAGAAGAAGACAGTGAAGGGAGCAGTGGTGGTGCTATGGGAGAGATGGGAGCGAACGGTGGTGCTGCTAAGGGGGAGGGGTCGATATTCGATAGCATCTGGGTACCTGGGGCCTGGGCTGCCAAATGTACTATTGGGAGGAAAAAAGGTGTGGGCTGGGCTAGTCCCCTGCCTTCTCTTTTCCCTTTTCCTCTTTTTTCCTTTTCCTTCTCTCTTCCATCCTCCCCTGCTGTTGCTTTGCTGCTTCTAGGCTGGTATATGGTGTCGCCTCACCTCGCTTCTCTCCTCACAAGCGCCTAGGCGTTAGAAAGGGAGGGAGGGAGAGGGGGCACCTTAAGCACATTGCGAGTGAGATTACTGGAGATAAACAAGGTATATGGTGGCCAATTATGTGCCCATTAGTTTAAAAGAAACCTTGCAAAGCAATGCATGATAACTGTATTGTCCACATTGATTTGAAAAGTATGCAAATATCAATATAGTATACTGTTATATAGCTTATAATCTGATCAGATTTTAGTTCAAAAGAGACCTTGCAAAGCAATGCCTGATAACTGTATTTTCCACATTGATTTGAAAAGTATGCAGAATTATATCAATATACTATACTGTTATATAGCTCAAAATCTGATCTTGCAGAGACATAAAATGCGCAAATATTCTGGTGGATGCTAATGGATCTGTGAAACTTGCAGATTTTGGACTCGCTAAGGAGGTCTGCTTTGCAATCTGAAAAATTGGACATTTTTTCTTTTATTTATCTGTTGGCACTTGTCTCTGATACAATATTGTTTTATCAATTCCCATTCAGATCACCAAATTCAGTGCGATTAAATCATGCGAAGGAACTGTTTATTGGATGGCACCTGAGGTAACCACCATAAACTCTGAATTGAGATTAAAGCGTGCTTGCATTTTGCCTGTTCATCCCATGTTTTTTACAATAATTTGTATAGTAATCATCTTGAAGTAATAGACCTAAAGTTACTGAAGTACAAGGGAGTAGCCCCCCCCCCCCCCCCCCTACGCCCCTACCTCAGTGGTGTCATTACAGATCTATACCAAACATAATCAAGTGGGTTGTTAGTAGAGTATAGTAGCTGATCTAATATTGCAGTGTAGCTAAGTGATGATTCATTGATTTTGACTTAGGCATTGTTTCATGCAAACTTAATGGGCTGACAACCATTGTTATTGAATCACAGCATATACTTATACGATTTGGGCCAACACTGTAAGATCGTCCTAGATGGAAGCACTAAAATCTAAATTTTCAGGTTGTCAATCCAAAAAAGACATATGGACCTTCAGCTGACATATGGAGTCTTGGTTGCACCGTCCTAGAGATGTTGACACGCCAAATTCCCTATCCTGACCTGGAATGGGTGAGTGAGCATTTTGTACTAACTTCTGCAAATCTGAGTTGCTGTTTTTAAGTTATATATGAATGTGCATATGTAATTTTCTCAATTCTCGATGTATGATTACTGCTATTCTTCTTGCTATTTGTTATGCAGACACAAGCTATATTCAAGATTGCTAAGGGGGAAGCGCCAGCAATTCCATATAGTCTTTCAAATGATGCTCGTGATTTTATAAGCCAGTGTGTAAAACCCAATGCAGAAGACAGACCTTCAGCATCCGAACTGTTGGGGCATCCATTCGTTAACCGTTCAACTAGCAAGAAGCTAGCCTGCGCAAATGTCAAGGAGGGGCTCACGTACACTAGGCGCCGCCGGGCCCGTGATCTACGCCGTGCCACGGAACGCGCGACAAGCGGGGACGTCGAGCGTAGGCAGGTGCTGGAGGAGGCCACCGTGAGTGGCTAAATCAAGAAAGAAGATATTTAGTTTCTATTCTTTCCCAAAATTAGGAGAGTTTGTTTGAGGCCCAAGGCCATATATACTTTGTACCGTACGTTGGTTGAGGCAAGCAAGAATTACCAATCTAATCTCTTCTTTCCATTCACAACTAAGCCTACGGTAGAGGAGCAAAACCTCACCGGAGAAGACGGATCGCGGCTACGAACTCCGTAGCCAGGGTCCAGCTACCCGAGGGTTTGACGCCCTTGACAGCAAATAGCAAGGGTAGCTAGCTTATTTTCTACTAACATTTGGGCTCCTTTTTACTTAAAAGTAAATTTATTCAAGTGCTTTTGTTTCATTATCATTGTTTTATCCAAATAGCGCAGACCAAGATATCATCTTTTTTATCATCATATTCTATGACGCGAAATGTGAATTCATGATAAAAAAACAAGTTTTATTTGTTTATTGAAACTAATATAATATTTTGTCTTATATTGCAATCTTCTATTAGAGTTTTAGTTACGGTGATAAGTTTTTTAAGTTTTAAGAATATATGTGAGTTAGCAGCTTTTGAGGTCTGGCGATGCTGCACAACCCTACTCAACCCAATTATTCCAACTGAGCTAGTTTTTTGACTTGTCTTTTCAATCTTGTATCGGTGTATTGTTGGCGAGTTGACTAAGTTACCTTATGGCCACAACGTATTATGTCTTCACTTTTCACATTGTTGGCGAGTTGACTAGCCGAGATTTTTGTTATGTTGATTGCTTCATCCATGAGTACATTTCAAACGCATGCAGTATTCCTGTTGCCTTGGTCTAGTGTCCCAAATACACATACGGCACATGCAAAGTGGTATCTCATTGGGTTGTTGGGTTGCAGCATTGGCCAGTGGGGTTCGTTCAGCCTTGACTCTCTTCCCAACGTTAAGCGTGCTGCCATGCTAGACAACATGATCCTGTTGTACTCCAAGCTTGTTTATCTTACTCTTCAAAGCCAGTATGCGTGCCACATGAGGCTATGCAACGCGGCATATCGTGTCGTCGCTGCACTACACATAGTGCGATGAAAATGGTAGTGACAAGGGGGCATCTACTGAGGAAGACATAGAATCAGCAGCAAAAAAATTGAAAAGTGGGCCGGGTGCATGTAAGAATCCACATGTGCAATTTCTTTTATGCACTAGAAACACATTATGTTCCTTTTTCTTTCTTGCACAGTATGATCCTAGCTCTAAAATTTAATTTCTGCGGGTACTTAAAAAAGCTGGAAGAACAGGTTCAAAGAACTTGAGCATACATCAACAGAAAAGGATCGCGAGCAAATAAAAAGATGCACTGAAATAGGTCTAGCTTGTGCGCAAGCTGATGCAGCAAAAAGGCCTACAGCAAGAGAAATTATTGATAGCCTTGAAAAATGCGATAGTACGATTCTGCATAGCAACAAGGTCGATGATCACTTCTGGAAGAAATCAAATCTTACCATTTGGTCATAGAAAAGCAGTACATATCTCGGCCTCTTTGGAACATTGGAATTAAATTCCATTCTAATAATTATAATTTAGACACAAATCTATTAGGAGCCGTTTGGATCATCTTATTTTTAGGATTGGATAACGAGCCATCTCAGCTCGGCTCGGTCCGGCTCGCTAAGATAAAGAGCTGGCTCGGCTCGGCTCGTTATCCTAACGAGCACAAAAACCTGCTCGGCTCGGCTCGGTTCGGCTCGCGAGCTGGCTCGGGCAGCTCGCGAGCCAAACACTGACATACTCTCCTAGGTGATATACATCCATACAGATTAAATAAAAAAATTATTAGGATAATATATGGTTCCATTTCTATAGTTTCAAGACCATATACAATTCCATAGGTGATACTTGTGGCAGAACCAACCTGAATTATACCGGCTCAAGTACGTGAGTCCACTCCAGAGGGCTCCAACGTATTTCAAACGGTATAATCCCTTGGCCTGTCGGATAGCGTCCCGATAAACCACCGATACAGGATCAAATAAGGTTACCTCACACGAAGGTGAGTGCAGAGATACAGTCACCATCATATTTTACATCACAGGGAATAGCATTACAAGAATTTCCAGAAGTAGTACGAAGTTCCAAATTTAGAAAGATCATTACAAACTTTTAAGGTTATGGTTTTTAGCAGCGGAAAAACATACGCGATGATTTATAACACGTCGTCAAGATGGATGTCATGCTAACCTCGGGCACGACATCACTCGGTATCCTCAATGTTGGCCGGGGATGGATCCCATTCCACGGACCAACCATCTGGAAGAGCACAGGGCCATGACAGGGGAAAAGTAGGGTCTTCAAAGATATTACCTGAAAAATATATAACTAGCAAGGCTGAGTATACTAATACTCAGCAAGGCTTACCCGTTCATGGTATACTTAGCCATGTAACTAGACTTATGAAGGCTTGTAATAGTTCCGGGTTTAGTTTCAGCTGAAAAGCAAGAAAGAGTAGATCCTTAATTTCAACTTTTAGCTTTCAGGTTCTAGTTGATTATCCATTCTAGGTAAGCACTTATAACTACTCAAGCATGGTAAAATCTTTATTCAAACATCATCATTGATAATCACAAAGTTGCTCTTGTTACTCTATGTGGTAAAGGGATCAAGCAGTCTCAATCTCCGCGAGAAACGGACGATTCTGAATCGAATTTCCAACCTTGCAAGGGTAAACCTAACTCACACACCTAGAACATCCAACGATTGTTCCAAAGCAACTGTTTGCCTTTCATTCCGACTCGTGGATTAGATCCACCACAAGCGACTGCAGGACCATACGCACACCCAATGTGTGCAGGACGTATGCCTGTAGCGCGACTACATAACCATACTCCTGGTTGCCCTGCAACACGTATTCCTACACGTCGAACCAAGAACCAAATACATATGGTGGGAGGTATGTCCACTCCTCGGGCCGATTGGTTACTAGGCTTACCGCTTACCATATTTCGCGGCATGTGGCTAGTACTTTCAAACGCTTAACCACCGCTACCACCCACTGCGACCTTATCAAATTTCACAACACAGACGGGGTATTATGTCAACCATGATACCTCATAAAACTCCCGTCCGTCATCCTTATAGTTATTACAGGAATGTAAACATTACAACTCCTATATCGCGCGAGTGACAGAAAATCACCCGACTTCTACCGGTCCTATTAGCATAGCGATTATTCGAACTCAAGTGCTAATATTCAATACATTGGTTCTTAGGAAAATGCAACTAGGGTTTTCACATACAACTCCTAGTAACTTAATGCATAGGAATATATATATAAATAGTATAGGTTACAGTGTAAACAAAGTAAGGGTTATGTCCGGGGCTTGCCTTTACTGGTGGGGCTGAAGTCAGGGATGTTAGTATTGTTATATTCCGAACTTTGGTTCGGGACTTCAGATAATCCCTTGGTGATGTTCCCTTGGTCTTCAGAAATATCCTCCGCAGACTCCTGGGAGATCTTGTAGGTACCGTTTGCGGAAGTAGTCGTATCTACATGCAATGCAAACATCACATTCAAAGTGTGCACATAAAGCTATTTTACTTCACGATAAAGTTGTAATCCAACACGCATTCAACATATCACTCATATATCAACCAAAAAGATCTGAAGCTAAACTTAGATAGAGCTTTAGGTGGTTAACTAATTAAAATCGGCTATTGGTTGAAGGTTCCAACAGAGCCGATGGAAAACAACAGGGTTTTAGCTGATAGAATTGGCAAAAGAGGAAACCATCTAACAGTATTAGGAAATCTGCTGATTTCTATTTGGAAGGGAAATCGGTAAGAGCAATCTCTATATATAAGTAGAAGAGATTAACCGGTTTGGTTTCACCAAAGGTTAAAATGGCTGATAGAGATAGGAATATTAAAGGTACAGTGTTTCAAGGATAGATCAAGGGAGGATCTTGCCGATTGGATTATCAGCATGTTTCTAGTCTATCGAATTGGTTGGTGCATTGGTCTTGGCCGTAACCGACGAGGATGCATCAGGTTTAGCCGATTGATGTGCTTTGGTCGTGTCTAACAGAGGTGTGTCTTCTATGCTATCTTACTGATCTAGAGTTGGCCTGTGTAGCCGATTGATAGGTGCATCGGGTTCCTAACTGATCGATGAAAGCATCGATTACTTTAGCAAAAGGGGTGTTTCCTAAAGCAGTTGTGTCTTAACTGAGATGTGCTTAAGTGTTATCCTAGGTAACTAGGTGTGGTTGTATCGGTTCGATTACGTCAGCACAATAATCAGTTGTCGTACAGCCGATGGGGTCATCTAAACCGATCTCGCTATAAGAACTAAGTGGAACGGGACACTACACTTGGTCTAGGCTGATGGAACCACAAGTGCGGAACTAAACTGAAGAGGATGTGGTTGATAGGTTGGTGCCAAAAGATGTGTAGCTAAAGAGGGCGTGTGGTGGGTAGGCATATAGCCGATGGGTGTCCTACAGACTCGTAGCCCCGATAGGGTCATGCCTAACAAAAAATCAGCTGAGCTAGTAGCCGATTGCTAAAGCATAGCTACAAAGGTGTATTGACTAAGCAGTCGATACACAAGGCATAGCCAAGATTTTTTATATAGAAAGGGGCTCTAACAAGATTGTAATCAAAACCAGAGCAAAGGTATGAGCATCCATATGAATAAAGATTAACCAAACATCACAAAAAGTCTGCCATAGGGGCAGCAAATACATCAGGCATGGTGCACAATTTATCTTTAGTCAATCTATGGCAAGGACTTTGGCTACCAAGAGCTAATCAAGTTTAGCATCACACAATCAGTAGGTTAAATATAAAGCAATTGTTTCACTTTCAAATTAGACATCTCGTATGTTTTAGAGTTGCACAAGTCTAATTAAGATTCACACAAGTGGCACAAGAAACATATTGCAACAATAAGCATACAGGATTAAATATAGCTTTTAATGGTTTATAAATCATTTCAAGTCGTACATCATGTCACAAGTGTCACCAGGTTTTAGGTATGTTAGCTAAGTTGTATTGGGGTTACGAGATAGTTTTAGCAAGCATACAAACAATACCACGCTTAAGCAATCAACTTTAAAGCATACGCTCAGAACCCGAGCAGCCGCACAGAGACACTCGTTGTAACCCTAATTCATGTTATAAGTATCGACCAAGGGTAACATGACTTATTTAGGAGCAAGAATCAGCTAGGTAGGAAAGCACATCTTAGTAACTCTTAAAAAGAAAACTATGTTTAGGAACCAAATAAATGCAACAACTTGACATGCAGTAAGGATCTGGTAGCACAAATTAACTTGCATGATAATACACCGATAAGGAGTGTAAAAAAAATTTTACCAGCATTTATTGCCAAGCAAAAGTATTTATTTTAGCCTTGACAAGACAAACGAACAAAAATAGATTTACAAATATGCACATAGTTTCTGGGCACGAAATTTTTACAGTGAACTAAACATACAAAGAGTAAGCTACTGCGTAAATTTCATAAATTTTTGACTTCCAGCACTACAGATATTAAATAAGCAAGCTAAAACAAGTATTACTCATGATTAAATTAAAACATCATAAAAGTCTTAAACAAACAGCAGATTAAACCTTTTTCCTAAGTTCCTCATGCTAAATAAAACTAACTCAACTGGTTTTACACTTTTACCATTTTTCTACCATTTGCTATGCATTTTCAAAGCTTGCAACCACTTAAAATAACATTTAAACAAGAGCAAAATTTTTCTACTAACACATACAAAATTATACACATATTGCATAGATCTACTCACAAGGATTCCATAACATCTTCATTTGATATTTTACGATTTTTCTACCATTTTCTACGGATTTTCAAAGCTTTAAGCGATTTGGTCCATAAAAGACTATACCTATGAGTGTATGACAGTGCAGAAAACCCCCTGGACTTGTTCCAATTGTTGCACGAGGTCCTTCACATGCATTTGGAGCAGAGGAGGCGCTCGGGGAGCTCGATCCCGGCGGGAGGAAGCCATGCCGGCCGCCGGGGAGGTCGAGCAGCACACTAGGAGCCCTTTTTGGGGTCGGAAGGCGAGGAGGAGGGCCAAAAGGGGGTCATCGGCGTTGGGGGGGGGGCGGAGCTCAGTGGTGCAGGCTAGGAGCGCGGCGAGGCAGACCGCGATGCGGGCCCTGTGGCGCGAGAGCAGCGCCCAGACACCAGCCCAGGTGACGGCATCGGAGGACGAGATAGCGGCGGCGACGTCGGCCGCAGCGGCCGCAGCGTCGAGGGAGGGCGGCGCATAGGCGGCCTCGGGGCCCGGCGCCGGAGCGGAGATGTAGGCACGCGGCGGGCGCGCGAGGCGGAAGTGGGTCGGGTGCGCGACGGGGCGAAGGGGAGCTGGGGCGTCGGCACGGGAGGAGGGAGCGTGGGCGAGGAGGAGGCGCGCGCTCCAGGTGGAGATCGCCATGGCGCTGGCGGCTTCTCCTTCCGCCCCGATGCTGCCAGGGTTTTGGCTTGGTTTGTGCAGTGGAGAGAGGAGGGGGAAAAAGGGAACGACTGCAGCAGCAGCTGCTGGCGGCGCCCAGGGGCAGGGGCGGCCTGGGCAGGGCGTGGAGGAGGAGCCGAAGGGGTGGCGGCGGCCGAGGATTGGATCAGCACTTAAGCTGGGGCGGCGCGTGGACTGACCTGCAGCAGGAGGTGGCGAGGGCGGCCAGAAACAGCGGCGAGCTGCAGAGCAGAGAAACAGAGGAGCGCCAGAGGAGGAAGAGAAAGGGAATTTCCCAAGGACTGGTTTGTAATTTTAGAAAATTATAGGGATCTTTTGGTAAAGTAAAATTTCCCATTAATCTAAAATGGAAATGCCCAAAACGAAAGTTGGAGAGTTTTTTCAAACTCTACAACATTGCTTTAGGGCCCAAGTTCAAAACTCAAAGCTTATATCTTTACATGTGAAATTTTGAACAAAGGTTGGATTTGAATTACTTTTGTCCTAAAGAGTGTAATATCATAATATTTAGGGCCTAAATGCAAGCATTTATGACATGTCATGATGACGGGATAGACACGTCATAATGATTGGATAGACATGTCATGATGACTTGCACCTTTTTACACTTTTAGCCCTAAGTAACTTTGAGAGTTACTTTTGTAATTCAACTACTTGCACAAAAGGACTTGTACTTTTATAAAATTACATAAATACCCTCATTTTACAGCTTTACCCAAATTTTTACACAAATCAATACATACATTTCTAATGCAACCTTTGGATATATATATATATATATATATATATATATATATATATATATTTACAGGAGATAAAGTAAGAAAAATATGTTTGCAAAACCACCCTTCACTTATTCTGAAATTACTTTTCATCTAATACATTTTGCAAAAACAACCCTAGGTTTTTCTATAATTACAAAAATACCCCTTTTACTTGCACTTTAAATTTTCAAAAGCTTCACATAAACACACACAAGCTTTACACTAACAAGCACATACTTCACACTAACAAATATATGCCTAGCTTACAGGTACTTGAACTATCACAATACTTCCATGGTTTATCAACCATACATGTTCCATCAATAACATGTGCCAGAAGCTAGCCTATTATAAGCCAAAAGGTTACAAAATACCGAGTCTTGATCTCTTAGATACATAAATTGATCAGTCCATTCAATAGACATTGGACAAGTACGAAGGCACAAAAAAAATACTGAGTCTTGGCTTCTAGACAACCTATAACGTAGGTGGAAATCATGTTGTACGCGTAGTTCGTTCGGCTCGCGAGTTGGCTCGAACTCTCTCATTATACTAACGAGCATAAACTTGTGCTTGGCTCATTAGGAATTGGACCGAGCCGAGCCGAGTCGGCTACGAGTTGAGTGAGCTAATGAGTCACAAGCAATTTTTACAGCCCTACTCATTTTGGAAAAATTGAAATCTACTTAATAAACTAGGCTATTTGCCTTAAAATTTGATATCCCACCGTTTTCCAACCACTTTCCAAAGTTTAGATATTAGTCTATTCTAAATTCATAGGGTAGAAGATGAAAATTGATTCTATATACCACCAAGCTATGTAAGGATGTCAAATTCTAAGCCAAATAATTCCATATCCAAAATTCTAAACCAAATAGTCTATCCTAATTATGATTATATACGGTGGTGTATAGAATGGAATTATGATTATACCCTCTCACTAATTTCTTCCATCTCCCATCTATAAATTTAGAATAGACTTATATCTAAACTTTTAAAAAGTGGTCGGAAAGTGATGGGATATCAAATTTTAAGCCAAATAGCCTAGTTTACTATGTAGAGTTCAATTCCTCCAAAATGATAGCATGAAAATACACAGAGATTACTTTGGACCTAAGCAAGGAAAACCTTCTCCGAAAGATGAATCATGTATTGAGATATTGGAGCAAGCTGAAAGAAACTATCCACAATTAGGAGAAGCATCGGTTTCTCTTGCAATGGCTGGAGCCTGTTTGCGTGGAAGGTTTGCTTTACCTTGAAAACTAAGGTAATATTCAGTTCCTACAAAGTGCAGGGCATGGGCCACGGTCAACGGGTTTCCCTGGCGCCCCTAGACTTTTTTTGAAAAAAGAGTTAAAAAATTAAATTCGAAAAGGGGTGCCGTTTTGGAAATTTTCGAAAAATAGGTACCTCCCGCTCGATCAACGGGCGGGAGGCGTGGGGCCGGAAACCTCCCGCCCATCCAATGGGCGGGAGGTTCCAAATTTTTTCCCCGGCCCCTCCCGAGGACCTCTTCACGAATAATTTTTTTTATTCGCGAAGAGACCCCTGACGCGGCCGCGAGGGCATCCCGCCCGCCCAACGGGCGGGAGGTCCGGGACCCGTACAGTGCGGAGGGGCATCCCGCCGGTTGGGGGCGGGAGGTTCCCCAGCCCCTATATAAGCCCCCCTTCCCTCAAATTCCCATTTTATTCAGCAAAAATCAGGAAAAAAAGAAAGGGAGGAGAGGAAGAGAGGAGCGGAAGCGGCGAAGCCCTGTTCACACGTCGGTTTGGAGGTATATTCTCGTTCTAGTTGTTCAATTGTTTTTAGTATAATATATATTCTGAATAGTTTAGAATCTGGAAAATATAATCTAGGAATCGCTGAAACTTAGGGTCGTTGTGTATTAATATGTAGTATAACTAGTTTATTAATAATTGACGGATATGTCTTCCGAGAAGGGTATTTTTAGTATATATTACGGAGAAGGAAATATGATTTATGGGCTGAATGGGGTAGATTTAAGTGAATTCAACTGTGCGGTCAGAGGAATTACCAGACCGCACGAGAGGGCATTTGAATCCCTATGCAACTGGTTAATGAGCGGATTAAGGATTAATCAGGAGATACACTCTGTAAGTGTTCAGTGCGTCATAAATCGTACCACTCACGCTTTGATCTGGGAGCTGATGCCACTTTCAAGCAACGATGACTGGTTAAGTTATCTACAAAATACAAGTCATTGGCAATGGCCGCTGGTACTCCTTGTCAGTATGTATCAGAAGTTTTTGATAAACATCGAAGCTGCTGTGGGGGATGAAGATGTTGATGAAGAAGTTGAGGAGCCAAACATTGAGCCAGGTGGCACCGCAACACCTCAATGCGTGGCTGATGAGGGGGAGAACATACCCCGTATTGTTGAACAGCTGCGAGACGAAGATCGTGAGTTCGATGAAGCAATGAATGCCGATTCGTCTCATGATGACGAGGATGTGCCTGAAGAATGGGTGGGCAGCGACTTCAGTCATCTTAGCATAGATGAGGGACCCAGCTTGCCTTGAGATTGCAGGGAGAATGAAGTTATCCAGGGTGCGAGGTACCAGTCAATTGATGAGGTGAAGGAAGCTGTTAAGTGTTGGTCTCTCTCTTATGGGAGAGTTCAAAACAGTCGAGTACAAGTCTCGTAAGTACGATGTGGTCCAGCGGTACTACCACCAGTTCGAGCTGTAAGTCCTTTATAATTGCCATTTCGATCAACTTTTATTTACACGACTACTTTTGTTTGTTTTTATAGTCATGCACTCGACGGCAATGGGGTCTCCTCCTGCAAGAATGGAGTCTCAGACATTTGGCGCTTATGCTCCAGGAACGTCTCTTCCGTCGGATTCGACGCCAGCTGCTCCATATTCTCAGGGCTATACTCAGCATGCGTAGTCGATAGGAGCTCCTGCACACGGTGGTCTATTCAGTGTGCCGGACTGGGACGGCGGCTCCGCCAGTTTGTCGGAGTTGGAGGGCGGCGGCGCCGGGCAGACATCATTGGCCCCTCCCAGACGTATGATGCTCCACCTCCACACTCCCAGGATGACCCGTTCACGCTAGCGCCTCCTCCGCCTCGTCCTCACCATGCTCCAGATGCACTCACGTACTCGGAGGGGCATATACGACGACGGCCTAGGACTAGGGGGGAGGACCAAGAGAGCGCGAGGACCGGGACAGGCGGAGTAGATACTCCTGATTCGGTGGACTCTGTATATTTAAACTGTTTTTTATCATACTATTTTATTTTTAATGGCTTGATGTATTGTACTATCGTAATATTTTGATTCTACGTTGCAAAACGTTATCGCTTAACCATCTTCATACGAGTTTTAGATACCGTAATCTTTTTCATAAAATTGAACTAAAATTTTTTAAGTATACAAAAGAGTATGGCGAGTAAATCTTATATTTAAAAAAGTATGAATTTTAAATAGTTTCTAAAACATAAATTCGAACAAAAAAATAAAGAGGGCACCTCCCGCCCGTTGGCCGGGCGGGATGACTTAACCTTCCGCCCGTCGTTGGTCGGGCGGGATGCCTTAGGGGCCTGTTCGCGAATAAGTTCGCGAATAAGAATTTCTTATTCGCGAAGAAGCCCTCGGGAGGGGTTTGGGAAAAATTTGGCACCTCCCGCCCGTTGGATGGGCGGGAGGTTTCCGGCCCCACGCCTCCCGCCCGTTAATCGGGAGGAAGGTACCCATTTTTCGAAAATTTTCAAAACAGCACCCTTTTCGAATTTAATTTTTTAACCCTTTTTAAAAAAATCGGCGCCCCTTCTGGACGGGGCCGGTGCCTCCGCCCGAGGCTCGAGGGCCGAGTGCGGCCTGGTGCGGCCCGTCGCGTCGACTTGGCGGGCGGAGGCGGATGGCGTGGGCGCCGGCCAGAGGGGGTCATGGTGACCCGGCTGACCGCCGGGCGTTCTGAAACCATCCGCATGGAAATATACGTCGGTACGGATCAGGAACCAATAATTCGTATCAGGAATATTGAACCACGTGGTTGGATTGAGGGGAAAAAACCTCCGAAACGGAGGGGAAACATCAACCAAACACTTTCAAAACTGAAAACGAGTTCTAGCCTCTACACACAGCCTTGGACACATCAACCCAGCTGTCGAGGGGGAAAGTCGGAGACGGCCTCTCTCGTCAACAGCGCTAATCAGCAGCGACAAACCGCGTTCCTCCTCATCCGTGATTCTCGGTTCATCTCTCAAGGATGCTC
Organism: Panicum hallii; assembly: GCF_002211085.1. Lineage (NCBI taxonomy): Eukaryota > Viridiplantae > Streptophyta > Magnoliopsida > Poales > Poaceae > Panicum > Panicum hallii. The sequence continues at coordinate 7,826,653 of NC_038045.1, read as the reverse complement.
CAGCCTCCTATCGGTAAGACTGAAGCATTATAGCTATCCAGCCTTTCCAGTAGCCCATCGAAGACAAGAAAATAAACCATTACGGCAGCAGCATCTCTGGGACAGATCGAACACGGAAGCCATCCAAGGTTAGTGCTCCGATCGACTTGTTTACTGTCACTCCTCAAAATTGCGTTTTACTACTTGCCGAGGTGAATCCGGAAATTTGGGATTGACTTGAAACCTCCTCGAGTCTTGTCTCCGCTTTGCGTGCACTGCTGTCTGCCTTTTTCATCATACTCGCGTCAAGTAACTTCAACAATGTTCTATTAGTCGGGATTCCAACTACGATAATTTTCCAGTCCGTGATCTACCACTGCGCCATGCTTGTACGTGCCTCTAGTTTACCAATCCGTCATCTAGCACGGTGACCAGATCATCAAACTTGTTGACGCGCGTTACCTTTGGTCAAGAAACTGGGCCTGTTTAGATCCCATGAATTGGAACTTCATCCACCATTCTTTATCCATTTCAGATTTTCAAATGAACTGATGAATTAGCGAGAATATGATTCAGAACTAAATTTCTTGTTTGGATATACCTTGAATTTGTTCCTGGCGGTTAAATTTGACAGGCTGTTGGGATATTAAGCAGACACATGGAATCAAATTAAACTTTAGTTATAGCATCTAATGCAGGCAACAAGCTGCTCGTGCTCCTCTCGAGCTATTGTTCACAAGAACACAGGATGTTCCGATGCAATCCTTTCATGTCAGAACATTCGTCATATTGATGCTCACTTTTTGACCAATTATTATTCAGACAATACATTTGCCAACTGGGCCAGTATGTATGTGGTGATACAATTCATTTGGTCTTCAGCTGTACAGTTTATCTACTTATCTTGGTTTTGATGAGCTTTGACAAGTTACAGCAATACTTATTTAACGCTCTTTTCATATTTCGGAGGACAAACAGATGTGTGCTATTATGTGGAAACGCTAGAGTAGTCAGAAATAGAAATGGACGCCGAGTCTAGCAGGCATGATAACCTAGAGAGTATATTTGAAGGCGCAAGTTCAGAACCACGCACTCTACCACTAGAATATTTGAGAAATATCACAAATGACTTCTCTGAAGAGCTATTACTTGGTGAAGGTGGCTTTGGTAAAGTATATAAGGTAAAATTACCAGATACTTTCCATTCTCATAAATGCATGTATCGCTATACTTTTATATATCCAGAAATCCGCATCGGTATTAATAAGCCACTTTAAACAGGGAGTGAAAGAAAATGGAGAAACCATTGCTGTGAAGAGGCTTTCCCCGTCAATACCAGAAGTTAGCCAGTTCGAGAATGAGGCACGTCATCTTATGAAGCTTAATCACCCAAATATTGTCCCACTTGTAGCCTACTGTTTTGAAAGTAAGATTATATATGTAGAACAAGAAGGGAAATACTTTTGGGCTGAGAAGCCAGAAAGGTTGCTTTGCTTGGAGTATATGCCTGAAGGAAGCCTCCGTGGTTGTCTTTCAGGTATGACAATTCGATACAGGCATATATTGTTTATTTCTTTCTTTCTTTGAGATTGTAGCTTCTGTGGTTAGAGCATCCTCTGAGTGCTCTTGCAAACAGATGAATCTTGTGGACTTGATTGGGACCGACGTTACAAAATAATCGAGGGTATTTGCTTTGGTTTGCATTATCTTCACGAGGAATGGAATCCTAAAACTCCTATTATTCACATGGACCTCAAACCTGCAAACATATTGCTTGATGTGAATATGGTTCCAAAAATTGCGGACTTTGGTTTGTCAAGACTCTTTGGTGAAGAGCAAACTCGAACGTGTACTACCAATTGTTTCGGAACATGGTAAGTTAAATGCCTCTTAATAATTCATACTTTTGGTCATCATCACTCAAGCTTCAAAATTGGAACAAATGTTGTCATGCAGGGGTTACAAGGCACCAGAATATATAAATAGAGGTACAATCACAAAAGAATTAGACATATTCAGTTTGGGTGTAATAATCATAGAAATAGTGACGGGACACAAGAACTACCCAGAAGATACCGAAGTCGACGATGGATCTTCCCAGAGATATATAGAGCTTGTAAGGAAATTCTGTTTCAACTTTCAAGACAAAGGACTTCTTTTTTGTTCTTCTGAAAAATCTTGCTACAGTTTTTGGTAGTATTACATTCTATTATCTGATTTCTTAGGTACTTAAGAATTGGAGAACTAGGATGGAAAATTCGCAAGGGTACACATCAGTGGAAATCAATTACCAACAAATAGCATTATGCATAGCGATAGGTTTGGTCTGCGTGAAACTTGACCGGATGAAAAGGCCTACAACAAGCCAAATTATCACTATGCTTCGCAGACCAGGAAGTGCAGATGGCAGCATACGAGAAGGGGTAAGATCACCTGCAAAAACCAAGATTCACTACCTTCTCACTGATTGGGAATTTCTCTTCTGTACAAAGGTGCAACAGAGCTCTACTGAATTTTTGTTATTGGTTGAAAGTAAAAGGCAGCATGAGTGCATGACTTAACTCTTTACATGGTTTAAAGCCTATCTTTCGTTTTCACTTTATTATAGGTTGTCCAACCTGAACAAACGCATGACAATAAAGATGGAGCTCAGACTGTGGTTACGGTTGCAGAGGAGACATTTGCTGATAGGAGAAAACAAAGATCACCTGCGTCCCGGCCGTTCCGGAGGTTCACTGAGCCTAGGCCTGCTGAGGAGACGATTGCTCAAACAGAAAAACGAGGAACGCTTGTGTTTCAGCCGATTGGGGGGGCCACTTTCTACCCCACACCCACAGAGAGGGATGAGAGAACAAATTGTTCTATAATTTAGATCTTGCCATTAATTTTGTAGTGGCTCATGGGTATTTTTTATCAAAATAGCGAGAAAGGCTCCAGTTGTGTTTTCCATGAAAACTTGAATGAATAGTAAATAATTAAACCACTCTCGTGGGCAATGTGGTCAAACACCAACTTCAATATGAATAAGAGGGTTTGTTTAATAGCAACATGATCAGTAACTGCCATGCGCCTCGCAGATTGGATGATATTTGGTTGAGAAATGTAGGCACAAATGATAGAGGTAATGAAAAACAGTGGGATTGGAAACAGAGCAAGCAAATAGTCTTTTGTTGGTGCTTATTATGAGGTAACGCCTTAGTGCAGCTAGCTAGTGTCCTTGGGTAACGCCGTATATATGCAGCTAGCTTCATATATACGGTCCCATTTAAATACTATTTAATCTTTATCCAGATGTGATAGGCTGCGCCTTTAGTTGCTCTTTATGTTTTCCATCCTCATTAATAGTTTTTCGTCTTTGCACCACACTTTCGTGTTTACGTATTTTACATGTGTGTGTTTATTTGAAATGCATGTGCAGGTGAAATCTTAGCTTGAGCGCTATGTAAACTCTTATTGCAACCAATTTGTCACTACTTCACGAATCTGGAAATTGGATCTCTGATTTCAATCTTAGCTGCCGCAATTTGTAGTAAAGTAAACACTAGCAAATATGTTCGTGCATTGCTACGGACGAAACCATATAAATATATTGATTAGTATACTATAATATCAAAAGTAATTTTATAAAACATGATCTATTATACAATGTATGTATCTTCTAGTAATTCTTTTGTTATAATTAAAGGAGTAATAACGTAGTACGTGCCGTCGAGAATTTTAGTTTTTCCCGATTTTACTTTCCAGGCACTAATTCTATATGATTTCGGACTCCTAGCTCAACCCACGGTTTGTTATCATACCTTTTTCATTAAAACAAGCCATTAAGACATTCCTCGTCTTGTAGTTTGCTTCTTCGACATGAGTACTGTTCATTTAATAACGGTAATAAGCATTTAAGCAATTAAACACTGAACTTATGGTTAGTATCTCCCTACTCCATGTTCAGTGTTAACTACAGTTTCAGTTTTTTGTTTCCGGTTAGTGTATCATCTGACACTGCTCATCGTGCTCGTAATTACAGCATCCCGCTTTCGGTGGATGATGTATCATGATCAATGAGACTATAAGAGAATCCGAGGTAACAGGTGTTCATAATTTCATATACCACACACCGTCGGTCTTGGAGAAATGCGCCCGGGCCTCACGAAACCAGACAAATAAAAAGGACTAGTCAGCCAGCCCGATCTAGAGGTTCAAGCCCAAAAGGCGGCCCATGGCGTTTAATTTGCACGTGAGCGGGTCGTTTAATCAAAGGACTTGAATATTTTAAGAAATTGCCAGCCCATGGCATTTGCTCGTGTAAAGATATCACAGTCCTGGAGCAACTCGGTTTTTTGTTTCTGGTGGAGTGTTGTAGAGTTCGAGATGGTATCTATGAGGATAGCATAGGGATTAGGGAAGCAATTGGTACCAACCATGCAACGCCATGGATCACTAGAGAAGAAGACGCTTGCACAGAAAGAAACAAAGGGAAAAGAAAAACAAGAACCAACACGTAGATTGTACCTGCTCCCATCATCACCCCTCAGCTCACGCAAATAATTGTCCCCCATCCTCACTGCCAACGGAGTTCGTCTTCCACTCGCCTCCAATTCCGGATGGATTACCTTCGGCGAGCACGCCCATTCTCGCAAATGCGTCACCATTCACCACGCCATGCTAAATACAATCATTGCTACGACATAATTACCATGGTTGATAGTTTCATGTAAACATTTTTCTTCAAGATCGACCACGCCACTTGGTTGTCGGCCAAAGGAAAATAATGTGCTTTGTATTGTTTCTCCAAGCTATTTCAGACGACTAATGCTAGCACACCATACGGACAACAAGCAATGTACATGAACACCATCAAAGTGGTTGTCACTTCCTCTCGAAAACACAAAAAAGAAGTGGTTGTCACCTTCTTCAGGTACAACTGGCGCGCCTCAAGTGAGCCCAAGGCAAAGTTATGTGTGGATGCACGTATGACTTCCCTTGGAAATTTCTACATGATCCCCCAGTCCACTCCGTTTACTTGAGTGCCAAAACCTTGTGGTTACGCAGCCTCTGTCGTGCATGCAAACTGTAAAGGTAAACACTGAAAATTCAGACGAATATGTTCCGCAGGAAAGGCAGCCATCGCAAGCCAACAAAAACAACGGGTGCGAGCACGCGGAATCGCTAGAAAAGACACGGCTGGCTGGCTTGCATGATGGCTGTTGCACAGCGAGTCAAATCTGTGACGGGGGCAGTAGGAGTGAGCTACCACTGAAGCAGTGACACCAAAACGGCAGCCGCGTAAAGCGTGGCCGCCTTGGATTGTTCTCCGTTTGGCATTTGAGGGTGGCCGCCTCTCCACAGGCAAGAAGGTGAGGAGGGTAGACGTTTTCAAGTTGGATGAAACAAAGAAACCACTACAGGTTATCTTGATGATCTAGTTAACTGGTTCAATAATATAATGACCCCCTGAAGTGTGAAGTGAATCTAATTCTTTGGTTGAAGAAAATTGAAAAAAAAAATGTATCTTGCTTTCTTGGCGCCAACCGGACAAAAAGGAGCTGCTAGTGTATGTGTCATTATATGCCTGCACCCTGCAACTCCTGTAGGCGGCTATAGTGATTTTTATCTATCTTGACTCTTAAGTCAGTGGTTGAGTAAAATCATAATGATGGATTTCACTTCTATTTGCAGTCACTCAAGATTCATATCATGTGCCCTTCACTTGAAGTTTAGAAGTAGGCACACATCTGAGTTCAAGCCCCCATGAACATGATGCTCAGCACCACCCTCTCTACGGACCGATCGAGCAAGAGCTTAGCCTTATATATTTGCCTAAATTTTGTACTAGTGTCACCTCATGGAGATGCGAGCAGAAAGAGGTTCTACGTAAATAAAAAAGCAATCGCTAGATTCTCAGCTAGCTGGGACCTGCCTGCGTCTGCTTTTGCCGGAGGTTGGCGAGATTTTGGCTTCTTTGGTCTTCGCTTTACTCGCGCGCCGAAAGAAACAATGGGTGGTCAATGTGAACCAGGAACGCTTGCGACTGCGATCACCTTGACTTCCTTCGTGTCAATGCAACGCAAAAGTGTCTTGGTTGCAATTCAAGAGGTTGTGGAAACACACACGCATACGAGAACCCTGCCATGTGAAATAGTTTCCGAGATGTCTCACTGACAAGTGGGTCCGGACGTCATGCATGCTAAAAAGAGTCGTTGGTGGGCCATGCAATGTTTGCAGCTGCTCTGTGCCCAGTTGCATTGTGGACCTTCCTTTTTTTATTTTCAAGAGCCTCATGATGATCAAAGTGGGCAATCATCTTTTCCATGAATAACTGTTGGTGTACAATGCAGATCGTGTCAGCCAAAGGTAAAGTAGTATGTGGGCATATGCATGCATGACTTCTCTTGGAATAATTTGCTCCTGCAGTTTAGACTCACCATTAAGGTAAAGATAGCATGTAGACAAAGATGGAACGTGTACACTCTGCTGAGTGGGCAGCGTATGAACTGCGTGTTGATGAGCAAGTGAAATGATGCTGCTAGACAAGGCATCACCATCTTTTGTTTTAAGAAAAAGACATGGTGGTGGTGGTTGCACCAAGTCAAAGACTACGACGAAGGTATAGCAGAGACTTAGTGAGGAGTAACATCAAAATGGCAAGTGAGTAAAGTGATGCATTTACTTCTCTTGGATTATGCTCTGATCTTTTGTAACCGCGGCTTCCTGCAAGGAACTCCTATTGACACTTGCTGCACATCATTGAAAATTTGACCGCTAAACAATCATTTCCGCAAAAAAAGAGAAGATGTATGGAAAATTTCAACTTTCAAGTGGATGCTGTATTCAACGAACGATTGCTCTTCATCATCAATTGAGCCACTCCAATCGAGTTGACTATATGATGTAAGTTCTGCAGATGATGAAGGAGATTTTATGACAATGATAGGTTTTTGGATTTGTTCTAATATTTTTTTAAAGAAAAGAATTTGAATTCGCATCAAACCCTTTGCTTTATAACCTTTTATTATAATGATAGTCATGTTAGTGCGTCCATGTGTTTTTTTAGTTTTTGCTTCATGTGGGCCTTTGTGCATAAGGTTTTGCCATCTCTTTCTTTTATCAACCTTGTTTTTCTGCCATGTTTTTCCTAACAGGTAATGTGAAGCGAATAGAGTTCGCTAGCTGAAGAAAATCGATGATCCCTTGCGTGCGGGGTACTTAATTCCACAGGCAAAAAGGAGTTCTGTGTCATCATGTGCCTGAAACGGCGCCTCTAGTGCCTTTTATCTTGACCCTTAAGGCAGTCATTATGAAGAATACCACAATGACGGTTTTCACTTGATGCAAAGCACCAGAGTGTTGTGAGTGAAGAAACAACATGATTTGAGCACCAGGAAGAAACACATGTTGAATTGCAATTAAAGAACAGCTGCACTAGTACGTAGTGCAAGCTGTATAATTGTATTGCCCACTATGTATAGCTTTTCGAACAATAATGCGGCTGGCACGTCTACATTTTTGAGAGTTAAATTAGTGATTTATAATGTGGAAGTGATTATGAACATGTATACATGCACCACATCTGTTATAATAAATGCTTTACAGGTTGTGACTTTACCTAAAATCAGAATTATGGACAAAGGAAGTAATAAACCATACTGATTTCCCTTCAAATCAAAAATCAACATTGTTGCATCTAGTAAAACTGTGCAAAATGCATTCTGGAATTTTGTAGTAGTACTACAAAAATAATGTGGAGATCAATAAGCAAAAGCAACACATGAGAAACTTTGCCAAATCAAAAGGAAACAAAAAGGAAATATATTTGCCGAAACTTTCCAATGCTGTTGTTCAATTAAAGGGAAAGATGTGAAACCCCTTTGCCCAATCCAACGAGGCTTACCAAACAGATGCATGGAGCATGTGTGATCCTTCAGAAACACGATCACACCGACACGTTTACTCGTAGCCTTTGCATAAAACCATTTAGGTAGGCTCACAGAAGTAGCAGTCCTCGTCACATGCCTCAGACCTATATTGCCCAAAGCAAGGGCATGATCTTAAACTCTTTATTCCTCTGCCAGAAAGATGAAACAAAAAATCAGTGGGAGCTGAGCTATTTCTGCAGGCCTTTTGCGAGCGACCAGGAAACTGCCTACGAACGCAGGCGTTAGCAGAAACATCCTACTCTGCCTCCAACCTAACTCCACTAACTATTTTATTGTTCATAATTCGATCTCCATTTTTCTTTGAGAAAAGGAATAAAACAATGGGGAGAGAAACTGATATGAGGTAAGCTTTTTGTCCATTACAAATTGACCACCACAGGCGCAGACATCCTTGCTACCAACTTTCACAAAACCCCAAGCGGTGCTCAAGTCATCTCCTGGCTCTTGCCATCATCTCCAACCTGCCTCTGCATCCCGTTCCCTCCTCCATTGCCGCTACCTCTGAATCTGAAACGCTCACCTGGGGAGGCGAGTGAAGTGACTGTTGGGAGTGGCGTAGGCTGCAGAGCAAGCCAGCCATGAGGCTTCCTCTGCTGGCCGCGGTGTGCTGCGCCCTCCTGGCGTGCGCCGCCCGGCCACATTGCGCCGCGGAGGCGAAGGCCCGGCACTTCAAGTGGGAGATCAGCAACATGTTCTGGTCGCCGGACTGCGAGGAGAAGGTGGTGATCGGCATCAACGGCCAGTTCCCCGGCCCGACGATCCGCGCCCGCGCCGGCGACACCATCCACGTCGAGCTCAAGAACGCGCTCCACACCGAGGGCGTCGTCATCCACTGGCACGGCATCAGACAGGTAACTATCGATCCCTCGAGCACCGTGCCAGCGCGCATGCAAGAATTGCTTGACTGCTCAGTGCAAGCGCGTCTCTTTGCTGTCAAATGTTCAGACTACTTTTTTCTGTTCGGAAAGGGAAGTTCAGAGTTCAGATAGAGCTGGGAAGTTTTGTCCTTTGTGATTTTGCTAACGTTTCAATGCTGGCATGCGTGGATCATGGCAGATCGGGACGCCGTGGGCGGACGGCACGGCGGCGATCTCCCAGTGCGCCATCAACCCTGAAGAAACCTTCACCTACCGCTTCGTCGTCGACAAGGTGATTACGGCTGCTGATCACCGCTCACCCAATTGCCTGAATGTTCATGCCATGAGAACAACTGAAACTGAAGAATTTTGTTCGTGGCTGCAGCCGGGGACGTACTTCTACCACGGGCACTACGGGATGCAGCGGGCGGCGGGGCTGTACGGGTCGCTGATCGTCGACGTGGCCGAAGGGGAGGAGGAGCCGTTCAAGTACGACGGCGAGCTGAACCTGCTGCTCAGCGACTGGTACCACGAGAGCATCCACACCCAGATGGTCGCCCTCTCCTCCAAGCCCTTCAGGTGGATCGGCGAGCCGCAGGTACGGCACAGTCCATGATCTCAACAGTTACTCTGATCTGCAGTACTACTGTTCTGCATTTTGGCTGCCATGGTAACTTCAGAGGCTCGCAGTGTTTAATTTGACCATTTTGCGATACATCATCTTTAACCGTACAATACATTTCCCATGAAGATGATTAACTTTACTGTTGTTCTAGACATGGTAGTTTCAACAGCAATTTGTGAAACATGGCACCAAACTTATTTACGAAAGAACAGGGGTTTTAGGACTCTCAGAGAATACACAAATGCAGTGCAGTCATCCTAATGCAATTTGTGGAACGTTGTATCAAGTAGGTTTATGAAAAAGATAGTGCTTATATATCCTCTCAGCAAACACAAATGCAATGTAGTTGTACTAACTTGTCAGAGTAAATCAGTTTCTCGAGTGCTTTTACACGCATTGCATATTTGCATCTTCCTGTTCGAACAACACAGAAGGCGAAAAATTCCTTTCAGAAAACACAACATGTTGCTTTGATAATTTGCAATGACTCTTACCCTTGGAACGCAATTATTGTCATGACATACTGATACTTAGAACAGTACAAGGCATGGCCTGACTTTGTTTGAGGATTTCTTCATCTTTCTGGTTGGATCCTTGGACCGTAGCTTAGGACAATGCCCGGACTTTCCAGGCCAGTTACTAAAGCTGAGCCAAGCATGTTCATATACTTGGGTCTAAATCAACTTGCCACTTGCCTCTACACCCATTCACTTTTCTGTTTGAACACCACAGAAAGAGACACATTCCTATTAGAAAACAAGGTATTACCTGATAATATGCAATAATGCATACCACTGGAGCTCAATTATTGGCATGACATACAGATATTTACAGTACACACAAGGCATGGCCTGAATTTGTTTGCTCTGAAAACTTCGTCATCCTCTTGATTGGACACTAGCACAAACGCCGGGCCAGTCCCTAAAGCTAAAAACAACCATGGCCGGCCATAGACTGAAAAGGTTCAGAGATCTCTGCTGATGGTGATAAACTGGCAATGGACAGCAGTGCACACATCTAGCTTTCCCAAGAAAACCAAAAAGCTGAGCATGCATGCTGGCCCCACGGATCAGAAAGGCAAAAGATGGCGCCCCAAGCAGCCCCAGCCCATTGGACTTCATGGAAAAGAAGTACCCCCACTTTGAGAAAGCGCATAAGTGTAGGGCACTTTGGGCACAATGCCAGCAGCATGTGTGTACAAAAAAACGGCAGTGTGGATCATGTTCCAGCACAGCCCTAGGCCCTGCCATCCTGTGCATAGTTTGCAGTGTGCACACAGGCACAATTTTCTGAAGAAAAGTTGGGGGATTGTTGATCATGGAGGAGGAGAACCAAAAGGCAGGCGCCATGCCCTCGTGCCTGTCACGGCCTCACAAGTCACGGTCAGGGCGACATGATCTTGGGAGAGGACACAATGACACATGCTATCACGTCGTGGTGGTGCAGAGACGAGAGCGTCCATAAGCAGGTGACTTTCTCTCTGCATCTTGGGAACATGTCTGTGTGCATGATGCAGCGCAGTCTTGCTGCAGAGCAGCGTAGGGAGGTTTGGCCATTGTGTGGGCGGGATCATCACAGAAAAAGGTCAAACAGGCACGAGCACATCACGTTGGCAGCGGGGCCCTCTTCTGTGCCATCCTGTGAACATGTATTGCTGCGCTGCGATGCATGTACCTTGGGGTGTCCTGCAAGTCTGAAACTATGATGCTTCAGAGCTGATTCACACCCTCTGTTTGGGTAGGGAAAGATCAGCCTGTGAGTTGCAAGGTTTGTACATTTGAGGATTCACAGTTTTACACAGTTCACAGGTTAACAGGGCCTCTGCTACTAGCATGCCAAAGTGTCCAATAATTGAGATGTTAACATTAACTGGAATAGAGCATTGTGAAAATGTGGATTTGTGCTCTACTTAGGCTGATGTAAATCCAAATCCGTCGGTCATCATGAGAATTTAATTTACTCTGCCTAATTTTCCTTTATTGTACTGGAATTGTATGATGAAGCTGACACGCATTTTTTTGTTCTTGGAACTCTGCTGCAGTCTCTGCTGATCAATGGGAGAGGACAGTTCAACTGCTCAATGGCCGCGGCGCACACGCCGGGCGCCACGCAGTGCGCCGCCGTCAACCGGCAGTGCGCGCCGGTGGTCCTCCCCGTGCAGCCGAACAAGACCTACAGGCTCCGGATGGCGAGCACCACCTCGCTGGCTTCTCTCAACTTGGCAATTGGTGTAAGCGAAACCAGAAGATGCCAATTAATTTTTCAAGAATGCATCGTTGATTGATCAACATTAATTGTCTGACCATTTCCTTGGCAGAATCACAAGCTGACTGTGGTGGAGGCCGACGGCAACTACGTGGACCCGTTCGCCGTCGACGACATCGACATCTACTCCGGCGACAGCTACTCCGTCCTCCTGACGACGGACCAGGACCCGTCGTCCAACTACTGGGTCAGCGTCGGCGTTCGCGGCCGGCAGCCGAAGACGGCACCGGCGCTGGCCGTGCTCAACTACCGCCCGAATCGCGCGTCCAAGCTGCCGGCCCTCGCGCCGCCGGCTACCCCGGCGTGGGACGACTACGAGCACAGCAAGGTGTTCACGTACCGCATCCACGCGCGCGCCGGGACGCCGCCGCCGCCGGCGACGGCGGACCGCCGCATCGAGCTGCTCAACACGCAAAACCGGATGGACGGGCACACCAGGTGGTCCATCAACAACGTGTCCATGGTGCTGCCGGCGACGCCGTACCTGGGTTCCCTGAAGCTGGGGCTCAAGTCTACGCTCACCGCGGCGCGGCCGGCGGAGACGTTCAGCCGGGGTTACGACGTGCGCCAGCCGCCGGCGAACCCGAACACGACGGCGGGGGACAACGTGTACGTGCTGGCGCACAACACCACCGTGGACGTGGTGCTCCAGAACGCCAACGCGCTGGCTCACAACGTGAGCGAGGTGCACCCGTGGCACCTCCACGGGCACGACTTCTGGGTGCTCGGGTACGGCGAGGGGGCCTACCGCGGGGACGCCGCCGACGAGGCGCGGCTCAACCTCCGGGACCCGCCGCTGCGGAACACGGCGGTGATCTTCCCGTACGGATGGACGGCGCTCCGGTTCGTGGCGGACAACCCCGGCGTGTGGGCGTTCCACTGCCACATCGAGCCGCACCTGCACATGGGCATGGGCGTCGTCTTCGCCGAGGCCGTCGACCGCGTCGGCAAGGTGCCCAAGGAGGCCGTGTCGTGCGGCGCCACGGCCAGCGCGCTCATGAACGGCGACCACCTGTGATTGCCGTGTGTGACCAGGGTGTGCGGCGTCAAGACAGCAAGGATGCATCGCGCTCGCTCGTGTGGACGCGTGTTTGCCGTTCGGTCTCCGTCCGTTAATTAGTGTTCTTTAATATTTTTTGTTTATTTAGGTTATTGAGATGTGATCATGTAATGTATTAGTTCTATTGGTTAGTGTAAGTGAGATTTATCTCTGGTTGCATTGGATGATTGGAAATGCTGTAGAATGGTTTGTTCGGGTATTAAATGACTCAAAGTGCCGGGATCGCCTGTTAATGGACGCATCTTGGTCATAGTACGGAGAGAAGCCTAGCAGTACTGCTCCATTTTACATTGTTCGTCTACGCCCCATGCCTAGGTGGTTTCGTACTTGAGTGATATCTAGCATAACTTTTTATAAAAATTATTTTTTGTTAGATAGATCGATGTTTGTCTATTTATCTGTCTGTCCGTCTGTCAATCTATCTATCTATCTATCTATCTATCTATCTAATAAGATTAATAAGATTAAGAACAATCTACGCCATCTTTATCCTACTTTTTATGCCTGTCCTAGGTAGACGGATTGGTAGGGGCGGAGTCAGGATTGAACTAATCCTAGATTCAGCACATGATGCCACTCATTTTCACTTAAATGTATCTAGATTTTATTAAGTTAGCTTCCATTGAATTTTGCTTAATATAAATCAGGGGCGGAGCCCAGCAACCAGGATCTAAGACATATTGTGAAACAGAGGCAGTGCATACTACAGTAAAATAAATTGAGTACCAAGTGTAAAATACTGTGAGAGTACAAATTTGGAAACCTGGCCAACTAATTTTAGAATCGGCTCAATCTTTATTAACACCAATCACCATTAAGTAGTTTGACAGCATCCTAAGATTTAGGATACCGTGATTCGGTGATTGTATTTCGGGCATCTGAGAAAAATTGTAAAACTGATATCACATACTCGCTCCATCAAAAAATTAAAAAAAGTGTTACTTAGATTTATTCTAAGTCAAACTATTTAAATCTATAAATAAAAGTGTCAATATTTATGATATAAAATAAATATAGTATGAAAATATATTTTATGATGAATTAAATGATACTTATTCATAAGTATTGATAATTTTTTATATAAATTTGATCAAACTTAAAATAGCTTGACTTAGGGTGTGTTCGTTTCCTCCTCTCTAAAGTTTAGACCCATCACATCAAAGAGAATCTTGCTATTTAGAAGTATTAAATAAAATCTGTTTATAAAAATTTTTGCACAGATGGGTGCTAATTCGCGAGACAAATTTAATGAGCCTAATTAATCCATAATTTTGCCACAGTGATGCTACAGTAATCATCTGCTAATCATAGACTAATATACCTCATTAGATTCTTCTCGTGAATTAGCCCTAGGGTTCTGCAATTAGTTTTGTAATTAGACTTTATTTAATACTTCTAAATGCCAAGATTCTTTTTGATGTGACACCTCTAAACTTTAGACCCTAAGAAACGAACACACCCTTAGAATAAATCTTAAAGAACACTTATTTTAGGATAGAGGGGGTAGTTATTCACTCTAGTCAATTTTTTGCGAAACGCCATATGAATTAGAAAGCACCAAAACCAATCAAAAGGTTTTGAGAAATGCTGGTGAAAAGCCTTTTCATTAGTTTTGGTCGTGCATGCTAGCTCACTCATCTGTCAAAGTTGATAGGCCACCGGCCTGCCTTTTACTTTTATGTGCATGCAGACACAGCCCAACCGGCCCACCTTACCACCAACACAATGGGCTCAACTATATGGCTGTACCCCCTCAAAAATCATTTTTGTTTCCCATACTAAGTTTTCGCCACCAGTGAAGTTTGAATGTTTAATAAATGGAATTCTATCCGTCTTCCACAAGATCTTTTTACATACCTTCTAGTGGTTTAGACTCGTGCTATAGTAATACCCAACCAAATATAAATATCCAATCTTCCTATAAAATTTTGAATTAGACGGTTCGAAATGTTGAGTTAGGATTTGTTGATTGTAAAATCAGTTTTGAGAAAAAAAATAATCATGTATCAGGTGGGGCCAACCTGTGTGAGATGGGCGAGCTAGGTTAGCTGACCGGTCCTCTGTAAAATGTTCAAGAAGCACATTTCGAAAATATTGACATAGGGTTTACATATTATTAAATAAAGTGTAGTAAGATGTTGAAAAATGTCCAAGGTGGGTGTTTGGTGGGCTATAATAGTTAAGTCTAGTGGATCCAATAAAATTAAAGTTACATGGATTAAACATCTTTCGCACGATTTCATAAGAGTCCTCCGTTTCTCGATTCACCCGTTGGTCGCGCACTTTGAGATTAATATAGAATGAGGGGTCGACCATGGTGTGATGGATAATATATCAACTATTCTAAATGTCAACTTGCTAAAAAAATATTGAATTGATGTTCTCAATTTTTTATAAGGAGCTTGATGATTTATTTTAATGAAACACGTTAGGAGCATTGTCCGTTAATTTCAATATGGTTAAGGTGGAAATAAGGCTCAGAGTATGGCGTATGGACAACTACCCAATACAAGTAGCTACTCATTGATGATACTAAAAAACTGGATTTCATGGGGCAAAAATACACATGACCGCTGAACAAAAATTTGAGCATGAGGTGTTCTATTCTAATCTTCTTTACTTCACCATCTTGCCCATTCCTCTCCATTTATATAATAATTAAATCTATTTCTTTGAAAAGTTCTACTATTGAATTCTATACCAAAGCGAAAATTTCCCAATTCATAAGAATATGGTCTAGTGACCATAATTAAGATTGAATAAAATTTTTCATACTAAAACTGCACATAGGTCCAATGTAAAAGTTCTAGGAAACCATGGTCTACAGAGTGGTATAGATAATGTTCAAGTTTTGGGGTTAAAAGGGCTAAAATTTAGAGCTCAAGTTGAAACATTATGCCAAATTCAATCTTTGAACTTAAAACCCCCAGGTCCCATAAAGATGATCATGTGGACACGTTTAGGTTCTAGTTATATACATTTTTTGTGTAAGAACCTTAGAAGAACCAGATACAAAAGTTGTAGTATATAAATTGGTTTACAATCTAGTATATAAATCTGTGAATCAAAGCATTCAATATTTAAACAAACCAGTCAAGATGGAACATTGACCATGTTGGAAATCCTGAAAGGTCAAGTTGGCGTGTGTGAAAATTTCCAAATTCATCGATGAATATCTTTAAATTGTGGATATTTTAAACTTAAACTCTAAATTCGGGTTCTACATCATCTTCAATTTTAAATAAAGGTGAATCATGGGTTCAAATTTGAATTTGGACAAAATTTTACCAAGAAGGTGTTGTGTGCAATGAACATTTTGTTCACAACAGCTTACTAGAGCAAGCAGCAACAGCAACACTTGCATGCCGCGCCAATTAATCCCACAGGCACCACACACGTCTAGCTCGACGAATAGAAGTAGGAGAGGAAGTAGGAGCTGGCCGTGTTGTTTCAATATGAGAAATTTGAATAAACCACTAAAGCCGGGGGCGAACTCATCCTTTCGATTATCGCACCACAAACTCACAAAGCTCTACCGCACGATAAAATTTCTAAGTCATTGATCGATTTCACTCTAACTTCCCTCGATCATAGTTCCACCACAACACCAACAACAACCCCAACACCCTCCTTCTCGACTAAGCCATGTGGAAGTTCATCATCGATGTCGAATTCACCCAGTAAGGAGCCGCAACAGCTCTCACGACAATCCTGTGCTCTGACCCTTCTTCGCTTTAACTAGTAGTGCAAATCAAATTTCTAGGATCTTATGATGCTCATGCAAGCGCTAGCTCGCTTACTTCACTGTTTTACTCAATGAAACACCATCTTTTGCATGCTCCAAGCCGCCTCAATGACCACCGCCCTAGGCTGGTCGATATAAAGTCAAGTTGGTCTGGGATTCTTTGGGCAACAACTTGGGGAAGGTTATGCGCACGCATTTGATCCAAGCCAAATTCCCCATAAACTTTGGTTGTCCCCTTCGTATGCTGTCACGGGCTCACAGCGTAGAGTGCCTGCCATCATTATATCACCGCCGGCCTACAGCGAGCAGCCATAGCTAGACCAGAACACCCCTTGGGGATGCGCCTAGTTGAGGAGTACCTCCCCATATCTATCACGTCATCAGCGAGAAAATTGGCCTACACGCTTGTGCACTGCTCCCGGCTAGGTTCTACCGTGGAGTCGACGAGTTCCTCTTGTCAGTGTCTGTGGGTAATGGAAAGGTGTATGAAAAATATCTCCCTAGGGGAATTAGGAAAACAAAGATTTAAATGATATTAGGTAAATGGTTTTAAAAAACTCCGAGTTTCAAAAATGCTCCATAAATCATAAAGATGTCCAAAAGTTGTAAATCCAATTTTCTCAAACTTATAATATTGTAATAAACACATGAAAAATAATAAGTCATGAGAAATATTTATTTTGCCCTTAGAATAACTCGTTTAGTTAAAAGTAATGTTTAAATTACTTTAGCATTTCTACTTAAGTAAAAATCATGAAAATTTGAGAATAAATCTTTTAAGTGTTCTTATGTATTGGAAAAAGCTTTAATTGAAGAAATTGTTTAAATAATCTTTGGATGACTTAAAATATTTAAATTTTATTTTAATATTTAAAAATAGATAAATATTTAATAGTATTAATATTTATGTCCCTTTGACAGTTAAATAATGCTTTACTTGGGGAAAATAATGAAAGCTATTAAAAAGATTCAGATAATCCTTTCTAGGATAAAAGAAAAATATTTACATGTAATGTTTAGTGTTTAATTTGCATGCGCATCCGACCCTTGGGAACCCCCTGAGGACATTAAAAGCAAATTAGAGATTTACTGCATTTGACTGTTGCATTTTACATACAGTTTGTTCCATGCTTTGACCATCTTATACATGTTAATTATGGGTTACTAGCCTATCAACCCATGCCGCGCACG
The DNA here is from genome assembly GCF_002211085.1 of Panicum hallii. Classification (NCBI taxonomy): domain Eukaryota; kingdom Viridiplantae; phylum Streptophyta; class Magnoliopsida; order Poales; family Poaceae; genus Panicum; species Panicum hallii. Next base: position 7,809,000 of record NC_038045.1, on the reverse strand, counting down.
AACTAACTAAAATTAATATAAAAATTAGTCTAATAGCTAATAATTATAATTATCTATCCCATGCTCTTTTTTATGTATTAAATATTCTATATACTCTAAAGATACATACTCATTATTATCTAGTTGTAATATGTTTAGTTACTAACAATATTTTTCACTTTGTATCACACCACCATATGTATTTAATTGAACCATTTGTCTAAGCTATGTGAACAATATTAAAATTGGTATTCTTATATCTTTCCCCGTACATGACACGCACCATGTGTAGTACTTTTATATAAGTAATAACATAAATAATATATTAATAATGATAGATGTAGTAATTTAGAATGTTATATTGGTGCACTTTAAGAATTTTTTATAATTATATAACTTAGATTCATATTTAGGAGTTACTTTAACTTTTAATAATGACATAATTAGATAATTTATATATAAACTTAGGGGTTATTTAACATTATTTTTATGATGGTATAAATGTTGATTTGCATGAAGATTAGGATTACTTTAGATTACTTTTTATAATGGCAGGGGATACATGTTTAGAGGGTTACTTTAGCCTATTTTTATAATGACAAAGGTGGGTAACTTAGTAGAAAAAATAACAGATCCAGTGGCTATTATAATTAGAGTTGTCGGATTGATTGCCGGATGTTTATATTTTTTATGAGAATTTTCTAGAATTTCTCTATCTTTTTGTAGAGTGTCCACCTAGAATTCTACGTGTCTTCACATGGAGTCTTCCCTTCAAAAGAAATCTTCAATTAGTAATAGTAAGATATCGTCTTCTGATCCTGTAAAAATATGCACTATGATATTTGTTTTTCCTTACGTGAAAGAAGTCTCGGCGTTCGAGAAAAAAAGAAAATCATATAATGCTAGCAGCCTAGCACGCATGAGAGAACGCTGAGGGCGAGTCGGCGCCTCAGCCCGCTCCACGCACAGACCTAGCATATCATAGCTGAGCGAACTGAATCTGCAGAGCAAGGCGTGCAGTGCAGAATATACACACAGCGCCGTGTTTCACGCCGCCGGCAGAGATGATGGACAGATGGCCTGGTAATAAGTCGGCGTTCATCAGTTTCAACCACACGATGCAAGGAGGTAAAGATACCCCCTTTCCAGAAAAAAAAACGAAAGGAAAGGAAGGGCGGTACACCCCATCAGCATCAGCTCCCGAGTTTTTTTCAACCACGCAAAGGCTGAATCCGAAGGAACACGACGCGCGCGGAGCCGAGCAAAACCCATCCAACGAGAAGCAGACGAGGAAAGGGACGCCACCAGCAGCTCCCTCTCTCTCTCTCTTCTTTTCGTGATTCGGAAGCAGCAAGAAGCACCTATAGTAGGCAGTAGTATCGGGTCAGCGTTTTCAAGCTAAAACGTGTCAGCGCCAGAACGCGAGGGCCCGCGGACGCGTGCGGGTGCGCGTGTTTCACGACGGGATAACGCTCTGATTGTAGGTACCGGTGCACACTGCACAGCGACGGCAGCAGCCGCACTAGACTCTTCTGCTTCAAATGCATGCTGTTTTAGCCTTGTGCAAAAATGTCCAACTTGTGTGCATTCTACTCATGAGTCCAGTTTGAAATTACAAAGCGCATTTGGTTTCGTTAGATTATACAATATTTTTGTCATTCAACTACCCTATTTATTATTATGTGATACAAAAAGAAAGTATTTTCTGATATCGAATAAAGTGAAAACAACTTTGCGACATAAAAAATTATATATTAATTAGTTGAGTAACTATTTGGCCAAAGCCTCAAAGGCTTGTATGTTTATCACTTTCGACAAATAACAGAAGTGCTAGGCAACACATATTGGGAGTCACTAATGACCTGCATTTTCCATAAAGTTGGTCAAACCAGTTTGTAGAAAGATATACGTACTAACATCTAAAATAATGTCAAATAAATGAACTAACAAAGAGTACAAGATACATTTCATGGAGGATTTAACAAAACTAGTTTGATGTGGTAGTTGTGGGATCCATTTTTCTATAAACTCGGTCAAAATCAGATGAATTTTGACTGAGAATAAAATTAAATCGACCTACATTTTGAAACGGGACAATATTTTAATATATCCGCTGATAAAATGATTTCCAGTAGTGTAAGCATATTACAAGTATGGTTAAGATAATGAGTCGATGACAAGTGGGGTACTAAGCTAGAAAAGTATATATAGCTAGCTACACAAATCCAAATGCATGTTTACAAAACTGTGGCCCGCTCAATTTTTGGTGTGAAGTGTTTGGCTATATATGAAGCAAACGTGCCAATAAGTCTTACCATAGACATTCTCCACAAGAAGTATTGCAAAATGCAGACACCATCCAGACACGTGCTCTTTCTAGCTGAAATAATGGGAATAGAATGAAAGAGACCAAGAACTTCACTTTAGCCAGAAAATTGAATCCCAAAAACAAAGGCCCCGCAGCACAAGGAATCAGAATAAAGCAAGCCGAAGCTTGGAGAACCATATCAAGTATTCCATACTCTTTTGTCCCTTTCAACCATTGGCGCCTATAAAAAAAGTATGATGCCCTGTGCCAACATCCACACACAGCTGCTCTCAGCTCTCCTTTCTGTGGAAGGGAACAAGTCCACAACACTAGTACACTAGTAAGCCCCACTCAGCCATGCCGTCGGTCGAGCTTTGGGACGCTCATGCAGTTCAGCTGCTCACGTGTTGCGCTCTGGTGCTGGCCCTCGCTCACCCAGTTGCGCCGTCTTCTCGTGGCGCCATGGCCCCTGCTCCAACCCCAAACGCGCCTGCTTCAGCTACACCTACTGTTCAGTCTCCAGCTCCGGGTCCAGGTCCAGCTCCGCATGTCTGGAACGTCGAGTACATACTGTGGGCACCAGACTGCAAGCAACACGGGATGATCGGGATCAATGGCGCGTTCCCCGGCCCGACGATCACCGCCTACGCTGGGGACCTTATCAAAGTGGTGGTGAACAACAAGCTGCACACTGAGGGGGTCGTCATCCATTGGCATGGAATCAAACAGGTGCCTAATGCTTGTGTGTCATAGTACGGAGCTTTGTCGTCTTGCGATATCGTAAAAAAAAAGTAACAGAAGGATGTAGATCGAAGATGCTAAAAGCATTATGGATGATGCTGCATGGTGGTGTGCAGATTGGTACGCCATGGGCGGACGGAACCGCGTCGATATCGCAGTGCCCCATCAACCCCGGGGAGACGTTCAACTACGAGTTCAAGGCTGACAAGGTAGTAACCAACGGTTCTTTTAGTAGAGCAAAATTGGATGGCAATGGTTTTCTTTTTTCCATTTCTTCACAAGGACTCTGAGACTGATGATGAACTGAAATGCTGGGTCGTCGCAGGCCGGGACGTACTTCTACCACGGCCACTTCGGGATGCAGCGGGCGGCGGGGCTGTACGGCTCGCTGATCGTGCTCGACAGGGACGACCCGTTCGAGAAGGATCCCATGTACGCCGGCGACCTCAACATGCTGCTCAGCGACTGGTACCACGAGGCCGTCTACGCGCAGGCGGCGGGGCTCGAGCGCAAGGACGACCACTTCCAGTGGGTCGGCGAGCCTCAGGTACGACACGTACATGTGGCGATTGTTTAATGAGAAAATTCCGCATATCCCATTGAAAATTTATCTCATACCTTTTATGCTATTAAAATTTAGATCATCTTTTAGTGCAGCTGAAAATAATTTTTCATCCTCTATATACTATTGCCGTTAATTTTCGTTTAGAAATGCAATGTAACGGCGTCAAAATCAGTTTGTCTCCTTCCATTATGACAATTTTACCCCTATCTCATCCGCTTCCCATCCGCAAACAAGCGCACCGTCGATTTCCCGTCCGCAACTCCAGGGGCGCCGGCGAGCAAGCTCACCCATGCCGCACCACCAACCCTCACGGTGCGCGCGCGCGGCTTGTCAAGCAGGCGCCTTGCGCCACGTCCGCTGAACTGTCGCGGCTTGTGGGTGCGGCCCCGTCGGATGCCGCGGTGTGCGCGTGCAGCCCGTCGTGGAGGGCCTGGCGCCTGTCGGTGGAGTGTGTCGCAGCGTACGCGTGCAGCTCGCCGCGAAGATCCGGCGGCGCTCAGCGTAGCGCGCCGCGGTGTGCTCGTGCGGCTCGCCACGGAGGCCAGTCGGCAGAGCGCAAGGCGGCTTGAGCAAGTGCCTCGCGCCGCGAGCTTGCTGTCCCTTCGTCCGAGCGCGTGGGGCCTCGCTCCCGGTCAAGCGCGGCCCGTCCACCGAGCTCGCCGAGCCGTCCAGCTCCGCCGCTCATCTTCTTCCCTGTTCCAATTTGCTCCTCTCCTGTTTCTGTACAGAGGAAAGCCATTTCGTGACTTCGTCGATCTCCGGCCGGCGTCCGGCCACCACAACTCGATTGGCTCACAGTGAGCACATCCATAACCTCCTCTGCCGGCTCCAACCCGCGCGCCTTACCTTTCCCTGTAACCAGTAAGCTTCTCGCGAGCTTCCAGGATCGTCAACTAGTGGCGAATCTAGGATACGAATTTAGGCCTCTTCTTCCTCCCTTCTTTTTTTTCTTCTTCCTCCTTCCCTTCATTCACGATTGAAAATTGTTTGAAAGGGGGAGGGGGAGAGGCTCCATTAATTGTATGGGTTAGGGGGGCTGGAGGCTCCCCTGCACCCTGGATCCGCTCCTGACCGCAACAATAGCTGTTTCGGGGCCGACCACCTTCCACACTCTCATCCATGCTTGGAGCATAGTCACCGAAGTTCCTAGGACGACGGATCGAGAAACGAGGAACAAGGAACGGGAAACGGCACTTGGAACGTATTTTTACACTGCGGGAACTAAAATATTCCCGCGTTCCCGTCCCGGAACATGGAACACAGGGGCGTTCCCGTTCCCCGGTGACTATGGCTTGGAGTCACCAAAATGGAACCTCCTCACCCTCCTCTCTCTCCCCGTAACCTTGGATTATGGCTGGAGCTGCTGCCGGCTTGAGCTCGAACAGTCGAGTCATGGCGGACAAGGCTGAGAGGAGCACGAACACTTGCACACTTCTCCGTTACCTGTGTCCCTCAGAAAAAATTTTCATCTCTTCTCTAGGGGTAATATTATCTTTTCACTTTCAGCTAACAGAGTAGTAATGGTACGGAAGAGAGTAGTAATGGTATAGAAGGGACAGTGTTAAATTTCTAATGGCATTGAAGGATAGTCTAAATTTTGATGGTATAGAAGAGATAAGATAAATTTTCGATGGTACGCTGGGAATTTTCTCTTGTTTAATTGGGTTCTGGACGTACGGTTACCAAAGAACCTTCCAATTTCCATTGCAGACGCTGCTGATCAACGGGAAGGGGCAGTTCGGGTGCACGCTGGGCGACGTCGGCGAGTTCCAGAAGGGGATCCACCGTGACGCCACCAAGTGCGACCGGAGGGATGGGGAGCGCGTGGAGGCGGCGTGCGACGCGGGATGCGAGGGGAAGGGGAAGGGGTCGGAGGCGGAGAAGGAGAAGGCGGCGTGCGAGGCCGAGAAGGCGGAAAGCTGCGGCGTGGTCCGGCGAAGCGAGTGCGGGCCCTTCTGCAGGGAGACCCAGTGCGGCCCCGTGGTGTTCGACGTGGAGCCCGGCAGGACGTACAGGCTCAGGATCGCCAGCACCACCTCCCTCTCCGCCCTCAACGTGCAGGTCCAGGGGGTAAGGCCGTAAGGGGAAAAAAGGTTAGATGATTGCAGAGTCTAGAGCGATCATCGATGACCGTGCCTTTTTTTGTTTGAATTTGCAGCACAAGCTGACGGTGGTGGAGGCCGACGGCAACTTGGTGGAGCCGTTCGACGTCGACGACATCGAGATCTACTCCGGCGAGAGCTACTCCGTCCTCCTCACCACGGCGGCAAAACAGGTGTCGTCTCCCTCCTACTGGATCTCCGTCGGTGTGATAGGGCGGAGACCCAGGACGCTGCCGGCCCTGGCGGTCCTAAGATACGCCGGCAGCAAAAACGAGCTGCCGGCGGGAGTGCCTCCGGCGACCCCGGCCTGGGACGACGTGGGACGCAGCAAGGAGTTCGCCAAGAAACTCAAAGCCCGGGCAGGCCCCGGATACCGGGCGCCGCCGGAGACGACGCGCGTGCACCGGACGATCGCCATGCTAAACACGCAGGAGCTTGTCGACGGCCAGATCAAGTGGGCGATCAACCACGTGTCCCTGTCGCTCCCGGCCACCCCGTACCTCGGCGCCTACGCCTACGGCATCCAGGGCCAGGTGTTCGACACCACCCCCGCGCCAGCCACCTTCCACAGCAGCTACGACATCGAGAAGCCACCGCAGGAGCAGAAGCCGGAGGCTGTCCAGCCGGTGACGGTGAGCGACCGGGTGTACACGTTCGCGCACGGCGAGGTCGTCGACGTCGTGCTGCAGAACGCGGACATGAGGAAGCACGGCGTGAGCGAGTCGCACCCGTGGCACCTCCACGGGCACGACTTCTGGGTGCTCGGCTACGGCGAGGGCCGCTGCGACCCCGAACAGGACCTCAAGAACAAGGAATTCATCAACACGGTCAACCCGCCGCTGCGGAACACGGCGGTGCTTTTCCCGCATGGGTGGACGGCGCTCCGGTTCGTGGCGGACAACCCGGGCGTGTGGGCGTTCCACTGCCACATCGAGCCGCACCTCCACATGGGCATGGGCGTCGTCTTCGCCGAAGGGATGGAGGAGAGGAGGCTGCGGGAGCTGAAGCTGAAGGTTCCCAGAGAGGCCATCATGTGCGGCAAGACGGCGCTCGCGGCCATGGCGCGGCCACTAGCGCCGGCGGCCACGTCGCCTTCACCTTCACCGTGACATCGAAATTTTCAACAGTTCCCTCCTCGCATGCCCATTCCCCGGTACACTAGTGTGTACGCATTGTTGTATGTTGTCTGGCAAGAGTAGCCCTAGTACTGTAAGTTGTCATTCCTTTTTCTATTTTCAAGTGGGCACTCGCTCTACAAGGTTTACAATGTTTTTCTGAGTGTTTTTTTTAGAACGAAATGGCCATGAACGTTCGCCAACTTTACAATTTTCTCAAATAGCCAATGCCATTTTAGCTTAGCTAATTCCCGAGGAGTATTTAGAGGTGTTTGGATCCTATAACTAATTTTAATTTTTAGTTCAGGTCACATCACATGTTTGGATACCAATTAAGGGGACTAAATATGAGCCAACTATAAAACTAATTGTATAAATGGAGACTAATTTATGAGATAAATCTACTGAGCCTAATTAATCCATCATTAGTATGATCTCTGTATAGGAATCACTCACCAAAAGGTGCCCGGGATTGTGGCCACGTCGCTAGCGTTTCCGTGTCGGATCTATCGGGCAGACGTCCTATATCGAGCGAGTCCTAGATATTTTGCAAAAAAGCTCTCGGACTTTAGAGAAATCAACCTGCAGTCCGGCCTCCTCTCTCAGGTAATTTTATAAAAAAGCTTACAACTTTGCTCAAAATCAACCCGCAGTCCAACCTTCCCGGTTCAGGAAAATTTGTAAAGAAAACCTTAAGTTTTTATAAAATCAACCCGCCGTCCTAGTCCTCTCTCAAGAATTGTTTTAGAAAAATCCCTCGGATTTTAATTAAATCAAACGACAACCCATTCCATCTGTTACTTCTACACGGGCAATATTATACGTACAATTTGAACACCAAAATGTGTTAAAATTAAAAGTTGTTCAATATATAATTTGATAAAAAATTTAAAAACTACAACTTTATTATAGAGCAAATTTTAAACTTCAAAACGCTTTCACAATTCGTTTGCACAAATGCTTGCATGCGATCCATCGTACCTCTACAATATGGACACCGAAACATCATCAAATTAAAAAGTGTTCAATACAAAGGTTGCTCAAAATTTCAAAATCTACAGCTTCATTATATAGTACAATTTTAAATTCAAAGCGCCTTTACAATTCATCCGCATAAATATTTACGTAATATCCATTCTCCCTACGATTTGGACACCGAAACACCTTTATGTCAAAAAGTTTTGAATACAAAAATTGCTTAAAATTTTAAAACCTAAAGATTTTCTACACAACAAACTTTTAAAATAATGATAACAGAAAATACTATAACCAAAAACACTAAATATATAAAAAAGATAGTTTCATTTCCATACCAAAAATAATATCTAAGTAGGGTCACGATAATAGAGAGTCCAAGATATATACCAAGTACAATAACAGACTGCAGGCCATGACATCTACATATACAATAATTACTACTCTGTGCATGAACTAAAGTCTGTATGAACTGCAACCAACGGCATGAAATACGGATCCCGCGCGGCTTTGCTGCGTGCCTTTCTAGTGTTTGCTATAGCACAACATTGCCAAATCATGAACTAATTAGACTTAATCGATTCATCTCGCGAATTAGTCTCCATTTATGCAATTGGTTTTGTAATTAGCTTATATCTAATAATTCTAATTAGTGTTCAAATATTCAATGTGATGGGACTAAATTTTAGTCGGGAGGAAACAAACGAGGCCTTTATCAAGTGGCCAACAATAGTACTTTAGGTTGGAAAATGTTATTAGGTGTTTTTTTAGTAGTTCCTAATTTGTTGTTCTCTTAGAAAATGTCTGAATTAGACTAAAGTACTCTCGACCACTTACTAAAAATTGTGAAGAGTAACAGTAAACCTCAACTATTTGGAGATAATAATAATAATATAATATAGAGGTTACTGGCAGTACACTGCCCTCGACATAGACGCATGGTGCTCTAGAACGCTAACCCAAAAGCCCTGAGAGCCTAGCTCATCAAGCTACCGTCGGTCAGGACTTTCCTCACACGCTATTACTGCAGGTGTGCGCACGGCTAGAGCGACATGGCATAGCGTGACATGCCTGCTGTCAGTGCACACCGTCACCGACAGCTTCGATCTCCTCGTGAAACACGGCCTTGGCTGCTGGGTGCAATTCTTGGCCTCTCTTGCATTGGTTCTCGTTGCTGTTGAGTAGACTGCCTACGTGGATTGTTTTGTTTGATTAGCCGCCCATCCTCCCTTTCGGCCTTTCCATCCATCGACATAACAAAACATAAAAAGATTAAGGTGGATCTAGGAATTAACCTTTTAACTTTTAGTCTCAGATTATATTGGATGTTTGGATACTAATTAGAAAAATTAATATGAGCTAACTATAAAATTTCTTGCATAAATAAAGAATAATTCACGAGATGAATCTATTAAAACTAATTAATTCTTAATTAGCATATGTTTACTGTAGCACAATATTATCAAATTATGGACTAATTAGGTTTAATGGATTCATCTCGTGAATTAGTCTCCATTTATACCATTGATTTTATAATTAATCTATATTTAATACTTCTAATTGATGTTCAAATATTTAATACGACGGATTAAACTTTAGTCGAGCAACACGTATACCTTATACCTTTCCACCTGCCTACCTTAGCTTGTTTCTGGAACCGTGAAACGCGATCTGCGTGTTCCTTTTATTCTCTGATCCTGGTATATATATATGCTAGCTAGTATCAACTAACTTTGAACGACGGATCAGCCCTGAGCGGACTTGTCGGATCCATTCTCTGACACATAATGCAGCGCAATCTGACAGGATACTTTCGCTAGGTCTCTTCATTCATTCTGTTTTAGTTTTCATCGACATGAAGTCAAAGATTGCGTGTGGCTAGGGCCCACGAGGGATATTCAGCTGTGTTAGGATATGTTTGGTTGGAGAATCTGGTAGGACGGAACCGTTCCATTTCAGATTCTTCGAATGGAATGGTTCCATTTCTTGTTTGGTAGTCGGAATGGAACCGTTCTAATTTTTTGTTTGGTTCGAGAATTAAAGTGGAACGGAATGGTTCCATTTCTTATTTGGTTTGAGAATCAGGTGCACCTAGCTCCCGCCCCTGCTCCTCCCACGTGCCAGGCCCGCTCCCCCGCGCGCCGCCCTGCTCCCCCGCTCCCCCGCGCGCCGCCCCTGCTCCCCCGGCGCCGCCCCGCTCCCCCGCTCCCCCGCGGCCGCCCCTGCTCCGCTGCTCCCCCGCTCCCCCCGCGGCCGCCCCTGCTCCGCCGCTCCGCCGCTCCCCCGCTCCCCCGCGCGCCGCCCCGCTCCGCCCTGCTCCGCCGGCGCCGCCCCGCTCCCCCGGCGCCGCCCCGCTCCGCCGCTCCCCCCGCGGCCGCCCTGCTCCGCCGCGGCCCGCGCGCCGCCCCGCTCCCCCGCGCGCCGCGCGCCGCCCCTGCTCCCCCGGCGCCGCCCTGCTCCGCCGCTCCGCTGCTCCCCCCGCGGCCGCCCCTGCTCCGCCGCTCCGCCGCTCCCCCGATCCCCCCGCGGCCTCCCTGCTCCGCCGCGGCCCGCGCACCGTGAAAGCATCTAGGCCCCTAATTCGTGTTTTGGTAATTAATGACAACGGTTTGTGGATTAATAATTCTTTTTGAGAAAATAAGTATAGGTTGATCCACGGATGAATGAGAGTTATTTGTGAACGTGTGGATTTTTGGAGACGATGAGAAAAGTTTGGGCTCAAGGCAAAGGTATAAAATAGGGTCTTTTGAATTTTACCGGTCACAAGGTGTTTAGTGGATGATAAGTGACCGGATTTGTTGGATAGATAGCCGTACTATCAAGAGGGGTCATGTACTCGTGCTTGACGGGTCTCTAGTGCCATTTTGCTCAAAATATCTAAGTGCATGCATGAGGGCTAACTACGCTTTGCCGGGTTTTGAAAAAGAACAAGTTTGAGAGCTGTCTGCTTAAGCGCGGACGGTCCGCCCCTTGGGTGCGGACGGTCCGCTCCCGTTATAGAAGGTTTACTGGGAATATCTTGTGACTGGCGGACGGTCCGGCTCTCTTGGGCGGACGGTCCGCCACTCTAACTCACCTTCGTTCCAGAAAGGGTGTTCTCTGGTCTGTCTAAATAGTCTGGCCCGCGGACGGTCCGCCGCTGGGGCGCGGACGGTCCGCAGGCTCTCTGTTAACTTGATCCAGAAATATTGCTGTCTCTGCCTGTTCTTCTAGGATGAACTGCGGACGGTCCGCTGGCTAATTTCTGGTCTGTTCCAGAGACTGTCATATCTCTGGAGTTGTGGAACTCCTAACTGCGGACGGTCCGCCGATTGTGCGCGGACGGTCCGCCAGAGCTGTAACGGCTAGTTCTGACACGCATTTAATGCTCTCTGACTCTCTGGTTTATAACGGCGGACGGTCTGGTTTTTGAAACCGGACGGTCCGCGATCTCGCAGAAAAGACTGTAACGGCTAGTTTTTGATGGGATGTCTATATATACCCAATGCCCGGCCTTTGGGTCTCTCTCTTAGCCATTTGGACTGCATTCTTGACCCTCTAGTGCTAAGACATCCCTCTCTCTCACACACTTGCTAAGGATTTGCATTTTTGAGAGTGAGAGTGCTTCCTAGTGCACTGCATCAAGAGTTTGAGCTTTGTGGCACTAGGGAATCTTCAAGCAAGGATCATTGGCTTGTTACTCTTGGGAGTTGCCGCTCCCTAGACGGCTTGGAGAAGGTGATTTCGTGGAGCTTCTTGAAGGAGATTGTTGAGAAACCCCGATTTCGTTTGTGAGAGGTTTTGTGCTCACCTTACCGTAGTGGTGAAGAGCAACTCTAGTGAAATCGAGGTGTGGAGCGGTTCCTTGTTTCTAGCCGGCTCAAGATCAAGAGGTTCTTGATAAGAGGAGCGGTTGATTCTTGGAATCCACCTCAACGTGGATTAGGGGTGACCGGCAAGTCATCGACACCACGGGATAAATTTATGTGTCAAGCTTGGTTATCTTTCTTGCTCAATTTAATTGTTGTTTTATTTCGAGCAATTTACTTTACTAGAGCTTGAATTGTATTTTGTCACCCTAGGTTGCAAACCTTTCTAGAGATAGTAGTAGCTTGACATAGAGCTTTCTTTTGTTACTAATTAAATTTCTCTAGTGTTGTTGGTTTTAGTTTTAAACCGCCTATTCACCCCCCTCTAGTAGGTGTTCTTGATCCCACAAGTGGTGCCAGAGCTAAGTACTCCATTAATTGCGGATTTAACCATCTTGGAGTAGAACAATGACTAGTGATAATGGAATTCATGTTGGGAAGCCACCGTTTTTTGATGGGAACAATTATGATTATTGGAAGACTAGGATGTCGGCTCATATCAAAGCCATGAGTAGAAAGCTATGGAGAGTGGTTAATGATGGATATATCATTTTGAACTCAAAAAATTTGACACCCTTAGAAGAGGAAAATGAGATACTAAATGATCAAGGGGTCAATGTGCTCTTTAGTGCCCTTGGTGTGACCGAATTTAATAGAGTCAAGAGTCTCACAAATGCACATGACATATGGGAAAAGCTCATGGAAATTCATGAGGGCACATCAAGTGTGAAGGAGGCTAAGTTATATTTGTTTGAGGGCAATTTTAGTGAATTTAGCATGAAGAAGGATGAGAGTATAGCCGAGATGTTCAACCGGCTAAATAACATTGTGAATGACCTCAAGGGACTTGGATTTGAGGTACCGGATGCGGATTTCAACCACAAGTTTCTTAGATGCCTTCCGGAAAGATATGATACAATTGTGACCTTGCTTGTAAGGTCAAATGTGAAGACCGCAACTCCCACACAAATATTGGGAGAAGTTCTCACTCATGACATGTTCAAGAAATCTCAAGATGAAGCTCATGGGGGAGAAATTGATATGAAAAAGAAAAGTGTGGCATTCAAAGCTCAAGATAGCAAAAAGGAAGAAGAAAGTGAGTGCCAAAAAGAAGAATCGGATGAAGAGATGGCTCTCTTTGTCAAGAGATTCAATAGAATGATGAACAAGAAGAACTTTGGCAAGAAAGGTCAATCATCAAGAAAAAATCCTTTTATGGACAAGACTTGCTTCCAATGCGGTGAAATGGGTCATATTAGTGTCAATTGTCCAAACAAGAAAGATGACAAGAACAAGAAGGATAAGAAAAATGATGAAAATAAGAAGAAGTTCATCAAGAAGAAGAAGAATGGTCAAACTTATTTTGTTGAGTGGGATTCCGATGCAAGCTCCGATGATGATGATGATGATGATGATGACAAGCCATCCAAGGGAGTTGCCGGGATCGCCATCAAGGAGGCTCCATCACTCTTCTCCACACCACATTGTCTTATGGCAAAGGGTGGTGCAAAGGTACAACAAGATGATGAACTTGATGAACTTTCATATGATGATCTTGTTAAAATGCTCAATGATGCCGATGAATTTCATGACTAAAGAAAAGGCCAAGTTAAAGGAATTGAAGTTGAAGTTTTCTTCTCTTCAAGATTCCTATGAGGAGCTAAAGACTTCACATGAGAATCTCAAAGAAACTTATGAGAAGCTTGAGGAAGCTCACAATGCCCTACATAATCATGAAAGAAAAGCAACATTGAGCATTGGTGTGAGTTGTGACTTAATTGATGATAAACCTTGTGGTTCTAGTTCTACTAGCTCTTTTTGCACCAAAATTGATGACTCATCTTGCAATGAGTCTCTCATTATGGAAAATGATTTGTTAAAGAAAGAGGTTACTTGCTTGACTAATGATTTGAGAAAGTGCTATGATAGTAGAGCCATGTTTAATCATTGTTGGGCAAGTCAAAAGTTCACCTTGAACAAGCAAGGGTTTGGATATATTACTAAGAAAGGGAAGAAGACTTTTGTGCAAACCAAAACTACCTTTGTGAAGAGTAGTGGTAAGTCATATTGTGAAAAATGCAAGAAGGTTGGTCATGTTGAGAAGAATTGCACCAACATGAAAGTCATATCCTTTGATTCAAGTTACATTCTTATGAGAAATTCAAATGGTAATGTTAGTGCAAAATTTGTTGGAATACCTATAGATGGTGCTAAAAAGAATGCTATTTGGGTACCAAAAGTCTTGGTCGCTAACGTTGAAGGACCCAAGAAAGTTTGGGTACCTAAAAGAGTTATCTCTTTATTGTAGGTAAACTACAAGTCCGGAGGAAGATATTGGGTACTTGATAGTGGATGCACTCAACACATGACCGGAGATCCAATGATGTTTTCCTCTCTAGATGAGAATGTGGATGGCTATAGTGATATTATCTTTGGTGACAATAGCCGAGGCAAAGTCAAAGGAGTTAGTATAATTTCAATCTCAAGTGATCATTCTCTTTAAAAAGTATTGTTAGTTGATTCTCTCAAGTTTAATCTCTTAGCGGTCACTCAACTTTGTAATTTTGGATACAAGTGTAGTTCACTAAAGATGATGTTGTAGTGACTAGCTTGGATGGAAAAAAATGACATCTTTACAGGATTTAGATATGAGGATGTATATCTTGTGGATTTTGCTACTAAAGAGGCCAACTTGTCTACATATTTGTTCACTCAATCATCTTTGGGTTGGTTATGGCATAGAAGATTTGGTCATGTTGGCATGAAACAACTCAACCGTCTTATAAAGCATGATTTAGTAGTTGGCTTGAAGAATGTGAAGTTTGAGAAAGATAAGTTATGTAGTGCATGTCAAGCCGGAAAGCAAGTTGCAAATGCTCATCCTACTAAGAGTGTCATGTCAACCGAGAGACCATTGGAATTATTGCATATTAATTTATTTGGTCCTACTACTTATAGAAGTATTGGTGGAAATTGCTATTGTCTTGTGGTAGTGGATGATTACTCAAGGTATACTTGGGTTTTCTTTCTTCATGACAAAGCCGATACTTATGACATATTCAAGAAATTCTTGACAAGGGCTGAAAATGAATTTGAACTCAAGGTGAAGAAAGTGAGGAGTGACAACGGAAGTGAATTTAAAAACACAAGAGTTGAAGAATGGTGTGATGAGAAAGGAATCAAACATGAATTTTCAACCAAGTACACTCCGGAACAAAATGGTCTTGTTGAGCGGAAAAATAGAACATTGATTGATATGGCAAGATCAATGCTCTCCGAGTATAATGTTTCCGATAGTTTTTGGGCCGAAGCAATCAACACGGCTTACCATGCGTCAAATAGATTGTATTGCCATAGATTTCATAACAAGACCCCATATGAGTTGCTCATTGGAAGGAAACCAAATATATCATATTTTAGAGTGTTTGGTTGCAAATGCTATATTCTCAAGAAGGGAACTCGGTTATCAAAGTTCCAAAGCAAATGTGATGAGGGTTTTCTTCTCGGGTATTCATCTTGTAGCAAGGCTTATCGGGTCTACAACAAAACACATGGTATTGTTGAAGAAGCATATGATGTTGAATTTGATGAAACAAATGGGTCTCATAATGAACAAGAAAATCTTGATGATGTGAGAAGTGATGGTTTAAGAAATGCAATGAAAAATATGTCAATTGGTGATGTTAGACCAAGAGAAGAAGATGAAAGTGATGATGGTCATTCTATCTCTATTAGAGTTATTCCTTCAACCTCTATCTCAAAAGATCAAGCACAACAAATAGTACAAGATTCTAGTAACGATGATTCTCAAGTACAAGATCAAGTTGGTTCATCAAGTACATCTTCTCCATCAACTCAAGAACCCATCGCTCTTCAAAGAACTCATCATATTCTTGCAAAGGATCACCCCGTGAATCAAATTATGGGTGATATTAGTAAGGGTGTCCAAACTCGATCTCGCATTGCTTCATTTTGTGAACATTATTCTTTTGTATCTTTTCTTGAACCTAACCTGTGTAGATGATGCATTGAGAGATCCGGATTGGGTGAATGCTATGCATGAAGAATTGAATAATTTCACCCGGAATCAAGTTTGGGACCTAGTTGAGAGGCCTAGAAATTTTAATGTCATTGGGACTAAATGGGTTTTTAGAAACAAGCAAAATGAAGATGGAATGGTTGTGAGAAACAAAGCAAGATTGGTGGCTCAAGGCTTCACTCAAGTCGAAGGTTTGGATTTTGGTGAAACTTTTGCCCCCGTTGCTAGATTAGAAGCTATTAGAATCTTATTAGCTTATGCTTGCTCTCACAACATAAAATTTTTTCAAATGGATGTGAAAAGTGCTTTCTTAAATGGCAAGATTAGTGAACTTGTTTTTGTTGAGCAACCTCCCGGTTTTGAAGATCCCAAGAAGCCAAATCATGTATATAAGCTCTCTAAAGCTCTTTCTGGTTTGAAGCAAGCTCCACGAGCTTGGTATGAAAGATTGAGAGACTTTCTTATTTCCAAGGGATTCAAAATTGGTAAGGTTGACACTACCTTGTTCACTAAAACCATTGGTAAGGATTTGTTTGTTTGTCAAATTTATGTTGATGATATTATATTTGGTTCAACTAACCCAAGTTTTTGTGAAGAATTCGGTGAAATGATGTCTAGGGAATTTGAGATGTCCATGATCGGTGAATTGAGTTTCTTTCTTGGACTTCAAATCAAGCAACTCAAGGAAGGCACCTTTGTGTGTCAATCAAAATATGTGAAGGATATTTTGAAGAAATTTGGTATGGACGATGCAAAACCAATCAAGACTCCTATGGCCACAAATGGGCATCTCGATCTAGATGAGGGAGGTAATCCGGTTGATCAAAAGCTTTATCATTCTATGATTGGTAGTTTGCTTTATTTGACCGCATCTAGGCCCGATATCATGTTTAGTGTTTGCATGTGTGCACGATTTAAAGCCGCACCTAGAGAATGTCATTTGACCGCCGTCAAAAGGATTTTGAGATACTTGAAATATACTCCTAATATTGGTTTATGGTATCCTAAGGGTGCTCACTTTGATTTGGTTGGTTTCTCGGATTCGGACTATGCGGGGTGCAAGGTTGATAGGAAGAGCACTTCCGGTGGTTGTCAATTTCTTGGAAGATCTCTTGTCTCTTGGTCTTCAAATAAACAAAATTCCGTGGCTCTTTCAACCGCCGAAGCGGAATATATTTCGGCCGGAAGTTGTTGTGCACAATTGTTATGGATGAAGCAAACTCTTCTTGACTATGGTGTGAAATTTGATGAAATTCTCTTGTTGTGTGATAATGAAAGTGCCGTGAAGATTGCTACTAATCCGGTTCAATATTCAAGAACCAAGCATATTGATATCCGCCATCATTTTCTTAGAGATCATGTGAACAAGGGTGATATCAAGATTGATGGTATTGGCACGGATGATCAATTAGCCGATATATTTACTAAGCCCTTGGATGAATCTCGGTTTTGCAAGTTGAGAAATGAGTTGAACATCATTGACTTCTCAAATGTGGCTTGAAAACTAGCACATGTGGCATATGGTTCTTCCATGTTTTCTTTGTTTCATTTTTCTGAATTTTTTTTGAGGAACTTTTGAGCCGTTTATGACTTTTCATGATTTCACTCGATTTATTTTTGAATTTTTGTTATAACTTGCTCATATGAGAGTTTGGAAGGTTTTCATGCAAGATTTGAGATTTTTAGATTTTTATATGAGCAATGATCTCATGTTGAAGTTGGAATTGTGAAAATTGGCAAAAATCTGAACAGATTGATATTTGGTACAACGAACGGTCCGCGGGTAAGAGGCGGACGGTCCGCCGTTCATGAGTTTTGTTCACTAGAGGCACTGCAACTTATTTTGGGCCGCAGAAGTTATGATGCGGACTGTCCGCGGGTAAGAGGCGGACGGTCCGCGGGTCATGTGAACTGATCACCAGAGGGACTGCAAAGTTATTTTGGGCCGTAGTGTTAAGAAGCGGACGGTCCGCGCGTAGGAGGCGGACAGTCCGCCG
Organism: Panicum hallii; assembly: GCF_002211085.1. NCBI lineage: Eukaryota > Viridiplantae > Streptophyta > Magnoliopsida > Poales > Poaceae > Panicum > Panicum hallii. The sequence goes on along the minus strand of NC_038045.1, from coordinate 7,791,331 downwards.
GTCATCAGGTTTGATCACCAGAGTTGATATCAGCAGTACAATTTCATCGCGGACGGTCCGCCTAGATGTCGCGGACGGTCTGCCACTGGACACAAAGATGGGGCCGACCAGACTTGGCTTATATTAGGCTGTCTCTTTCTCTCCTCTCACCAAACCAAGACTTTCTCTCCAAAAGCACTCTCTCTTTCTTTCTCAAGCACGTGGGGAAGACTTCAAGGTCAACGATTTTTGGTGTGATTTGCGGACAGTTCGAGCACATCCCCGGACTCTTATCGAGATTCTTCATCATGTCCTCTTGGCCACCTCGAAAAATTTTCAAGGCTTTCACATCAAAAATCAGGAAGGCTGGGACATCAAAGAGGGAAAGAGACGGTGATAACTCCGATGACTCAGACTATGATCCTAACCCTAGTGAGATGGCTGCAGCATCCTCAGTGGGTGGTGTTGGTGATGAATCTTCAGAGGAGGAATTTGAGGATTTTGAAGATGATGTTACTGTTTTGATGGGGCTAGATCTTCCTAGCCGACAGTGGACTGCTGAGAGCTATGCCAATGCTAGAGCAGTGAATCAGTTCGATATGCCTTGTGACACCAACATCCTCTTTTTCAGAACCAAGGTACAACAAGATGCTTACTTCGGTCATCTAGTTAAGAAGACTGTGTTCAAACATCAAACCATTGACCTGGGGTATATGAGATCACATCCTGTCATGACTGATCTAGTGGATAGATTTGAGGAAATGGGGTTGGCAAATTTTCTGCAACATAGATGTGATTGGAATGAAACAGTCATACGCCAGTTCTATGCCACTCTAGAGATTGATATGGTAGCGGGCATACTTAGATGGTCAACTGGGAAGAGAACATATTTTGCCACATTTGCTCAGTTTGCTGCAGCTAATCAGTTGGACTATGATTTCATCACCAGTGAGCAAAGCATGAATGTTGTCTTAGAAAATCCTCTAGATGAGAATGACTACCCCATGTATTATGAGCCTGCACATCTTGAAATTGCCAGAAGCTTTGGGGGAACTCAGGGTCTGAGGCATCATCCTGCAGTGATCAATAAAATTGCTAGAGTCACATTCATGCCTAAGAGTGGAAACAAGGACAAAGTTAGAGGGCTCTATTGGAATGTGATTTCTCATATCATGAATGGGAATAGAATTGATGTCATTGCTCTCATCATGGATCAGCTTGCAGATTTAAACCTCAATATGGAGATGAACTTATACTTTGCTCCATACATTATGTCCATCATCAAGGCAAAGACATCCTTTAGAGGCATTTGTGAGTGCAAGCATACTCCTTTTAGGCCCTTCAAGAACGATCATGCTTTTCTTATGAGGCCGTTGACTCCTTTCCCTGGAGATGCTGAAGCACAGGGGCATGGTGGTGATGACGATAGTAACGATGATGCTCACATAGGAGCAGCTGCAGCTCAGCATGGCATGCCACCACCACACCCTCCAGCACAGCAGCAGTGGGCTCCTCCAGCTGGCTACTTTGATCCGTATTTCACATCCATGCAGGAGAATCTCTCCTCTCAGATTGCTGGGTTGACTAGTCAGATGCAGAGTCAGATGGATCTTAACTTCCAGAACATGCAGCAGCAGATGTTCCAGCCCATGATGGCTCAGATGCAGGGTGTTCAGGAGAGTTTACACTCAGATATTGTAGCTCTTGACTCCCGTTTTGAGGATTTGCCTTCGTCTGAGCAGTTTGAGCAGCTCGAGCATAGGCAGCAGCATTTAGAGCAGCGCTTTGACACCTTCAGCACAGCCTTCACCGGGTTTTCTGACCACTTCTACTCAGTGTTCCCGGCTCCAGTGCCGCCTCCAGAGTTCTACCCGCACCAGCCGTTCTATCCACCGCCACCTCCTCCACCGCCGATGGATTGATCCTTTTGGAAATTGATGCCAAAGGGGGAGAAGGAGCTTTGGAGTGCTTTGATCTAGGGGGAGCTCATGGATTTCTCATGGAACTCATTCGCTTTTGCTTCCGCTTGCCACTAATATTTTAATTTGTGTTGAACTCTATTGGATGGACTTATGTTTTATATCTTGCATGGATTTGGCTTGTCATTTGTGATGAATTATGTTGATTTATGCTACTTCTATTTACTTATGTTCATCTTGTGGTTGTGAGGCTATGGTAATCAAGCTAAAATTCATGTCATATATATTGTGTATCTTGTATGCCTCGATTTCCACTTGTAGGGAAAACTCCGTCAAAATGTTCATATATAGATATGTGTGCTCTGGATATTCATTCAAATTTATATGCACATATCAAGGGGGAGTTCTCTCTACTCATCAAACTTGGTGAACTTATTCATACAATATTCTAAAATTTTCAAGAAAAATGAGTAAGTTTTTCCAAAGTTCAATTTCAAGTTCACCTTATGCCTAGTGTATGAAGTTGACTTGAACACTTTTATCACTCCAAAACTTAGTGTTGTCATTAATTACCAAAAAGGGGGAGATTGAAAGCATCTAGGCCCCTAATTCGTGTTTTGGTAATTAATGACAACGGTTTGTGGATTAACAATTCTTTTTGAGAAAATGAGTATAGGTTGATCCACGGATGAATGAGAGTTATTTGTGAACGTGTGGATTTTTGGAGACGATGAGAAAAGTTTGGGCTCAAGGCAAAGATATAAAATAGGGTCTTTTGAATTTTACCGGTCACAAGGTGTTTAGTGGATGATAAGTGACCGGATTTGTTGGATAGATAGCCGTACTATCAAGAGGGGTCATGTACTCGTGCTTGACGGGTCTCTAGTGCCATTTTGCTCAAAATATCTAAGTGCATGCATGAGGGCTAACTACGCTTTGCCGGGTTTTGAAAAAGAACAAGTTTGAGAGCTGTCTGCTTAAGCGCGGACGGTCCGCTCCCGTTATAGAAGGTTTACTGGGAATATCTTGTGACTGGCAGACGGTCCGGCTCTCTTGGGCGGACGGTCCGCCACTCTAACTCACCTTCATTCCAGAAAGGGTGTTCTCTGGTCTGTCTAAATAGTCTGGCCCGCGGACGGTCCGCCGCTGGGGCGCGGACGGTCCGCAGGCTCTCTGTTAACTTGATCCAGAAACATTACTGTCTCTGCCTGTTCTTCTAGGATGAACTGCGGACGGTCCGCTATTTGGGGGCGGACGGTCCGCTGGCTAATTTCTGGTCTGTTCCAGAGACTGTCATATCTCTGGAGTTGTGGAACTCCTAACTGCGGACGGTCCGTCGATTGTGCGCGGACGGTCCGCCAGAGCTGTAACGGCTAGTTCTGACACGCATTTAATGCTCTCTGACTCTCTGGTTTATAACGGCGGACGGTCTGGTTTTTGAAACCGGACGGTCCGCGATCTCGCAGAAAAGACTGTAACGGCTAGTTTTTGATGGGATATCTATATATACCCAATGCCCGGCCTTTGGGTCTCTCTCTTAGCCATTTGGACTGCATTCTTGACCCTCTAGTGCTAAGACATCCCTCTCTCTCACACACTTGCTAAGGATTTGCATTTTTGAGAGTGAGAGTGCTTCCTAGTGCACTGCATCAAGAGTTTGAGCTTTGTGGCACTAGGGAATCTTCAAGCAAGGATCATTGGCTTGTTATTCTTGGGAGTTGCCGCTCCCTAGACGGCTTGGAGAAGGTGATTTCGTGGAGCTTCTTGAAGGAGATTGTTGAGAAGCCCCGATTTCGTTTGTGAGAGGTTTTGTGCTCACCTTACCGTAGTGGTGAAGAGCAACTCTAGTGAAATCGAGGTGTGGAGCGGTTCCTTGTTTCTAGCCGGCTCAAGATCAAGAGGTTCTTGATAAGAGGAGCGGTTGATTCTTGGAATCCACCTCAACGTGGATTAGGGGTGACCGGCAAGTCATTGACACCACGGGATAAATTTGTGTGTCAAGCTTGGTTATCTTTCTTGCTCAATTTAATTGTTGTTTTATTTCGAGCAATTTACTTTACTAGAGCTTGAATTGTATTTTGTCACCCTAGGTTGCAAACCTTTCTAGAGATAGTAGTAGCTTGACATAGGGCTTTCTTTTGTTACTAATTAAATTTCTCTAGTGTTGTTGGTTTTAGTTTTAAACCGCCTATTCACCCCCCTCTAGTCGGTGTTCTTGATCCCACACACCGCCCCTGCTCCCCCGGCGCCGCCCTGCTCCCCCGCTCCCCCGCGTGCCGCCCTGCTCCCCCGACGCCACCCCGCTCCCCCGCGCGCCGCCCTGCTCCGCCGCTCCCCCGCTCCCCCCGCGGCCTCCCCTGCTCCGCCACTCCGCCGCTCCCCCGTGCGCCGCGCGCCGCCCCTGCTCCCCCGATCCCCCGCGCGCCGCCCTGCTCCACCGCGGCCCGCGCGCCGCCCCTGCTCGCCCCGCGGACGCGGGGCTGGACGCGCTCGTTCCGGAACGGACGCGTACCGCCGATTTTTTGGTACCGGACGGTTCCGCATATGGATGGAATATTCCATACCGGAACCGTTCGGTTCCACCTTGTCCACCAACCAAACAAGCCAAAAAGTGGGATGGAACGGTTCCGTCCCACGTAATCCCTCCAACCAAACAGATCCTTAGTTAATTTGCGCGTCCACAAAAGTGAAAGGCAGCGTGATGACCTGTCATGTGAAACAGTAGTGGATTACTGTTGAGCGGGCACTGATCTAGTGCTCTTTCAACTGTCATTGTCACTATCAGCGTCCAAGTCGAGCAGAGAACAAAGAAGAGGGTGCTGGGTGCTGGCTAGCAGGCTGCGCCGGCCCGGCCTGAGATTCCGGGATGGGTAGCCCGCGGCGGCCTTGCATGGGAATGTGCGGGCTCTGGGCTGAGGCTCAGCCAGCGAGAGAGAGACGGAGAGAACATCAATCAAGTTGATTAAAAGTTATAACGGTTTGCTCTTCTCTCCGCGTTTACCGGGCAAATCTGGACACGTGTCAGCTAGCGGAGCACCGAGCGGTGAGCGGCAAGAGCCATCGACATGCGTGGGCCCGCCTGGCCTTATCTTTCCCCCGTTCCGTTGGCTCCCTCTCGCAAACCCCGTCTCTCTCTCCGCTCGATCTCAAATCCGCGGAAGAAAGCGGCGGCGGCGGTACAACCAGCGACCCCTCACCTTCACCAGCGGCGGTACAGCCAGCGACCCCTCACCTTCACCAGCGGCGGTACAACCAGCGACCCCTCGCCTCCACCGTCCGACTGGCAGGCCTCCCATTCTACCCATGGCTGGCTACCGTGTGTCCTCCGCCGCCAGGGGCGTCGGGCGGCTCCTCCGCAGCAGCCGGGGCGGCGCGGGGGCCGCGGCCTTCGCCATGCGGATGCTGCTCCTCCTCACGCGTCTGCCGCTCACGCTCGCCGCCTTCGCCTTCACACTCTAGTGGCGCGGCATCATGCGGCACCCAACCGGTGCGGCCTGGCCCGCCGACACGCAGCGCTTCATGAGCATCGAGAACAGCCCGCTCGGCTCCTCCTCCAATGGGGCCGGAGGCTTCTACTTCGCCATCTCATCCTCGTCCTCCACGGCAGCAGACTGCGCCGAGATCCTCAGCCGGAGCGCCTCTTCCCACGGAATCTCGCTCTACCGTGGCTGGAGCTTCGACTCCAAGTCTTCTATCACGCCCCAAGGTGAGCGCGCTTACCCTCCGATCTGATCTGCCCATGCTGCTGAAATACTGTCAATACTGTGATCCGAATATCTCATAACTGCTGATGAGCTAGGGCAATGTTGATCTTTCTCTGTTTTTCTTTCTTCTTTCAATAAGTGGTTTAGCTTGATCTTGCAATTTCTGTGGTTTTAGGGGAAGATGGTTTTCTGTTTCTGTTACACAAAGGCATGATACGGTGCATGACATAGCACTAGCACAGCACAATAAACTGGTTGTTTTGGTTACCATGCTGCACATACTTGAGGACTGCATCAATATAGATGATTGTGCACTTTCCGTTCATTTTATGGACACCATAAAAATAACCTAATATGACTAGGAGTCGCCCTGTGTTTGGCAAATTGGGCCATGCAGGTCGTTTATGTTTTCCTCGCATCTTCAATCGCAACATCTCAGTGTATGGAGATCTAACATTGTCCTATTGACACATATGAGAGTTTAGGCATGAGTGTGAGTCCAAGTAAGGCTTAGCAACTTAAATCTTTGTTCAAGACTAAAGAATGTTTAGTAATGCGATTCTGAATGATGTTCAAGACTAAGGAATCATGGATATGAAGGTTCAATAACTATTTTATTTATATAAGATCTACATGGCAAGTTATTGAGCAATCAATTTTCATTTCTTTGTTGTAACACAGCGAATGAAATCCATGTTTTTGTTTCCTATGGTATAAGTAATCAAATCATTCAGAGTCTTTTAGGTAAAAGGTTACAATAAATCAGTAACTAGGATAAGTGATCCAGATCCTGTATGATGGAAAACTCCCAATGTTGCAACTTACAGGTTGGATTGCTGAGCCACATCGTTGATGGCAGTCTTAGTTTGTGTTCTTTTTATGTTTGTGTATCTGATTCACAAATTTTATGTTATTTGGTAGGTTGGCTGGGACGAGTTCACATCAGGTAAAAGGTGGAACAATGTTTCCTATGGTAGAGTTTATCGTACACAAACATGGGTAGAGTTGCTTGCTGTGTATAGCGTGGTTTTTTTATTTAGAGCGGTCTGCTTAGGAGTTTTGGCTCCTCATGTTGTGCAGAATATTGTATCCTTCACCGGTAAGAAAAAGGGAGAATAGATACTTCTTTTCTTCACACAGTTATGTTCTTTGATTTTAGAGCAGTGTGCTTGTTTTTTTTGTGCTTGTTTTTTTTGCACAATCACAGGTTGCTGCTATGGTAGGGTTTATCATACATGGCTATTTCATCTTGCTTGCTGTGTAGAACATGGGTAGAGTTGCTTGCTTATAGCGTGGTTCTTTGATTTCGAGCTGTGTGCTTAGGAGTTTTTATTTTTTGGTGTTTCCACTGGTTACTGCCATGGTTAGGGAAACCAAATCTCTGTCGATTATCCTCGAAAGGGTATTATCTGAAATTGTATTAATTGTGTACAATGGCCATAGTGTAATTTTGTTTTGAAAACTTGTCATCTATTGCTTGCAGAAGCTTTGTTTTGTTTTACTTCTCAATAACGACCATGATTTTTATCATCTGATAGAAAAAAGTAGATTGAATTTTGTTTATTTGTGCTTGCATACATGTTCTTCAGTTTATCTTTAATTCTTTATCATTATATATTTATCTTCTTGCATTTTTATTCAGCATCCTTTTATTTCTGAATCAAATTATTCAATTCTTTCATTATTTTTCCTTTGTGTTACATATGTTGTCTAAGCAGTGTTGCATTTCCAGGATGGTAGGTTTTATGGAAGAAATAATTGTATATCAACATTTTTGTGAGGACCATAGATGTGCTGGGTTCTTAAAATCGACGATTTCAACTTAAGGGCCTGCTAATTTTGCTGTGTCTTTGAACTGATAGTTAATTCTTGGACGAAATTAACTGATAGAGTGATAGACATATCTGCTAACTTAGGCAGTGTCTACAACAACAACAACAACTTAGCCTTTTGTCCCAAGCAAGTTGGGGTAGGCTAGAGATGAAACCCACAGAAAACAAGAATAAGAAACACAAAAAGGGCACAAACGAAAGGAAGAGTTAGGAGTTAAACAAAAAGTACAAAAATCACGGTTCAGGTACGTTAATTGCTAGTCTCCAAGCGTTCCTATCCATAGCTAATTCCTTAGCGATATTCCACTCCTTAAGGTCTCTCTTAACCGTCTCGTCCCAAATTAGTCTAGGTCTACCTCTACCTCTCTTAACATTATCGCCCCGCTTTAAAACTCCACTACGCACCGGCGCCTCGGGAGGCCTCCGTTGTACATGTCCAAACCATCTCAACCGATGTTGGATCAACTTCTCCTCGATAGGTGCCACCCCGACCCTATCTCGAATCTCTTCGTTCCGGACTCTATCCCTTCTTGTATGCCCGCAGAACCAACGCAGCATACGCATCTCTGCTACACTCAGTTGCTGGACATGTCGCCTTTTTGTAGGCCAACATTCGGCACCGTATAACATCGCCGGGCGAATCGCCGTCCTATAGAACTTACCTTTTAGCCTCTGTGGCACCTTCTTATCACAGAGAATGCCCGAAGCCTGCCGCCACTTCAACCAACCAGCTGAAATTCTATGTCTAACATCTTCATCAATGTCTCCATCTTTCTGAAGCATTGATCCTAGATACCGGAAAATATCCTTCTTGGCCACCACTTGACCCTCGAGGCTAACTTCCCCATCCTCATGCCTAGTCGGGCTAAAGTCGCACATCATATACTCGGTCTTGGTCCTACTCAACCTGAACCCCCTCGACTCTAACGTGTGTCTCCACAGTTCTAACTTCATATTAACCCCTGCCCTACTCTCGTCAACTAGCACCACATCATCAGCAAAGAGCATACACCAAGGGATATCACCCTGTATGTCCCTTGTGACCTCATCCATCACCAAAGCAAATAGATAAGGGCTCAATGCTGACCCCTGATGTAGTCCTATTTTAATTGGAAAGTCACTGGTATCGCCATCACATGTTCGAACACAAGTCATCGCATCCTTGTACATATCCTTGATGAGGGTAATATACTTAGTTGGGACGTTGTGTTTTACCAAGGCCCACCACATGACGTCTCTCGGTACTTTGTCATACGCCTTCTCTAGATCAATAAAGACCATGTGTAAGTCCTTCTTCTCCTCTCTATATCTCTCCATCAACTGTCGTACTAAGAAAATCGCCTCCATGGTCGACCTCCCAGGCATGAACCCAAACTGGTTTTGGGTCACTCTTGTCAATCTTCTTAGACGGTGCTCTATAACCCTCTCCCAAAGCTTCATCGTATGGCTCATCAGCTTAATCCCCCGGTAGTTAGTACAACTTTGAACATCTCCCTTGTTCTTGAAGATCGGTACTAATATACTTCTCCTCCATTCCTTCGGCATCTTATTTGACCGGAAAATTAGGTTAAAAAGCTTAGTTAACCATACTACCGCCCTCTCGCCCAGACATCTCCACACCTCAATGGGGATGCCATCGGGACCCATTGCTTTACCTCCCTTCATCCTCTTCAGAGCCTCCCCGATCTCTGCCTCCTGAATCCTCCTCACAAAGCGTCTGTTGGTATCATCAAATGAGTCGTCCAACTCGAAGGTAGGACCCTCATTTTCCCCATTAAACAAATTATCGAAGTATTCTCGCTATCTGTCTTTGATCTCCTCATCCTTCACCAGAAGTCGATCTGTCCCATCCTTGATGCATTTGATCTGGTTTATGTCCCTTGTCTTTCTCTCGCGAGCCCTAGCTATCCTATAAATGTCCTTCTCTCCTTCCTTCGTACCTAGCCGTTGATAAAGGTTATCAAAAGCCTGACCTTTCGCTACACTTACAGCTCGCTTTGCAGACCTCTTCGCTAATATATAGCCCTCGATGTTGGTCGCGCTCTTGTCGAGGTGAAGGCGTTTGAAACACTCCTCCTTCTCCCTAATAGCCCTTTGCACCTCGTCATTCCACCACCAAGTCTCTTTCACTTCTTGCTTGCCTCCCCTACTCACACCAAACACTTCTGAGGCCACCTTCCGAACACATGTCGCCATCTTTAGCCACATATCATCTACATCTGCTCCTTCTTCCCAAGGCCCCTCGCCTAGCATCCTCTCCTTAAACGTCTGTGCCTCTTCCCCTCTAAGCTTCCACCACTTCGTTCTCGCAATCTTGGCACGTTTGTCCCGGTGGGCACGTACCCGAAAACGAAAATCCGCCACCACAAGCTTGTGTTGGGGGACAACACACTCCCCAGGTATCACCTTACAATCTAAGCAGGCACGTCTATCCTCTCTCCTAGTAAGGATAAAATCGATTTGGCTCGAGTTTTGTCCACTATGGAAGGTCACTAGATGGGACTCTCTCTTTCTAAAGAGGGTATTCACTAACAGCAGATCGTAGGCCAACGCAAAATTCAAAACATCCTCCCCCCCTCATTCCTACTACCATACCCGAAACCCCCGTGTACTCGCTCATATCCTACATTAGTCGCACCCACATGACCATTGAGGTCTCCTCCTATGAAGAGCTTCTCGCTGATAGGCACGGTACTAACCATGCTATCGAGGTCTTCCCAGAACTGACTCTTGGAGCTCTCACTAAGACCTACCTGAGGGGCATAGGCACTGATCACATTCAGAACCAAATCTCCAATGACCAACCGCACTAGGATAATCCGGTCGCCTTGCCTCCTAACATCTACAACTCCATCCTTAAGGCTCTTATCGATCAAGATGCCTACACCATTCCTACTCGAAGTTGTCCCCGTGTACCAAAGCTTGAAGCCAGAACCCTCCACCTCCTTCGCCTTCTGGCCCTTCCATTTAGTCTCCTGCACGCATAGAATATTTACACGTCTCCTAATTGCTACATCGACTAGTTCTCTTAACTTACCTGTTAGAGACCCTACGTTCCAACTACCTAGACGAATCCTAGTTGGCTCGGCTAGCTTCCTTACCCTTCGCACCCGTCGAGAGAAATGCGAAAGACCCTTGCTTATTTTTCACTACACCCGGGCGCAGATGTAGCGCGCCACAGAGGCTGCGACGACAAAAACTTGTGTGGCAATTGGGATCACCATTTTTATAGGTGTACGTCTATCTTGCTTGTTCTAAATCGATAGAAAGGTTTCCAAGCTTGTGGATAGTATTAGCATGACGTCTATGCCATTTGTATATATGAAAATCTTCTTGAATTAGCTGTTTGGTCGGTAATTTATATAATGGATAAGCTGCAAAGACTTGACATTGAAACCTTGTATGGTGTATACTCACATGTTTTTCTTCTGGTTTTGTACTACTCGATGTTATCTTGAGATTTAGATTCCTTTCTCTGAAACTATAAGCTTCTGTTTCTGAAGTTTAACTAATGCATAGACATAATCTGAAAACGCAAACTTCTGGTTGTAAAATGTTCCTTTGCTGCTTTCATTGCTAAATAACTAACATAACTTTAATCCTCCCTTTTATAAATGAAAATGAAGTGCTGTGGGGAACTCCCCCACAGTTTGCCCTTCAAAAAAAAACTACAATCCTGTTTTTATAAACTCACCCCCATGTTTCTTTGGTTGCATTAGAGTCACTAGTACTCGTCGTCCTCATTTATCCAGGCTAGAGTTGGAACCAGGACTAATAAAGGCATTAGTTCTGAGTCCAACTACTAGGGCCATAGAGGAGCAGGGAGGAACCTTTTGTCTTGGTTAGATCCACCAATTAGTCCCGATTGGTGGCTCCATTGGGACTAAAATGAGCTCCGGATTAGTCCCAATTAGTGGCTCCACTGGGACTAAAATGAGCTCCGGATGGAGGCCAGCTTCGGGACTAAAAGCTGAGTAGCATTTTTTATATCTTTTTCCACGTACACCTCCCATCTACTTATCTCTCTCATCTCTCGATCTATCCTATCATCTCCTCACTCCCTTACCCTCTTCCCTCTCCTCTTCCTCTTCCTTTCTTTACTTCCTTAACGGCTGGTGAAGCCAGCAGGAGCGGCGGAGCATGCCAGGGCGGCGCGGAGCCGTGGGGAGGGCGCGCGGCGGTGGGCCGGACACGGGGCGAGCGGCGCAGGCGAGCGGGCTGGACCCGTGGCAAGCGGCGGCTCCTGAGGCCGCAGCGAGAAGCGCACGGCGGCGGGCCGGACCCAACGCGCGACGGCGGGCTGGACCCAGGGTGAGCGGCGGTGGCGTGGGGCCGCAACGAGCGATGCACGACGGCGCAGGCTGGATCCGAGGCGCGGTGGCTGCACGCGCCCCGACGAACTGCACCCGCAGCGCGCGGCGACAATGCGGGGCCCAGCGGGCGGCATCCGCAGCGCACGGCGGCGGGTCGAGCCTGCGGGTAGCAACGGTGGTGCGGGGCCGTGGCGAGCGGCGGTGGGGCGGGGTCAGCCGCAAGCAGAGCTAGAGGGGGCGTAGAGCTTTTTTTTTAATTTTTTTTCAATATTTAGTTCTGGTTGTAGCCACCACGGTTTTTTTTATCCCGGTTGCTATAACTGGGACTATAGGTTGGGACCTTTAGTCGTGGATTGACGGTCCTGTTGGAAAATTAGGACTATTGTGGTTTTCCAACCGGGACTATTGAGGGTATCGAGGGTTTCTGTACTAGCGAGTGTAATATGAACTACGCGCACACAGCATTGTCCCCCCTCATCAGCACTGAGATGGTGTGTTGTGTGGAACCGGTGCTTATTTTTATCGAAATATTGTACAAAATCAAACTGTCTAAATATATACAAGCACACTCATCCTTTTGAATACAAATATGTAATTCTACCATTACGAGCACATCTGAACGTCGGCAGATCCTCGAGTTTGACGAAGTTATCACAAACGGCTTGCTGTCGATAGGTACATCGCCAATCATAAAAAAATAGCACTGGTTAAATCCTGTAATAATCCAGAAAATTGCGAGCATCTCACTTGAATCCGGATGGACATGTTCCACTACAAGAAACACTATCAACTGAGCTATTCACAGAAACCAGTGCACGTTGATGCTTCACGGAGCTCGTGACGTGGCGGCTAGGCCTCCTCGCTCGACCCTGCTGCTGCTTGCACTACACCAAAACAGGTCATTTTCATCAGCCAGCTTTATTTTCGTCGGCCTGAGCTAAGCCGACGAAAATACATAAATTATTTCGTCGGTTTGTGAAAGCCGACGAAATTAGATTATTTTCGTCGGTCTGAATAGGGCCGACGAAACAAACGACTTATTTTCGTCGGCTTAACCTAGGCCGACGAAAATAAACTTCTATTTTCGTCGGTCCTCACAGGCCCACGAAATTAAACACCTTATTTTCATCGGCCCACTAAAACCCACGAAATTAATCTGTTTATTTTCGTCGGCTTTTTAGACCGACGAAAGTACGTGTGCCCTAAGTCACCACGCAACCAAGCTGCCAGCCGCCACACTCGTCACTCCCGCCCGCCCACAGCCCCCCTTCGCCCCAGCCGCCCGCCGCCCCCGCACCGCACCCCGGCTGCCCCGCCGCCCGCGCGGCCCGCCGCCCCCGCCGCGCCGCCCCCCCCTGCGGCCCCCGCGCGGCCCCCTGCTCCCCGACCGGCCCCGCGCCTCGCCGCCCCCGCGCCCCGGCTGCCCCCGCCGCCCGCCGCCCCCGCCGCGCCCCCCCCTGCGGCCCCATTGCGCCCCAGCCGGCCCCGCGCCTCGCCGCCCCCGCACCCCGGCTGCCTGCGCCGCCGCCCCCCTGCGGCCCCCGCGCGCCGGCTGCCCCCGCCGCCCCCGCGCCCCCCACGCCCCCCGGGGATGAGCAGGATTCGCGGGGAAGAAGGAGCAGCCCCTGGTGCACGCGAAGCCCCGTTCGTTCGCGTCCGTGCCTGATTGGAAGGTCTGAATGGAAGGGGAATTGGACTGAACGATTTGGTCCTCCTTCAGTTAAATGTTCCTTTATAATTTTTATATATTGAGCCTGATTGTTTCGCATTGTTGGGGTCTGATTGGCAGGATTACTTGTAAATTGCTGGAGAGAATAGAGCTCAGTATATGTTTTTAAATTGATTTAGATGGTGCTACTATATGTTCTGGGTATTTGTATTGATTTCAGGGAAAGGAGCAGAGAAGACTCTACAATTGTATTAGCTTATGGAGCACATAGATTGCTGCGGTTGTGAAAGGTGAAGCATTGTGATTTATGAGATACGATGTTAAGTTTAAGAGGTTGCACCTGTTGCTCAACCCTAGTTCCACAGTTGCTCTAGTTAGCACTTTATGCCATTTGAATGGAAATTGTGTCCAACTTGCATGGATTTGACCTCTTGCTTAAACTTTCAGGTTCAAAGTCCACACAGTATCAAGTACAATGGTACAATTCAAGGTCTCAAGTACAATGGTGCTTAAGTTGTGCTGTTCTGGTGCCATCTACCTACTCTTTGTAATTTTCAGACCATCTCTCTGGTGCATGATCACTGTTTTGTCCTGAAATTGGTTAGAAGATTTATTTTTTACTCATCATTCATATGTTGACAAAGCAGTAATTGAATGTCGTTGCCTTTCTCTATTTGTTTTTACAGGGGAATTTTGTGGGCTTACCGTCAACAGACCGGGGATGGTATGCCTTTGTGCTATTATCTTAATGCTCAATTTAGTTTTCCTGCATACTCATTTATTTTCAAGTGAAGATTTGTCATCATGTTCTTGCACAGTCCTTTAGTTCATGTGTCATCATGTGTACCCAGTAACAGCTATAACTTTCCTGTTTTGTTGAAAAAATTGGAGATCTCAATTTAGAAAAAAAATAGCTGATGCATCTGCTTATACTCTTAGCTGGTGCATACAGTTGTTGAGCATCCTAGCTCAACTTTGGGTTCTGCAAAAGTTGGTACATCCTTTTCTTGTTCTATCTCTATACCACGTGAGTTATCACACAATTTGGCATCTAAAGATCAGTCATCAGCAGGTAACAGTGATTGTTCAAAGAAAGAAGAACTGGTCTTACCAACTGATAGCAAACATGATTCTGCAAAGTTTTCTGAAGATAGTTCCCAGGAAGTGAGAAAGTGCTCTGAATTGCGGGCATCTGATTTGGCTGCTCCATTGAGTGATGAACAGGTACGAAGTTTGTCCAAACTCCAATCTTAAGTTTAGACTTTCTCACCTTTTTCGTAATTTTTTTCTGTAGCTTGCATTACTGTTGATAGTGAGGACACTAGGAGGATAGAAAAAAGACATAGAGATGCTGGCACAGAACGTGCTTCTTCTGCGAAGGACTCATGCAGATCAGCTGAAAATGTACATCAGAACAGAAATGTGTGCCATATTATATGCAGCCGTTTTGTTTTTTTTAGCAGGATCCTATTATTTTCGTCGGCCTACGTGGCCGACGAAAATAAATGACGTATTTTCGTCGGCCATAAAAAGCCGACGAAAATACGCACATATTTTCGTCGGCTTTTTATGGCCGACGAAAATACGTCATTTATTTTCGTCGGCTACATAGGCCGACGAAAATATCGTTATTTTCGTCGGCAACCGACGAAAAAGCGCTTATTTTCATCTACTTTATTTCGTCGGACTAATTTCGTCGGCAGGCCGACGAAAATAGCTATTTTCGTCGGCTTTAGGTCTATTTTCGTCGGTTTCTGGCCGACGAAATTATACTATTTTCCTGTAGTGTTGGACGCAGATGACATGCGCCCGCGCTGCACTTTGGTTCAAGTTTGTTATTGCACATTTCTATTAACTTGATATTTATAATATAGCGTTTTTTATTCTTAAAAAGAAATTATGCATGCTTATGCCCCTTCTTAAAAAGAAATTATGCATGCTTATGCCCCTGACCAGCAGGTTAGATAACATATTAATGAAAGGAAATATCAACACATCATTTGAATATTGTACAATAAATTTTGAGTTACCAATAAATTTTTTTTCTTGTACGCACAATAAGTAAAATATATGTGATTAGACCTGCCCTTGATGGATTTAGTCAGCTTGGAAAAAAAACACTTGGGGCCAATTTAGGCATGGTGCAATAGATAGCCACCTGAGTAGCTGAGTTGTAGTGCCCTTAATTGCTTTCTTTTAGCGTGTTTTGACATAAGGCATTGTTGTTGTTATCAATGCAAATGCATATGATGATTCTACAAACAAGATAAAGAAAAGTGTTAAAAGAAAAAGTTAGATTCTAACATTCTATTTTTAGTTTTCATTGATTGTGTATTAGAAATAAAACTTAAACTTATATATGTACTTTTAGGTCTCGCCTATCTTCAAGCAAAAAAACTGCTAAGAACTTATGTGGTGCTAGAGATGATGATGGTGATAAACGTGCATATGCCTATACTAAACTACCTAATTTTTTGCACCGTCTTTACTCATTGGCTTGCACACGTATTCTAATGTTTAGGACGAGAACTGAGTAACAAGTCCATTGCATGTCCTAATTATATAGCACCAACTGATATGATTCATATACTTTTTTTTTCTTTACGACCCAAGCGAGGATGCATAGCCAGAAGGGGAGGTCTTATCCAGTTTACCTTAAGTTGTTTTTTAGTAGATAAAGGAAATGCTTTAAGTTGTTTGCCAACGCTCTTCAATTTAGAACAGTCACTTAAACTAAAAGAAGATTGCATTCACCCTCCATCATGTATGTGATATGTTTTGATGATTTGTAGAGGCAAAAGGGGTGGTTCAGATTGTACCATTGAGATGCGTGAAATCCTATATGTGACATCATAACAAAATGAGTGGTCCTTCAAACAACATGTCATATAGAAAAATTTCCATTTTGAACGTACATCCTGAAAAATTCAGAAACCGTGTCCATAGTATTTTTTTCCTTTTAGCTGAAATATTCAGAGCGCCATGACCTCTTGCTTCGCGACAACAACAATACCTTGAAAAAAATGACACTTTTTCAAGATGCCTTTCTTGACAGGGACTGCAAGTCTACCATATTGTCCGTCACCACGTGACGTTGCCTCGATATCCCTCTGCCCGTGAGGAACACATGAACGCACACCGGCAAGAATGACTGACTGTTCGCAGGAACTCTAGTCCAACAATGGCGACTCCCTGCAGCTCTAGTCCTCACAGTCGCCCTTTCTCTTTTCTCCATCCTCCTCTCGTGGTCAATAAGGAGATGGACCAGATCATGCAGGTCACCCGTGCATCTGCCGCCGGGTCCCCGGAAGCTGCCCCTCCTCTCCCTTGTTCGCAGTATAAAAACCAACCAGGAGTATCGCATGCGCCCTCCGCCTCCATTCCGCCACTTTCCATGCCCCCTCGCTGCAACATTCCCAACTGCACGCCACCGCCGAGGCCATTGCCGCAAGCTCGGCCGCCGCCTCGATCAAACGCTGCAGACGACCCCTCGCTTCGCCGTTTGCTCCGATGGCACCGCAAGAATAAACAGAGCACTCGATCAACGTTGAAAGGATCAGCCCTGACCGGAATTGTCGGAGCCATTCTCTGACACATGGTGCAGCACCACAGTCTGATAGGGTAGATTCGCGAGGTCCCTTGTTATCCGGCTGTGTTAATTAATTTGCACGTCCAAAAAGTGAAAGGCAGCAGCGTGATTACTGTCATGTGGAACAGTAGTGGATTACTGTTGAGCGGGCACTGCTCTAGTGCTCTTTCAACTGTCATTGTCACTGTCAGCGTCGAAGTCGAGCAGAGAACAAAGAAGAGGGTGCTGGGTGCTGGCCTGCACGCTACGTCGGCCCTGCCTGAGATTCAGCCCGCGGCGGCCTTGCGTGGGAATGTGCGGGCTCTGGGCTGAGGCTCACCCTGAAACAAGCACACACACACAGAGAGAGAGAGAGAGAGAGAGAGAGAGAGAGAGAGAGAGAGAGAGAGAGAGAGAGAGAGGAAATAAGAACAGGTTGAGAAGTGGATTCCTGCTTCTTCCTGATGCTGCTATACTATGGTATTGACCATGAATCCATGACACCTCGGTCGGATATTCCAGTAATCAGAGACCGGGAACGATTTATCTCATTCAAAGGTTCTGGAAGTTCATATACCGGACCATTCGGTCCTATACCGAACATTCCGATCTGCACATTTTATAGTGTAGCATTATGAATTTGCCTACTAACAGTTCTTCCGAGTGAAAATTCAGCATTCTTGGATGGAAAAATGACTCGATTTGTGGGAAGTCCATGAATACTAATTTTTCCCAATAGTTTCCTTACAAATGCCCAACAGTTTCTTGTATGTATAATGCATTAATAATTACTTACCATAATTGTGGGAAGTTACTTTGGTGATTTGATAAAACTGTTGACAAAGATGTAACTTATATACTACTGTCAGCGACTCAAGAAAAATAAGATCATCACTCATTAAAAACTGTCAGTAAAGAGTGTATATCTTATAGTTATGTTTCTTATTAGCTTGGGAGAACCTATTGCTTTCTGACCTATAATACTTTTTCCATCTTCCATCAGTATGTTATGGACCCAGCGCTCCAGTCATGGCTTGCCTTAAGTTGTTTTTAATAAAGGAAATGCCTTAATAAGTTGTTTGCCAACGCTCTTTAGTTTAGAAAGTAAAAGAAGATTGCATTCACCCTCCATCATATATATGATGAGTTTTGATGATTTGTAGAGGCAAAAGGGGTGGTTCAGATTGTATCACTGAGATACGTGAAATCATATATGTCACATCATAAAAAAATGAGTGGTCCTTAAAACAACAATTGATATTGAAAATTTTCCATTTTAAACGAATATCCTGAAAATTTCAGAAACCGTGTCCACACTATTTTTCCTTTTAGCTGAAATATTCAGAGCGCCATGACCTATTTTGCTTCGCGACAATAACAATACCTTGAAAGATTTTTCACTTTTTCAAGTTTGCCTTTCTTGACAGGGACTGCAAATCTACCATATTTGTCGTCCGTCACCACGTGACGTTGCCTCGATGTCGCTCTGTCCGTGAGGAACAAATGAACGCACACAGGCAAGAATGACCATGGCGCTATTCGCAGGAACTCTGGCCCAACAATGGCAACTCCCTACAGCTCTAGTCCTCGCCGTCGTCCTTTCTCTCGTCTCCATCCTCCTCTCATGGTCAAGGAGATGGACCAGATCATGCAGGCCAGCCCTGTATCTCCCGCCGGGTCCCCGGAAGCTGCCCCTCCTCGGCAACCTGCACCAGGTCGGCGCCCTGCCGCACCGGAGCCTGTGGGTGCTCGCGAGGCAGCACGGGCCGGTCATGCTGCTGCGCCTGGGCTCCGTGCCAATGGTGGTGGTGTCCTCGCCGGAGGCGGCGAGGGAGGTGATGAGGACGCACGACGCGCATTGCTGCATCCGGCCAGCCATGCCGGGGCCGCGCCGGCTGACGTACGGGTACAAGGACGTCGCCTTCGCCCCCTACGGCGACCACGTCCGCGAGATGCGCAAGCTCTTCATCCTCGAGCTGCTGAGCATGCGCCGCGTGCAGGCTGCCTGGGACGCCAGGGAAGCTCAGGTAATTCTCCACGACAGTGAGCTGGCAAAACTTGTGCAGCTAGCATCTCGATCAAATGTTACAATGCCTCAACAAACACTTGTTGTTAGGTGGACAAGCTTGTTGAAAACCTGAGGCGTGCCGGGCCGAACTCGGTGGCGCTCGACGAGCACATCTTCGGCGCCGTGGATGGCATCATCGGCACGGTGGTGTTCGGGAAACTCTATGGCACGAAGCACTTCAAGATGCAGTTCCTGGACATGCTCGGTGAAGCGATGGACATGCTAGGCAGCTTCTCCGCCGAGGATTTCTTCCCCAACACCGCTGGCCGTCTCGTCGACCGCCTCACGGGCCTCGTCGCCCGTCGTGACGGGATATTCAGGAGGCTCGATGCCTTCTTTGACGCAGTCATCGAACAGCACCTGAACACCACCTGCAACAAGCTTGAAGGTGAAAACTGCAGATCGGACCTAGTGCAGGCGCTGATTGAGCTATGGAAGGACAACGGAACTGCGGTGCCTTTCATCCGTGACCATGTGAAGGCTATGCTCTTTGTAAGTCTGAAGTTTTCAGTTATTATGTCTGAAAGCATGACGATCTTAATCGAGTTTGAGCTTTTCTACCATATGTTTTTTTAATCAAGGAACAAAATTATTCCAGCCGCTGCTTCAACCAAGCATGACAACATTTTAAATTACATTTCCATTTTCTCTTAGCTAAGTTGTCTTTTGTTAGGACTACTCCATATATAAGTAGCACACGAAGATTTTAATCTTGAGAGAGAGCTTTAGTTTCCAAATATAATGGTTACTTGGAATGATCATATGATTTATCAATGCTCTACACATATGTTGGATTGGGAATTGTCTCTGCTTATGTGAAAAACCATGGGAACTCATATCTTGCTGCTCATTCAAATTTATATTTGACCCTTGGAACCAGCTCATGCCATTATGGTAAGTTGCAATAATCCAGAAAGATATGTTTAGTGGATCTGAGATAAGCAGGAATGGTACTTGTTCCTTAGAATATTTTGCCAAACCCTCTGCATTAGTGATTAATCAACTTAAACAACTATTTACTTAGAAGGCATTTGTTCTGTATATCAAAGTTTGTTATTCCAAAGCCTCCTTAGTTCTTTGGTGTGCAAATTATACTCCACTTGGATAGTCTGTGTTTCTTTTTATATTCATCACTTTGCCAAACATAATTCTAGAACAATAGTAATCTAGCTTTTTAAGAATGCCCCTTGGGAGTTCAAATATCTAGAGCATTTTTAACAAATAGTTACCAAACCCAAGTTATTTTTGGTACCGTTTATTTTACACATTTTGGAGGACTGCACAGAACTTCTTTCAGTTAACAAATCGAGATATTGCTACTTGATCTCCCAGGATACCTTTATCGGCGGAATTAACACAAGCGACGTCACCATGGTGTGGGCGATGTCAGAAATGATCCGACACCCGGGGGTGCTGAAGAATGTACAGGACGAGATCAGAGCTGTTGTAGGAAGCAAACAGAGGGCTTCACGTGATGATATGTCCAACCTCAAGAGTGAAGATGGTTGTCAAGGAAACCCTCAGGATGCACCCTCCCGTAACTCTGCTACTTCCAAGGGAGACCATTCAGCAAGTTAATATCTCAGGATATGATGTTCCGGCAAATACAAGAATAATCGTGAACACATGGGCAATCAGCAGGGACCCTAACATTTGGAAAGATCCAGAGGAGTTCAACCCAGAGAGGTTCATAGGGTCAAACACTGACTTCAATGGCACGCATTTCGATTTCTTGCCGTTTGGCTCAGGTCGCCGGATTTGCCCTGGCATGGCCATGGCTGTGACTAACATGGAGTTCATCTTGGCCAACCTGCTATACTGTTTTGAGTGGGAACTCCCTGAGGGTGTGGCAAAGGAGGATATAAGCATGCAGGAGTCAGGGAGCCTGGCGTTCCAAAAGAAGACACCACTCATGTTGGTGCCAAGGAGGTACCAGACTTTATTGAACTAATGCACATTCAACAAAGGTGAAATCATATTCTTTGTAAGTCAAAGGAATTAAGTATTCTGTATCCCTAAAATATTCTATGTTCCCTCAAAAAACAAATATTCTATGTTTTGTATTGTGGATATTTTTTCTAAATAGATGTACCATAATACATAATATAAAAATGATTAAACTCTGTAAAACTATTGTTAGTTTGTACGTACTTAGCACGCTTAACTACCTTTTGGATTCTCAATGTTACGGCCATAGATTTGTTAGAGAGGGAGTGAGAAGGGGACGCTATTGTTCACATGAACAGTAAGAGATAGAGAGCGCGTGGACGATAGGTAGGATATAGAGGGAAGTTCCTCGATCTTTCTGCTTGTTTTCCAAAGAGTGCATGGGGCTTCTATTTACAGAGGAGACTCCACTTGATGGCTTACGAACATATAGACAAGATCTTATCATCATGATCCATGTTTCTTAAGTTACAGGAAATATATAGTTCCTAAAAACAAATTAACTTAACAGAGAAACCGGCGGTTAGCAACAGTACAGGCCTGTAATGTGATCCAGCCAGCTCATGGCTGATTGGCTGGGGAAAACAGTTTAACACCCTCAAATTAGAAGACTGGATCTTTTATGGTGGGATTTGGCATATAGGCATCGAGAAAAGGAGTGAGGGACCTGCGTGATGCGTCGGATTCAGATGGCACTTAAAGATGGCGTGTTGTCGGGTGACTAAAAGCAGTGACATAGCCAGGATGAAACTTACCTACGGCGAACCACCATGGTACAACGCTGAACACGCGCGTAAGGGGGAGGGGAAAGGGGGTTCCCGCCAGCGGCAGGTCCGGCGGCCGCTATGGCTCGCCAGACTGCTGGCTCCGCCACTGACTAAAAGTATCAGCGGAGAGATATTCACCAAAGGTTTACGGATTAGCATTTGTGTTAGTTCGGTTAGAAATAGTTGGATTTGGTTTGCTAGGGAGTTCGGTTTACTAGAATTGTATTCGGTAGCTTGATGGAGGGGCGAATGCATCATGGCCTATAAATATTAAGACCATTGTAATAATCTGAGAATTCACGCAATGGAATTGACTATCTTCCCCAACCTCTTGCTGTTCCTGTCTTGGAGCGACCACCATCTCTGGCGGTGCCCAAGCCATGCTCTAGAGGAACACACCACCTGAATATGTCAAATTCATACTCCCTGTGCTATTCATCCCATTCAAACCATCCTCCACCCTTTCTTAGCACTGCATCAATTTGTAATCATATATCTAACAGGTTTCTAACCATATATCTAACAGTTGTCCATAACCTTTGAAAAATAACAATTGTCTATAAGAGGTTTTCACATCATTTATCAATTACACAATTGATAACCTCAATAGTGGATCTACCTTCCATCAAAGTTTTGTGAGCCTTTAGTAAATATTTTGTCGAGTTCTTATTTTTATTTGGCACAGCTTCAGCTTTTACCTCCACTCAGGACTTGGAATATATAGGATAAAATTAATACCAAGAAATTGCTAAACCAAATACCTTTGGGTCGCCAATTTGCACCCCCCCCACCAGCGCATAGCTCATTCAAGTTTGTTAGTTCACATGCATCATTCAAATAAAGCTAATTCAGCATACAAAACTTTGCTAAATTTAGGAACAAGTTCACACCTTATTACTACATACACTTAAATTTGTTCAGTTATCACTTGCACCTACTTGTCGCATGAGATAGGCCCATAGTTTGTATCTATCATTGTTCATTCCAAGGATTCTATCCACGTAATCTAGTGTATATATGAATGGATAAATCAATGCCTGTTCATATATACTGAAATTTATTGCTGCTGAGGTAAAATTGGTACGGGCATGAAACAACCTGATGACATGAGCTGAGACTACTGAGAAACCAACATAAGCGTGCAGGAAGCTATTATTGAAGAATTCCATGCAAAAAGCTGTAGTAACACGTAGTAAGAAATCATAATATTCGATCATATTATATATGATCATCTAACAGCCTATAAATTAAACCAATGAGGACATATAAAATAATTTATAAAAGGAAAAAGTCTGGTTTACACCCTTGAACCATCGTAAAAGTCCGATTTTCAATCTTCAACTACAAAACCGGATAATAGAGCCTATCAAACTGTCAAAACGGGCAAATTTTAACCCTAAGGGTGGTTTCAAAGATGGTTTTTATTTTTTTAAAAAACAAAAAATTCTAGTTAGATCTAAAAAATCAAAACTAATTCATTTTAAATCAGAAAAATATGAAAATAGTACCAAAAACTTTCTAAAAATGTAACCTATCTATTAATGCTCTATTTGAATCTTAGTTATTCAAAAATAATGTGTATAACTACGAGTAACCAAATACTATGAATATAAAAATATTGGATCTAAATAACTGACAAATATAGTGCCAATACATAGGTTGCATTTTTAGAAAACTTTTAATACCCATTTTATATTTTTTTTAGTTAAACTGAATTACTTATAAAATTATTAGTTTAAATTTGAATATTTTTAATTTTCACAAAATAAAAAATCACCTTCGAAACCACCCAAAGGGTCAAATTTGTCCAGTTTTGAAAATTGGATGACCTTTCTTATCCGATTTTGTAGTCAAAGGTTGAAAAGTGGACTTTTACGATAGTTCGAGAGTACAAGTTAGACTTTTTCATTTAAAAAAATACCAAATTTGTAATTAAAAAATGGAATGTTAGAGTCCATATCAAATACAACACATAAATACAAAATTCCCACTGAGTTGGAAATTAAAATACTCAAACAAAGAGTCCCTCCAAAATAAAACAAAAGTAGCTAAATTTAGAATAAAAATAATAAAATAGAAATATTATTAAACAAAAGAATACATATAATATAAAAAACTAATAAATGGTTGAATTTAGAATGAAAATGAGGAAATTAGTTTTTATTCCCTCAAAATTGGGAGCAAAATACCTAAATAAATAGTCTAAGTAAAATAAATTAATTAACAACTTAAATTTGTAATAAAAATTACGTAGTCATGGCATAGTTTGCCAATTAAATCGATTTGTGTTCATAGGAGACAAAATGAAGCCTTCCATATATTTTTGGAAAAAGTTCAATTTAAACTCTCGAATTATCATAAAAGTCCGATTTTCAACCTTCAACTACAAAACCGGATAACAGAGGCCAGCCAACTGTCGAAATCGGGAAAGTTGGCTCTTTAAATGGTTTTGAAGGTAGTTTTGTATATCTTTAAACAAATTAGAAAAACATAGTTGACTCTACGTGGAATTAAGAATGAAAAAAAGATAAACATTAATATAAAAACATAGTCCACCTCATGTTTGTACAAAACTAAATTAGGAAAAAGAGCTAGGAACTGATGGCCCTACCGCCACTACTGGAAAACAAGCCCATAGAACCGGTTGAAAATCGGCGTAGGTCTCAATTTTTCAACTAGTACTAGGGAACTGCGACTGAAAGTCTCGACTTTATACACAGGGTATTTTTCTTGGTGCCTAAGGCACCCTTAGGTACCGGTTGGTCTTTCCAACCTGTACCTCAGGGGCCGCCACACTGACGCAAGCTGGCGGTCCCTTAGGTACGAGTTGGTGTTTCCAACCAGTACCTAAGGGTTTTCTCCCCTTTTTTCACAAATCCAATTTTATTTGAATTGTTTATTACTGTTTATATTTGTAGAATTGCTACGCGTACCCGGGCTATACACTACTACACGTCCATTAGTCGCATTCGTGTGAAAATAATGTATGAAAATAACTAAATATAGTTGATAATCATGTAATTAAGTTATTTAGACATAATAATATTTACAAATATACAAATATCATGATTACAAGTTCTAAGCCCTCACGACGTCGATGCGGATGCTACTCTATTAACAGGGCCGTCGTGGTAGAACTAGCCTTTAGGAACCAGGATCGCCCTCATAATGAATCCTATCAGCTGCTCCGACACGGCATCAATTGTATCCATATGTAGAACTTCATTCTTTATTTGCATCATCTATCATTTTCAAAAAAATAAAGCTCGATATATTAGTCCATCACGTCAGAATAATTGTAAACTATTTATGAACAGTTTATGCATACTCTTAGGTCCTCCGTCGTACATTTCCCGAAATCAGTTAAGGTGTGCATGAAATCATATACATAGTACCCACATCAATTATTTCCTGTTTCTTGTCTCGAACACTATAGGAGGAATAAATTAGGTGTAACATTCCTGTAATTAGAATTTAGACTCTAGGTATTAGTGTGTGGTATGTATATTAGGATTAGTACAAAGCACTGAGGGTGTATTTGTAAAGTATGAATTTTATAAGCTCTTGTGTGCAATTGTGTGAAAATATTCTTAAATGTCAAATTCAATTGACTATAGCAAAGAAAAGTACAAATATGAAGTTAAAAATCTAAGAGAAATAGACTTTGTATAAAACTAAGGATTTATGTGAAATTAAAACAAATATAAGGGTTACTTATGAAATGGTTGGAATATAAAAGTCAAATTCAAATTTACTTAAGGGTTAATGTGTAAAAATACAAGTAATCATGACAGGTCAGAAAATTTGTAAACATGCCCAAAGTTTGATCAAAATTAGGTGGGCAAAGACAAATTAATTTAAATTCCATCTTATTTCAAAATGTAATCCAAATAGCTGTAAACTTTGAGTTTCTGAACCCAAGCCCTAAAGCAAAGTTGTAGAGTTTGAAAAACTCTACAACTTTCATGTTGAACACTTTTTCATTTGACCTTTGTAGCAGAGGGAAAATTTTAGTTTACAGACAGGTCCCTGAATTCTTTAGAAATCACAAACAGGTCCCCCTGACATCCCCTGCTTCGTCTTCCTCTGGCACGCCGCTTCCCCCTCTGCTTCACCTCTGTCTCCGCCGCTCACCGCCGGCGCCGCGCCCTAGGCTCCACCTCCAGCCTCTGCAAGTATCCACGCATCGCCCTCTACCTCTCCCACCTCGGCTCCTCTCTCCCCCTGGCCTCTCCTGCGCTCGCCACGCGCACGCCGTCGCCGCTCGGCCGCCACCGAGCCGCCGCCGTGGCAAGCCCCCTGTCGAGCGCCCAGCCCTGTGTTAGCGCGCGCTTGAGCCCTACAACAACCCCACCGAGCTGTTGGTCGCATTCTTTTTCTCCTCTTCCACTCCCACGTCTCAGAATGCTGTCGCCCGTGCCGCCCGAACGCCGGCGAGCTTGAGCTTATCGTCGACCCACCTCTCCACCGCTGCTCCGCCTACGCTGACCCAATCCTCAGCTCCACCTCATCTTCGCGCAGCTTCCCGGCCAGTTCCCTTCTCCACTCGAACACCGGAGCTTCATTCCCGACGGCCACCATCCGCCGCCGCCTCCTGCCCACCGTGGGCAGCTTGCTCCGAGCACCCCCGCGCCACCCCTAGCCGGCACCACGTCATCCCTGTGAAGCTCCACGAACCATCAAGTTGAATCCTAAGGCTGTGCATCGTCCTCCCGACGATCGCCGGTATTGGACCTCGCCGCCACCGCCACTGTCTTCGTCGATTGCTTCTCCTCCGACACGAATTCTTCCAATTAGTTGCACCTACACGTTCCCCATGACGTGCTGGTTCTTGTGCGCAGGTTCCTTGCCCACGTTGATCACCGGAACCTCGTCGTCGCCGTCGACCTCTCCGCCGCCGCCTCGGGTCCTCGTCGGGATTCCACTTTCCGGCCACCCTAGCCCTCGACAAGTGGAGCAACGGGATCACCGTAAGCTCCTAAGCCTGTCCCTGCCCTTGAACCTCGCCGCCGGTGACCGCCGTCGCCGGAACACGGCCGCCCCTGTCTTGTTCTGTTCGGGTTCACGGCCAAGGACTTTGGTTTAGAAGAATTGAAACTTCAGGGGGTTTTATGCATAGCTTTAGACTCAAGAAGGAGGTTATTCTGAAGACTCCGGGAATCTCGTTGCGGATTTCTCTGAAGCCCCGAACCAAGGTTCGGAAGATATAAAATTGACTAACCCCAACCCTACCAGCGAAGGCAAGCCCCGGACATAACCCCTACTTTATAGGTGCTTACCTAGAATGGTTAATCAACTAGAATCTGAAAGTTAAAAGTTGAAATTAAGGATCTACTCTTTGTTGCTTTTCAGCTGAAAATCTTACCCAAAGCTAAAAGCCATCATGAGTCTAGTTATGGGCTAAGGTATACCCAATTCTGGGTAAGTCTTGCTGAGTATTAGTATACTCAGCCTTGCTTTCGTTGATTTACTTCAGGTAATCCTCCTGATGAGCCAGCGTTCATTACACCGTGGCCCTACTCCTTGCCTGATGGTTGGTCCGTGGAGTGGGATCCGTCCCTGGCCAACACCGATTCCGCCGAGTGATATCTTGCCAGGGCTAGCATGATGTCTGTAATAACGACGTGTACAATGTCTACGTTTTCCAAATTTCTGCTGCTTTGACTAGAAACTTAAACTTGTTTTGTAATAATCTCTCCTCAGTGGGAGCTAATGATACTTTATGTATTGTTATAATATAACTGCCTGTGGTGTAAATTATTTTGGTATTATATCTCTGGACTCACCTTCATGTGAGGTACCTTGTTGGATCCTGCGTTTGGTGGTTTATCGGGACATTACCCGACAGACCAATAGTTTTATACCGTTTGAAGTACGAGGTAGCCCTTCGGTGAGGACTCGCGTACTTGAGCCGGTATAATTCAGGTTGGTTCTGCCACATTAGGTATACAATATTTGTGTATGCGTATACATAACACCAGATGAGATATGCAAAATAGTAACGACCCCACGTACCGGAAAGTCCGTTCTAACAGTCAATTCATCCTTCCATTCAACTTGGCCTTAGTACTTTTTTCACAAATTTTCTCCACACCCTGCGTAAAAATATGTTCGATGTTTAATTGATCTAAAAATAAAAAGGATTTTATTGTGCACATTAAACTTACCAATTGAATAGGTCCATGATGTGTTGGATGTCCATCTATGGTCTCCTCTTCGAGTCGAACACTATAAGTTTGCTACTCTCCGCAGAAATTACGAGCAAAATCCTATGCAAGCTGCACATATAGATATATAGGTGTAACGCTCGCATTTTAATCTTATTTAAATTGCATTACCAATCACTCGATTAAAAATCTTTTAAACCTTTTCCGCCGCTCGAGCTCCCGAAGCCCACCTCCCAATTTTCCGCCGTCGTGACATCGCGCAGTCTCTTCCTCTTTTTCCGCGGAGCCGCCCGTCACTTTTCCTTTTCCACCGGCCCCGCCGTCCCGTTGCATCCCCATCGTGTCACGGTCGGCCGCGTGTGCCTACCCGGCCATGATCGTCGGTGCCGCGCGCGTGTCCCCTCTGTTCTTTTCTCATATTTTGTTCAAATCCATTTTACTTCTCTCTTCTAATTCTCCCGCTTGCTTATTTAAATTGTTGAGTAACGCAACAATTTAAATTTTATATCTTTGCTTTTTAAATTGTTGAGCTACTGAGTGAAAAATTTAAAATAAATAAACAAAAAATAATTTTTTATTTATTTAAATAAGCCCCCGTTGCTGGCTGTGCACACGCGCTCGCATCGCGCCGCCCGCGTCATGCCACGGCTGCCGCGGCCGCTGCTGCTCACTGTGCCACTGTGTGCTTGTTGCCCGTGCACGCCAAGCTGGCGTGCGACCCGCTGCTACGCCAGTCCGTCTCCGTCCCGTCCCCTCGCCCTCGCAGCTTGCGCCTTGTCCCCGAGCATCCCGGCCGCCATTAATGGCGAGGTTCCTGTGCTGCCCGTGACCCTCCCATACCGGCCATCTCCCCTCTCCCTCTCGGCCTATAAATCGGCCTCCGAGCCGCCCCTTACTCCGCCCACGCCGCCCCAACACCTCCCCTCCTCTACCTCGCGCTGCAGCTCGCCGCCGCCGCTCACCATTGCCGGCCACCACCTATCTCCGTGGACAGCCCACCGTAGGCCGTCTCCGCACGAGGTGAGGGCCGGAATCGGAACCCCTCGGCCTCCTCTCCGTTTTCCCCTCCTCCCCGAGTGTCACCATGCACCAAGGGGCCGGCGCCCATGGCCTGGCCACCCCCCCTATCCTACCGTTTCCCTCCCCCTCCTGTTCTGTCTCGAGGAAGAAGAAAGGCAGAGTTGTGCATGACCTCCTCCACTTTTCCTTCTTATGCAGTCCGTAGCCCTCCACCTCCCTCTCTCAAATATTTAATCAGAGCCCCTTCTATCTCTTTGTTTCATTACAAATAGGTCCTCATCCTTTTAAACTACTCCCTAAATGACTTTTAACTCATCAGTTCATGCGATATTTTATTCCGAATCGATTCCAAACTCTACCACGCATCATGTCCAAATATTTTCTCCAAGTCTCAGGATCCACATCTAACAAATATAATAGTCTTCTCTATTTTTTTAATCGAAACTCTTATTTCCCTCTTTTTTTAAGCTCATCGGCGAACTTTATTTTTATTGTGTGATTGTTTGTGTGTCGTAGCCGACGGTGTGACCGAGGAGGAGCAGTACCGCGAGCCGGAGCCCGAAGACCCATACCTCGAGGAGGAGCTTCCGGAAAGCTTTGAGGATGGCAAGTCCAATCCCATCCTTTGATGCATATTTATCCCAGTTTTATAAACACAACCTATTGGTTTGTTTTATAAAATGTATTATTTTATTGCAACACATGGTTGGATAGCCACCCCTTAATTGCTATGACTATTCCATGATGACCTAGGTTAATGTCTATATAGGATTTGCTCTATTGGACGTTAACTACTGCTAGAGATGCTTAGGACCTTTTATTCTCTTTATTATATTTTAACCATGACCACAACGCGCTTTATCGAAAATAAAGATGTGAGTGTTTTAAACGATAAAATATAATTTTGGGAAAATAAAAGAAAGATATAACCTGACGAGATGGATGGTGTTTCTTGTGTGAAATGCTACTGGTGAGCTTGTACCTTTGTGGTTGAGCATGGTTGGGAGATGTCCGTCTTGTCAATGTAAGGATGAACTGAGGTGTCATCTTACCTAACCCACTTATCGAACAACCACTCGACCGTTGTGTGGGCAACGGCTTAGTATAAACCCCACTAGTTGTTCTGCTAGCCAAAAAGAGAGCTGGTGAGCAACGGGAGATCATGGAGAAGGAATACGATCTGTGTGAGTTATGTCCCGGTTATGACTTTGTTGATAGATCATTAACCCCATGGTTGCTTCTGTATTGGCTAGTTAGATTCAGCTAAGGTGGGTAATGGCTTTGTTAGAATCTGTAGCGACACTAAGGTGTTTGTAGTATGGTACCCTACTTGTGGGTAAAGTGTATAACCTCTGCAGAGTTTAAAATCTATTCGAATAGTCGTGTCCACAGTATTGGACGAGTTACGGCTTGGTCACTTCAATAGACATTTTGGGATGTTGGTCTTGTGGCGTGAGTCATTTTGAAAGTGTCCGGCAGTTATGCCGTGAGCTACTGTGGATGTGGAGTTCGGTAGCATTAAAACTTGGATCCTTTGTGTAGGATCAACCCCACTTATTATTCGATTACTACAGAAATATTTTGAGAAAACT
Source organism: Panicum hallii (assembly GCF_002211085.1). Classification (NCBI taxonomy): domain Eukaryota; kingdom Viridiplantae; phylum Streptophyta; class Magnoliopsida; order Poales; family Poaceae; genus Panicum; species Panicum hallii. Next base: position 7,760,786 of record NC_038045.1, on the reverse strand, counting down.
CTTTTATTAAATGAGCCTTTGCATGTGTAAAATCTTGCTTTATCGCAAACCAATCCTAGCCTTATCCTTGATATATCCTGTGCATGATCTTTATTATCCCCCTCCGTGGGTGTGGTTGGACTTGTTGAGTATGTATGTACTCACTCTTGCTTAGTTTTTACAGAGGAGGATCCGAACTTTGTTCCTGAAGACGTCGAGTAGGTCGCCGTTCTGCACCCAACCTTGCCTGTGGTTCAGGGTCTCCACAGGAAGCTTACCATGGCGCAAGACTCTGATGTTATCTTAAATTTCGTTGGCACCTTAGTTTGGCTTTTAGTCCTTATATTGTCCCTCATGATAGTGGTGCTTCAGTGCCCGCTACCTCGACGATTTGTACGGTAATGAACCATCTGATGTAATAAATGTGTTATCAGCCTCCTGGGATTGATATTGGTTTCACATTTAGTCACCTCTGATGAGGGGATGCTTCAATAGGCATATATACATGTATTAGACTTAACAAGTATTTAGGAAAAGAAAAGAGTTACGAGTCGATCAAGACTTACTCGAAGTTGTAGGATAGGAGTATATAGGGTTTGTAATGTTGCTTATCTAGGGCATTGAACATGTTAATACATGTTGCCTAATATCTCGACCGTACATTGTCCTCGTTGATAACCATAGGATTCATAAGCCCACCCGATGTTGCCATCCTTCAGTTCGGCATCTTTGAAGCTTCATACTACACGGTATAATATAAATTAGATAGTACACAAAGAATATTGCGCTGGTTCATAAATTGTATTAATCTGGAGATTAGTCAATACTTACAGGATCCAGATGGTGATGAGAGATATGTCGAGGATATCTCGACGGTATATTGCATGCACATCTTCGAAGTTCACCCATAAGTCATCCTCCCCAGTGAAGAAATCATGATCACGATACTTAACTCGAAACATCTACTTCGGGTCATTTTCCTTCGACATTCGCAGGTACCATCTATGGAATCTGTGCATCTGTGTCCCTAGATTGATCTCCTCATCTTCAGTGACAAAAGGTTTTCCATACTCGTATGGAAGACCTACAACTTGAGCTACAGGGATATCTTCTTGCCCGGCTGCCTGCGCATAGGTAAATCCCGTTTCTTGCATAAATTTCACCGTGTGTTTCTCTTTATCCGTCTACACCCGGAGGGGCTTAAGGATTTTCTATTGTGTGCCAAGCTGAGGAACGGTCTTCCCATATTTTGTAACTCCCCAGTTCCAAATATAGCTCAGTTCTACTCGCACGTTGAGTAAAACACGCACTCGCATCAACCCCGGTTATGCTTTAGTCCTCGCTTCGCGTAAAAGGGTTAATCCAGGGGTTGAAATACACTTAGCACTTGGGTTTATATGTTGGTGAGGCTCACCCTCAACTAACAAGGTGGGAAACTCCCTACACATGCCATGCCACTCACACTTGGGCCACTAGTGGGCTCAAATTCATCCTTGTTGGGTCGGGATGTCACATACACCCCCCTAAAGGACCCGACATCCTCGTTGGCAACATACCCGCACACACTGGGGAATCGACCAGGAACTTCCCCTCTTAGCACACGTCGTCCATGCGTCTAGTACCGGCACACATGCCATGCCGTGTGACCACACACGGGTCCACACACGCCATGCGCCATATTTTCTCGTCCCTAGCACGCATACGCCCGTGTAACCGTGAGGGTCGGTTCTGATACCAATTGTAACTCCCCAGTTTTAAATATGGCTCAGTTCTACTCGCACGTTGAGTAAAACACGCACTCGCACCAATCCTGCTTACGTTTTCATCCTCGCTTCGCACTTGGGTTTATATGTTGGTGAGGCTCACCCTCAACTAGCAAGGTGGGACAACTCCCTACACATGCCATGCCACTCACACTTGGGCCACTAGTGGGCTCAAATTCATCCTTGTTGGGCCGGGATGTCACATATTTCCTCATTTTCTGATGGGCCTTTATCAGCGTGCGATCGAAGTTCGAGGGTAGTATTACCTGTCTCTTGGCAGCGGCGCTCAAGCTGTCGTAGAAATTTGCTGCCAGCATTGCATCTATGGCACCCTCTTCTCTGGTACTTTAGGTACGAAATGATCTATCACCTCTTGGTGCCTATGCTCCGCCAATTCTTCATTGGTCATCTTGTATGCTAATTTCTTCTTAGGGCCTATTTTCTTCACGACAACCTTCCACTTCTTGGAGGGTTCCAGCCGGTGCGAAGGATGAGGTATGTTTTTTTCCTTTGGCCGGTGCTGGAGGTGTCGGTGTGCTCCTGGCCCTCGGCAGAGATGATGGTGAGGGAGCCCATGGTGGCGAAGACAAGGGACCACCAAAGTCTCCGTCATCATCATTATCCAGGCCTGGCAATGAAGGAGGATCCACAGGAGCCATTGTATTCCAAATAAGTTTGATTTGGGTCTTGCGCCATAGAATGCAACCGTGGAGTGCCTATCCCAACATCTGTTCTCCGTCCCCCCCTACAAAATCGAGCTTGAGCTTTTCATTTTCTCCACCGACTTCAACGATCTGCTCCACGGTGAGTAGCCAGGTGGTACCTGCATACCATGAATCATACCACCAGGAATCACCGGTAAGGCCGATCCCTAGGCTACCAGAGCGGTGATATTTTTTGTTTTCACATGTAGCTCACATGGTGTCTGCATGCTGATATCATCCACATGGTGACACGTTCTCTTGGGGCTCATCCCTAGGGGCCGCCGTGGATGCGCAGCTGCTACGTCGTTGAGAGGCCAGGCTAATCACAACATTCAGCTGCGTTCCAGTGCCCTGCTGCTGACTTAGAGCAACCACCACTACATGTTGGACCCTTGCGTCCATCTCACTTTCTAGCAGTTGCACTTTTATGGTCATGTCATCTTTTAAGGCACGAAGTTTGTCCTCCTATTCTGCCTTACTTTTGCGATGAGTCTTGTACATGCTATCTCTGGCCCAAGCAACTTTCCATGGGACCATGCCGATGCCGCGGGCTCGTCCAGAGTATTCTGGGTTCTGTAAGGCCCTGGTTGGATGGAAATTTCTTTACCTATTTCTCTGGGCAATCTCTTATTAACTCATCGTTCTCTCTATGAGGCTGGAATGTTCCTTCTTTGGCCTCTTCTATTGCTACGACTGAATTCCGGGCCACTTCTTCCATTATCGGGGGCACCACCAAACTACCATCCTCTTGGTTAAGTGTGACGCCATTAGAAAACAACCACTGCTTTGATCTTTCCGGCCAGTCCCTAATTACCGGCTGGATAACTCTATCCATGAGGTCCTGCTCCATCTTCTGCCATTTCTGAATCGCCTTCTTATATCCACCCGGCCCAAGGCGGTGGTTGTATTTCTTGGCAGCCGCATTGACCTTGTTCTTTTCAGATAACTCGTGAGCTTCCTTGGACAACTTGTATTCCTTCAACTCCTCCTAGTAAGGTTTGACCTGGGGGAAACTGTCCCAGTCCGGTTCCTTGTCCTTCTTGATGTAGTTTCCAAATAATTTCTTCTTAAATGTTGAAAATGCAAGGGCCATCTTTTTCAGGGCACATTTCTTCATAAGTTCTTCATCTAATCCTTTAGGAAGAGTGAACATATCCTTGAGTTCTCTCCATAACATCTCCTTTTGGTTTGGAGGCACGGCGTAGCGTTCTTCGTCTGGATTCTTCATTTTCCAGAGTCTTGTGGTGATCGGCACACATGCCCGAACAACAACCCTACACTAGGTTGTAAACCTTTTACCAGCCTCCTCAGGAGCACATGGGCAGCCCTCTGCGTCCACTTGTGTGACGACCTGTCTTCTCTCCATCTTCTTGGTCTATCGTCGTTTACCTTTGACTTTCTATTCTTCGATCCAGAGGAGGAATGAAAAAAGATATATTAATAACAACTAATATTAATACAAAATGTAAATCATGTTTCTGTAAGCATATATATATATATATAAGATACGTACTCCAATAGGAATCTCTCTAGGAACGGGTTGCTCATGCCTCGGCGCAAAGTCATCATCATCTTCTTCTATGCCATCTCCGGACATATTTAGGAAAGAATCGGTAGCTCGGGCCTCTTCTTCACCATAGTGCTCATAGACGGCCGTACTATCATAGTTGATTTGATCTAAAAGAAACCGCTCGGCTTCTGGACTGTCACCATCACCGTCCATCTTAACTGAAATCCTAAGAACTAAAAGATAAACAAATTAGAAAGTGTGTGTGAGTATGTGAGTGTATGTGCGTGTGTTTATGTGTGTGTGTGTATTTGTATGTGTGTGTACGAGTGTATGTGTGTGTGAGTGTATGTGAACTAAATAAACTAAGTTCCAAAACTAAATTCAAACTAAACTTAAATTAACTAAAATAACATTTCATGGAACACTTTAGCAAGAAAAATATTGTATATATCAATCATTGAAAATTACATCATCAGAATAATACATGCACATGAAATTCACTATCTAAATTAACTAAAAAACTAAGTAATTAAACTAACTAACTAAATTCCAAAAATAAATTCAAACTAAACTCAAAATAACTAAAATAACTAAGTAATTGAATTACTAAACTAAACTCATTTAAATAAAAAATTAAACTAAAAAAATAAAAATAAAAAAGAAGACGGCCAGCCGACGATCTCAACCCCCGGCCGACGCCGCGTGCTAATCTACTTTTGATCTCGCACGACGCGCCGGTTGGGGGCGGGGGGGGGTGTGTGGGGGCGAGGATGCAGCGGGCGCGGCGAGGATGCGGCCGGAGAGGGGCAGCGTGCGGTGAGCGAGGAGGCACGCGCCGGTGTTGCGCGCATCGATGAGGTGGCCAGCAGCAGCCAAGGAGGCCAGCTCGCGGCGAGGAGCTCGGCGGAGGAGGCGCGCGGCGAAGAGGCTGACGAGAGGGGAATGAATTCCCCCCTCTTTAGGCACCGGATCAATATGACCACCCTGTACCTAAGGGGTACAGGGAATTCGTTTCCGTTGTTTCATTTTCTTTCTTTTTTGGTTTTATTTAGTTTTTGCTTTTCTGCAGAAAATCTTTTAATTCCCTAAAAAATCATATATGGGCGCAAAAGTTCACTAAAAAGTTTTTAAATATTGTATTTTTTATATATAATTACATAAAATTCACCCTAAAAGGAGAGAGTGTGTGTTGGTGAGTGAGTGTGTGAGTGTGTGTGTGTGTGTGAGAGAGAGAGTGAGTGTGTATGTGTTGTGTGTGTGTGTGAGAGAGAGAGTATGTATATATGTTTGTGAGTGTGTGTTAGTTAAAATATTACATGATGACTAAAAATTATTCAAGAGACTAAAAATATTACATGATCGCTACAAATTATTCAAGAGACAATTAATCATCTAATGGAATATTAATGATATTTTCTTTACAATCATCCCTTCATTATGATCATGGTGTACATAGGGAGTATCCTCCTAGGCTAAAAGGATATTTGTGTCAACATCCACTACGAACGGAGTCATATCCTCAGCCTTATTGTATTCTTCTTCATCTGTGACATCGTAAACTTCCACAATTTTTCTTTTGCCTGCCAAAACTATATGGCGCTTTGGCAACGAAATAGAGGAATCTTCAAAGGCCCATAGTTGAGTTCCCAGATCTCCTTAATGTAACCAAAATATGAATTGCTTTGGCCATTAGTATCTATGGCTTCTATACGGACACCACTATTTTGATTGGTGCTCTTTTTATCCTGTGATCTTGGTAAAATATGTATCCATTAATTTTATATCCTTGGTACGTCAAGATTGTATTAGATGGACCCCTGGCCAACCAGGTAAGTTGTTCATGAATGTCTTCGTCAACCATAAGTTCCATGCGCAATCAGGTGAGAAAAGTTTCAATGTGATTCTTTATAATCCAGGTTTCAAACTTCCAAGGGTACTTGCTTCGTATGATCTGCTTGTGCTCCTCGATGTACGGAGCCACCAAGGCTGACTGTTGCAGAACCGTGAAATGTGCTTTGCTCAACGAAGCATGATCATTGGCATTTATTGATTTCTTTCCTAGTGTGCCCTTTACATGTGCAAATTGCGTCATTAGCACGTGACAGTCATGGGACTTTATGTGTGCAAATTTCTTCTCTTTCATATTTAGTAGCCTCTTTACATTCGAAGAGTAGCCTGACGGGATCTTAATACTGTTCAAACATTTAAACATACTTTCCTTCTCTTGCTTGCTTGGAGTGTAGCAGGCAGGACCTAAGTAATGGCATCCTTTATCCCTCTTCTCTGGATGCAGGGTGGCTCTTTGTTTCATACGTTGCATGTTTTCACGCGCTTCCAGTGTATCTTTCGGCTTACCATACACACCAAGGAAGCCTAGCAGGTTCACACAAAAGATTCTTGGTGAGGTGCATCACGTGAATTGCGTTCTGAACCTCTAAGACTTCCCAATAAAGTAAATCCCAAAAAATACTCTTTTTCTTCCACATAGCTGCACGTCCTTCAACCCTGGGCACTGATCTGCTACCAGATCCCTTTTTGAAGACTACTTTTTATATCTTTGACCATTTCAAATACCATTTTCCCACAAATGTTCCTAGGCTTTGTATGATGATCTACCTTTCCACCATAATGAGCATGCTTCTTTCTTAATGGATGCTTGACAGGAAGAAATCGACGATGGCCCATGTATACAATCTTCCTACGGTGCTTCAGATACATGTTGTCGGTTTCATCTAAATAATGGGTGCATGCCTTATAACCCTTATTGGAGTGACCAGACAGGTTGCTAAGTGCAGGCCAATCATTGACGGTTACGAAAAGCAATGCATGCAGGTCAAAATGTTCCTCTGCGTGCACATTCCACACACGAACCCCCTTCTCTTTCCACAACAAAAGAAGATCGTCAACCAGTGGTTTCAGGTACACATCAACATCGTTACCAGATTGTTTCGGGCTAGGGATAAGCACCAACATCATAATGAACTTATGATTCATACAAAGCCAAGGAGGAAGATTGTATATACATAGTATCACAGGCTAAGTACTATGGCCACTGCTCTGCTCACCGGAAGGATTCCTGCCATCCATACTTAATCCAAACCTTATATTCCTTGCATCATCTGCAAAATTTGGAAATTTTCTATCCATCTTTCTCCATTGGGATCCATCAGCGGGGTATCTCAACATATTATCTTGCTTCCTCATTTCTATGTGCCATCGCATCAACTTTGCATTAGTTTTGTTCATGAACAGACGTTTCAAATGTAGTATTATAGAAAAATACCACATCACCTTGGCAGGAACTTTCTTCTTGGTATGCACCCCCTCAACGTCTCTTGGATCTTCTTGAGGGATCTTATACCGACATGCTTTGCATACCGCACACGCATCCAAATTTTCATATTCCTCACCCGATAGAGAATGCAGTCATTAGGACATGCATGTATCTTTTATGCTTCCCATCCTAGAGGACAAACAGCACGTCTTGCCTCGTATGTTGTTTTGGGCAATATGTTACCCTTAGGGAGTAGGTTTTTTATAAGTTTCAGCAACTCCTCAAATCCCTTGTCAGAGAAACTGTTTGATGCCTTCCATTGCAACAATTCCAATGTGGTACCTAACTTTTTATGCCCTTGTTTGCAATCTGGATATAACAATATTCTGTAGTCCTCCAATATACACTTAAAATCCTTGGATTCCTTTACAGTTTTACATACTTTCTCTGCTTCGCGTAGCATCTGATCAAGATCATCTTTTGCAACCTGTACTTTAGCATCGATTAGGCTCACCCATTGTAGTATCTTCAAAGAAGGCACCATAGTAATCGTCCACAAAGTGTGGAACAAAATCATCTTCTTCTTAATCATTCTGCAGCATAATCCCTCTTTCTTCATGCTCAGTCCAAATATTGTAGTTGGGCATAAAACCATTTTCGAACAAGTGTCTGTGAATGATTATTGTTGATGAGTAATCCTTCTCGTTCTTACAGATTCGGCATGAACAACGAAAGAAACTTTCATACTTGTATTTTTTGGCCACATCGATGAATTCGTGCACGCTATTAATAAACTTCTTTGAACGCCGGTCGGCGTTGTACATCTGTTGCCGACTCACCTGGAAAAATAAAGAGTAAATCTATAAATTACTTATGTTCGTATGTACGCCATTTCAGTACAATGATCAAATAAATGAACAAAAATGAATAAATTTGAATAATTCAAATAACATGAATAATTAAAAGGTCTAACTGATAATTACTCATTAATCGATAGTTGAATACAAAAGTCAAATAGAATTATTTTGACACTCTTTAGTTTTTTTTCAAACCGCATCTTCCCAAATAGATTTTCAGATATGACTATTTATTTCTAAAAAGATTTATGTATTTCTTCCAATATAGCTTTCGGGATAGTAAAATCTTTTAGGCTGACACTAAAACCCTAGAGAATTAAAGATTCTATCAACACTGGCTGCAAAAGATCCAGAAATTGAAGAGCCTCTCCCGGACCCTCCTTAGACACCAAATCAGTGAAGGAGTCATGAACAAAATATTTATAAAGATGCAACTTTATAACATTATTTATAAAGTTGGATCTTAATAAAAATTGTGTCCATGCCTAGTTCACTGATTTGGGGTCCTCTCTCTTACGGAGAAGGGTCTAGAAGAGGTTCTCCGGTTTCTGAATGTGCTGCAACTATTGTTGATGGAATTTTTAGTTCTTGATGGGTTATAGTGTAAGTATGAAAGATTTTACTATTCCTAAGACTATGTTGGAAGAAACACGGAACTTTTTTGAGAAACATAGCATATATACATTATTAAAGTGTCAAAATAATTTTCTAAAAATATAATTACAACCTAAATTAAATACACTAAAACCACCTCATTAGAGTGTCTATTAATTATAATATGTATAATAGTTTATAAAAATAATAAACAAAACCAATTGCTAACTATATCTAAATCACATGGTATCTACATCTAAAAAAACAATCACATGTATAACAATTATTATATCAATACTAAACTAAATAGATAGCTAACTACATCTAAATTAGTTGCAAACTAAAACTACAAAAATTAATTAGCAAGTGTATAACAATTATAAACTAAATCAAAGGCTAAGTGCACTGAAGAAAATTAATTGGTAGCTCAAGAAAAAAATTTCTAACCCTTTTAGAAATAAATTGCAAAAATTCCCCACCCCTCCCCTCACCCGGCTGCCATGAACAATGCTGAGTTCATGGCAGCTCAGGGAGGGGAGGGAGTCTGGTATTTATAGGCGGAGGCATTAGTAACCGGTCGTGGCATGACTCGGTGCTTATGGTCAATCATTAACGTCGGGTCATACCACGACCTGGCACTAATGCCGCTGGAATTATTAGACACCGGGTCATGGTACGAACCGGTGCTCATGTGCGCTGCATAGGCACCGGGTCCTGCCACGACCCGGTGTTTGAGACCCCGTGAAACCTTTAGTACCGGATCGTGGCATGACCCCATGACCGGTGCCACGACCGGTGCCTAAGGCTCTCTCTAAGACAGCTGGCTGTTGTTGCAGCCGGTACTGGGGCATCAGTACCGGCTGTAATAGCTATAGCTAGTACTTTAGGCCTGCACCTTTAGCCTGTTTTCCAGTAGCGCCTTCCTACGTCTATTTTGCTACAATCGACATAGCAGGGGAGCGCCATAAGTTGTAAGCATTGAGCTAGATGTGCCAAGTTCTACGTGCTTATTAACCACAACTAGGGACGAATCACATAGAGGTAGCCGAGTAGAGGTGCGCCGGCAGCCGCGGCTCGGCATGCAGCACCAGCGGCTTGGCCATGAAAATGTTGTGCCTCGACTCGCTGAGGTCGACGGCTGTCATTCCGGCCGGTTTGTTCCAGGAGAACCCATGCAATAGCCTGCCAAAGAGCATGACGCTCATGACCGTGCCGAGCGAGGAAGCGATGCAGCCGCGGCGGCCGGTGCTGAAGGAGATGATTCGCAGGTTGTTCTCCGTGAGCGTGACATCCGCCGGGATGTGGCGGTCGGGATTGAAGCGGAGCGGGTCGGCCCAGACGGCAGGGTTGCGGCCGAGGCCGATGTGGCTGAGGATGACGTGGCTGCCCTAGGGGATGTGGTAGCCGGCGACGGTGGTGTCGGCGAGCGCGACGTGGGGCATGTTGAACGGCGCGATGGGGTGGAGGCGGAATGCCTCACGGATGCAGGCCTTGAGGTAGCTGAGCCGCGGGATGTCGGACTCCTGCACCAGCCGGTCCCGGCCGACGACGCCGTCGATCTCCTCCACTGCCTTCTTCAGCATCTCCGGTTTGTTCACCATCTCGGCTAGAGCCCACTCCACCGCGTTCGATGGGTTATCCATGGCCGCGAACATGATGTCCTGCGACTGAGCTTTGACTCCTCAATGGTGAGCACCGGTTTGCCCTCAACATCCTTGAGGGTAATGAGCACGTCGAGAAAGTCCTCGAGCTCCTGCCGCTTGCCGTTTTTCCACTGCCTCCACCGCTCGTTGATGACCTTGTCGTGCAGCCCGTTCACTATGTTGTTGGCCTCCTTGACCATCTTCTCATGGCCGTCGAGGTCAAGACCCTGCAGCCATGGCAGGTAGTCGGAGACGCAGAAGGCGTAGAGGAGCCCCAGGGATGCGAACACGGCGTCCACATGTTGCACCTGTTAAATAATGGTTAATCTTCTAGCCATCAGCTTATATCCATCAGGATTATTATTGTTATTAGTGCTATGAATGTAGCAAATTGTTCGATCAGGATTGTTAGTGTTATGAATGTAGCAAATTAAATAAGAAGTACGTGAGCTGTTTGCACAGTTGCAGTACACCGTTATATTTGCTTCTGTGTGTCTTTTTTTTTTCTCATGCGTAGGAAAGCTGCGAATCTTTTTTTATTAAGAAGAAATTTGCTTTTGTATGTTAGTATGTGCAAGAGTTGACTGATCAATGAACCAGAACCACCTCCAGCGGGCCGGGGCCGCCGTCGGGCTGTGGCTGGCCAAAGTAGCGCCTGTTGAAGACGAGGCGCCGGATGACGTTGCCGCAATAATGGCTCGCGACGTGCCATGGCGAGGTTGTAGACATAGCGGGTGAGGTTGTTGGCCTCGTCGGCGCGCTTCTCGTGGAGCCACTTGTGGCGGGAGGGGCAGACGATCTCGGAGGCGAGCACGCGGCGCATCTTCCTCCACTGGTCGCCGTAGGGGGACAGCACGGCGTTCCTGTAGCCGCCGCTGAAGGTTTCGGAGGCGAAGGTGAGCGGGCGGGAGGCGAAGCAGGCGTCCTGCTTCCTGAGCACCTCCCGCGCGATCGCGGGGCAGGTGATGGGGATGACGTGGACGTTGCCCAGCTTGATGCAGGCGATGTCAGTGCCCGGCTCCTTCATGACGAGGTGGATCCAACGGTGGCTTCTTGAGCATCATCTCCGGCAGGTCGCCGACGATGGGCCACAGCACCGGCCCCGGCGGGAGCGACGCGGTTCTCATCTTCCGCTTCGGCCTTCGGGTTTGAACGAGGCATACCATTGCGACCACGACGAGCACTAGCGCTTTGAAGATCGTGGAGGTGGGCAAGGAAGATTCAAGCACCGAGAAGGCAGCAGCCGATGCCCCCATTGTTGCCATGTTTAGTTTTAGTTAGTGCTTGTAGGCTTGGATTGGAGGGATCGCGCGCTGCTAATAATTGAACACTCAGCTGTATGCAGTTGCCTCAGCTGTGCTGCTTCTCGGATGGGTCTAGCTAAGCTAGCCCGAGGTTAGTATTTAATATGTTTTTGGAACACTCGACAGGCTGTACGTACCTCGTTCCAAGGTCAATCTTGCGTGCATGCATCTTGGTAAAGGAAAAATTTAGACAACTAAACGCCGTTAAATTAAATCTAGCTAGTCCAAAAGCTACATAGGCATTTTGTAGGACAAATTTGAAATGCTAAAAATACACTTTTTTTTATGGAATATAGAGGGAGTCGGCCCTAAGACTCTTGTCGCGAAAGGCAAAACGGCTAAACTCACACCTAGTAGCCGTGTACTAATATAACAATTCCTCAACAATATAGATAAACCATCATAGTTGCATCTATCTCGACATTTAAAACAAAGTATCAATATATTTATTAACCGTACATTCAAATAGATCCTAAGATCTGAATCACTACAAAAATGAGTGTCTACGACTTTACATGGCAAGATTCCTAGATAGCTCAAGGGGAGAATATGATAGCTACCCTATCAAACAGGAGATTTTGTGGATGAGGTGGAGGATCTTCTTTATAGTGCCTGTTGGAGAGATGCCAAGTACACTGAGCCCTGGGCTAAAGTGCTGATCAACACATTTAACTTGAATTATAACTTTTTTGGGGAAAAAACATAATAGACGCTCACGTGTACACGCACAACAATGCCTTTTGAGCACCTCCGACATACTGGGGCTAGCATATCTTGGGATTGACGCAGGCAACATAGGTGCCTAGTTGTATGCAGTCCTATCCTATGAACACCTACGAGAGATTTAGGTTGGCGGATCTTGCGTCTAGCTGTTGACGAACAAGTCACCTACCACTGAAAAAATAACATCGGTTAAATCGTGTTGGTACATACGGATAGGGGTACCTCCTGCTAGGATGTCCAGACCCTTAGCGTCTCGTTATATGTAACCTCCTCCTCGTCCTCTGGGTGACGTGGCATACGGTCTGGGCCTGACAGCTGGGATCATGGTCTCCGGACCGCCCCCGTGCTCTTATAGGTCCGGGGCCTCCATGTGCCCATGAGGGCAGGGGTGCTCTCGGGTGGCCTCCACGGACCCGGACTCCCCAGGGAGGTCCGGAGCCGCCACGTGTGGGGGCCAGACCTCCACAGAACTGACCGCTCTGACCGGCCTCGGGGGCCCGGGCCCCCCTACCCCCGGGAAGGGGTCCGGTGCCGCCTCCGTGGTAGGAGCGGGGCTGGCCCTGCCACGTGCCCATGGCAAAAGGCCCTTCACGGGACTCCAACCCAACTACCGCATTAAATGCGGGTAGGTGAGCTGGGAGCGACCAAGTCAAAAGTATGGCCTGCCACTGACACACGGGGCAGGTGAGCTGACACCATGGTAAGCCCGCCTGTTTCCAAGGCGGCGTGTCGTATCACCGTATACTGTGCGCAAGCGGCGTACAGTCCCGTCACGGCGCCGCGCGCGTGGGTGATGATGGCCTGCAACAGGTGAGCCGAGGTGCGCGCTGCTACAGTGCGCGCGGAGGCAACGGCGCGGCGGGTCAGCGCTGCTCCCTCGCCTGACAGGTTCTGACCCAGCAGTGGCAGCGCGGCTTCACTTTTGGGTAACACTAACAGCAGTCACTGTGCCCGCAAGGCGGCACACGGCCACATCTAGGGTGTGGATACGCACATCAACTTCCCAATCGTGAAGACTACGGTGAGGAGCTGGAGATGAAGATCTCCATATCTCTCGTAGAGCAGACTCCTATTGGCCGGACCCACCTGTCGGAGCCCCGCTCAGTGTAAGCACTCCCCTTAGCCTATAAAAGGGAGAGTGCACTCGTTAAAAGACAAGCTGACAAGGTCCAATCTTTGGCTCTAGCTCAGGTTCCATCCAGACTTCTACAATCTATACAACACCCAAGTGGGCGTAGTGTATTACGCTCCGGCGGCCTAAACCACTCTAAAATCCTTGTATCTTTCCTGTGTTCATCTGCCCATCGATCAAGCGCTTCTAAGTCTCCTCCAAACCCATCCTTAACTAGGATTAGGCGGGTGCATTCCGTCAACCGGCTGGAGATTTCCTCCGACAAATCCCGGGATAAATCCAGAAAAATGCGAGCATCTATGCCGAGTGGAGGACTCGAACCCGAATGGGTATGTTCCACCACAAAAAAATCTTATCAGCTACCACTGAAAAATAATATCATTAATTCTTCTTAAAATAAATCTAGAAAAATACCAATACCGACCCAAATCGAGTACTCAAACCTAGGTGATCAAGTTATATTATAAGAAGCATAGTCAACTAAGCTTAATCGCCCTAGCTCTTGTTCAATAGAATATATACAAAATTTTTTATTAAGCTCACGTGATATATACAATTATACATGTGTTCCTTTCATTTTGCATGAAATCTGTAAGAACCTAAGTAAATTAAGCTTGTTTGTTTTTTGGACCTAAACAACATTTTTTGGCATATTTTCTTTCTTCTCCATTGAGAGGCACTCCTCTTAATTTTTTTATTACATTAAATTCATATTTATGTCCCTATGTTCTCAAATGGGTACCACACCATGTGATCCATACTGTTGATTTATTCTATATATATTCTCCTCAAATACGAATAAGTTATTTTTTTACCGGTCCAGTTATGCAAATTGTAATAAGTCCCTAATTTTTAAAATTGCACGGTAGTATGAAATTTATTATAAATGAAGTAAAAATAGCTATGAAATAGTTAAACTCATACTGTATGATTTTTCTAAACCCATCATGAAATGTTTCTCCATGATTGATCCACCTAGTGTATGTGCTTGCCATACCACTCCTATGTAACTACATATATACCTCTTTTTTTATTACAACTACTCAGGGAATTACAACATGGACAAAGTTTTTTTTCACCCTCATCGTATCTGTCACCAATGCAACAAACTACATGAAATCTTCAATCCCATTTACTTGTTTGGGGTAACTAGTTCACAACCATTTATCCAACTTCAAACGCTCACTCATAGGTTTCCAATTAAAGGTGGTCGGTATTGATGTGCCTCAAAAACCTTAATCAAAAAGTAAAATGAGGTCAAACTCAGTTGCTCATTATTGTTACTGACTAGATTGATACGCCGCCGTGAGGAGCACCGATTTTGTGTCATCCCTACCCGCCACAGGACTGAGCCGTCGTGGGGAGACACAGATCTGCACTAGAGCGCTTCATTATCATTATTGCCGCCTTCTCTCTTTCCTTCTTTCCTTTTCGTCGGAGAGCAGCAGCGAGTAAAACCACTTTTGCTAGTAGCGCGGCCTTTTCTCGCGCCAGGTTCTGTGACGTCCCACACCAATCACCTCATACTTAATTACATGTGGGAAAGCGGTTGATTTATGACTATTTTATCACAAAACTACTATGTAAAAGTGAGTGATGTTTTATGTTAAGCCTCAGCGACAACTTTATGATGTTTTGTAAACTCGTCACTAATTTACATGGTTGCAGTATTTTATGATGTTTCCAGCCAAAAGCGTTATAAATTTGTACTTGTGTGCTCCAACTTCAGTTGGACCGGAAGACGAAGCACGCCAGTTCCCCGTAGCGGCTAAACGCTTGTATAGATGTGTCACAATCCCCTATATAACAATAATTTTTTGTAGTAGGGATAAGTTGTTCGAGCGTTGGTCAAAATATATATGGTAGATAATATTCCCGTGGCTAGCTAGACTCAACCATATATACATCATAGTGATAATGACAAGATGTTCCAATTAACACAATATCAAAAAATGTCAACAAAGCGTAAGTTTCAGTAGTTCTTATTTATGCATCAGAAGAATGGTGTGGCAATTTGCTCCTTTGCCGTATACATACTGCAGTCCTCGTGGCTGAAACTGTATGGCTGCTGCGTGTCGGAGCATTGCGCTAGATGTTAGGAAAAGATTTGGTTCTACTGCTCCCTCCGTTTCAAAATTTCACACAGTACACCTGCGTACCTATGCTAATATGAGTCTAAGAGTACGTTTCCCATTCCACTGTTTCATCTTCGGACTGATGAACACTATCAATTACTTATTGGAACGAAAGAAGAGGCAACTAGAAGAAGAAACAACCAAGGGGTCGCCGAATGGCTGTACCTGTACTGCACACAGTGTACAGTCGATGGAGTATTTATTTTCGACCATTCCCTGCATGCATGTGGTACACGTGCACAAATAATGTAAGGGAATTCCTCTTGAGACGTGTGGCGCATTTCGCAGCGAATAGAGCCACGTATCTGTGGAGAAAGCGACGACGAATGCCACCGCCAGTACGTGCAGCCGGCCGGCCGGCACTCGACAACCATGCATTTGTGTTGGCGCTCAGCACTTTCGCGTTACGGTTCGTTTTTTTCCGTTGGCAGATTACCTTGATGAATACAAAACTCCTATATATACGTATGTGTGTCAGACAATTACGTGTTTCTCTACAAATCAGTTGAAGGCATAAGATAACTCACGTAATACAACTGCGCACCATTAATCTGGTTTTTTTCAGCAGTAAATAATTTATCATATGCTTTCTCGAAATCAATCTTAAAAATAATCACATCTTATTTTTTCGTATTTAATTCGTGAAGGTCTCGTCTAGGATAATATCCTGTTCCATTATATTTCTTCCTGGTAAGACTGTTGTTTGTGATGGTCTTAATAATCTTTAATTTTGCGCTACTTTTATAATTCTATTCGTCACTAATTTTGTGTAAAACATGTCAAACTAACATTCAAAAAATAAATTAGCTTGTATTGTTGAATTCGTTTCGCATCACAGCTCTTAGAAAATAAATATTATTGTCTCGAAGTTTGGACTCGCATAATAATGCCATCAGGCCATCTCTTTGATAACGTGCCAAGAGGTCAAAAAGGTTCTTATAATATTTCGTGATATACTTTCTTATTTTAGTATCACCGCATATCACACCTTCCTCCTGATTAAGGTCGAAAATCCTGATTTTCATGTAGTTCCCATTGGCCACTAATTAAAAATATTTATTGTTTGAATCACCCCGTTGGTACCATTTTATTTCACCTTTCCTTAGACAGGCCTCCTCTTCTATGTCTATCATGAACATCGACATTATGCTTAGTTTGTTGGAATTAGAGTTAATTTATGGTTCATTTTAATCCGAAATATTAAATTACACATGATAGAAAAGATAGCATAGATAGGAGCATGATCCATAGTGTTTGCAACAACAAAGACTTAAATTCTTCTTCTAGCTTCTGTTGAGAGATAGGCTCAACACTAGAAACCTGTTACGTCGGAAGCACATGCATCTTGACTTTTATGTTTGCCCAGTTTGCGTTGAAGCAGTTGAGGAGACACTGCTTCATCTCTTTTTTGGCTGTCCCTTCGGCCAAGCTTGCTGGACCTTCTTAGGTATTCATTGGGACACTGATCTTGACATGCTTGATATGGTTATTCAGACAAGGCAAGCCATTGGATCTGTCACCTTCAGAGATTGTGATAATTGCAAGTTGGTCAATTTGGAAACATGGAAATGACATTGTGTTGATCGGGCCTCTATCTGCTTTGCAAGATGGAGGAAAATTTTTGTAGAAGAATTAAAGCTGGTCACCTATGGGCAGGGCCATCATGAGAGAAAATCACCTTTTGGCTGAGTAGTCTCACATAGATTTTTGTCTCAATTTCGGCGTTGTGCCATATAAAAATCCACTTGTAAATACCACTCTTTTTATCTTATATATATATAATACATGTAGGGGGCTCCCCAGCTGATTCCCTAAAAAAGAGAGACATAAAGAAATAGAAGATCGAGGATGAGAAGTGCCTTCAATGAACTATTACTCGGATCAATAATAGGATCAATCGATATTCTGATCAGGCTTGTTCGGTGTAGTCGTAGTTGAGGGCGCAGCTTTGAAAGCCTGCTTGTAACATCCCGGGTTTTTTCCGAAATGTTATAAGTTGAAAATTCATATTTTTAATTTTAAAAACTTTTTTGTGCAAGTGCAATTAGTTAGGATCAAACATAAGCATCTCTTCCTTCTATTCCAAATTTCTAGAAAAATAAAACATATTATGAAGGACTATATTGTTAGTGTGATACATTTGGAGTTAATTGGGGTGTTGTTTGAAATTGTTTTATTGAATTTATTTCGTTTAAGTGAAATTGGGTGGAATTCAATTCGAAGTGTGCCCTTCGAATTCGAATTCAAATGCTAACCAGCCCTAACTCGACCTGTTACCCACCTTGACCTTAAGCACAGCCCTAACTCTTAACCCAGCCCGCTAACTACCCAAACCCGAAACCTACCCTACCCGGACCAAAAACCCAAACCCCAACCCCAACCCGGCAAGCCAAGCTTGCAATTTCGTCTTGCCAGGCGCCCCACGCCACACGGCCCATGCCAGCCCACCTCGCACATCCCAACATCCCCACCGCTTTCCTCTCGCACAGTCACAGCCGCATCACCCTCGCCCTTAACCCCCCCCCCCCCCCCCGACAAGTAAGATCCAGTTGTCAGCTTTACCTTCTTCCTCCAACCACTCCACCTCACCTTTGCTCCCCGACAATGGGGCATAATGGCCTGGCCACGTGACCCCGCACCCTCGCCTTTGACCGCCCTGTCGCCAAACCCTAGCGCCGCGCCATGCAATGACGCCATGTAGCCCCCGCGCACGCACCGAGCCCTGCTGGCTAAATCCTCAACGTCCGTGCCGCCTCAAGTCCTAGAGCGCCGCTATAAAAAACCCCAATCGGTCGCCGCCATAGCCCTAGCACCCTATTAGGGTTTCCCCTCGTCTGCCGCCGCAACCGAGAGGAGGAGGAGAGGGAGAGGAGAAGAGGAGGACCTAGAGCCGAGCATGGAGGAGGAGGATCACCGCCACCGGACTTCACCAAGCCTGCGCCCGTACGACGACACCACCGTTGTCGTGCTGCACGGCACCGCTCCGACCCGCCGGCCTCAACTTGCCAACGTCTCACGCCCTGTCTATCTCGAGCCCACCGGTAGGTCGCCGCCGCCTCCCATCACCCTCTTGGTGCCGGCCGCCGTGCCGATGACCCCTCTCTAGCACGCCCTAAGACCCCACCCCGTTTGGCCCGGCCTTCGCGCCGCCGTTTCTTGCAGGAGCCTTGTTGTCGCCCTCGTAGCAACAAGCAGCCTGACGCCGCTACGGTCCAATCCGTCGGAGCGCCGCGTGTGCGTCGCGGCCGTGCCGCGACCTCGACCAAACCGAGGGCCCGCACATGCTCATCCCTTTGCCACGCAAACCGAAAGGCATCACCTTGACCTTGCCTCGCCGGATCCAGGCCGCCTTTCCTCCATGCCACTGCCCAGCCTCGTCATCATGCCACCACCTCGTCCTCGTGTCGCCGCCGCACAGTGGCCCTGGAGCACCAGGACGCCGCGCGCACACCCAACGAATCCCGGCCGAAAGGCCCTACCATTGTTAACCCGAGCTGAACATGAGCTGCTCCGCCTCGCCACCGTTGTGTTCCACCTCGCCACGATAACCACCGCTTTGCAATGTCACGGTGTGGCACACATGGGTGCCTCTACGGCATTTCTTTGAGCACCCCGCGTGCGGCCGCCACGCACACCGCTGCACACACACGCGCGCGCGCACGTAGTTGCCGCACTAGATCTAGGCGCTGCCACACCGGATCCAGCTGGAGACCACCAAGCGGACCCCAGCAGTCAGTGGGAACCAATGAGTGGGCCAGCCGCGTCAGCAAAAGAGAGAAGAAGAAGGAGGCGACCCAGTACAGCCCGAGACTGCCCGAGAAGCCGGCCTGCCAAACCAAGCCGAGCCTGTCTAGCTTAGTTGAACCAGCCCGCAACGCCAACCGGCCGGCTGAGCTGCAGGCCGAGCCGAACCCGAGCCGGCCCAACACTTTGAGCCCACTAACCGAGCCGCCTTGCTCCTTTTCTTTTATGCTAAACCTGAGCTGACATGCGGGCCCCGCATGTCAGCGACATCCAGTGACTGACTGGTGGACCCGCCTGGCCCTTCTACCCATTCACTGGTCAACGTTGACCGGTTAACGCTGACGTAAGCCACACTGACCCTAGTGACGTCATGCTAACGTCATGATGACATCAGCATGTCACGTGGCATGCTCTGGTGTTGCCACGTGTCACTGCTGTGTGATTTTATTTTTCCAGTAAATATTTAATAATTTTAAAAATAAGATTTTCCTTAGAAAATTCATAATAAATCGACCAAACCTCCAAAAGAATCATAATTCTTTTAAAATCATGATCTACCCGATAGAGTAGATTCTGTAGTGATTTGGATCTTATTTGGTAACTTTGCTGCTTTTTTGCACTTTGGTCCTTGCCTTTCTATGTATTTACGAATAGGACATGTCGCCCAGGAGTTGATAGACGCCCAGGACTACCAGGAGGCCCAGGAGTTCTACGAAGAGAATCCAGGTTTGACATACACACGGAGTTCGGATGATGATATATGTTGATATTGCTCGTGCATAGGAAACCCCAGCTTATCTCCTTGAATTTTGTTATACCTTTAGTATAGTCCACCTTAAAAAGCTTGCATAAGCATGGTGTCATGGACCTATCCCATTCCTTGGGGATAGTTTGGGTAGATGCAGAATCCGACCCGGTGTTCGATCCCAACGACGATGGCTGGTATGACTGAAGCCCCGTGCTACGCTCGAGTTTGCCTGTGGTGGAGATCCCAGAAGATGAGGGATGGACCCGAAGCCTAATTATCGCTTTCCGCTTTGTGTTTGCTCGATTTAGGCCAAGAGGCTTGTAATGGGATCGTACTGCATTCCAGTTGGAATATGTAATAATTAAACTTATGTTTGACCTTATGCGAAGTATGACTATGATATTATGCCTGAAATAAGTTCTGCATGTGATAGCACTTAATTCAGGGACTATCACAATGATACCGGAAATCGGATTCTCGATTTGGGAATCCGGTTTGTTTCACTGCTCTTCAAGGTGCACTCAGATAGTTGGAACGGGGACAATAAAAGGCAGCGCAATAGTGGTTTCTTGCGTGCGAGTTAAATAAGAGAGGTGCGCGTAATATAGGCAACGTAGCCCCAACCCACGCATCACATCTGTCGGAGCGGCTCTACGACGTGAGCGAGCGCACGTGTGTTACCTTTCTATCCCTTTTTAAATTTTTCAACAAGTGTAGCAAGACTTCACCTTATAAATTGATTTATAAATTGATTAGGGACCCTCACAATTTACAAACTGCTACTATCTCCTATAAATCTTGGGATTTAATTGATTAATTTCTTATTAGACCATGGACCCGACAAATCTAACATAAACATAGTTTCCCTTTGCGAGCGGCCGAGCAGACCGAATCAGATACTGATGGCTGTGCAGAGAGTTGGGTTTCCTGGGCTAGAGTTTGAAAATTGTGCCCCCACCTTGGGTTTCCCTGCTTTGGTCTGCTTTTACGATCGAGTCCAAGCACGACAGAATAGCCTAGAAAATGACGGACAAATAGGAGCGACACATAGTTGATCAAGAAAGAGAGTTGTATCCTTTTCTCTAAGATAAGATACAGCTTAAAATTAAAAATTTCAAATGTATATTAGAAGAGAAGTTATCTTCATAAAAGACAACTTGGTGAGGCGTAGGAATGGGAGTGATACTGTTGTTTTTGTACTAACAATAAAGCCCTTCGAGACCTTTTCTTATTGCCATTTAGCTGAGTTCATAATGAGGGTGATGCATTTTTTTTTATAAAGAAGAAACATTAACAACATGTTGGGATATTGAGTAATTGGTTTGAACTCTAAAAAGAGGTTATGTTGTTAGCTTGGGCTCCGCTTTGTGCTAGGCTATATGGGCTTAGAAGAAATGAAGTATCTTTTGAAAATTTCCCATTACATCTTAAATCCACGTAAGATTCAAGGGGACATATTGGTAGCGCCAATGTGGATTCCTGCAGCAAATTGAGAACATCGCCAGCTGTTTGTCAACTGTGAATGGAGATTTAACAATAGAATTTGTGCTTCACAATGTCTATAATTGAAACTTTTGTGTTTGTCAAATGTACTTTTAGATAAGAGGGAAGTTTAAAACTGTGATTCTGAAAAATAAAATGATGTAGTTTTAGAGCATTTCCAACAGATTACTCATACCTTACAACCAAACACACTCTCTCCATTATTAATAACTACTTTTGTATTTTTTTGTAATGGTTGCTGCAGCAGGCTACCAAAATCCAATCACCAAGGATAGGGTAGAGGCCGGGATGAATTCCCTATTTAGATGAGAGGAAGGTGTATTTTGGTGATTATCAAAAAAATTAGGTAATGGGGATTGGATTAGTAATCTGCTGGAGCACCTCCGATCACCAAAATATTAGTTTTTTTGGTATTGGGGAGATGGATGAGTAATCTGTTGGAAATGCTTATAATGGAGTTTCACAATTTTCCGCTTTTAGCAATGCTGTGGTTTTAAAAATAATAAAAATTGTTGCACCCAGACAGTACATATCTTAGTTTTCTAAAACCTTCATTATTTTGCAAAATCATACTTATTTTCGAAGACTCAAAAAATAGTTTACATCTGAACATGCCCTGGTCCTATTGTTGATTTGGCTCTATCTGTATAATAAACAAAATAATATACAGAAGGGTAAGGAATCTTCTACATCTTGACAGCAATTAGGGACGAATTACATAGAGATGGCCGAGTAGAGGTGCGCCGGCAGCCGTGGCTCGGCATGCAGCACCAGCGGCTTGGCCATGAAAATGTCGTGCCTCGACTCACTGAGGTCGACGGCCACCATCCCTGCCGGCTTGCTCCAGGAGAACCCCTGCAAGAGCCTGCCAAAGAGCATGACGCTCATGGCCGTGCCGAGCGAAGCGGCAATGCAACCGCGGCGGCCGGTGCTGAAAGAGATGAACCTCAGGTCATTCTCAGCGAGCGTGACATCCTCCATCGGATTGCAGGCGAGGTGTCGGTCAGGGTTGAAGCGGTGCGGGTCGTCCCAGACGGCAGGGTTGCGGCCGAGGCCGATGCGGCTAAGGATGACGTGGCTGCCCTTGGGGACGTGGTAGCTGGCGACAGTGGCGTCGGCCAGCGCGACGTGGGGCACGTTGAACGGCGCGACGGGGTGGAGGCGGAACGCCTCGCGAATGCAGGCCTTGAGGTAGCGGAGCCGTGGGATGTCGGACTCCTGCACCTGCCGGTCCCGGCCGACGACGCCGTCGATCTCCTCCACCGCCTTCTTCAGCATCTCCGGGCCGTTCACCATCTCGGCCAGAGCCCACTCCACCGCGTTCGACGGGTTGTCCATGGCCGCGAACATGATGTCCTGCGACTGAGCTTTGACCTCCTCGATGGTGAGCAACGGTTTGCCCTCGGCATCCTCGAGGGTAATGAGCACGTCGAGCAGGTCCTCGAGCTCCTGCCTCTCGCCGCTCTTCCACTGCGTCCACCGCTCGTCGATGAACGCATCGGGTAGCCTGGTAACCATCTCGTTGGCCTCCCTGACCATCTTCTCATGACCGTCGAGGTCGAGGCCCAGCAGCCATGGCAGGTAGTCGGAGACGCGGAAGGAGTAGAGGAGCCCCAGGGAGGCGAAGACTGCGTCCACGTGCTGCACCTCCAGCGGGCCAGGGCCGCCGTCGGGCCGCGGCTCGCCGAAGTAGCGCCTGCCGAAGACGAGGCGGCGAACAACGTTTCCGCAGTAGTGGCGTGCGACGTGCCTGACGTCGACGGCACCGCCGGACCCCGCTCCGGCGAGATTGTAGACGTAGCGGGTGAGGTTGTCGGCCTCCTCGGCGCGCTTGTCGTGGAGCCACTTGTGGCGGGAGGGGCAGACGATTTCGGAGGCGAGCACGCGGCGCATCTTGCTCCACTGCTCGCCGTAGGGGGACATCGCGGCGTCCGTGTAGCCTCTGCTGAATGTCCTGGAGGCCAAGGTCAGCGGCCGGGAGGCGAAATTGGCGTCCTGCCTCTTGAGCACCTCGCGTGCGATATTGGGGCCGGTGATGGGGATGACGTGGACGCCGCCTAGCTTCACGCAGGCGATGTCGGTGCCCGTCTTCTCCATAACTTGGTGGATCCACCGGAACGCAGGCTTGCCGCTGAGCAACATCTCCGGCAGGTTGCCGACGACGGGCCACGGCGTTGGCCCTGGTGGCAGCGGCGCGGTGCACGTGCTCTTTCGCCGCGGCACGAGGGTCTGGACGACGTACACCAGCATCAACATGAGCAGTAACGCTTTAAGGACAGTGGAGGAGGAGTGCAAGGAGGCTCCAAGTGCCGGGGAGGCAGCGACGACCGCCGCCTCCATTGCCATGTTTAGTTTTGCAGGATGGGAGCGTTGGAGAACTGATAGATGAGCTCTTCGGCTGCCGCGCGGCCTGCTCAGTAGTTCTGTGGACATCGCATCATAGTGCTCACTGGGTCGATCTTGGCTTGTAGCCTTTGCATGGACTTGTGGCTGTCGTACACGCATGCACCCGAACCCATTTATGAATATTTTATTGAAAAACAGTACAGGTGCAGACGTTCGCATATCTTATATATACGAAAGACTGAGCGTCTAGATTTTAGGATTGATGGCATCTCGTTGGATCGGACTAGCATGTTGCCCCTATAACTGAAAAAACAGCATCATGTATTCTAGAAATTAATGTCCGCACTATCTAATTGAGTCTCAAATCAAGTAAACATAAACAGGTTTAGGGTTATTTAGATCTAAGTGCTAATATCTAAAAATACTAAACTTTAGCGCTGGTTCCTCCAAGTGCAAACAGGAGTGTTATTAATAAGGTGGACTAAACTTTAGTCAAGAATTTTAGTAAGGGTATCAGTGCTAATAGATGCTAAAATTTAGCAGTCAACTGTAGCACGTCCAAATATGCCCTTAATCATAGGGAAATCTAACCAATTGAGCTACACTTTGCTCGCACGTGCGTATTTACATAAAAAAGTTTGCACATGTGTGGTCACCCGCCAGTTCTATGATAGAATATATAGAAGTCTGCCGTGTCCATACTTTGGTAAGCCAAAATTATGGAGATAGTACTGTTAGATGTCATGCCATTCAACCAGTTTTGTCTTGACGAACATGACCCTCACTGCCTCACAAGCCTTATATCGCTCGTGGTAAACGCATGATCCAGTGTCTCAATTATTGATAGCATGGGTTCGGCGTTCAGTTAGTTGTATGCATCCTGGCCGCTCCATGGAATTCATAGAATAGTCTAATATCGATTGCGCCAGGTGTTCGGATTCCCGACGTTGTGCATCTAGTCGTGCTTTGTTAGGTTTGGAATATAATTGAATAATCCAACCATCTGCAACTGTCACCATGATCAATATGCCATATATGCATGCCTTCGCATCTAAGGGCACCTTCAGTGTGTCCCAATCCTATGTTGATTGTTGTGCATTTTGTTCACGAGAAGGTTCGGGTGGGCCAAGATCACATGCTTCACGTTCCGTCGTCATGTCTTCTCAGTTTGTTGACACGTTTTCACTGCAGGATTCCGCCATTTGTTTCTGGATTTACAGAGACATCCACCATCAGTGTCAACTGCACAAGAGTACATTTCAGTGACTTTGCATGTTTTAGAAGGATCTTTCTCATTCACTTATAGGAACAAAAGGAACAGACGCATCGGAGGGATCCAATGGTTGTGGATCGAGTATTGTCAACCATGCGTGCATATGTATGTACACAAAGACGTAAAGAATAACTACCTCTCAAGGCATGCCACACATTGTTTCTTCGATATACTAGCACAGTGCCCGTGCGTTGCTATGGTTAATATAAATTTTACCTAAATCTATACGAGACTATCAATTTTGTGCCCTTTCACTTCAGACCGTGCTGTGTAAGGCATTGATTGTCCGGATTCTAATTGGGATTACGATTGATTTGTCCATATCTCTATTAGGATTCCGATTGATTTGTCCGGTTCCGATTAGAATTCTGATTGACGGACTAAGAAATTATTGTTTGCAGAGAGAGATTTTCAAACTCGGAAGTCCTTATATATTCGTGGATGGAAGGAGTATATATAACTGCCAAGACAACTTCTATTTGCGGCACGTGCAGCCGGCACTGTCGGCAGCCATTTGTATGGTGCACAGGCAGTTTTGGGTCAGCCTCGGACGGTTCTTTTTTTTTCTCGAGAGCCATCGGTCGCCGGATGAACCGTGAACGAAGAAGGCTAGCTGCTGCGCGCAGTGGTCATCTATCAGAGCGGATTCTCGGACGTAGTGATGTTGAGTCACTGACACGTCGTCATGGCAGACGTCTGAGAAGAAATTGCGGGCAAATGAATTCCAGGGCCGCCAGGTCGTGCGTGGCTCCTCACCAGCCGCCGCCCATCCACTGGGGTTCGAACGTTAGGACCCGCTTCTGCTTTTGTGATAGGTATAGCAGGAGCTGGAGCAATACTAGAGCTATGGATGCGATCTTCACAATTTTTGTTGCTAGAAATTTTAAAACAACTAGAAAGAAAAAGCATAACCTAAGTTACAGGTAAAAAAAAGTCGGATCCATCAGCACTCCAACCTGGGATTTATGAGGTCCCCCGGGCCCCACACTGAACCCGGCCATTACCCATCTAATATACGTCAGCTAAATTGTACAATTTATACTCAGTCTACTCATTTATACTCAGCCCTAGACGGGGGCATTTCTATATTTGAGAGTATAGGGATTTCGATGACACTCGGAACCCAATTTGTGAGGGCCTAAATTTACATTTAGAGAATATAAATTAATGGCATAGCATGCCAAATTTATGAACCGCCCATGTATTTTACTTAATGATCCAAATGTATACTAAAGCTATGTGTTTTTACTCTATATTTTGTAATTAATGATCCAGTCCTACAATTATCCATAGCAATTGTAGATAATATTCGTAGAGACTCATCTAAATAAAATAAATACTTGGCAAGAAAATTCAAATTCAGAAATATCATACCGTGGTATCATTTTCATTGGGTACTGTGTAATTAACTGTAAGCCTTTGGAAATAATTATTAGACAGGGTAAAGTGTTAGAACGATAAGTAAATATAAAATGATATAATGCAAACTCGGTTATTTATTTTCAAGTGCTCGAGGCTCTCTCACATGGAAGCTTCCGGTGGTTGGTAACTCCATGTATCGCTGTAGTGTCTCCCAAAACACTTGTCAAAATAGCTTCATCTAGACTGCTCGTCGTTGGATTTATTAACAGTAGTACTTCAATTTACTCCAGCACAGTACGACACTCCAATCACTACTACAGAACTACACATCGATCTTCTTCATTAGTATCTCAAAAGTTTTAGGCAAATAGAGCTTTCTTACCTCCATGGTGTGGATTTGCCATTTAGGGCTCTATTTGCCTAAATTTTTGGACGAAGTTATGTTATTTTAGTAGAAGAACAAGATTAGGCAATCATTTAGTCCCAATCTTTATATTTTAACCTTATTCCTAAGTAAAACAATTTCTAGATTCATGGAGGAAAGAGAAAAAGCTTTATTTTTTCTATATTTTCACACATGCATGATAGTTTTTCAATAAAATTTAGTTGTTCAATAATAGGTTGGGTTTTGATTTTTTTTTTCTTAGTTTTTACATGTTAAATTGATTTTTTCCAATATCTACACGTATATAAAAGTATATATTGATTTACCATTTATTTATCTACGCATATTTGTTGATGTTCAAAGATGGATATGTCATGGATGTATAAAGCACGAAGGACGGAGGATTATTTCCTTGGAGAACTTAAGAAATTCATTGAATCTGCTGAAAAGCACGCAAGAAGTGAGAAGACACAGAGGATACATTGCCCATGCAAAATCTGCAAGAATATAAGAGTGTTCAGTGACACAACTATAATCAGATCACATGTGTTGGTGTGTGGTTTTGTAGATAACTATATAATCTGGATGTATCATGGCGAGAAAGCACCACCTTCAACGGAGAATCCAATCGATGAAATCATACAAGACGCCGAGTTTAATAGATTGTTTGATGCTTATGATGATTTTGATGATGCTGGCAGCAATGATGAAGATGTTGGTGGAGGCTGTAGTGATGATGTCAACGGGGGCCATCGATGGTGGAGGCAAAAGGGACCTTTAGTTCCGATTGGAGCCACCAACCGAGACTAAAAGTTTCTCTGTAGTCCCGGATGGAGTTACCAAACGGGACTGAAGGATCCTCCGTATATTACTTTAAAAAGAAAGTGTCCCATAAAAGAATTACATGTGTTGAAGTCTTAGGTTCAAGTTCCGCATATTGCAAGATTGTGTTGCCAATTAATTTTTTTTAGCTTGCAAGGCTGAGCCTTTTAGTCCCGGAGTCGTGGTCCTGATTACGAAACCGGGACAAATAACGTCTCCCAACTAAGACTACTGAAGAGTTCTGTAGTAGTGATTGTATAGGCTCTGATACATCCAACAACATTCAAATGACCTGATATTGGTTATTTATAGAATCAACTCTGAACACTAGTCATTTAGTGATCGAGCTGCAAAAACTCCATAACAAACACATAATGTGGTAGAATGTCCTAGGCGCAATGCAACTCGCACCAACTATCAAAAATATGATTGTTGCATCCAACCAATTTTTATCAATACATTCCTCAGCAAGCGCAAGTACAAGATGACTAGAGCATTATCGGACAAGAATGCACAGACTGTGGAATCTCTTCCTTGCTAGGAGGAAGAATCCACTGGGCGGATCCCAAGGGGGTCTGTCCTGCAACAGTGACCGACGCGACGCTATACTAGAAAGATCCCCTTCGGGGGTGCAACTTGTATAGGAAGTGTTCCGAAAAAATCGCTGAATTTTTTGGATGTCATTTCATGATTTTTTTTCAAAATCATGAAATAGCTCAGTTCGGGGGAGGGACAAAGGTTCCCCCCCCCCCCCCGAACCCCCCTCCAAAACAAGTGGAATGGTTGATCATACAAATATGATAGGACAATGTTCAGTATAGCCGTCTCTATCTTCTTTTAACACACATGTGCCACATGGTTTGATGCCCTCCACTTAATGTGGTGGCTCCAAATATCTTGTGGCTACTCTCTGTCTTATATATGTCCTATTCATAGAATACCATCCAAACATATCTTTTTTTTCGTTTCCTTCTATATATCAAAATCATCGCACGTGCCCTTGCACATGTGCACAATACAAAATAAATCTCTCTACTTTGACAAAAGATAATAATAAACCTCTCTACATTTGTTGTTTTTTCTAGTTGTTATTTTCGTTCTTTTGAGAATGATGTTTGTCATTCAAAGATTGGAATCAAGTACGACATAAAATTATGGCAAAAAAAAATCCCTCCTGTGTGATTGTATCCTTGTCGGTCATTTAGTCGACCACATGTGTGTGTACATATCTGCACATGAATGTGCTGCATGCCTCTCAAGACTGTTTGAGAAATTGCCACCAATATCATCAGCAAATTGAGGTCCATTATTTAAATATCTTTAGTAAGGGGTGGGTGAAATTTACAAAAGTCGCCCACGCCATCACTTCACACACAACACATATTCAAAAAATTGTAACATTTCGTGTAGATTTAGATAGAGATGATTCTCATATGAGAATTCTTAGCTTTTCATGAGATACAAAACTTCGGATTTGAGCTTCTTCCATTTGAACGCATTTAGACATCGAAATATATAGTTGCCATAATGTTCAGATCAAGTGAAAAGCTGATAGATAAACTAAAAAGTTGTAGATCTTATCGAGCTTTTATTTTCTTATAGATATTAATTTCATATAGATTCATATAAGAAAAACTTAATTTCTCAAATGCACGCATGGTGATGACCTTGTGACCCAACAGTAAAAACTCACCCACCGGGCAATAAGGTACCTAAGCGATTCTAAATGGTGGGTTCCACATGGAACCAAACTTTGGTTCAATTGTACTCGTATGTCGCCTGGCAAACGAGCGACCCAAAAATATTTCCAGACTCGACCAACACGCGCTGAATGACATGGAGGCTCCTTTACGTCCGCGTTGAACCAAGCTTGGCGCCTGTGGAATGCAACATAAAAGTACATTGCGATACATTATTATTCACGGCACAAGAACACCATTTACCTTATTTATATATATATATATATAAGCTATCCGATAACATTAACCATATTTACAATCACAAGAAAAGAACAACATTAACCAAAACAAATTCCTACAATAATAGTGAACAGGTTAGGTACTGAGTCCCAGTCGTAGATCTTGTGAAAACAGATGCAGTGTCTAATCTTACTTTAATTTCAAAATTAAATTCCTACAATAAAAGGATACTAAGTACTGACTGCTGACTGACCCATGCAACATGCAAAACACTTTCCACATAACAGGCAGCGATCAAAAACCCTATGTTTCTGCACGGTCACGACGGTTTACATACTAGTGAAAGATTAACAGCATCAAGATTTCAAACCCACAGCCCATGGGAAAGCATGCCGACCTATTCAGAGCACAATACCAAACACACGAGGTGAGGTGGAACAGGCAAAGAAAATCACGATAAGGCATATTACAAGACGCACTCAATATCTTTGAAGGTACAAAATCCATGTTGATCATCACGTATCAAGATCTCACTTTAATTTCCAGCGCAGTTCTTACTCCTAATAGACTACACATATTCTACCAAAACCATGGAATCCCATCTCAAATCCCAGTTTCCTTTATATGTCAGCCGAGCAGCAGCATGCACGATGTTGCAACAATACCTTGGAAACAAGGTGCTCCTAAGTTTCTCTAGAGAGTGGTTCTATCAGTCAATCTTCACAGAAGCATAGATCTTCCTCACGAACCAGAAGCAGGCATAGAAGCCAATGGTACCAGTCAGCACGAAGAAGGCATAAGAGATGATCAGCATGTAACCAAAGTACAGGATGCCTGAGACAAGCTTTGTGATCTCCAACTTGTTGAAGAAGTAGAAGATAGCATAAGCAAACAGATACAGCGCTGATGAGCCCGCAGTCAGGTATGCCCTCCACCACCAGTGGTAATCCTCGCTGCATAGTTGGAAGTAGCATAGCACAATCGTGATCTCAGCACAGGTCACAATGAGGATGATGAAGACTATGAAGAGGAAGCCAAAGATGTAATAGAACTGGTTCAGCCAGATGGATGTCAGGATGAAGAAGAGCTCAATAAAGACAGCCCCAAATGGCAATATGCCACCAGCAAGTATAGCAAAAGCTGGCTGCAGGTACCATGCTTGCTCGGGAATTTGCCTGGGAATCTTGTTCGTCTTCACTGGGTCCTCAATGGCTGGCTGCTTGAATCCCAAGAAACTTCCAACAAAGACCAGTGGCACAGAGATGCCGAACCAGAGGAGGAACAAAGCAAACATTGTTCCGAAAGGAACAGCACCAGATGATTTCTCACCCCAGATGAGGGCATTCAAAAAGAAGAAGACTGCAAAGATAATACCAGGAAACATGAAGGCAGTTTTGAGGGTGATCTTCTTCCACTCAGTGCCTTTGAACATCTTGTACAGGCGAGATGAGGTGTATCCTGCCAGTACACCCATGAACACCCACAAAAGGACCATAGCAGTCATGAGTCCTCCACGGTTTGCAGGTGATAAGAATCCAAGTAGCGCAAACATCATGGTTACTAGTGTCATCCCAAAGAACTGCACGCCGGTGCCAACGTAAACACAAAGGAGGCCTGAATGGACAGGAGGCCGGAATACATCACCATGCACTAACTTCCATCCAGTTTCTTCCTGGGCCTCATCCTGATTGTCAAGCTGATTGTAGTTTGCTATGTCCTTGTAAAGGGTTCTCATCATGATCATGGCTACCATACCAGAAAGGAATAGGACAATCATCAATGAATTAACAATTGAGAACCAATGGATTTGGCTATCGCTAGAAAGAAGGTAGACATCCCAGCGAGATGCCCATATGATCTCACTAGCCTGCAATATGTCAATTCGAAATTAATCAAAATTGGGGAACAACAATCTTAGTCACAATCTTTGAGAAATGAGATATATACCTCAAAGGTAACATCGTAAGAGAATACTACATATGCATCAGGGGCCACCTCTTGAGGAGTGTGACTACCAGGTGTAATCTTAATGTTAGCATTGCAAGTTTGCGCTGTGGGATTAGTGTCATCCCAGGCACCATATTCATGCTTGATGCTGTAACAAATGAGCAGAAAGAAGTTATCAAATATAGATGACTTCATATTTCATATGCAGATGGAAGTGGGAAGCATTGTAAACAGAAAGAGAACAATATGTTGGAAATAGGTGAGGAGAAAATGTAAGTTGCAAACATCTATGCAAGCTAAAGATCATGAAACATGACATACCTGCTGGGAATCACATGGAAGCCAACAATGCGAGCATCGGGAGAAGTTTGGTCTTCATGGTACAAGACTTTAAAACTCAAGTGGTTGTTGATATAATACTTGTCATCCTTGAGCTAGCAATATTTCATTCAAATCAAATAAGGTATCCAATAAATATTTTAACTAATTCATGTTTAAGTTATGAGACATAAATTTGTTATGCTCACCTTATAACCAACTCGGTAACCATGCTCAAAGCTTGGTGTTTGGCTTCCTTCCCGTGTCTGTCTAGGTACCACAACTGGGAGATTATCCAGAATCCTAACACGCACAAGTTTTTTAAACAGGACAAATTCAGTTAGGCACAGTACTGAACATAAGACATAGTGAGATAATTCATGCACACTTCAGAAATTTCCAGTCAATATCTCATGGACATGGCAGTCGAACGATCAAATGACAGCGAGAAAATAGAGTGATAGATCTCATGTGCACAAATTTGAAGCAGAAAACTCAATTCTACTTACTAGATGATCACATTGTTTACTGACAACAAAAAATATAAAAAATCAGCTTTAAACCTACATGTTAACTCGGTATTCATCATCAATTTTTTCTTTGAAATTCTTCGCAGCTTCTTGAGAAAGCTTCTTTCGACAAACAATCTTGCAACTCTCATCCCTCCTCATCTTGAACTGTATGAATCAAAAATGAAATGACAGCTGATCAAACAGGTTCCCACAGTATTCTGTATTTTTTGTCAAGCAATGCCCCTTCTTTTTACTTGAACTAAGTATAAAAGAAAAGGAAAGGTTTCATGCCCTTACATTATAGACAGAATTTTCGATGCGGTCCCCACGAAGGACTTCACCCAAGTTCTCAGCACTGTTCTTAATCGCCTCAGGTTTGCAATAGTCCAGGAAATAGTAGTCATATGGAAGCTGTGTCTTTATAGATGACAGTTTGTTGACTTTCACCTGAAGCTCATCATCCTGCACAGTGGGTGGTCATAAAGAATTAAGACTAGAATACAAATATTTGGCATTCTGTTTATATTCTGGACAGTATGGGGTCACCACTTCTATGATCAAATAACAATCATCCATATAGCATAATCAGTGTATATCAGGAGTCAATAAGCTTGCAATGGATAAAACAAATACACAATGTAAAAGCAAAAAGAGCAAAATTCATGTGTTGATTGAATTATAAAATAGTGTACAAGTTTTCTACATATTTTCTTCCATAGTGATTACACTTTGACTAATTGAGGCATTCACCACCAACTGCCTACAGCCCTCTGCAGGCAAAGCCTCATCTGGTGGATCAACACTCCAATGCAGCATTGTGAACAGCATTGAACCAGGAGATTCAAACTTTATTAACAAACAGACACAATGCACGCACTCTGCCAAATCCACTTGTGACAGAATCATGGAAGTAGATCAATTGCATGTGTATCATAGTTCTTTAGGATTTGGCTATCCCAAACCTTCCCGTCTTAGCTAGCAACTCCAGTGACTAGAATGAAAGCTATATCAATAAAACGAGATGGCATCAACTTATGCACGTTTGCTAGCAACGAATTGTCTCTTCGCTAGTTAGCAATAATGATACAGATTTAGCTAGTTATATGAAGGCAATGCTTCAGCTCAGTTCAAGTCCTCCAGTACTTGCCACTCAAATGCCAAATCTTAATGAAACCGACTGAAGGAAACTGCAATTGGTGACAACTTATAAGTGACGAGTGATCTACCGCCCCATACACCCACTTAGCTAACAGGCCAAATTAAGCACAACTTGTCAACGACAAAACAACAACAAAATCAAGCAGCAACATATACAACCACAGCATTTGTATACAGTATCACACATGAACTCAAACTAGAAAACACCAGAAACTCCGTATTTTCCTAAATTCACTGTTATTCCCGGTGACCACTACATCGAGCTATGCAAAATGCAACACTGCAGTCCTCAGCGAATGACGAAAAACATATTATCAGTGTCAGGGGCCACGCAAGGAACGGATAAACTCCCCAACGCTCCCGGACCCCGGCATGGCGCGCAGCATCACTTCCCCCCACGCCCAGAACACGCGTGCACACCAAATGCAATGACACTGCGCATCCCTAAACCCTAAACCACGCGCGCACCCACTGCTCCCCCGCGCGTCCCGGGGGCCAGATCTGAGGCCGCTCCTCCCAGCACTGCCAGATCCGCGGGCGCCGACAACCGGAGAACAAACACCTACCGCTGGATCCGACAGGGAGGGGAAGCGGGGAAACATGCGGGCGAGAAGCCAGGGAATGAGTCGGTCGATCACCTTCGGGATGTCGCGGGGGGCCACACCGGGGAGGTAGAAGGCGCCGGCGGGGGAGGAGACGGCACAGAGCACTGTGGCGGCGACGAAGATGAGGAGGTGGCGGGGGCGCAGGCCGCCGCCGGGGTTCGCCATGGGTGCGCGGCTGGTGGCGTTGGACGGGGAGAGGAGTGGGGGGATGGGCGGGGCGAGGAAGGCGGTGGCCGGTGGGCAAGTGCGAGTAGTTAACCGTAGTTAAGACGGGGACGGGACTCGCGGCTCGAGGCCCGGGAGAGGGCCGTGATTATTCCATTCCTGGTAAAAGAAAGTAAGAAACTGAATAAATGAGGTAAACGCCTGTAAATTTCAAAGAAGGCTCCGTTTGGAGTTTTCTTATTTTGGTAAAACTGTAGGTGTTCCTCCATGTGAAATTCATGTAAAAATCACAGGCCTATAATGTGTTGCGATGCAAGCTTTCCAGATTATATCTTAGCAAATATAGGAGTTTGTTGGATTAACCGCCCTCCAGGAGTCCGCTTGGTGACTGAACTTTCTACATTTTCATTTAAGATGTTACCCGTCATGAAAAATTTACGAAGTGAGCATACGATACTGTATTTTGCTTGAGGCCCGCGCACGATCAGGTAAAGTCGGGCTACATCATTAGATGAATGTTGGAACATTTAAAAATGTTGTTGGTCAAACAATGAGATCAAGTTGACAACATAAGATTGATGATACTAGCTTCGTATTGAAAAATAAATTTAATAATGTATAGCCTTTTGTATTTGAACTAATGATATTTATGTATGCTTGTCAATAGTACTATTACTAATTACAAATGCCTTATAGGCATATATTCTACATTTGGGACATGAAAAGTAATGCCGACTCCAAGAAAACAGTGGACAAGTTTTGATGCGACTTATACCAAAAAGAATTTGCAAAGACATTTAGGTGAACACTGAACGTATTGCGTCTAAAGGCATACCAACAAACCAATACGAGAGCATAACCAAAATAAAAAATTGACAGCAACGAGCAACCCAACGTCCTTTAGGATTAGGTTTGGTTGCTAACCCAACAAAACGCACTTTTCTCCTCGGCACGCTAAACAAGTCCCGGTGCACCGTACACGCAAAGCATTTGAAATACTACCACCAACTTGTGAGGGAGAAAGAGTTGAAACTTGAGCCCTCGAATTAAAAGCTCATTTGCACATTACACAAGCATCATGAGAACCTGTAGTTGAAATAGCAAACCGAAAGAAAACATTCAACAATGTTTGGCAGCATGTGTTTCGCCACAGTTTATTTCCCCTCCTTTATTCATTCACAAATGTAGATACAACCAGTGCGTCCGAACATCCTGGCCCAGAATGCTCTTGCTAACAACAGTTCTGGCAGGTGAAACAAATAACTCAAGTGTATGATTTAACGATACATGACATAATATTACAAATGTCGCCGTGACCGAGTCATCTACGAATAACTTGCGCTCACCAACGGAAAAGAATTGGACCTGACTATAGATAGATACTGCAAAAAGGCCACAAGGCCAATCTGTTCAATTTATTCAAAGCTGCACTTGCCAAAACATACCCTGATCAACAATCAGTGGGTAGCGTCTCTGCTGTAGTACTGGTCCAAGGTCTTTGCAGGAATACGGTGGAGGAGCTCGCGAGGGAAGATGCGAAGCAATGTCCATGCGAGATCGAGGGACTGGAAGATGTTCCTCGTGTCGTATGCTCCTTGTGCCACAAACTTCCTCTCAAACTTGTCGAGGAACTCCAAGTAAAGCTGTGCAAGAGATAAAATAATAGATCATTAGGTTTTGGACTTAAAAGACACAAGCTTATGAATTTATTTCACTTGCAACAGACCAGATCCTCAGACGAGAGTGCCTCCTCTCCAACGACTGCCTTCATAGCCTGGACATCCTTTCCAATTGCATAGTTGGCATAAAGCTGAACAGAAAAGGTTACATGTCAATTCATCTACACATCATAGATTGAAGGAAAACCAAGCATCTAAATTCAAAATAGGTACCTGATTAGATACATCGGAATGGTCCCGACGCGTCATACCCTCACCAATAGCACTCTACAAGAGTAGTTCAGCTGTTCTTAGAACTAGCCTTCAGCATAAATGCTGACAGAGGAACAGCATACAGAAAACTTATCTTACCTTCATCAATCGGGAGAGAGATGGCAACACATTGATAGGTGGATAAATCTGAAAGTAATATGCCATCACATCAATATATATAAAATAAGATAAGTGAAAAAAGAAAACATTACACATCTATTCCTTGAGACATCAATGAGGGAAAAAATAACAAATGCTAAATGAGAGCTATAACTAATTGCAGAGTTGCCCCATGTGAAGCTGTAACCATTTGATAACTCCAAAAAAATAAAGAACATGCAAAAGCACCTGTCTGTTATGGAGCTGCCTATCAATGTATATCTGTCCCTCAGTAATGTATCCCGTAAGATCAGGAGTAGGATGTGTGATATCTGTTTAGGAGACACGGTATATTTGAGTTAAATAGCCAAGAAAGTGAAATGCATGATAATGACAAATATAAAATGCAATCAGATACTAGTTTAAGATTGCTCTACTGGGTTAGACGAAAATGACTGGACCATAGTAGGCCGTGGAGTCAGCTCATAGACCAATTGAAGCAAAATTGGTTTATGCTGAACTAGAAGAAAGTGTACAAAACCAACACTTCCTCCAGTCCCAAATATAAGTACAAAACCAACACTTCCTTCAGTCCCAAATATAAGTACAAAACCAACACTTCCTCCAGTCACAAATATAAGTCCATATAGGTTTTTCCTAAGTCACCTTTTTTCAGTTTGACTAGCAATACATATATATCATCTTAAATGAAAAGAGCTAAAAACTAAAAGTATTTTTCATAATGAATCTAGTAATTTCAATCTAGTACTGTCAATCTATATAAGCTTTTAGGATTGATGGCCAAATTTGACTAAGGACAAACTTAGATGAACTTATATTTGCGATTGGAGGAATTAAGGATAAGGCATAGAAACAATATAGATTACAAAAGCAATTAATTTCAGTACTTACCATCATTAGGCATTGTTAGAATGGGAATTTGGGTAATGGAGCCTGATCTTCCTTCAATACGCCCAGCACGCTCATATATTGTTGCCAAATCAGTATACATATACCCAGGATAACCACGCCTACCTGGCACCTCTTCTCGAGCTGCAGATACCTAAAAATAAGCACAACGCCCATTTAGAGTTATAAGACACAGGACATCAACTTACCAATTTATTAGCTAAATGCAAGTATTAAAGATATAAAAAGGGACATGCAAGACTACCATAATAGAATTAGTCTGGGATGTTTAATGATGAACTAAAAAAATACCATCAAACCTAATAGAAACATAAAAAGCTAAGTGCTGGGGGAAAGACCACAAGCTAATAGAAACATCAAGGCATCTTGCTATATCCATTTAGTCATTTAGGGCAGTGTAGCATGCACATTGAAAGTTTCTACAAGATTTATGGCACCAAATCTTTTTTTTAGTTCATTCCAACACAAACGCTACAATTACATTACATGGATAATAAATTCCAGCATGCAGTGAAGCTATAATGCTACATAACTCATGAATCAATTATATAAAGGATCAGGGAGACGGTCAGTAATAAAACATAGCAGCACCAAGTATTTGCAACAAAGAACTCATGATTCACAATGTCCTTATGAATTTGCCATACAAGACATGATACAAAATCTCAAAGCTTAATACCTCACGAAGTGCATCTGCGTAAGAGCTCATATCTGTCAAGATGACAAGTACGTGCTTCCCACATTCATACGCCAAATATTCTGCTGTTGTAAGTGCAATCCGAGGGGTGATAATGCGTTCAATGGTAGGGTCATTTGCCTGTAAAACAGACAGCAGGGCGTTAAGAATATGCTTTGCTAGGCATTAATTAGGTCAATTTTAATGGTATGTTTGGATTATCATTAAGTAGGTCCATGCTTTTGTCTAAATGCTTATAGAATCAATTATAGCACTCTTTGCAGAAATAAAATGATAAATGACTCTGTATAGCAAGTCACTCTAAGTACCAGATTCAGAAAAAGAGTGACCCGCTCCATGGAACCATTCTCTTCAAAATCACGTTTGAAGAACTGGGCCGTTTCCATGTTCACTCCCATAGCAGCAAACACAATAGCAAAGTTGTCATCTTCACCACCCTGCAGGTTATAAAAAAACAGAACCAGCAATTAAGCCGTAGTTGAACATGTAAAGCATGCATTCACACTCTATGCTCCATAAAAAATGTTGCCCTCACAGAATAAAGAATAAGTGCATTAGGACCAAATGAAAACTATATTTTCAGATATGGGAAAACCGCCAGGCACACCATACCTACTTAAGGCAATATATGAGCAGAATTCCTACCAGGTTATAAAATTTAAGCCTATACACCTTTATGTGAGAGATTCCTTTTGTTTTTTAATTGCTTGCACTTTTTTATATTTGGAATTTGGAAAATAGAGATTTTTTTGGGTGGTGGATGGGGTTTGTAATTAGGATATTGGCTACCTCTGCATGCTTGCCTTTCTCCAATCTCTTCACAAGGCCAGCCTGACGACAAATCTGAGCAGCAATTTCATTGTGAGGGAGACCAGCAGCAGAAAAGAGAGGAATCTTTTGACCACGAGCAATAGAGTTCATGACATCAATGGTGGATATCCCCGTTTGGATCATCTCCTCTGGATAGGTTCTCTCACTTGGGTTGATAGAGCTTCCTGGAATAAACATCAGTGTACATCATTACAAAAAAGGAAGAC
Source organism: Panicum hallii (assembly GCF_002211085.1). Lineage (NCBI taxonomy): Eukaryota > Viridiplantae > Streptophyta > Magnoliopsida > Poales > Poaceae > Panicum > Panicum hallii. Next base: position 7,721,667 of record NC_038045.1, on the reverse strand, counting down.
AAGGATTTATTGATTTAACACCATCAATAATTCTAAAAGCGACATCTCCACAATGATTATGCACTCCGCTATGAGAATCGTAGATACTAACAGCATGCTAGCACTCAGAAATTACTTACCAGAGATATCCAAGTAGGCCTCAGGCAATATCGGGGGGCCATTGTCAATAGGTTTTCCAGAACCATTAAAAATGCGCCCAAGCATATCAAGTGATACAGGAGTTTTCAGAACCTGTAAAGAAAAGCAGCATATAGTCACTAAGCAAACAAGGTGGCAACTTCTCAATATACAAACAAAGAGAAAGAAAACAATGTCACTGTTAAATTTCAATCTGGTAGATCCTGTACACTTCATTCTTCCAATGTTATCCAATTGTCCTTCCTCAATTAACATGACTATAAATAGCTTCACAGTAGGTATAGATATCATAAATATGTACATTTTGTTTATGAGCTAGATCACCAAATCCAAACTACCTAATTCAAAGAGTTTTGCCTGCTAAACACTTTATCAGTATGTAAACAGCAAATTTGACAAGATGAGATACCTCGCCTGTGAACTGCACAGTTGTGTATTTGTTGTCTATTCCGGAAGTTCCTTCAAATACCTGATGAACAAAGCAGTTCATTCACAGACATCAATATAAAAGCTTACAGTTTTCTGCAAAATGGACCTCTGAATCAAAATGGAAATGTTATAAAGAAATAAAGAAAATGAGTAAAAGAAGTAACCTGCACAACAGCTTTTTCACCGTCAACTTCCAAAACTTGACCACGGCGAGTTGTGCCATCTCCGAGTCGGATGTTTACAATTTCCTGGTACTTTGGGCCCTAAAGATGGATATGCAAGCAAACAAATTGAGTATAAGAGGCTAGTAGACTGAATTGTTAAAAAGTGCAGGGTAATTAGCAACATATTTAAGAAAACTATACACACCTTTACTTTGTCCAATATAACCAGAGGTCCGGCCACACCAGAGACAGTCCTGTACTCTGCACACATAAAGGAAATTACTAACTAGTACACATCATCTTTGTTAGGTAGGCCAAAATGCGTGTAACACAGAATGACAACTCAGCAGATAGCATTAGTTCTAATCAGGCAAAAAAGTTTGACTTTCCACACATGAGATTCAAATTTAAAAGAATAACGGCTGTGACACGTGGCCATGTGGGCATACAGACCAATATATCAGAGAGATTAAATGCCGGATATTCCATGAAGCTTACAAATTCAAGTGCAGCATGAAACATAATTCCCAAAACAATTGGCAAATAAACGAGCAAGTTTATACTAAAAGCATGATCTAGCAAAGAGTACCAAATCTGATGATTAGTTGCATAATTGAAACTGCAAGGCTACAAAATGTAAATGTTAAAATGAACTAGATGCATCCCCACGGTTGCACTATGGTTATATGCTTCGACAAAGCCCTGGTACTGTGAATTGACTTATTTTTAGGGCAACCTACCTAAGAACACAGCACATTTACAAAATTGAACGCATTGCCGCATTGGTGATGCATACCAAGCTATCATCAAAGCCAATAACCTATTATCTTGTAGCTTAAGCATTGCAAACAAGGTGTTTAACTTCTCAAAGCGTAAATCATCCCTACATATTTAAGCTATAGATGCTATCATCAGTGCTCACACTGGTGTTGCGCAATGGTACAGCGCACAGCCACCATGACTCAGCAACACATCAACATCTGAAATTCATCACAAAACTAAAGATCCCAAGACACACAGCACGAGCTCGGATCTCGTCGGGCTCGTGACTCACCCATGCCGATCTCGAGGGTTCCTTCCTCCATGTCGGCGCTATCCTTCACCAGACCCATGCTGAAGAACCTGCAGCGAGCAACAGCAACCGAGCCATCAGAACCGAGAGAAGCAACTGATCCGCGCCTCCCCAAGACCCTAACCCACGCAGACCACTTGGACACTCCGACCCAGGGGGTTAAAATGTCGGGAAACAGACAGAGATTAGCACTCCACCACGCAGCGATCGATTCCGCAGCAGGCAGAGTAAATCCGAGCCTCCCGAAATAGAGACACGGATTTCAGGGCTCGCGGCACGCGCGAATCAGCTCCAAACCAGCGGCGCCGAGGGAGGAGAGGCGTTGCTCGAGCGACGGAAGGGATCCGCTCCAGCCCGCACGGATCAGCTCCTCCAAACCAGCGGCGGGCGCCCGGGGAGGGGAGGGGAAGGTAGGGGAGGCGAGATCGAGGGAGGAAAGAGCAGCTACCTGGATCTGGATCGCGGCGCGGGGAGCCGCCTGCGCTGCGGAGTTGGGGAAGGAACGTGCGAGACGGCGTGGAGGCAGCAGATCGGATAGGCAACGACACGGATGGGAGGGAGGGAAGGAGAGGAGGGGAGGAGACGAGCAATTAATGCCGGAAATTATAATCAGAGAGGGGCCGTGGGCAGGAAGGCCCGTTTTGCGTGTTTGTCCTGGCCGAATACGGAATTTCAAGGGAGATCCTAAACTGAGTTTGGCAGCAATAACTGATTCCGTACTCGTTTTCCGCTTTGGACTTGAAATTCGACAATTTCGTTGGGATTCTAGAGTAGGAGCAGTAAAATTGAGTACGCGCACGAAGTTGAAATTCAATTTCAAGAGAAACTAAGGTCACTTAAAGTTAAAATTCCCTTGAAACTAAAATTTCCATTCACCTCACACCCGAATGATAACCAAAAATCTTTGTGTGTCACACAACGTGGGATGAGTTTCGTAAGTTATGAAAATAACTAATTGAGAATAACAAATATAAAGTTTAAGAGTCAAGTATAAAATAAAACTAATAACACAACCAAACATGAAGATCGAAATGTCCGCATTTAATAAGGAAATACGGCGCATCCTCGCAAATCTTGTAGAAAACATGCAATTACGATATTATATTATTGATCAATCGCCTCCGATTGTGTTCTTTTCTTGATGTCATGAAGTGTTTGGCTGGATGTTCCATTCACCTCACACCCCAACAACCACTAAATCTTTGTGTGTGACAGAATGTGGAATGAGTCTCACAAACTATACCCTGCATGCTAAACAGGAAATATAAAACATTGCAATATGTCGTTTCATCCATATGACTAAACATGATTTAGTTCCATTGCATATGAAAAAAAATGCATTTGCAGTTAATTGAATACAAATGGGCAACCAACTTCTAAACTATACTAAATTATTTATAACCATTATTCAGAAATCCATATAAAAATGCATATATGCAAGTTGAGCTATTTGATCATGTTATGAGAACCAATTACCAGCAATAAATTTTTTATCCGAAACATTAAAAGAAACTTCACAACTACTTTAACTCTTAGCTTTCCATATCAAGGAGTTGGTTTTGTTTTACATGTTCTAGAGTTTCTTTTATTTCTTATGTATACACCACCTCCTTTGGGTCATGAAATATAACTAGACAATCATCCATCCTCTCCTCCTCGAAGTTAAAAAAAGTATAATGCACCATAGATGTGGCATGATCTTTCAGTTTTGAGTGTCCACAAATGTATTAGTGCCCAGCTCACCTCTCTATTTCAGTTGTTTCTCTATTGTGACAGCCCCATGAATAGCCATCTCCAGTCCTCCACTCCTCTATGAGTTGCACAACTAAATTTCACGCATTTCATAAGATGTGCTAAGCATGCTCATCCATACGCAAGCAATGAAAGTACCAAATCACATACATGTATTTAATGGGAAAATGAAGTTAATTTTCTTATTGCCCTATGAGTTTTACTAAATTATATTATCTGTGCTAGCTACGGCCTTTGAGAAGAGCATTTTCTGTACTAAACAAAACCTGAGTATCATTGATGGTTTATACATGCACGTGGGTGCTTTGCCACATGGCCTGTAGAATCTCAACTGGATAAATATTACAAAAAGTTGATGCTAGATGTAAGAACATGTGGAGGGCGACGAGGTGTAGTTTTGGTGTAGAAAAATGACTGTATATCATCTTCTTGAAAAATAATAAAACTTATCACATGTATGTGTGAAAATGCTAGCTGTTTGGACATACATATACCTTCTCCCTTTCACCCCCTGAAGACATTTTTATTCAGAGAAATGCCCTTGAAGGCTTCAACCTGACCCTTCGAAACAGACAGCAAAGATTATTGACTCTCCATTTTCCAGCTGGAGGTGAAATTTGTTAAAGGTCGATTGAGGCATCGCCTTGACGTGGTTTCCGGGACAGCTGCCTCTCATCTCGCCAATCATTTATTTTTTTCCGCTCGTGAATATTCAAGTTCAATTCCACATAAAGAAAAGGTTCAGTGATCATTATAAAAGCAGCATGAAGAAGTCTATTATCCACTAAGAAAATGTACACAGGTTATTTTCATGTATTATCTTGTCTTCCTTCCTAGACTCTAATCTAAGCAGCAAACGCCCGCGTAGCCCATTGGTAAAGGCTGCTTGGTGGAGCGTCTGCCGCCCGCGTTTGAGCGCTGCTCGATGCAGGGTTCGCACCCGGAGTGAAAAAAGCCGCTCGCTGTGCTAATAACATGAAATGCGTGGTCCACTGAAGGTTGATACGCGTCCGCAGGCGCGCCCTAGCTGTCAGTGGCACGTCTTGAATAGCTGGGTTCGTGATCTTTTCCCGATCATGCGATCATGCGGAAGAGAAAAATTTCTATCTTCCGTGTTAAACAGGGGTCGAGTTTTTTAGACTCTAATCTAGCAATTTGTACTTGCATAGCCCATTTGAAAATTATTTATAAGTAATAATTAGAAGGCCATGGTAGAAGAATGTACAGTTCATCCGCGCATGATATTTGTGCTTTGGATGCGCGGTATTGCTCGTCAAATGTGATCAGCGCGTCCACTCCTGCCACGTGTATGGTCTCGGACTACTTGCTGGTATTGGACCACGTGGACAGTTGTTGTGGGCCATCAGGCGGGCAATGGATTGGATCGGCCGATTGATGGAGACAAAAAAAAAAAGGAGCGACGTAACTGGAACAGACAAACTGTAATGATCGCTTCATTGACAGATTATCAAAAAAATTTTACAGACAGAGAATGCTCCGGGGGAGCGCGCGCCCCTGGCACGGCGAGACGGCGGCCTCGGCGCGGGGAAGGTGACCGCGCGAGGCTTGCGTGGCAGCGGCGGCAGGCGGGGGCCCCGCGTGGGGCGACGAGACTGCAGCGGCGGCCGGCAACAAGAGGCCGCGGAGCACCCCGCAGCCGGCGGTTGGTGAGGCTGCGCGAAGGAGTTCGCCTCGGCGAGGGGTGGCACGGCGGCGGCGCCGATCTAGGAAGGCTTATATGCCTGCGGTTCTGGTTTGCCGAGGTTGTAAGCGTGCAACTAGAGATCGAAATCTCCAGGCAAAAACCTTACCGGCGTTTACCGGCGTTTCTCTGGTGGTGATGGCGACGGCACCATGGAGCGTCGTTCTTCCTGCTGTGGGCGTCATCTTGGAGCCTCATCCTGTTGTACAGGGTTTTTAGGGTAAAACCCTATCCATCTATGGACGCGCGACGGCGGCGGCGCCTTTGGCGTCGCCACCTCCTTGGAGGCGTCGTTGCAGAGATCCGTATCGGCTTGTGCATTGCCAGTGTCATATTAGTCATGGGAGGCTTCTGCCGATGGCGCAACAAAGCGGATTAGGTTGTGGCAAGCTCGAAGGGGTTGCCGAATTCATGTGAAGGCGACCGAAGCTATGTGGGCTGCCAAGGGCTGTCCCATGGGTGTCGGTTTGGCTGCTTGCAGCAGACCGCGGCGGCTAGCGCTGCGTGGCACCTGCTAGTACGGCGTGAGGCTGCGTCGGAGGACGGTGCTCGCAGCAATGATATCGTGGGACGGCTAGACTTGCAGCGGACTGTGGCGGGTTGTTCTGCCTTGCATGGCGATTTCGGCGCGGTACATTGTCGGAAGACGGCGCAAAGCAACAACTTGGCTTGCTGGCATGGTAGCGGAGGCTGTGAGCGCGGGTGGAGCAAAGTGATGATGTCAACCTACGGGCGTGGTTTCGGCAATTGAGGGGATCGTGGGGAACGGGGCAACACCGTTCATTATCCTGATGGCGATACTATATATGGATCCGCGACATAGAGTATTATGGCGGACGTGGTGAGGCCCCGCGTGTGGTGTCTTCTACGGACGAGAGCGAAGGGGAGTCCAACAGCGGACGTGGCGAGGCCCCCGCACGTTGTGTTTTCATGGTGGTGACTACAAGGCAGCCTGTGAGAGGTCCGGATTTGGTGATTTCACTCTGTCGGATGGGTGTGTGGTGTTGCAGCGGCACTACGGAAATGGGTCCCACATGGCAGTGGCCCTCTCGGTGCGGTCTGTTTCTCTCGTCTTCCTATCGACGCAGGACCGTGTCCTAACGGTAACTACATGAGCTGGAGAAGGTTGTTAAGCACGATGACTAGAGTTCTTTCCGCCTCCGTTGTCCAGTAGCAAGATTTCGGTTGGTGTCGAGGTTCCCATCCACCCGGTTGGAGTCTTCTTTGAGGTCTTTGTTGATTTCCCAATCCGACCGGACAAGATTGTCTCGTGGAGACAAGTTGTATGGTTTGCGTCGATATCCTAGTCCGATCAACGTGAGTTGTGTTGAGTTGAGTTGAGTTCGGCGCGTGTTGATGCCCCATTCCAACCCGCCGGTGTTTGTTTTCACGCTTTTTTTTCTAGTTAAGGCCTCCCAGGAATATAACTTTGTATTTTTTTCTATATCAATAAAAATACACTCGTCGAATGTTGTTCGTTTTTTTTAAAAAGAAGAAGTTCCTAACATATAGTACATGCACACTTAACTTTAACTCTATGAACATGCTAGATAGTATGTCAGCAGAGAAACATTTCAAACGAAAATTTGGAGCTGAGATATTTCTGAGAGAATCTGAATCCCTACCAAAAGATTCCTAAATAGGAGACTTAATCCTGAACGGGTAGCTTTTACCAAGAGAAATCTAATGACAGCACAACATCAGCTTGATGAGTGCAGTGATAATTTTAGAGCAAAATTCAGTGGAAATTTTCTATCCTCCCAATTGGTTGGTGGTATAGGGCCGCAAGGTCCAGACTGATTCTGGCCCATTAATTCTTTTGGTTCGCCTGTAGGTTTATCAGCATTTCTTGCCAATTTGCCATCTGGCAGTGGCAGGGTTTGCAAGCCTAGCATCTCCCTAAATGCACCCCCAAAATGAAGGCTGAGTGTTTGTTTACTTGGTTTTGGGAGGCCCAAACACAGGTTGAGCTATATGTTTTTCTGTACACCGCGTTGCAAAATTAGATTTCAAGCTTTCCAAAAAAATAGACGACATGGTTGCCAGGACAAGGTGAAAAGGGACATATTGTCTCGAGTCCAGCTTATAGCTTTCCTCCACTACAAAAGTGACATCAGACAACAGACATGTTCTCGTCTGGTCTTCTAGTTCAGCAGAGAAATGAGAAGTGCCTATCTTACAAGGTCAATTGTGTAGGCAAACAATTTTCTTCCAAAAAAAAGGATTTATGACCTGAACACAGCACTACAACTGTTTGATCGATTCTTTTTTTTTCTCCTTGGCGAGACAAATATTTGATCTATTCAGCAATAACATGCAGATCCAGTCTCTGGACTGCAAAATGCTGCCTGGCTCAGTATCTCAAGCCAGCCTAGTAATTTGGCCACACATCTGTTCCTGATGAATTAGCCCAGTTGACTTGGCCACAAAAAAGGCAGCTGCTCTTCGCAGAGCCAGCAAGGTATTAGCTAGAATGGTTCTGTTGCATCCCATTGCGTGTCCTTATCTGATAGAACAACAGCTCTGTTTTGGCTCGTGTGGTCTGCTTTGGAGTGTAGGAAAAACAAAAGTAGAAGAATTTAGGAGAACTATATATTAGTTGCACAGCAAAGGCCAGCATGAATCCGTTCACCCTTAAACAAGGTAAACAGCAAATATGTGATTCGATGCCTGCAGAAGTCTGAAGTCCACAAGGTCCCGCTGTATCCTCTTCTATCTATGCAAGATAGAATAATCTTCACAGGCCAGTTGGTTTTGCATTGTACTCAGCAGTAGCTGGTTTATGTGATGGGTGCATCGTTCCTTGAAGCTTCAAAGCATCCGGCCCTCGAATAAAAATCATCCTCCACGCATTGCTCCTTTGTTTGAGTGGATTGGGTTTAAATCCAATTAATCTGTTTGAATTCGATAAAGAGTTTAATGTCCATGATATATATGTTATGGATTATATATGGTCAATGCATTGCTTGAGGCCCAACGACTGTTTATATAGAGTACATTGTTTGGAGGGCACTCATGGGATTTCAGTCAATCCTAAACTAACTATATCTGCATATACCTAATAGACTCTAATAATTGGATGGAGGAGCAAGCAGCAAGCTGCCTGGTGGCAGCATGGTGTTGACATTGTACAATGTCCTAGCAAGGTGATGATGCGCGTGTGAGGAGACGGTCAAAGGGAATAGGACATTTAAGGTTATCTTAAAGTAAGCCTAAGCATGAGTAAAAGTTTGGACATTCTTTTCAAATTTCAAGCAAAACAATTGATAAATAGGGAGACCTCTTTGTTGACACAATAGCACCTCACTACTTCCTTAGTAGTTCTATTGTCAGCTAGTCTTCTAGTAGAGCCAAATAATACCCAACATCAATGTGGTATTGGTCCGTTGGACCCAATCATTCAGACTTTGGTAACTCAATGCCTCCTCGTTACCATCGTCAAACCATGGACACAAGCTCATAAGAGTCCAAGATGCAACGCCGATAAACAACAAAAGCAGAAACCGAATGGCAACTACGATGGCATCTTTGGCATCTTGCTCCATCACATCGTCAAATACACACACACACACTCCTACATCGTAGAATGCCAGATAAACCAACGATTATGATTTATCCCATCACCGGCGACGTATCGACCACCTGCCTATAAAAGCACCGGCTCCTTGGCCGCACGACCGAGCTAATGAGCCAACAGTTAGCTAAGCCAGTAGCGACGCGGGCGGCCATGGCGAGCTGGTTCAGCTGCACCCGGAGCGCGGCGCGGGGCCAGCACGTGAAGCTGGTGTTCCCCGGCGGCCACGTCGAGCTGCTGGACCGGCCCACGCCGGCGGCGGACGTGATGGCGCGGCACCCGCGGTTCTGCGTGGCGCGGCCGGACGTGTTCCGGGAGCCCGCGGGCGCGGTCGCCGCGCCGGATGCCGTGCTGCAGCTCGGGCACAAGTACTACGTCGTGCCGTGCAGCACCGTGCGGAGGCTGCAGAAGCACTCCGCCACCTCATCCGCCCGCGGCGCTGCCGCCGGCGGAAGGCGCAGCGGGAGCGGCGGAGCCGTGACGCTGAAGCGGCACCTCGCCAGCGAGAGGGGGTATAAGGTCGGCGGCAGGAGGTGGTTGCGGTGCCTGGTGGGCGGCGGCGCGCAGGCCCAGTTGCAGCCGTCGTCGCAGAGGCCCCGTGAACGTGAAAGCGTCGGCCACAGCGGCAAGGCCGATACGGTCAGGAAGGTAGACATGAGAGAGACCAACAAGGAGAACGGGAAGGCGCCCGGCGTAGGGTCACCGGGACGGCGGCGTCGGCGAGGCGTCTCGCCGGGGAACTCGGCGTCCTACTCTTGGCAGCCGAGCCTTCACAGCATAACTGAAGAGTAGTTGGGTAGCAGTGCATGCGGTTGGAATAGTTACTGGGTCTGGGCCTGGGCCCAACTGGCATGGTGTTCCGGTCTGGGCCAAGGCCAGATGTACAATGATATTAAACGTAGTTATGCAAGCCCAAGTTGCATTCCCTCCCTTATCATTAATTTAGTGTTTTTTCTTTTGATGATCGAGGAGGAAATGGCATTCCTTCCGTCCCAAAATATAACTACTTCTAGCATTTAAATTTTATTTTATAATATAACTATTTTTAAGTTTCTAAATGGGTTTTTTCAGTATGCGAGGTCTAAAATGACTCTCGGTGCATGCAAATTAATTATAGTATGCAGATATGCATGCAAGCTAAATAGAAAAGTTATAATTATTCTTATGATAACTAAATAAGGGTAATATAGATTTTTACTATCCATCCATTCTTAATCTGTCCGAAAAATTTTAGAAGTAGCTATATTATGGGATAGAAAGAGTATGTAGCAAAATTTTTATACGTACCTAAAATTAGGATAAAAGGTTTCCATATGCACCTGTTTTTTCTAGAAGAGCAAACAGAGAAGTATGCATGATTCGCAGTAATGCTGTAACCATTGTAACATCCCTAGAAGGTCAGCCGTCACACTTTCCCCAAAGAACATAAAACATATTGTAAGCATCTCCAGCAGTTCTCCCAATAAACATCTCCTGATAATATTAGAACGTTCTAATACCACTTTTATAGATTATTAGGAGAGATGATTTTACGGTTCCCCAATAACCTCATCCTATTGCAACTAACATATTGGGAGAGCCAAAATTCTTTCTTTATTTGAGAAGAGTTGGGGTGAAATATTGGGACAACCCAGTAATCATTAGGGAAAGGGAGAGATTTTAGAAAACTGCTGGAGTATATTATCTTCCTAATATTATCAGTTTATTGGGGACAGGGAGAGTGCTAGGATGCTCTTGTGGCAAATCACAAACATCTCAACCGGTAACTTAAAATGGTGAAAAGGCACAGCTTCAAACTTGATCTCTTTGGCAACATCAGTTGAACTGAGCATAATCATAGAAGCTGATCCAGTTCTTACAGAGTAGTATATTGGCCCATAGACTTCGGCCCATCTTGCAAAGGTCGGATGAGGAACTGATGAAGGTTTCCAATGATAGGTAAACCATGAACAGGCAAAGACCATAATAACAAGTAACCTAGTTTAATTTTCTTCTTGAAGAAGGTTTATTTGAAATATTTCTGTTCAAATAATGTAATCAAAACTATGCCAATCAACTGTATTAACTCTGCAAAATATGCGAAGGAAAGCGGCGATAATGAACACTTAAGCTGCTGTCAGTTAGTGAATTGTTCCCTCCACTAACAACACCACATTATTTGCACGGGAACCATGGGGGTTTCGGTGGGATGCGGAGGAGTTGCCATCCGTTTTATTTCCATATCATTTTGTTAGCTCCGGGCAGAGACGTTTGATGACTTCTGTTCAACTTGCATTGTTGTCATGCTAAGGGGCGAGTCACGAGTCAACCTTTCCTTGTCAATTTGAAGTCAAACCACCTACGCACTTGGCTATGTTGGATTGATCTCCCAGAGACCACTTGGACCCCAACGGGCCCGATGGGCCTACTCTCACACGCGCCCTGGTCGGGGGCGTTCCAGCCCATTCGTAGATGGTGGGCCCCCGTCGCACTGCGCTATAAAGAGAAGGTGGGGGCCAGCGGCACGAGACACGAGGATCACCGCCGCCGCCACCCCACCGACAGTCTAAACACTAGCCGATCTAGTGGAAGCGCAGTAGCGGCGGGAAGACTCACCCACGGCCGTCATCGACACCGCCACCTCGTCCCCGCACTCCTCGGTCGCGACCCGAAGCCCGACCACCTCAAGGGTTACCCAACCCGTAACAATGGCGGGTTCAACTACTGCTCCCGCGATGCAGGGACACGATGGTATGATAACCGGTTCCCCGTCTCTTTTCTCCCTCTCTCTATCTCTACTTGTTTTAGATCTACACGACTTCTCCCGATCATTTCACGCGATAGTCGATCCACGGATGTAACACTGGTATCAGAGGCCTAATCCTACTCATGTTGATTAGAGATTGGGAAGATCACAGAAACCCAAAGCCCACAGAAACCCTAACCCTAGCCAAACAGAAAAGGGGACGACGGTAAAGGGGAGGACTTACCTCTTCTCTCCTTGCGCCATCCATCGTCGACGCGTTCAGGACGCCGGCACGTCGACCCGACCTCGTGAGGCCATGGGCCGAGCGCGGACACAGGCCGCGTGAGCCGCCACCGTGCCGCTCGCCGCGCGCTGGATCTGGGCACCACGGTGATGCCGCTCGACGGCGGCACGCTCACCTTGCGGTGGACGCGCGCGCCGGCGAGGGGGCTCACCGTGGCGCCAGTACACCGCCGGTCGCCGCCGCTCTCGCTCGCTCAGGTGGAGAAGACGGAGGCGCTGGAGAGGAGAATGAGCTAGGTTTACCGCGAGCCGTCGTCGTCGCGGGTTTTGTTTCGCCGAGAAGAGCGCGCGGCCGTTCATCTCCGTTTGACGGTCGAGATCAACCCGCGCTTTCACGGGCTTCTTTCGGCCTAGGCGGGACGACGCTTTCACGGCCCGGGCCTAGGTTGTTTTGCCCGTTGCCGCGGGAGCATGCGCGGGCTCGCAGGCCGGCTCCTAACGGGCCGTTGCCGCGGGTCGCTACGCGCGCGGGCCAGTCTCCCCGCTGGGCCGCCGCGCACAGAGAAGGCCGGGCGGGCTGGATTCAGAGAAGCACAGTGAATCGTTTTTCCTTTTTTCAGAAGCCCTTTTTTCATTAGAATTTCAATGAATTTGATGCATTTCAAATTTAAATTTGATTGAACTTTGATGCAATGCTTCTAAAAGATAAAATTAGACATAATTTTGATAGAATTTAATTTTTCCGCTGCAAAGATTAAATAGATTAATTTTCTAAGTGATTGCTTGTCTTGTTATTTAAATTTGAACCAACGTGAGAATTTAAAATTTCAAGACAAATAGATTATTTTGAATTGTAATATTGTTATTTTCTGACCAACATTGACAATGACAATATTGCAATTATTATGCTATTATCCTTTTGATAGATATTTTTCATGTATTAATTCTAATTCTGCCCAACGGTATTTTAGACTTAATACAAAAAGTTATTGCATGTTTTAAAATTCTAACCAACGTTGATTTTAAAATATGCAACTAGATATTCGAATTTATTTTAATGTTCTCACCACTCATGAATATTTTTCAGGAGGGTTATCAATGATGTTTTCCATCAATGATATTTCTGTCCTAAAGGGAGACAATTACCATGAATGGTACAGAAAACTAGACCTGTATTTCATTATGGATGAACTGGATTGGGTCCTAGCAACACCAACTCCCACAGAGTCTGTGATTCCTATGAGGGAGGACACAGACACATATGCTTCTTGGAAGCAAACAGAGATTTCTTATAAGAAAGCAAAAGCAGATTATGAGAAGCTTTATGCTAAATGATTTCCTGCCAACAAGAAATGCTTAGCAGTGGTAAAGAACACTATTGAGCCTGCAATTATGGTCTCAATACCAAATTGTGCCACTATCACAGAGTATCTTGAGAAGTTAAAGAACCAGTACACTAGTTCTTCAAAGACTTATGCTACCCAGTTGATCAAACAACTGGTTTCAGAAAGATACAATGGAGGTGGCATCAGAGAGCACATTCATCGTATGGTCAACCAGAACAACAAGTTTAAATCATTGGACCTTGCCTTCAAGGAGGATCACATTATCCATTTAGTTTTTGCCTTGTTGCCTAAAGAGTTTGATACTTTTGTTGTCAACTATAACACCCAACCACACACTTGGGATGTAGAAAAGACCATTGCGATGTGTGTCCAAGAGAAGGAGAGGATAAAGTCCGCCAACAGCGGATCTCTCAACTATGTGAACAGGAAAAGGAATGCCAACTTCAAAGGCAATTTTTCTTCTTCCTCCTCTAAAGGAAAAGGCTCTCATTAGCTTCAACACAGACCTCAAGAAGGATAGGTTCTAGTAAAGAAAGACCAGTGTCTCTACTGAAAAGAAAGGGGATATTACAAGAAAAACTGTCACAAATACTTAAAGATGATCATGGAAAAGAAAGGTGAGAACATTATTTTATTTGTAAATGAATCCCTGTATATAGATTATTCCAAAACCACTTGGTGGATTGATTCAGGAGCAACTATTCATGTTGCAAATTCATTGCAGAGATTCCGTTTGACAAGAACCACTCAAAGAAGCGAAAGGCAAATTAAAGTTGCCAACGGAGCACAGGCCGATGTTGAAGTAGTGCGTGATGTTCACTTGGAACTCGACACTGGCTTCATCATGATTCTTAGAGATGTTTTATATGTACCTTCTTTACAAAGGAACTTAATTAGTGTGTCTTGCCTGGACAAAGATGGTTATACCTTTTTTTTGAGATGGCAGGTGTTTAATAGAATGTAATGATACAATTATTTCCATTGCATTCAGATGAAATGATCTTTATTTGATATCGTTGCGTGAAAGTGTGAATTTCGTATGCGATAACAACGCGAATGTATTCTCGTCTACACTCGCAAATAGAAAATGAAAAAAAAACTCATGATGCATCGTTGAAATTATGGTATTGTTGTTTAGGCCATATTTTGAGGGGGAGAATAAAAAGATTAGTTAAAAATGAGATTCTTCCTCCATTAGAGTTCTCTGACTTAGAACAATCCATTGAATGCATAAAAGGAAAATTCATAAATAAAATAAAGAAAAATGCCAAAAAGAGCACAGGTGTATTAGAGATAATTCACACAGACATCTGCGGTCCGTTCAATGTAAAAAGTGTGGATGGTTATGACTCGTTCATAACATTCACAGATGATTATTCCCGCTATGGATACATTTACCCGATTAAAGAATGATCTGAAAATTTGGATAAATTTAAAATATTCAAGGCTGAAGTAGAAAATCAACATGATTTAAAGATTAAAATTGTAAGATCCGATCGTGGAGGGAAATACTACGGTCGACATACCCCATATGGCCAAGATTCAGGACCTTTTGCAAAGTTCTTGATGGAGCAAGGCATAGTTGCCCAGTACTCAATGCCGGGCGAACCTCAGCAGAACGGAGTGGCTGAAAGGTGTAATCGTACCCTGATGGATATGGTGCGAAGCATGATCAGCTATTCTACATTACCAGTGAGTTTATGGATGGAGGCTTTGAAAACCGCCATTCATATTCTCAACAGAGTTCCTAGTAAATCGGTGCCGAAAACACTATATGAGATGTGGACAGGAAGATGAAAGGCCCTTGTTTGGTTTTGGTAATTGAGTGACAACTTAGGTGGACTAATAAGTGTTTATGTTGAGATACACAGGAGATTAGTCCACACAAAGACACTAGTATGAGCAACATGTGCCATGGAGGAGAAATGGCTAAGGGTTGATGCTATGCTCATATAGTGTGATCGAGGAGCTCATTGCATATGAAACATAACATGGAGTTATGTGACCAAAATGGAGAAGATCAAGACAAGGCTTGGCTTGATGGACCGGTTGCAATGGAGAAGGGCAAGTCAAGGCTTTGAAGCGAGGGACCGCGAGGCGGTGAAGCTTGGGCAAGATTTGGCGCCGATGGACCGAGGCAACGGTGAAGAGCAAGCAAGGTCAAGATCGATGGACCAAAGAGGTCATGTGATGATATGGAGTGGATCATATCATTCAAGGAAGATCAAGCCAAGTGTTGACTTATGAAGATGATCAAAAGGCTTGATGGAATTTGGTGCGTGTGTGGCATCAACATTTGGGAAATTGAAATAAAATGCGCAAGGCAAAGGTATGACTTGTAGGGTATTTCATTTCACCGGTCAAAGGTTGTGTAGAGAAGTGCATGACCGGATTTAGAATAGATGGCCGTTCTATCAAGAGGGGCAAACTTGTTTGCATATCGGTCATCTAGTGCCACTTGAGCGATCTAACATTGCGATGTTGCTAGGATCGAGTGGCGTGGTAAGATCAAGTGAAAATCCTTTAAAAATGATTGTGAAATGCTAACACACATGCACATGGTGTTGTTCACGTGGTGGTGTTGCTACATTTGCGAAGGAGAAAGAGTTGGAGTTGATGTTGATCAACTTTTGGTTTTCTCCGAAAATTAGGTTGTCACTTGGAGTGGAATACTACTTTTATCCATTGTGTTTTGGACCAAGTATTCAGTTGGGTTGTGTAGCCCTCCAAATTAGCTTTCCATAGAGTCCAAGATCACCTAATTTGGACATCGGAGCTAAGAGTTATGGCCGTTTTACCGGGGTACATTTCTGCTGAAAATAGACCTGCGGACGGTCCGCCCATGGGGGGAGGACGGTCCGCCGTTATCCCGGATGAGCTCTAACGGAGCCGTTTTTGGCTCTGTTGGTGGTCCAAAATGAACTGCGGACCGTCCGGTCCATGGGGGCGGATGGTCCGCCCTTAAAAGCTGGAACGGGCGCAGAATCTTGGTAGTTCTATCTTGGGTGTCCAAAATGAACTGCGGACCGTCCGGTTCTTGGGGGCGGACGGTCCGCCTCCTACTGAAAATTCTGGGACAGAAACACTACGGTTTCTGTGTGTGCTCACTTTTTGATATGCGGACAGTCCGTCGGTCACTTCCAGATTTAGTCAGAGACGTTTGCAAATCGGTTGGTTCGAAGTTTTGAACCGCGGACAGTCCGCCCCAGGGGCACGGACTGTCCGCCCGGGGCTCTAACGGTCGACTCTGACACATAATAATTGCAGTTCTAGCCATTGGTTTTGAATGGCGGACGGTCCGGTTTCTGTGAGGCGGACAGTCCGCGAAATCTCTGTTTTCACGGGATTTGAGTGTAACGGCTAGTTTGGGGCCTCCCTCTATAAATAGAGGGTGTGGCCGGCCATTTGTGTGTGCTGACCACCTTGGGGACTTGGTGTCCATGTGTGAGAGTGCTTGAGAGCCCTCTACTCACTCTAACTTGATAGTGATCATCCGATTGAGTGAGAGAGCGATTCTAGTGCGATTGCTTTGAGAGATTGCTTCGAGTGGCACTAGGTGATCGTGTTGCAAGCCGGTGTGCTTGTTACTCTTGGAGGTTGCCACCTCCTAGACGGCTTGGTGGGAAGAGGCTCCGTTGAAGCCCGCAAGAAGATTGTGTGGTGCTCCGGAGAAGAGATTGTGAGGGGTATTGTGCTCACCCCGCGGGAGCCGCGAAGAGCAACTCTAGTTGAGCGAGACGTGAAGAGCAACAAGTGGTTCGTCCGGATCATGTGCTAGAGCTCGGTGTGAGCATTCCATGTGGGAGAGTGTGACTTGAGAGTCACCACTAGCAAGAGGATCGGCGGCAACCTTGGAGCTTGTCTCAACGGGGATTAGCTTGGTGGCAACCAAGTGAACCTCGGGATAAAAATCACCGTGTCAATATTGTCTACTCTTCTCGGTGGTTTGCGTTCTCCAAATCACAAGCCTTGTATTTACATTCATATATATCTTATGCTTGTGTAGTTGCTCTCTAGTGTTTAGTTAGTTTGTGTAGCTTGCTAATCATCTTCTTGCTTGTGTAGCTAGAAGTAGAGATCCTAGTGTAACTAGTTAGCTTGTGTAGTTTAATTAGTTACTCTTGCTTAGATTGTGTAGCTAAGCAAGTTGAGCTCTTGAGTTTGTATTGTGTATCCTTATCCTTGAGCATCTAGTGAGCATAGGTTTGGCTTTGTGCTATTGCCTATTAGAATTGTGTAGGAGCTCCCCTTGTTTGTGAAGTACTAGTGCTTAGACTTGTGTGCCTTGGCATTAGAATTGTTAGGAGAGCTCTTACTAGCTTGGCACTCCATTTGCTTTGTGTAGGATCTTTTTGGAAGTGCTTTAGAGTCATAGTTAGAGGGGTGAAGTCTTGGCTAAGCGAATAGTTTCAATTCCGCATAAGTTTCGGTTAGCCGGCGTAATTAGTTTTAGAAAGGACTATTCACCCCCTCTAGTCCGCCATCTCGATCCCACAGAAGAGTACCCTCAGTGAATCACCTACGGGTGTGGGGGAGTTCTGCTGAGGCAAAAGTATTTAACCCGACTATTGCGAAACTAAATCCCAAAATAGTATCTTGCCATTTCATTGGCTATCCAGAAATTTCAAAGGGTTTTCATTTCTATTGCCTAGATAGATTCACAAAATTTGTAGAAACGAGACACGCTGTCTTCCTTGAAGATGAAATGATCCGGGGGAGCGGGTCAGTTAGGATGATTGATCTTGAGGAGAAGCGGGTGTATACACCCAATTCTGTGATTCAAGAACTTTTCTTCTCGCTGCCCGCCATAACTGCACCGCTAGTGCAAGTCACTGCGATGCCAACACCTGCAATGGTTCCTCCTCTGGTAACAATGAATGAGGATGTGGAACCTATCCAGCAGGCTTCTGAAGAACCTGTTGCCACACAAGAAGGGGAGCAACAGCAGCCCCAAATAGATGAGGCACCATAGGCTCAGGCCTATAGGAGACCTCAAAGAACAAGAAAGTCCACTATTCCTAACGACTATGAAGCCTATAATAGCGAAGAAGTTCAAATGGAGGATGATCCCACCTTATTTTAAGAAGCCATGAGAAGTGAATATTCATCCAAATGGCTCGATGCCATGGAATATGAAATCAAATCGATGAGTATCAACGAAGTTTGGGACTTAGAGGAAATTCCTAAAGGAGCCAAGACAGTAGGCTACAAATGGGTCTAGAAAACCAAATATGACTCCCAAGGGAATATAGATAAATTCAAAGCACGACTCGTGCCAAAAGGATACACACAAAGAGAAGGGATTGATTACAATAAGATCTTTTCTCCAGTCTCATGTAAAGATTCCTTCAGAATTATAAAGGCCCTTGTGGCTCATTATGATCTAGAATTACATCAGATGGATGTGAAGACAACATTTCTAAATGGGGATCTGAATGAAACCGTCCGTATGGCACAGCCGAAAGGTTTTGTCATGAAAGGTAAAGAAAAGTTGGGATGCCGTCTAAAGAAATCAATTTATGGGCTAAAGCAAGCTTCAAGATAGTGGTACTTGAAGTTTGATAAAACAATAAAAGAGTTCGGGTTTAAAGAAAATGTCGAGGACAATTGCGTTTACGCAAAGTTCAAGAATGGAAATTATATCTTTCTAATCCTGTATATGGATGACATCCTACTGGCAAGTAGTGATGTCAGTCTGCTACTAGAAACGAAAAGGTTCTTGTCCTCACACTTTGAGATGAAAGACCTTGATGAAACAAGATTCGTTTTAGGAATCGAAATTCATCGAGACAGAGTGAAAGGGATATTAGGACTGTCTCAAAAGATATACATAGAAAAGGTTCTAAAAAAATTCAGTATGCATAAATGCAGTGCCTCACCTGCACCTATAGTTAAGGGCGACAAATATGGGGAATTTCAATGTCCCAAGAATCAATATAAAATGGATCAGATGAAAATGGTACCATATGCTTCAGCTGTGGGAAGCTTACAGTATGCACAAGTGTGCACACGCCGTGATATAGCTTATGTTACCGGGTTGCTTGGGAGATTCCAGAGTAATCCAGGACCAGAATATTGGAAATTAGTAAAGAAAGTTCTGCGCTATTTGCAAGGAACAAAAGGCCTCATGTTGACATACAGAAAAACAGAATCTCTGCGTATCGTAGGATACTCAGACTCCGATTATGCAGGAGATGATAGAAAATCCACGTCTGGATATGTGTTTACCCTCGCCGGGGGAGCAATATCGTGGAAGAGTTGCAAACAAACCGTCATTACATCATCCACAATGTATGCTGAGTTTGTTGCATGTTATAAGGCTATGGGGCAGGTGAACTGGCTTAAAAAGTTCATACCTGGTCTAAAAATGGTTGATGATATATCTAGACCACTAAAGTTGTACTGCGACAATGAGCCAAGTGGTGCTGCCAAACACATTGATATAAAATATTATGTTGTGAAAGATAAAGTCCGAGATCAAATTATAAGTCTCGAGTATATAAGCACAGTAAAGATGCTTGCGGATCCGTTAACGAAAGGGCTTACCACCCAGCGTGTTCAAGGAACACGTAGCCGACATGGGGCTGAGGGATAGCCTGTGATCTTCGGACTGTAAGCGCCCAAAAGGTTAAAGAATCTGTTTCTGAATGGAGGCGTGTATTGTAGCTGTTAAGTCTATCGGCAGATAACCGTGACGATGAGGCATGCTCTGTGCATAAATCTATGGTGAAACGAGAAAAGGTAAATGGAAAGAAAAAGAAAAGTACAGGGTGAGATCAAGGGGGAGACTGTTGGATTGATCTCCCAAAGACCACTCGGACCCCAACGGGCCCGATGGGCCTACTCTCACACGCGCCCTGATTGGGGGCGTTCCAGCCCGTTCGTAGCTGGTGGGCCCCCGTCGCACTGCGCTATAAAGAGAAGGTGGGGGCCAGCGGTACGAGACAAGAGGATCACCGTCGCCGCCACCCCACCGACAGTCTAAACCCTAGCCGATCTAGTGGAAGCGCAGTAGCGGCGTGAAGACTCACCCACGGCTGTCATCGACACCGCCACCTCGTCCCCGCACTTCTCGGTCGCGACCCGAAGCCCGACCACCTCAAGGGTTACCCAACCCGTAACAATGGCCGGTTCATCTACTGCTCCCGCGATGCAGGGGCACGATGGTATGATAACCGGTTCCCCATCTCTTTTCTCCCTCTCTCTATCTCTACTTGTTTTAGATCTACACGACTTCTCCCGATCATTTCACGCGATAGTCGATCCACGGATGTAACAGGCTAGGCTTATCTCAGCCTGTGTCAGACTGCTAACACTCCAAGAGTCAAGAGCGTGCTTAAGAATAATCTGCTTGACCACCGCTGCAAGTATTTGGCATGTTCTGGTGCAGAAAGTATTGTGGTCTATATATACATGTAGTAACATGTTGCCTTATTATATAGTGGACAGAAACAGACTCAGTAGACTAGCTAGTACATTTCTACAAGAGAAGTACTCTTGTAGACTAGTACTCAAAATGACAAAATAATCCACTAATGCACTGGACCAATTCATTCACATTCATTACTACTACACTGGAGCAATTCATCACATTCATAACAAAAAATTAGGATCAGAAGACAAGTGGAGTAGAGACCCGTACGTGGAGCTAGCCACGAAGGGTGGAGTAAGGACTACAGATGGAGACGGGCGCCAATTCTTCTTACGGGAAGAGGCAGTGGAGGGAGGTGATCAGTGACGAGAGTCGCGACGCGAGAGTGACCGCCAATTCATCAGCGACGAGCCGACCGGTCTCTCCAATGACTGATGATTGATGTCTCTCACCACAGGTTAACTAACAGTCAGAGATGGCGTTCAACGACGACGGTTTGGTAGTCGAAACACGTGATAGGAAAAGATACACAAATTTATTTTCTGCGTGCGGACCAAAGCTGAACCGGAGGAAGAAGAAAAAGAGCCAGCCGTACAATCTCAATCCAACACCCTAGATTCATCTCGTCTGAAAAGAAAATCCCCCAATGCAGATCTTTGTACAGCAACCTGCCGTAGGTAGAACTGCATGCTATTCCTTCAGTTCCTCCCTCTCGGCGTGAGGTAGGCGCAGAGAGGGTCGAGCTTGTAGGCCGTGACGTGGACGGTGTCGACCTTGTCCTCGTCGCCTTCCTTGAGCTTCCAGGCGAACTCCTGCACGAACCTCGCGATGGACGTGCACGCGATGCTCGTCGCCTGCATGATGCCGGCGCAGACCCTCCTCCCCGCGCCGAACGCTATCGTCTTGTGCGTCTTCTCAGAGCTAAAGCTGCCGCCGTCCAGGAACCTCTCCGGCTCCCACTCCTCGGGCTCGTCCCAGTCCTTCTCGTTCATGTGGCACGCGTACACGTTGATGATCACCTAGCATGCAGGTTTGTGAATTAAAATACCACGCACGCAGCATTTAGGTAGCTAGCTAGATTGTTATATAAGTTGTTGCCATCGTTGTGCTTGTGTTACCTCTGTGCCGGCTGGAACGTCGTAGCCTGCCAAGCTGGTGTTCTCATGGACAAATCTTGGGAACAGTAGTGGAACTGGAGAGTGCCTCCTCAATGTCTCCTGGAACACGGCGTTCAGGTAGGGCAACCGTGGCAGGTGTTCCTCGGTGACTGTCTCGTTGCCACAGACCTCCCGAATTTCCTGGTACAGGCGATCCTGATGTTGGGCAGATTAAAGGAAGGAGGAAATGGGGGTAACGACAGTCGTCACCAAAGGCCGGCGTATCATGTCAGTACGTATCTATGGTTTTTTTTCTTCCCTCTGGAAATTGGAAAGTAAGTTTCAAATAAAGTTCTTGCCTGTTTTTCTGGTTTCTTGGCTAGCTCATACATGGCCCACTCGGTTGCGACCATAGTAGTATCTGCAGCTTCTAGGATTGCCTCCCATATCAGCATTGTCAATTGCTCATCGGTCAGCTCTTTATTTTCTGCTAACAGGTAGTCCAGATAGGACATCCTAGCCTGCATGCACTCTCTAGTTTTTAGTGATCTAAAGTCAAGAATAATTACCCTTTCTGATAAAAGTGATCTTTCTGTTTTCCCCCACAAACATTACTACTGTCCAAATATGATGACTAAGAAGTAAGAATTACCTCTCCGCGTGCAATTCTTTTCTTCTGCTGATTGACCAGGGCTCGCATCACTGCAGTTCGCCTGGCTTCTGTAGTAAGCACTCTTGTTTCAAAGCTCTTATTTGGAACCCAGCTGAGGTACGGGAAGAAGTCCCTCCAGTCGACCTCAAGAACACACCACATGAAGTCAAGCACAGTGGCCTGGTAGATCTCGTCCCTCGATATAACCTTCCCAAACTCTTCTACGTAGATCGAGCTCACGTCCTCACTCAAAGCCTGAATTTGCAGCACAGGTACGTTCTCAGTATGTGATCGAGGAGGCCTATCGATCTGAAGTTGTTCACCTAGTGTTACCAAATGCAGACTTACCTGAGTCACAGATAGGCCGAATAGCCCACTCGTGAAAACATCCCGAAAGTTGAGAGGAGAATTTGGGTCATCAGACACCATTGTGTGAAAAGTGCTCACCATGTTATCGATCGTGGTGTCCCTTGCGCCCCGAAATTGTTTCTGAAAATAAATTGCGCGATCGCATCAATTTTTTTAAAAAAACTTTCTCTGATTAGTATTTTGATGCACTAATGCTCATAACTAGTAGTTTATTTAAAACTGTATGGTTCTGGAATTGTTGTAAGCCATACCAGGGCAGAAGAACCCAGCAAGCTCATCACGATATGGCGCTTCCCATTTTTGTGGAAGTCACTGTCGTCGCTTCCGGCAACCATCTTCTTGTCACGACTGAGAATCGACACTGCCTTAGCTAGCTTCCGAGTAGATATGGATGAGAATTTTTCAACCATAGCCTGTAACAAGCAAGAGACAGGACAAAATATGTTAGTTTTTGGTCAAGCACAGTGTCATCACCTCACCTCCTTGATTGAGTTTTGCATCCCAAGCATAACCACTCAGATTTAAGCGGATATTATTAATATATGGCCCAAAAAGAATTTATATGTGCTTCATGGTAGAATATTATTTCAGACTACAGATTATTTATTTGAAGTTTATTAATTTTATCTTGGCGGTAAATGACTTTTTTTTTCAAGCAAAAGGGATGCTCATTAAAAGAGCCTGATACGTCTCTGTCATGAGAAAAGGATTCACGGTAGAAATAAAATTAAATCTGCTTTAGTCTGGGACTAGACAAATCTTCGTTTTGAAGACATAATAATTCTGTTTAACAAAGAACAAGATCTGGATTAATTAAGGCGTCATCAGCACTAAATCAATAGGACACCAATAAGCTAACCACTAGAAGAGCAAACAGTAAAATATCTATCCAGGATTTGCAACTCGCAAATATGGTCAATCCATTTATTAAAATGGTGGCAGAACACGGCTTCAACTTACCTCTTTGGCAACTTCGGTTGAATTGAGCACAAACGCAGAAGAAGCACCGGTTTTTATACTGTATATCGGCCCGTAGTCTTCTGCCCATTTCGTGAAGGCCTGCTGAGGCTTTTTCTCTTTCAACTGATGAAGGTTCCCAATAACAGGCAAACCAGGCACAGCTGCATGACCAGACCATAGAGGCAACCAAGATTTAGTACATATAATTTTTTTCTTGAAGAGGACTGAACTCGAAATATTCCTATTTGATGATGTGGCTGTAAGTCTGTAATACATAATAACAACTGCTTGCATAATTGTCAGTAAGCCAATAAGATCAGTTTAGTAGTTTCTGTCAGTTTTGTGGAAACTCAGAGCTATGAAAAACTCAATCAAGATCGGATGATTGTTTTTTTTGAAAAAAAAGACCCGAATGCAGCAGGCATCTACACGGGTACAGTGCAGCAATGCGAGGAGCTGGAGGACGTGGTCACCCACGCAACAAGCAGCAGTGAGGTCGCCATGACCATGATCACCTGGGGGCAAGTTGAGGCGGTTCTTGTTGCTGGCCCTCTCGGCGAGCGCAGCGACTAGACCGCCAACGGCGGCCACCGCCAGCACGGACTCCATTTCTCGGGTATCAGGACGTGCCGGCGTGTGGGGAGGGCGGAGCGGAGAGCGGAGCTGGGAGGCAGTGTCAGTGCGCGGCTACTTTTATACTGGTGAGCACGGCAGGACTAGTCCAACAGTCCACAAGTCGCAAGGCGTGAGAAGAAAAAAAGAAAAACACTGCTCCGGCGACACAAGCCTCCGAGGTGAGGAGTGGAGGACGACGACGACTAGTTTCATGGCTGGTTACGTTCCTCTGCCAGCCGATTCTATCGCGACGTTTCCTAAGAATCACAGGTTTGGTCAGAACACGTGGCAGGAAAACTGTGCATGATCAGTACCGGGCGTCCTACTAATTACCAGGCAATCGACACTCTGGTTTGAATTCTGGGAGAGGGTAGGCCTAGATTACTAGGTGGAGAAAAGAGGTTGAAAGAACATGAGAGGATGTGGATGCTTGGATCTGCTGAGTAGTACTCTCTTCATCTTAAAGATCCGGAATCACGAGACTGCGCATATGACATAGAATATTCTAGAACAAGGGATGAAGCATATTCTATTTATTGTAAAGTACTTAGATACGAGTAGAATTAGTTGATGCAGAAGGAAACTATCCGAACAGTACCCAGGTATGACTTCTAAGCTAGTATGGGTCTAGGATTCCATATAACCCTGTCCCCCTAGAGTATATAAGGGCGGGCAGACCCCCTTCAAACCAATCTACATCTAAGGCAATACAAACTACTATACATAATGCATGATATTATGCACATCGCGGGCCGAACCTGTCTAAACCTTGTGTTGCTTGCACTTTCGAGTCTTGATCTCGGCGACACCCTACCTTCCTACCACCTCGAGGGTATCTCTCAGTGGGCTTGGCGGTAAAACACCGACAGGATAACACCCCTGGAAAAATAGTTAAAACAAATAACTTCCCCAAAAAAATCCTAAATTACCGCTCAAAACAAATTTTATCCTGAGAAAAACTCTTCAGCTTCCGCACAGTGATACACCGAGTTGTTTCCTGCGCCCAGCCCTAACCATGGGAGCCAGACGAGCCATCGAAAGTACGCTGAGTGCCTTGTTGCGCCCAACCCTTGAGCGTGGGAGCTAGATGAGCCGCCAAAAGCATGCTGAGTGCCTTGTTGCGCCCAGCCCTCCAGTATGGGAGCTAGACGAGCCATTGGCGATGTGTCGAGCGAACTAGAGAGTTGTTGACAAAGCTCGATATGAAAAAAGACAATGCATACATTATGTAACATAATATGAAGATACCAAAATTTATTCGGTGTAAAAATAAACTTGTTGTGTCGAGCTCTTGTTTAGGCCATGTAAATCTCCTGAGTAGTCCGCCTATTACGTTTAAGCAACTGGTCCTATTTTAGCCGTTGCTCATAGTGTGTATGAGACCTTTGTCCTGTGTATGCGTAGAGGCGCTAGGCATGATAGAAGAGTCAAGGTTTCACGGATTAAGGCATGTGCTACCCGAGTAGATTAGCGACCGTTAAGAGAAGACAACGAATGCAGGAAAAAGTAGTCGTCGTTGCGACAAAGAGAATGCTCGTTGGCATGAAGTAGTCGGCGAGGGTTTTGAACCCTTCGGCAAGGAGAATGGTGTTGCGCATAAAGTAGGCCGCAAAATGTAGCTCTGGAGGGTTTCATGCCCATCAAGAGGCGTACAAAGATAAGTAGCCGATTTTGTAAAGAACAAGTCGGGAAAGGTCACATGAACAAGTCGGGAAAGGTATAAGTGACTTAGCTTGACTCGTGGGCGATTGCCGATGAAGCCGTAGCGCTCGTTGATGGATCCGTGAAGGTTTGGTGATGAAGCCCGACTAGTAGAGTTGATTCCGACTAGTTATTGACAGCGTGAGGCCCGCTCCCGACTAGTTTTCTAGTCGAGACAAGTAGTCGAAGTAGTCGCCAGCGGGTCGCCGAGCGTCCTCATGAAGTCGAAGTAGTAGCGGCAT
Source organism: Panicum hallii (assembly GCF_002211085.1). Taxonomy (NCBI): domain Eukaryota; kingdom Viridiplantae; phylum Streptophyta; class Magnoliopsida; order Poales; family Poaceae; genus Panicum; species Panicum hallii. The sequence goes on along the minus strand of NC_038045.1, from coordinate 7,695,514 downwards.
GTTGATGTTACGGCGCGAGCTGAGGTCGGAGTCCGAGTTGAAATATATCATCTAAGTCCTCACAGCTACAAATCCGAGCATTAGTACTGGGCGGGAACCCCCGGTTAGTACCGGTTCCCCGCCCGTGAAAGTGCATTTGGCCCCCTAAGTGGGTTTTGGTGTTGATGACATACAAAATTATGGAGCTAATGAGTTTATCGAGTTTTGGATAGGTTAAAATTCAATTCAATGAAATAGAGCAAGAAAAGATGCCAAATTTGCTTAAAGGATAGTGCTGGTCTTAAAAGAAGATCCTTACTTATTTTATATTTTGAATTTGAGTTTAGAAAACACCGTACTATTAAGAGGGATATGAATAGATAGCATGAATATGTCAAAGTGCTTATTTGAGATGCTAACCATCAAGGAGAGACACAAAATCACATACTTGTGCATCTAGTTTTCTGTCTGTTTTGTTAGAAGAAACTGGATTCTTCCGACAAGGGGTCCTCAGCCAGCTATTTTAAAATTGTCAGAAGTTCCGACTCTGTGTCGGAAGCTCCGACAATCACTTAACCAGTGCACTAACGGCTAGTTTTTGAGGCTTGGGTATTTATACCCCCTCAGCCCCCCTTCACTTGCTGTTAACCTAACCCGAGACAAACACCTCCAAGAGTAATTACTACTCCTCCTTAATCCCTTATTGAGCTAATCCTTTAGTTGATTTGAGCTAGGACTTAAGTGAGAGTAAGATTGAGGTGTGAGACTCAACCTTTTAAGTGAAAGGGTAGCCAAGTTCATCTCAAGAGCACTTCAAGCATCTTGATCCTTCGATTCACATTGTTACTCTTGAAGCTTGCTTCTAGACTGTTTGGTGTCGCCCGTGGAGCGTCCTCTCGTGTGTGTGCGTCCCAGAAAGTTTGTACTGCCCTTTCCTTTGTGGATTTCATAGTAAGTGACTCAATCCTCCTTTGTGGTTGATTGAGTGAGGTAAAGGGTTAGTTGAAGACCCGGCTCTTTGTGAGCTCCTCAACGGAGACGTAGCTTCCTTAGTGGAAGTGAACTTCGGGAATAAATCTCTTGTATCTTGTGGTTATTGCATTTACTTAGTTCTTATTGACGTAAAGTTTGTTTTCCGTCGATCTACGTACTCGAGTTGTTGTGTTTGCAAAGATCACCTGTAGAAGTCTCCTAGTATCATTGTGCAACTTTTGATTCAACCAGGTTCTGCAGTTTCAAGTTTAATTTTGAATTTCGTATAAGAACTTTAGTTTTTTTGGAAGTTCCGGTCTAGTGTCGGAAGTTCCGACCCATCGGAACTTCCTACGCACCGTCGAAAGTTCCAACACATTTAGTTGCTGCGAAGAATGTTTTAGATTTTTTAGGTACGCCTATTCACCCGCCTTCTAGACATCACCAAGATCCTTTCAGCCTGGTACAGCGTGGGCTGTACTAAAGTGTCTTGCATTTAGTACTAGCTGGTAACACCAGTACTAAACTGGTCGCCATGCAGGGCAGTTGGGGCGGCAGTACCGGTGTTACCAGCCGGTACTAAGTTCAGTTTTTTTTTGTATTTTGTTTGCTTATTTTTTCTTTCCTTTTCCTTTTTAGATTTAATTTGTATTCGTATTCATATTCTATCTGTATCCATCTACGTATAGCTAGCATTCATATTCGTATTCATATCTTGCATAGCAAAGACTACATATATATTAATTACATATATATATATACAGTTTATATACACTTCAAATATTACACTTGGGATCAAATATTACAAGGAGCCACATAAGTTGTTTCATTACAAGTACTTCAAATATTACTCTTGTTCATCGTCTTCCTCATTTTCATCCAGTTGACCCACATTTATCCTATGATCGGCATAAAATTCACCGGCGGGATTTATCACCTCATCTATCACGTATCCACAGAGTGATTCTTGAATTGTCCTGACTCTTTCCTGTTCTATGAGGTCTTCTTTTATTTTCCAAAACTGTCACATACAAATATCATTATTTTAAATCCATACATGTACGTAATTAAATGCAAGAAATTGTTATTAATTTGATACGTACATTGAAATCTTTTTATGTCATTTTCTTTAGGAGGGTAAAGTCGTGGATCCACTCACGTACGTAATAGTCACATAAGTTGTTTCCTTCCGCCTGTCTCATGCACTATATATAGATAGGTTATGAAATATTCATGATGTTTAAAGAAATGACACTAGGTGTACGAATTGTATTCATACCGGAAAGTTTGTCTTGATATAAAGATCACATGGCGTGTCTATGAATCCTATGTGCTTTTTGATGAAGCGAACCCATGCCTTCTGGAGGATGTCTATGAAGTTTTAATATTCTGTTATTGGCGGTGTCGGTACATACAGATAGGGGTACCTCCCGCTAGGGTGTCCAGGCCTTTGGCTTCTCATAATCCATGCTCCCCCTCGCCTCTGGGTCACGTGGCATACGGCCTCCGGGCCTGACAGCTGGGGCCGCGGTCTCCGGACCCTCCCCCGGGCTCCATGGGGTCCGGGGTCTCTGCACACCCAGGTGGGCGGGAGAGCTCTCGGGTAGCCCCTGCGGACCCGGTCTCCCCTGGGAGGTCCGGGGCCGCCACGTGTGATGACCGGACTATCACAGGCCAGCCCGCTCCGACCGGTCTCGGCGGCTCCGGGCCCCCCTTTCCCCGGGAAGGGGTCCGGTGCCGCCATGTGTTGCCCAGCGGGAGGGGCGGGGCTGGCCCCGCCGCGTGCCTGCGGCCGGAGGCCCCTTGCGGGTCGCCTCTCCACCTACCAGCATTTAATGCGGTAACTGTGTCGGGCGCGCCAAAGTCAAAAGGTGCGGCCTGCCACTGACACACGAGGCAGGTAAGCTGACACCACGGTAAGCCCGCCTGTTCTGAAGGCGGCGCGTCATGTCACCGTGCACAGTGCGCGGACTGTGTACAGTCCCGTCACGGCGCTGCACGCGTGATGATGGTCTGTAATAGGCAAAGCCAAGGCGTGCGCTGTAACAGTGCACACGCACCGAGCCAGCGCCGGCTCGCCCCCTGACAGGAGGTTCCATCCCAACAGTGACAGCACGGCTTCACTGTTGGGCAACGCTGGCACCGGACACTGTGCAAGACAAGGCTGTACACGGCCATATCCTGGCTGTGGATACGCACATCAACTTCTCGATCGAGAGGACTACGGAGAGGAGCTCGAGGAGAAGACCTCCTTATCTCTCGTAGAACGGCCCCTGTTGGCCGGGCCCACCTGTCGGGGTCCCGCACAGTGTAAGCACTCCCCTTGAACTATAAAAGGGAGAGTGCACTCGTTAGAAGACAAGGTTCAGCAATCAGAAACACACAAGCTTATGCTGCTTTCCATTCAGGCTCACGCAGCCAATACAACACCAAAGTGGAGGTAGGGTATTACGCTCCGGCGGCCCGAACTACTCTAAATCTTCGTGTCCTTCCTGCGTTCATCTGTCCACCGATCGAGCGCTCCTAAGTCTCCTCCAAACCCATCCTTAACTAGGATTAGGCGGGTGCTTTCCGCCACCCGGCTGGAGAATTCCTCCGACATTTGGCGTGCCAGGTAGGGGATTTAGGTTTGGTTCGCGTTAGATCAAAGAGCAAGGCCGCGATGGCACAGGGAAACGGTCACCATGACCTCCTGATTGGTGAAGAGGTGGCGTCCACAGCGCCACGCGCCTCTCGCCGCCTCGCCTCCAGAGCGGCTCCGCGTGTTGCTCCACCTTGTGCGGCGGAGCGGGCCTCAGTGGCCCAATCGGTGCCCGCACCGAGCGGGCCCCTCATGGCAGCCAGGGAGTTGCTCCGCAACCCCCCTGGGGAGGCGGCTTCGCCAGACGCGCACAGACAATGGCGTGATGACGTCGACCGTCTCCTCAACCTGGCACAGGCTTCCCCAGGCTCTGCGGGGGGGGGGGGGGGGGGTCTGTTTCCAGGCAGCGCCGTCGCCAGGGCGGCGCATCCGGTTCGGTGCACTCACCGTCCGTAAGGAGTGCACGGACCGAAGACCTCCGGGCGGAGCTCAACCGCAGGTATGCGGGAGAGGACGCCAGGGTCTCCATCGAGCGAGCGCGCAACCGACGGCTCAATATTGAGGGTCGGGACCTTGCGCCCGAGCTCGATGCGGCTGCGGCCAGGCCGCAAGGACTCCCTCAGGCACCGGTGTCGGGCGTGGGCTGCGCAGCGCTCGCAGACCACCTTCGCGCGGTCGCCTGGCCGTCCAAGTTTCGGCCCCACCTGCCGGAAAAATATGACGGCTCCACCAACGCATCAGAGTTCCTACAGGTCTACATCACCGCCATCACGGCGGCCGGAGGTAACGAAGCCGTCATGGCCAGTTACTTTCATGTAGCCTTGACCGGGCCAGCATGGACCTGGCTCATGAATCTTACCCCGGGAACCATCCAGTCCTGGGGTGAGCTCTGCGCACAGTTCACGGCGAACTTCGCCAGTGCGTACCAACAGCATGGCGTGGAGGCCCACCTTCACGCCGTGAGGCAACAACCCGGGGAAACCCTCCGGGCCTTCATCTCCCGCTTCACTAAGGTACGTGGAACTATCCCTCGTATCTCCGATGCATCTATCATCACGGCCTTCCGACAGGGAGTCCGGGACGAGAAGATGCTAGAGAAGCTGGCGACCCACCAAGTGGAAGCCGTCACCACCCTGTTCGCTCTGGCGGACAAGTGCGCCCGGGCTGCAGAAGGCCGTGCATGGCACTCTGCAACCCAGGCAGGTCCCGCTCAGATGAGTGGACCCAGTGTCGCTGCCCCCGGCAGCGGCAAGAAGAAGAACAAGAAGAACCGTGGCTTCGACAAGTCACGGATTGGGGGTCCGGCCGTTGCAGCTGCGACGACCGGGGGCCAGAACTCCCGTGGCAAGCGCCCGCGACAGCAGCGCACCGACCCCGGGTCGTGCCCTGTTCATCCAGGGGCTCGCCACAGCGCCACCGAGTGCCGCGAGATCCAGAAGCTCGCAGAGCGCCTCAGCAAGAGGCGAGACCAAGCCTCCAAGGAAGGCTCCTCCCCTCCGCGCCGGTCCGGCAAGGAGAAAGCCTCTGATGCCGACGCGGCTGCGACGGAGAGGGAGTTGGGGTATCAAGCCCCCAACAAAGACCTCAAGGGACTTTTCCAGCAGTCCGATTCTGAGTCTGGCGGGGACGAGCGCCGCAAGAAGCTGTACGTTATGTACGGCGGCAGTTCGGAGCTCGTCTCCCGGCGGGACGTCAAGGCCCTTCGCCGGGAGGTCCTCTCAGTGAAGCCAGGGGTGCCGAGAGCGGCGCCCCATCAGCGGTGGAAAGGCACCACCATCTCCTTTGGGCCATCTGATTGCCCAGAGAACATGGCGGGCGCCGGAGTGCTGCCGCTCGTTACAGCACCCACCATCGCCAATGTCCGCCTTCACCATGTGCTGATCGACGGAGGTGCCGGCCTCAGCGTCATCAGCTATGCAGCGTTCAAGCACCTGCAGATCCCGGAGTCCAAGTTGGCTCCATCACGCCCATTCTCAGGAGTGGGCCCGGATCCCGTATACCCGGTAGGGACCATCACCCTACCGGTTACATTCGGGACAGAGGACAACTTCCGTACCGAGAACGTGCAGTTCGAGGTTGCGGAAGTTAACCTCCCCTTCAACGCCATCATCGGCAGACCGGCTCTGTACCGGTTCATGGCCGTTGCCCACTACGGGTACCTGGTCCTGAAGATGCCTTCTCCGGCAGGCGTCCTCACCGTCCAGAGCGATCGTGCCGCTGCTGTTGTGGCGGTCGAAAAGCTCCATGCGCTGGCCACAGGACTTGCCCCTGTAGCAGGCGCCCAGGGGTCCGACTCCTCGACCTCGCGTGCCAAGGTTCCGGCCAAGGCACCGAGGGTCTGTCCGTCTGACAGGGACAACGTTCCCGTGAAGACCATCCAGGTCGGAGCGGAGACCTCCCAGACCACCCGCATCGGTGGCAACCTGGGAGAGAAATAGGAAAGCGCGCTCATCGCCTTCCTCCGGGCAAATGTTGATGTGTTCGCCTGGGAGCCATCACAAATGCCCGGGATCCCCAGGGAGGTGATTGAGCATCATCTGAAGATCCACCCCGACGCCAGACCGGTCCGGCAGAAACCACGCAAGCAATCCATCGAGCGGCAAAACTTCATCCGTGAAGAGGTCCGCAAGCTGCTGCAGGCTGGCTTCATCGAGGAGGTCTACCATCCTGTATGGTTGGCCAACCCTGTGGTGGTCCCAAAGGCCAACGGGAAGCTTCGGATGTGCATCGACTACACCAATCTTAATAAGGCATGTCCAAAAGACCCTTATCCACTCCCGCTTATAGATCAGATTGTAGACTCCACCTCCGGATGTGATTTGCTGTCCTTCATAGATGCCTATTCTGGTTTTCATCAAATCAAAATGGCTAGAGATGATAGGAAGCATACAGCTTTTGTAACAGTGGATGGGCTTTATTGTTATATAGTGATGCCTTATGGATTGCTCAATGCTCTACCCACCTTTGCTCGTGCAATGAATATCACTCTAGGTGATTTGGTTAGAGATATTGTGGAGGTGTATGTCGATGACATCGCTGTCAAGACTAGGGAGTCGTGTTCTCTATTAGAAAATTTAGCTCGAGTTTTTGACAAGTTACGGGCAACCTCCACCAAGCTTAACCCCGAGAAGTGCGTCTTTGGCGTATCCGCGGGGAAACTCCTTGGATTCCTGGTCTCCCACCGGGGAATCGAAGCCAACCCGGATAAGGTCCGGGCAATCGAGACAATGAGACCCCCTGCGCGCCTCAAGGATGTACAAAGGTTGACGGGGTCCCTGGCAGCTCTCAGCCGCTTCATTTCGAGGCTGGCCGAGAGGGCACTTCCCTTCTTCAAGTTGATGAGGGGGTCCGGCCCATTCGCATGGACCGAAGAGGCAGAGTGTGCCTTCCAAGAGATGAAGCAGTACCTTACCTCCTTGCCGGTCCTGGTCGCACCAGACCCAGGTGAGACACTGTTTCTTTATCTTGCAGCAACGACCAAAGTGATCAGCATGGTGCTGGTCACCGAGAGGTCCGAGCCTCTCTCGCAGGGGCCCCCCGCAGACCCCCCTGCAATAGAAGGAGGTCCGGCCTCCACCACTCCGGAAACTGGCCCTACTTCGGAGGGTCCGGCCGGGTCCCGACCCGGACAAGCGCTAAGCAGCCTGGGGGCCGACGGGAACCCAGCTGAAGCCGAAGGGTCTAATTCACCTGGCAGAGTCAGGACCATCCAAAAGCCGGTCTACTATGTCAGCGAGGTCCTTCACGAGGCAAAGGCCAGGTATCCCGAGACGCATAAGCTTCTTTATGCCATACTTGTTGCATCCAGGAAACTCCGCCATTATTTTCAGGCCCACAAGATTGTGGTGGTAACCTCCTACCCTTTGAGGGCCATCCTCCACAACTCCAACGCCACAGGCAATATCGCCAAGTGGGCAGCTGAGCTCGCAGGATTCCAACTCGACTTCCAGCCGCGCCACGCCGTCAAGAGTCAGGTCCTAGCTGACTTCGTGGCGGAATGGACACAAGCGCCAAGCGCCTCTGGGGGTCCGGACCATGGGACGGACCCCCCACGTCCGGAAGCCAGGGCCCCGGTGTTCACCGGACCCCACTGGACCCTCTTCTTTGACGGGTCCGCCCGCAGCAAGAGGGCCGGGGCTGGCGTGGTCCTCATCGACCCACGAGTCGAGCAATTGAAGTACATGGTGCACCTCGATTTTGAGGCCACCAACAACATGGCGGAGTATGAGGCCTTAATCTTTGGGCTCACGGCGGCTCTGTCCCTGGGGGTCCGGGAGCTCCTGGTCAAAGGGGACTCTCAGCTCATCATCAGACAAGTCCGGGGGGACTGTTGTTGCAACAACCCCCAGCTCGCAGCCTACCTCATTCATGTGAAGAGGCTGGAGAAGGACTTCGATGTGCTGGAACTGCAACATGTTCCACACGAAGGCAACACAGCAGCTGATGCACTCTCCGCGAGCGCATCGACTCAGGCACCCGTGCCGGAAGGCGTCTTCCAAAGGCGTCTGCTGAAGCCTTCCGCCCAGCCTGCCGAGTTGGACGAAGGGGGCCGGACTAGCACCTCGAAGCTAGCGATCCCGGCGGTGCTCCATCCGTGGTGCCCGCCAAGGGCCGTGTGGTCCCTTGAGGGTCCCGAAGACCTCAGGGAGCCACGCCCAGTTTCTCAGGAAGGTCCCGATGCATGGATCTCTAAGGTCCGGGACTACCTGAAGGATAATTACCTTCCTGAAGATCAAGCATCTGCTGAGCGCATTGTCCGGATGGCTAAGCGATACACGGTGGTAGAAGGGGATCTCTATCGCCGTGGCGCCAACGGCGTCCTCATGCGGTGCATCACCCAGGAAGTGGCCCGCGACTTGCTTGCGGAGATCCATGGAGGCGAGTGCGGAAGTCATTCTTCATCCCGCACGCTGGTTGGTAAAGCTTTCCGGCATGGTTTTTACTGGCCGACAGCACTCCAGGATGCAGCTGAGTTGGTAAGGACCTGTAAAGCGTGCCAGTTCCACGCAAAGTAGATACACACTCCAGCTCAGGCACTGCAGATGATTCCTCCCTCTTGGCCCTTTGCGGTATGGGGGTTGGATATCTTGGGACCTTTCCCTAGGGCCGTCGGCGGGTATCGGTACCTCTATGTTGCCATTGACAAGTTCACCAAGTGGCCAGAGGCAACCCCAGTGGTCAACATTACCAAGGCGTCGGCAACTGCTTTCCTCAGGTCAATTGTGTGCCGGTTCGGGGTCCCGAACCGGGTCATCACCGACAATGGGACCCAGTTCACGAGCCAGTACTTCCAGGAGTACTGTGAGGATATGGGCATCCAGCTCTGTTTCGCCTCAGTGGCACATCCCAGGAGCAATGGCCAAGCTGAGCGGGCCAATGCCGAAATCCTCAGAGGGCTCAAGATCCGAACCTACTGTGACCTTGAGAAGCATGGCGCAAGGTGGATTGAAGAGCTTCCGAGTGTGTTATGGGGGAATCGGACCACACCCAGCCGCGCAACAGGGGAAACCCCTTTCTTCCTGGTTTACGGGGCCGAAGCGTGCCTTCCCCCGGAGATCACCATGGGCTCTCTGCGAGTCCGGTCTTTTGATGAGGAAATGCAGGAACAGGAGCGTTGCCAAGACGTGGACCTCGTCGACAAGCATAGGTGGCGAGCAGCAGTCCGCAACGCACGGTACAACCAAGCGCTCCGGCGCTACCACCAACGGTTCGTGCGAAGTAGGGAGCTCCGGGTCGGGGACCTAGTCCTAAGGCGAATCTTGAACCGGGAGGGTATGCACAAGCTCTCCCCCAACTAGGAGGGGCCCTTCAAGGTGACAAAGGTGTGCCGACCCAGATCTGTTCGTCTGGCAGCGGAGGATGGAATGCAACTACCCAATCCATGGAACATTGAGCACCTCCATAAGTTCTACCCCTAGGACCTAGTCGAGAGGAATTTTTTCCTTTGTAATTGGTAGCACCAACGTGCGGGCCAGGGCGGTGGAGGTCCACCCTCGTAAACCCGGCCCCTGGCGTACGTCGCACAACTTTTCTGTGCCAATTCGTTAAGGAAAAAATTTGTTTCTCAATCTGTCCTTGATATCTATGCAATTCTGTTTATCCCTGTTTTCCGTTGCCCTAACCCCCCACGTGGTTTTTCGCGTCTGTGCCATACGAAGGCCCTGCCAAAGTTGCTACGCTATGTCTCTGCCCGGGACCTCTGTTTCACAGGAGAAAAGGAACCGGACCCCTGTGAACTGGCTTCAGGGAGACGCGCTCGCCCTTTGCTGGGGTCCAGGGTTGTGTAGCCGCTTAGCCTGGTTCCGTACCCTAAGCCTACACGCCCTGCCCTCCTAGGGTGAGCGCCGTTGTACCTCGAACCATGTACCAAGGGACCGGGACCCCTTTTAGCCCTCGAACATGGGTCCTAGAGCTCTGACTTGCTACGCAACTTAGGAGGACTCCGCTGGCCAGACCGGGAACCTGTGGGGACGTCTACTAAGCGTCGACCCTAAGTCATGTGCAGGACCTCAGTTCTATGGTAGCTAGTCCCGACCTATCGCGACTACCTCCCAGGGGGCCACGAGACCTCGGCGTGCCCAAAAGCACTTTGCAGATCGACAACCAGGAAAACAGCTAAGTTTTTCGCAAAAAGTAGACATATGGAATACTTAAACGCATTACTGAAAATGTGCACAACAATATAAAGTTATCTTACAATAACAAAAGTTATATTACAAAAGAAATAACAAAAAGATACTAGCACTACTGCTCTGGTGGTCCGGAGGCACTCCCACTCTCTGCAGGTTCGGGACGTCGCCGGAGGCGGGCCGCGACCAGGTCCACTGCCTCCTGGACTCCTTCCTGCGCAGCGGCTGCCGTTGCCCGGAGGGGTCCGACCAGGACGGGAGTCAGCTGGACGGCAGGATCATGGCTCCGGAAGCTGGTGAGGATGTACTCCACCATCTCCCGGGCAACTACTCGACCCTCTGCCTCCAGGAGGTCCTGGAGGCCGGCCTCCGCATCCTGTAGCCGCCTGGCGGTGGAGTCCAACAACTGGAGTGCGGCGCCATATGGTGAAGGAGCCTCCGGTACCCAGATGGGGTTGGCCCCGAGCGCTTCTAGCAGAGGGTTCACCACACCAACCCATCTTGTTAATTGGTTGATGCCGGCGCGCTGCTCTGCCAGGAGCCCCTCCACCTTGGCCTTCCTCTCCTGGAGCGCTGCCTCGCGTTCCTGGAGCCTCCGGTTCCCGGCTGCCAGCTCCTCCTCCACGGCCTCTTCCCGCTTCTGGAGCTCCTGCAGCCGGGCCACCTCCTCTGCTTCTCGGGCGGCCAGCTCTTCTTCTTTCTTTGCTGCCGCCGCCGCCTGATCCGCGAGGGCGGCCTGTTGCGCCTCGGCCGTTGCAAACGCTTCCCTCGCCGCGTTTGCCAGCTCCCGGGCGGCCCGCTCCCTGTCCGCCGCCGCCTCCTTCAGCCTCTCCACGGCGATCAGCCCCTGGAGAGCCTCTGTTTCCCGCCGTGTGGCCGCCTTCTCCCGCTGGAGCGCTGCTGCCTCTCGATCGCGCGCCTGCTCCAGCTCCTCCCGCAGGAGCTCGCGCCCCAGTACGAGCTTGGCGCACTCCTCGGCGTAGCGGGCGGAGACGGTGTTGATGCGGTCCCCCAGGCGGACCTCCCAGTCGGAGAGCCGCTGGCGCTCCGACTCCAGCTTTTCCCACTCCCGGCGCATGCCAGCCTCTAGCTCCTGTTGAGCTTGCTGGCATTTGGCTATGAGCCGGGGGAGAGGGACCTCCGCTGTGCTCGGGAGGAGGTGCCTTCCCAGCACCACCTCCGGTTCCTCCTCCTCTGCTGGTGGGGCGGCGCTGCTGGCAACTTCGGCGACCTCCGGTGCCGCTCTCTCTGCTGGCTCCGGTGCCGCCGCCTCTGTCGCCTCCGGTACAGCCACCTCCGGTGCCACGACCTCCACCGCCTCCGCTGCCTCTGGCGCTGCAGCCTCCACCGTGGTAGCGGCCCCCTCTGCTGCTAGCCCAGCTGGAGAGGGCCCGACCTCGACACCCGGCGCTGTCGTTGGCGCCTCGGTCGTTGCAGCGGACCTGGTGTCCTCCTCCTGGGGGGCAGCTTCGGGTCGTGGCGGTGTGGCGGCCCCCGGCTCCGGATCCATGGGTTCGGGGACTTCTGGAGCTGACTCTGGCAGGGGACCTGCCGGGGTCGGCGCTGAGGGTCCCGACGCTGGCTGGGGGCCGGACCCCCCAGTGGGAGCATCCCAAGACTGCGGCCTATCGTATTACCTGTATGGTTGAGGACCAGAGGCCAGGAGAGATAATGAAAAACTATGAGAAGGATGCTTACGTGTAGTCACACCACTCCCATCTGCCCCGGGCGGCCGGGGGGACCTTCCTCCCTGCCGAGGGCCCCCCGGACCTCTGGTGGGAGTACCCGGCCGTCGGAGCTTCAGATGGCGGCGGTGGGGACTACGGCTTGGCCTTGGGCGGTGGTGGTGGCGTCGCCGGTCGCCGTCCTGGTGGTGGTGGCGATGGAGTCTGCTGCCTCGGAGGAGACCGACGCGCCTCCTCCGGTCCCCTCTCCGTGTGCCGGTGTTGTGGCGGAGGTGGAGGAGCTCCACTCTGCTCCTCTGCCCCCGCCGTCCTCTGGCGTTTGGGCGCCGGCTCCCCGACAAAAGAGCCGTCGCCACGCTGGAGCCTCCAGGATTTCGACCCCTCCGGGTGGTCTTTCTGCCGGTGCTCTGGCGCCGGCGCCTTCTCCTTTCCTCTCCCGCTGGGGGCCGGACCTCTGGGCCCCGGCACCCTGGGACCTTCGACGGCGTGTTGGTGGCGGACCGGTGTGGAACCAGGGATCTGGAGCCCGCGGTTGGGATCGCCCCCCAGTTGCCGGACCGCCAGGCCGCCCTCGTCCAGGGTCGGCATCGACGCCAGGACCGATGACCGCAGTGCCTGGTCCTCGCACAGGGCCTTCACCCCGCTCGGGAGGACCAGGGACTCTGGAACGAACGCCTCGCCGGTCATCGCCTGGATCGCCGCCTCCAGCTCCACCCTGGTGAAGTCGCCGCCGGGCCCGCGCGTGATCCTGCAGCAGTCGTTTAGCCCCGTGTACACGTAGGCCATCCGGGACCGCTGCTGCAGGGGGGCGATTCGCCGCTTCAGGAAGTCGCCCAGCACCATCATGGAAGTCAGGCCGCTCCTAGCCAGCTTCTTGATCCGGCTCAGTACCGGGTCGAGCTCCACCGGTATTGTTGGCCTGGCCTTCCACGTGCTCCGATCGCTCTGGGGACCCTCTGCCGGCAGTTCCAGGCGGTCGTGGGGGTCGTGGAGGGGAACCTGGCCGGCCCTGACCTTCCCGGCGTTCGCCGGCGCGGTCCACCCCAGAAGGCGCCGCACCGCGTCCAACTGTTCCTGGCTCTGGAAGCGGCGCGGGAAAGGAAGCGAAGCCATGGTGATTTTGGGGTGGATTGCGAAGGAGCAAGGAAGAGAGAGGAGCCGGGCGCAAGGAAGCCGATCGCGAGAAGGGATGCGGAGACGAAAGGGCGCTACGACGTCTGTTGTTGGCAAGAGCGAAAAGGTAGCCGTTCCCTTCGGCGCATACCTTTTATGCAAAAGGCTGCTCCCACCTTAGCGTCCTGCGGCGACCGAGGAGAAGTCGAGCGGTCGCCAGCGCCGCCTTCCCCTTCCCTCACACTCTATGACCAGTGGGCTCGGGCCCACCAGTCATTGGCGTGGGTGCTGGAGGGTCGTGGAAAGGGCAGAATCCGAACCGCCCGAGCCGCGCGACGGGCTCGAATAAGACAAGAATCTGAACCGTCTGATGCGCACGGTGCGTGCGGAGGACGGGCCCCTCGGGGATCCCGCTACGGACGAAAAGGACATCCATGTCCTCGCCCGGCGGGAACGAGCTGTCCACCCGGCGCGATGCTGGGATTTGGCCCCACCTACGGGTTCATCCCTCTCCCAAGGTGGGCCCGGGGGCCTCTGTCGGTACATACAGATAGGGGTACCTCCCGCTAGGGTGTCCAGGCCTTTGGCTTCTCATAATCCATGCTCCCCCTCGCCTCTGGGTCACGTGGCATACGGCCTCCGGGCCTGACAGCTGGGGCCGCGGTCTCCGGACCCTCCCCCGGGCTCCATGGGGTCCGGGGTCTCTGCACACCCAGGTGGGCGGGAGAGCTCTCGGGTAGCCCCTGCGGACCCGGCCTCCCCTGGGAGGTCCGGGGCCGCCACATGTGATGACCGGACTATCACAGGCCAGCCCGCTCCGACCGGTCTCGGCGGCCCCGGGCCCCCCTTTCCCCGGGAAGGGGTCCGGTGCCGCCATGTGTTGCCCAGCGGGAGGGGCGGGGCTGGCCCCGCCGCGTGCCTGCGGCCGGAGGCCCCTTGCGGGTCGCCTCTCCATCTACTAGCATTTAATGCGGTAACTGTGTCGGGCGTGCCAAAGTCAAAAGGTGCGGCCTGCCACTGACACACGGGGCAGGTAAGCTGACACCACGGTAAGCCCGCTTGTTCTGAAGACGGCGCGTCATGTCACCGTGCACAGTGCGCGGACTATGTACAGTCCCGTCACGGCGCTGCACGCGTGATGATGGTCTGTAATAGGCAAAGCCAAGGCGTGCGCTGTAACAGTGCACACGCACCGAGCCAGCGCCGGCTCGCCCCCTGACAGGAGGTTCCATCCCAACAGTGACAGCACGGCTTCACTGTTGGGCAACGCTGGCACCGGACACTGTGCAAGACAAGGCTGTACACGGCCATATCCTGGCTGTGGATACGCACATCAACTTCTCGATCGAGAGGACTACGGAGAGGAGCTCGAGGAGAAGACCTCCTTATCTCTCGTAGAACGGCCCCTGTTGGCCGGGCCCACCTGTCGGGGTCCCGCACAGTGTAAGCACTCCCCTTGAACTATAAAAGGGAGAGTGCACTCGTTAGAAGACAAGGTTCAACAATCAGAAACACACAAGCTTATGCTGCTTTCCATTCAGGCTCACGCAGCCAATACAACACCAAAGTGGACGTAGGGTATTACGCTCCGGCGGCCCGAACCACTCTAAATCTTCGTGTCCTTCCTGCGTTCATCTGTCCACCGATCGAGCGCTCCTAAGTCTCCTCCAAACCCATCCTTAACTAGGATTAGGCGGGTGCTTTCCGCCACCCGGCTGGAGAATTCCTCCGACAGGCGGCCTCTTTCCGTCGAATACCACAACTCAGGCTCGATCAATCTCGATACTGTGCAAGATCCAGTGATAGCTGTTGATACACATATACAGATTAAATGTTGGATATACTTATTATCAAATTGAAGGGATGAAAACAGAGTTGAAGTACTCACTTGGAGTTGCACTATTCTCATTTATAACATCCGGGTCCATGAAGCCGATCTGCTAGTACCCCTTTCTTCGGCATTCTTTCACCTTCATCCTACACGATACAAAAAAAAGAGGGGATCTGAATGCAAATAAGTAGTTCAGCTATAATATAGAAATGAGAGGAAACACTAAAATAGGAAATACATTGACGAGGGACCCTTCCAGGGCATCTTGATGGTATAGAAACCAAAGACTCATAGACGCGATCCATACGTCAGCTAGCCCCTGATGTAAATTGCTATCTTTAACCTGAGCTATGAACATTACATCTCCATCTGCAGTGGCCCTCATGTACCATTCATGCAATTCACGCATTCTCATTGGTAGCATGTTCAGCAACTCAGGCCACATAAGAGGTTCCCCCATTACAAATGGTTTTCTTCTTTGCCCTAGGTGAATCGGGATTGGAACCTCCCCTCTTAGTTGAGCTTTTGTGAGTTTCGTTTCTGCCACAAACTCGACCGTAGTTTCATCCTGTTTTGAAAGCACTTGGAGTGGAGGTATCGATTGTTGGGGTTGTTCTTCGAGCTGGGGAATGTTTTTGCCCCGACAATTACTCTTCTCTGATAAGACTTTGTGATTGAGTGGTTGTAGTCTGACAGTGTTTCTTTCTTACTTAGTTGGCACATGGTTATGAAGAACTTCTGCCCAGCTGGATCCACTGGTTGCTTCGGCTCAAGCTTCCTTAGCGCAAATTGTTCTCGAACCTCCTTTCTCACATGCTCATTCAATTCCTCTTGAGTTATTTCGTATGCTAACTTCGGACGTGGAGACTTCTCTTTCTTCTTAGCTGGGTTCTTCTTCGCCTTAGGAGGTGGTAGTGGTGGGACCCAAGCCTTTGCATTCTTCTTCGCCTTAGGAGGTGGCGGAGAATTCATGCTGGGGTCCCTTGGAGTGGGTGGTGACTGCGGATCCATGCTGGGGTCCCTTTGTGCGGGTAGTGATGGTGGACCTATGCTGGGGTCTCTTTGTGCGTGTGGTGACGGCGAACCCATGCTAGGTGTTGGCGTTGGCGATCTTGGCCTTGGGCTCTGAGCCGATACTGCGGGATCTGTGGCTCCATACGGAAATCTTATGTAGCGCTTGAGGTCTTCCCATCCTTTCTTGACCCGATCAACCATGAATCTAGCATATCCTTCAGGAATCGGCACATCATGAATTGTCCCACCTTGGACAGGTACTTCGGCAATACTGTGAGCCACTAATTTGACCATTTTCCTCTGCTGGTAAAGAAGCTCGCAGGGGGTCCTCACAGTGATGTCGTCCACAGGGTAACGTTGTTGGTTGTCCATAACCATTTCAGTTCGGTCTCCACCGGCCGGATGCTCCGTGGAAGCGATGCTGCTACGACGTTGAGTGCCGGGGCTGCTCTCCATATTAGGAGCTGAAGGAGCCTCTTGTAGTTATTGGCTAGCTACCATTGCACCTTCAATCAAAGCTACTCGTTCTTCTATGGCATGCATCTTCTCTTCATGTTCGGCCTGAAGCCATGCTTCCATGGAACTACGCCCATGCCTCGAACCCATCCTCTATGTTATGGTGTCCCAAGAGCGTATGTTAGCTCGTGTTGCTCTTTGCCAGGCTTCAAAGTGCCTTTGGCAATAGTCTTTAGTGCCGTATCGAGCCTGTCAGCTGCTTCTCTTATTTGATCGATAGTCACGAATGATCCATCTTCCATGTTTAGTGTGCCTCCATGAGCATAGAAGAAATACTATGCTCGCAATGGTCAATTGAAAGTTGCCGGTATGATTCCTCTTGATATTAGGTCTTCTTCCGTCTTCTGTCATTTCGGAATCGCCGAAGAATAACCTCCTTGGCCAAGATGATGGAAGTGCTTCTTCTTGCTCGCATTGTCTTTGCTCCCACTTGTTCGCTCCTCGCTATCCTTGGACAACTTGTACTGCACAAATTCATCCTAAAAGGGACATTGCTTCTTGTAGTTATTCTCAAAGTCTGGCGTGAGGCCCTTTTTGATGTAGTCTTTGTTCAAGTTTTTCTTGAACGTCTGGAAAGCAATAGCCATCTTCTTCATGACCAATCCTTTAGGACTTTCTCTTTGTCCTCTGGAAAATTGTCACACCCGGTTTGGAAAAGGTAATGGAATGCTTCCTATATGTCCGCCAGGACCAAGTTCCTCATATATAGTAGACGTCACAAACGAATATCCGAAACAATGCATTAACAAAATAGAGTATAATGGTACTTTATTACATGACCGACAGTCTTAATCTTAAACGAATAAATAAACATCAATAAATGGCAGCGGACTTCAACTTCACAGGCAGATGACTGGGAGACATACGCCTAGTATTCTTCAAAATCTTCGGGGAACACCAGACGATTATCTTGCTCTGAGCAGCATTGTTTTTAATAATGCAATTGTAAGTACACTTATGGTTGGTACTCAGCAAGTGGAGTAAATTATATGACATGCAAGGCTATGATCAAGGAAAAGCTGACATGGTTTGACTGCAATAAGCATTTTTAGTTGGTCAAGTTTTAATCAGGCAAGTATTAGCTAAGTGTAAGTATATACCAACCCTTAAACAAACTATCTGAGGTAAATTAATCCACAACATACATAAGTAATAAACAAATAAAGAACATCGATTTAGATCATCTTTAGGACAGATTATCATGTGAGTGTCCAAGCCGCTTTTAACCATGAGCACGGCTGATATATCAGTTTTTACTCTGCAGAGGTTGTACACTTTACCAACAGCTCGTGTTTCCCTTGATGCCCGGGTTTGCAAGGCCCTTAAACACTTCCAAGGTGAGTGGCAGGGATTCACTACGAGGCCTTTACAAAGATTCCCTAACTTATGACAATCCGCTAAGGTTTCAAGTCAAAGCGGTCATAACTCTCCCTAATAAGGAAACGCCTTAGCCAAGGACCACATATAACAATATGCCTCAAAAGGACCGAGCTATACCCCAACGATGCAACCACTCTTGCTCTTTTGGACTAAAATATGATTAAGGACCACTTGCCTTGGTTAACAAACTGCTGCTGCTCGGGAACGTCTTCGAAGCTCGGGTCTTGCGGACCCTCGAACCGCGTATCGTCTATCGTAGCACACAAATACATACAAGAAAATAAATACAATAAATAAGAAACAGTACATCAATCCATATAAACAGAACAAAATAATATAACAAAGCTACTGCATATGTCGTAAGGATCGCGTGAGCGCAAGAATCGACGAAAACGGAGTTAAAATGGAGAAATTAGGGCTAAAACATGATCCTAGTGGCTTATTTGTAGAAGATTTGAAACTAAAAGTGCTCTGACAGAAGAAACCGAGGGCTAGATCATAATTAAACCTTAGACTTAGGGGTTAGATTGTAAAACAGAAAGATCTAGGACTGCGGGTTCTATATTTGAAAAAGTCAGGGGCCCAGTCAGAAGAAAAGGATCTATTCGTGAATACTTTTGAACTAACATGGATTGCGGGTCAATTTTCAGAAAACTTAAGGGCTAAACCATAAAAAGACCATAGGTTTGACCGGTAATAGATTTGTTTGACTCGGGTTGGATTAGATTCAAACCATTGGATGTAGATCCAACGGCCAGGGATGCGGGGACTGTGCGAAGCGGCGGCGGGGGAACGCCGGCGGCGGGTCAGGCGACGGCGTGCGGCGGAGCTTCACCAGGAAAAACGCGATAACGCTTTCCCAGCCATGGCTAAGGCTTGGGTCTGGACTGGGAGGTAGCATGCACAAAGGGGATTCCAATTGGGGGGGTTAAGAAGGTGAGACGACGGCTGTAGACGGCGGCTGGCGGCGAGAGGCGGCGCGGGGCGATGGCGAGCGTGCGGCCGCACGGGAAAAGCGGGGAGAGAGGGTTTAACTGGCCGAGGAGGGTCCTTACCCCCTGACGGAGCTCCTGCTGCTCATGGGCGATGGCGGGGAGCAGTGAAGCAGCGGCGCGGCGAGCTCCCGAACGCGACGGCGATGGCGGTGGCGGAGGAGCTCGGGTTGCTAGGGTTTGCGGCAGAGGCGGCGGCTGCGGTTGAGGTGAGGATCTAGGGCGCGGGCGGCGCCTTAAATAGGGGTGGCGGTGGCTCCTGGGCGTGCGGGCCTGAGGCGGATTACGGCGGGGACGGCACGGGGGCGGACCGGACTCGGACTCAGGTCCGAGTCTAGCTCGGGGAGGACGACGAGCCTGACAGGCAGGCCCCGCTTGTCAGCGCGAGGGGGAGAAAGAGAGAGGGGCGCGCGCGGCGGGTTGGGCCGGGGTGCTGCTGTTGGGCCGCATGCGAGAGAGGAGGGAGAGAAAGGGAGAGGGAAAGGAGGCCGTGGGCCGGGCCGCAAGGGGAGAAAATGAAGAGAAAATGAAGAAAGGGAGGTGGGCCGGCCCAAGAGAGAAAGAGAGGGAGAGAGAGAGAAAGGAATACAATTCAAATGCTTTTGAAATTGAATTTGAAATTTAAATTCAAGTAGAAAACAATCAATAAAATAATGCATGGAGGCATGAAATGCACAAATCCTATGTTTCCCTATATTTCTTTTTATAGATAAATAAAATACTATTAAATGGAGGTAAATGTCCTAAATTCAAAAGAATTGGAATGAAACCTTATGAATTCTAAATAGAATCTAGCAAAGTTTGTTTAAACTCCTAGTTTTAAAATTAGGGTATTACAAACCTACCCCCCTTAAAAGGAATCTCGTCCTCGAGATTCGGTTGGGCTAGCAAAGAGCTGGGGAAATTCTGCCTGTAACTCATCCTCTCGTTCCCAAGTAGCCTCATCCTCTGCATGGTGACTCCACTGAACCCTACACATCCGTATCCTCTTACTCCGGGTAATTCTCTCCACTGTGTCCAGTATTTTGATTGGGTGCTCCGTATAAGTCAAATCATCCTGCACATCCAGTTCCTCCAGCGGCAACTGTTCCTCGGGTACTCTCAAACACTTCTTCAACTGTGATATATGGAACACGTTGTGCACGTCTGACAATCGCGTAGGTAACTCTAGTTGGTAAGCCACCTCGCCTTTCCGTTCTAAGATCCTGAACGGGCCAATGTAATGAGGTGACAGTTTCCCTTTGACCTTAAATCTGCGCAAACCTCTGATAGGTGATACCTTCAGATACATATAGTCTCCTTCCTCAAAAGTCAACTCTCATCGCCGAGTATCTGCATAACTCTTTTGCCTCGACTGAGCCACTTTCAAATTCTCACGGACAACCTGTACCTATCTTTTAGCCTCTTTAATGATCTCAGGCCCGAACAACTGACTTTCTCCCGTCTCACTCCAATACAATGGAGTTCTGCACTTCCTACCATACAATGCCTTGAACGGCACCATCTTCAGACTGGCCTGATAACTGTTATTGTAAGAGAACTCTGCGAACGGCAAGCTCTAATCCCAACTGCCTCCCTATTTTAGGGCACAATCCCTAAGCATATCTTCCAACACTTGGTTGGTCCTTTCCGTCTGCCCATCAGTCTGTGGATGATTCAACTTTGTGTTCATTGACTCATGCAACTTTTGCCAAAACCGAGATGTGAACTGAGTGCCTCTGTTTGACACTATCTTCTTAGGTACCCCATGCAAACACATAACCCAAGAGATGAAGTGGGCCACCTTGGTCAGTCGATCCACTATAACCCATATGGAATCATAACCACCTCGTGTGTGTGGCAATCCCATGATGAAATCCATACTAATCTCTTCCCATTTCCATTCTGGCACCTTCAATGGTTGTAACAAACCAGCTGGCCTCTGATGCTCTGCTTTGACCCTCTGACACACATCACACAGTGCCACATGAGCTGCAACATCACGCTTTATACCATACCACCAATATATCTTCCTCAAATCCTGATACATCTTGGTACTACCCGGATGGATAGAATAAGCTGAGTCATGGGTTTCCTGCAAAATTTTCTCCCGAAGGTGATCCACATCGGGCACACATATCCTCTTTCTGAACCATACTGTCCCCTGTTCATCTTCGGTGAAGTCAGGTGCCTTGCTTACTTCTATCATCTCCCTTATCTCCTGTATCTTAGGATCCTCAAGCTGACCTTTCTTTATCTCTTGCTCGAGGGTCGGCTCTACTTCTATAGTGATTCCTTCCGTGTGAGCGACGAACCCTAGATTGAGCCGTTCAAACTCTTCGCACAACTCCCGAGGCATCGGGCTAACCATGATCGCATTCACATGACTCTTGTGACTCAAGGCATCATCAACCACGTTTGCCTTCCCTGGATGATAGTGTATCTCCAGATCATAATTCTTGATGAGCTCTAACCATCTTCGCTATCTCAGGTTAAGATCATTCTGAGTGAAAATGTACTTCAGACTCTTATGGTCGGTGTATATCTGACATTTGTGACCCAACAAATAATGCCTCCATATCTTCAGAGCATGTATCACTGCTGCTAACTCCAAGTCATGTGTAGGATAGTTCTGCTCATGTTTTCTCAACTGAAGGGACGCATATGCGATCATGTGTCCCTCCTGCATCAACACACAGCCAAGACCCTGCTTAGAAGCGTCACAATAGATATCAAAACTCCTGTGAACATCGGGCATAGCCAACACCGGTGCGGTTGTCAATCTTTTTCACAACTCATCAAAGCTGTTTTGGCATGCCTCTGACCATACAAACTTCTTGTCTTTCTCTAGTAGCGATATAAGGGGTTTCACTATATTAGAGAAGCCTTCTATAAATCTCCGGTAATATCCCGCGAGTCCTAAGAAACTTCGGATCTTCGACACTTTCGTGGGCAGCTCCCAATTCAGCACATCTCTGACCTTCCCTGGGTCCACTGCAATACCTCCTCTGGTGATAACATGACCAAGGAACGAGACCTGCTTCAACTAGAATTCACATTTGCCGAGCTTCGTATACAACTGGTTATCCCTGAGTTTCTGCAAAACAAGTCTCAGATGTCCCTCATGGTCCTCCTCATTCCTGGAGTACACCAAAATATAATCGATGAACACCACCACAAACTTATCAAGATACTCCATGAGCACCTTATTCACCAGATACATGAAGTAAGCTGGAGCATTAATCAACCCAAATGACATGACTGTGCATTCATAAAGCCCGTATCTGGTAGTGAAAGCTGTCTTAGCAATATCTGAGGGTCGTATCCTCAGCTGATGATATCCGGACCTCAAATCAATCTTGGAGAATACCCTAGCTCCCTTCAATTGATCAAACAGATCTTCTATACGAGGCAGTGGATACTTATTCTTGATGGTAACCTCATTCAAAGCCCTATAATCAACACACATCCTCTGTGTACCATCTTTCTTCCCCACGAATATCACGGGTGGTCCCCAAGGTGAGGAACTAGGATGAATGAACTGTTTATCTAACAATTCCTTCAACTATTTCTTAAGTTCTTCTAATTCACCAACTGACATTCTATATGGCCTTTTAGCAATAGGTGCAGTACGAGGTTGAAGATCTATGATGAATTCAATGTCACGTTCAGGGGGCATACCTGGCAAATCATCAGGGAAGACATCCGGGTACTCGCAGATAACTGTGATGTTCTCAATCGAATCTGCCTTCAACTGATTTACTGCATAGTCTGCTGCCGATGGAAGTGTTGCAATGAACTCGAATCTTTCACCTTTTGGGCTAGTGAGAAGTACAGATCTTTTGGCACACTAAATCACTGCATCAACCTTGCTCAGCCATCCCATCCCGAGTATGATATCTATTCCCTTGGAATCCAGCACCACAAAATTTTCACGAAATTCGCTGCCCACAATCTTGAAACTAATGCCTAAGCATTGATACATGGCTTTCATATTTCCCCCAGGTGAACTAACTAGCATGTGGTTGGGCATGGAATGCACGGGTATGCCATATTTTGCAACAAACTGAGCAGAAATAAAGGAACACGATGCCCCAGAATCAAATAAAACAGATGCAGGTGCTGAGTTGATGAGAAACATACCGAACATAATGTCCTGAGCCCCCTAGGCGGTCTCCGCGGCCACATGATTCACACGCCCACGGATGAAGTTCTGTTGACCCTTGTTGCTCTGCGGCGTCTGGTTGTTATTCCTGGGCTGCTGCTGATGTGGAGTCTGCCTCTGTCCACTGTTGTTGAACTGGCCCGCTGTGTTCTGAACATTCCTCTTGGGACAGCCGTTAGCATAGTGTCCCACTTCGCCACATCTGAAGCAAGTATTACCACCGGTGGGAGCAGGGGCATTGTTCCTCATCGGTGTACCCGTAGGAGTGCCCTGCCGATTCTGCGGAAAGTTGGGATGCTGCACTGACTGACCGACATGCTGAGCTTGCTGCTGCGATTGACCCTATTGGTTGAAGCGCTGGTACTGACTCTTCCCGTAGTTGACATTCTGTCCTCCGGGGCGGAAAGGTGTTCCTTGCGGGGGCGTATAACAAGGGCAGGAATTGTTGTTGATCTGCCCCGAGGACTCAAACTTTCTTTTATGCTCACCCATCTCCTGACGAGCATGCTCCACCACGATAGCATGGTCTACCATTTTCTGGAAATTCTCGAAAGTATGCACCATCAGCTGGTACTTGATAGGACCACTCAGACCCTCCCTGAAATGATACTGCTTCTCTTCATCATCGGCTACATCTGCGGGAGTGTAGCGAGATAACTGGTTGAACTTGTCCCAGTACTCACTCACAGACATAGACCCCTGTTTCAGCGCAAGAAACTCCTTCTTCTTGAGCTTCATCAGACCCTTAGGTATGTGGTGCTTCCGGAACCGATTCTTGAACTCCTGCCGGGTGATGGTGTTAGGAGTGTCGTGGGCTGCGGTGTAAGCATCCCACCAATCTACTGCGGTCCCTTCCAATCTGCCTGATGCATAAAGAACCTTCTCTCTGTCAGTACACTAGACGATGTTCAGCATCTTCTCCACCATCTTGATCCAGTCAACAACATCTAGAGGATCAGATGAGTGAGAGAACGAGAGAGGTTTGTGGCTCATAAACTCTCTGTGCCTGTCTCTTGCTGGAGATGGTGGAGGTGGTGGAGCTTGGTTCATCTGAGCCTGCATGTTGGCGATAGTGTTCACCATATTGGTAAGCAGCTGAGTCTGGGCGGCGAGAAACTGCTCCATCCCTGCAGGTGGCGTTTGGTGTGATTGACTTGGCTGTGGATCGGGGTTGGTGTTGTTGCTCGTTCCCTGTCGCGGCACTACAGGCTGATCAACTCCTGACCCGGACCTAGTGTTCACCATCTGATTGGTTAGAAAAATAAGACTCATGAAATTAATCATGGAAAAAAGGTATGAGCAAGGATAAGATAAAGATAGTAAAGAAAATAGATAACCCGAAGCTCTTACTAAACTATCTACTTGTATTAATAACTTGATATAATTGTGGTCATTACTCCATAATTTATCGCAATCATTACAAAGATCTAAATCACATTGTTTTCACAAAACCAAGCATACTTTCTCATTAATCTAAATTAACACACTATTAAGACCGTTCGGGCTAGCGATTACAAAAGAATCTTAGAAAACTTTTACCTAAAAAGAAAATATACTCCTATCTTAATTCCTAAATCTATCCTCTCTAACGATAGTGGGTGCGGTAGCCAGGCTCTCCATAGTGGACGCGCTTGCGAGGAGGTGAGTCTGGTAGGTACTCCCTCGGCTCGTCGTTGTCGTACTCCGGGGGTGACTCCGGATCTTCCCTCAGCCGAGCCTCCAGAATTGCCTTCTCCCGGATGGTCTTCCTCAGCTTCCTCTTTACCTCTTGGATCTCAGTTCCAGCAGCATCCAGGTCCGTACTGAGGGCAGCGACCAATTCCTGCGTAGTGTCCATAAGCAAGCTCCCTATCCTAGGGGGTGGAGAAGGGATCCGCGCACAGGTGGCTCCCCTCAGGCGCCGTGGGAACAGCTGGAACTTATTGCCCTGAAGTTCCTCCTTGTAAGCGTGGTAGAGAAAGTAAAGCGCTCTCCTGGCAGCTGCACTGGTTCCTGCGTCAAAGGTCCTCCTGGGCTCCTCATCAATGTGCTTGGAGTACTCCACCCGGCAGCCAGGTCTCTCATCCAGAACACAGATCACCACTGCCACCAACCACTCCTCCTCCTGCTGTGCATTCTTGAACAAGTGAGCTTCGTAGCGTGGCATCAGCGGGAAGCCAATCCTCTGCATGGCCCTCTAGAGAAGCGCGGGCTTGGGGCGACAGCTGGCTCCGGGTCATCATCTAGGTCATCGTCACCGCCATCGGGTGCACCGGAGTCGTCGTCACCATCTTCACCCTCATCTCTGCCAGCGGCACCTGGATCAGCACCATCTCCTCCTGTAGGGCCCTCATTGCTGCCACTTGAGACCTCAGGATGGTCCTCCGGCAACTCCATGGGCTCCTCCTCAGTGTCCGTGTCCACCCATCCCCCATTAGGATGGTTGTAGTAGTAGTTGTCCTCCTGGTCAGACACTTCCTGCGGGTGATGGATCGGATGCGGCGGTCCACGGGTGCTTTTGCGGGCGTTTTGCTTGTTTCTGGCCATCTATAACAAAAATGAGGGTAGCGCAAGAGAGGATATTTAGAAAATGCTATGGGTGACCTTAAAGCAAGATTGCATTTTGTAGAATATCAGCACACTTGGAAGACAAGCATGAGTTCAAGGAGGAAAATGTAGTGATATAACCAAGAAATAAGCAGTTTTCAAAAGCAAGCAAGATAAGCCTTAAAATTTGATCTTTACTAACTAGACTAACGTCCTATAGTCATCACTGCTCTGATACCACTTCTGTCACATCCGGTTTGGAAAAGGTAACCGAATGTTTCCCATATGTGCGCTAGGATGAAGTTCCGCACATATAGTAGACGTCACAAGCGAATATCCGAAACAATGCATTAACGAAATAGAGTATAATGGTACTTTACTATATGACCGACAGTCTTAATCTTAAACGAATAAATAAACATCGATAAATGGCAGCGGACTTCAACTTCACAGGCAGATGACTGGGAGACATACGCCTAGTATTCTTTGAAATCTTCGGGGAACACCAGACGATTATCTTGTCTGAGCAATATTGTTTTTAATAAAGCAAGTGTGAGTACACTTATAGGTGGTACTCAGCACGTGGAGTAAATTATATGACAATGCAAGGCTATGGTCAAGAAAAAGCTGACATGGTTTGACCGCGATAAGCATTTTTAGTTGGTCAAGTTTTAATCAGGAAAGCATTAGCTAAGTGTAAGTATATACCAACCTTTAAACAAACTATCTGAGGTAAATTAATCCACAACATACATAAGTAACAAACAAATAAAGAACATCAATTTAGATCATCTTTAGGTTAGATTATCATGTGAATGTTCAAGCCGCTCTTAACCATGAGCACGGCTGATATATCAGTTTTCACTCTGCAGATGTTGTACACTTTACCCACAACTCGTGTTTCCCTTGATGCCCGGGTTTGCAAGGCCCTTAAACACTTTGAAGGTGAGTGGCAGAGATTCACTACGAGACCTTTACAAAGATTCCCTAACTTATGACAATCCACTAAGGTTTCAAGTCAAAGCGGTCTTAACTCTCCCTAATGAGGAAACGCCTTAGCCAAGGACCACATATAACAATATGCCTCAAGAGGACCGAGCTATACCCCGACGATGCAACCCCTCTTGCCCTTTCGGTAAGATTATCATAAGCTAAGGTTTCTAATTAATTAGCTAAGACCAGAGTTATGTAGTATTGTGGTTTTACTGTTTTCCTGGGTGGTTCTTCATGTTCCAATTAATATGATGATCTTAATTACCATCAAGAAAATATTCCATAACATGTGTAAACCAGTGCAGCACGATGTTCAAGTTAGCCAACCAAAATCTAAGTACAAGCAACTAGCATAGCTACAACATAAATATAATACCCAGGTTTAATCAAGGAAGTTCAATTAAAACTAGGCATATCCTTAACCTGGGATCCCTCATATTCTAGACACATGCATGCATATAAAGTAAAAGTGTATAAGTATAATGTTATTAGGACTAAAATATGATCAAGGACCATTTGCCTTGGTTAACAAACTGCTGCTGCTCAGGAACATCTTCGAAGCTCGGCTCTTGCGGACCCTTGAACTGCGTATCGTCTATCGTAGCACACATACATACAAGCAAATAAATACAATAAATAAGAAATAGTATACCAATCCATATAAACAGAACAAAATAATGTAACAAAGCTACTGCATATATCATAAGGATCGCGTGAGCGCAAGAATTGACGAAAACGGAGTTAAAACGGAGAAAATAGGGCTAAAACATGATCCTAGGGGATTATTTGTAGAAGATTTAAAACTAAAAGGGCTCTGACAGAAGAAATCGAGGGCTAGATCATAATTAAATCTTAGACTTAGGGGGTTAGATTGTAACACAGAAAGATCTAGGCTGGCGATGAGAGGCGGCGCGGGGCGATGGCGAGCGCGCGGTCGCACGGGGAAAGCGGGGAGAGAGGGTTTAACCGGCCGAGGAGGGTCCTTACCCCACAACGGAGCTCATGCGGCTCACGAGCGACGGCGGGGAGTGGTGAAGCAGCGGCGCGATGAGCTCCCGAACGCGGCGGCGGAGGAGCTCGGGTTGCTAGGGTTTGCGGCAAAGGCGGCGGCTGCGGTTGAGGTGAGGATCTAGGGCGCGGGCGGCACCTTAAATAGGGGCAGCGGCGGCTCCTGGGTGTGCGGGCCCGAGGCGGATTGCAGCGGGGACGACTCGGGGGCGGACCGGACTCGGACTCAGGTTCGAGTCGGGATTGGGGTGGACGACGAGGCTGACAAGCCGGCCCCGTGTGTCAGCGCGAGGGGGAGAAAGAGAGAGGGGCGCGTGCGGCGGGTTGGGCCGGGGCGCTGCTGTTGGGCCACGTACGGGAGAGGAGGGAGAGAAAGGGAGAGGGAAAGGAGGCCGTGGGCCGGGCCACAAGGGGAGAAAATGAAGAGAAAACGAAGAAAGGGAGGTGGGCCGGCCCAAGAGAGAAAGAGAGGAAGAGAGAAAAAGGAATGCAATTCAAATGCTTTAGAAATTGAATTTAAAATTTAAATTCAAATAGAAAACAATCAATAAAACAATGCAATAAGGCATGAAATGCACAAATCCTATATTTCCCTATATTTCTTTTTATAGATACATAAAATACTATTAAATGGAGGTAAATGTCCTAAATTCAAAAGAATTTGAATGAAACCTTATGAATTCTAAATAAAATCTAGCAAAGTTTGTTTAAACTCCTAGTTTGAAAATTAGGGTGTTACAAAAATTGAAGTGCAGTTTCACCTCTCTCCATAACATTTCCTTCTCCGTGTCGGGGATGATGTCTGCATTAGTACCAGTGACGTTATTTTTCTTCCATAATTTGTAGCTAACGGGGATGTTCTCCCGGACAAAATATCCACATTGATTGACCAATATTCTATCAACACCCTTGGGAGCCATTGGTTGACCGTCCTCTTTCAATAAGGTGATGTTGGTATGCCCCTCCATCTTTTTCTTCGAGGCTTGTTTCCGTTTTGGCTTTCTCGATCCAGATGCTTGGAAAAATATCTATTAATACACGCATTTCATACGTACAGAATTCATATATATATATATATATCATATTAATTTATATATGCACGAATTTCATATAACTCGGCGTGAACCTCTTCCTGAGCAATTTTCATCTGCTCATCATCGCCATCGCCAGTATCGTTGAGATAGTGGCTGCCGTCATCCTTGGGTGCATCATTTTCGAGGGACGGTGGGTGACTGGTACCTTCACGAATTATATTATAAAGGAACTCGTCATCATCACCACTAGGACTCATTTCGATTCCTGTGCAAACAAAATATGCAATGTCCATAATATTCTACAATATTCAATAATTTTCTACAATAAATACATGAACTTGTAGCGCACCAAATTTACATCACATATAATTTTCTACAGTTTTCTACTATTATCTACAATGTTTCACCTTCTTGTACAATATTCTACACTATTCCACACTATTCTAAAATTTTCTACCATTTTCTACAATATTCTAAAAATTTCTATAATTTTCTACAATTCCCTACAATTTTTCACCTTCTTCTACACTATTCTACAATAAATATATTTTTCTACAATATTCTACACTATTCTATAATTTTCTACCGTTTTCTACAAATTTTCTACCACACTTACAAAAAAAAATGAAAAAAGGCTGATGTCAGCACATTCTAGTGTTGACGTCAGTGTGAGGCTTATGTTAGGGGCGGCGCAGGGACGCGACAGCAAGCAGGGGTGGCGGGCGGCCGAGGGCATGGCAAGGGCGCGGTGGATGAGGCGGCCGGGGCAGACCGGCGGCCGAGGGCGTGGCGGCGGCAGCGCAGGTGGAGGCCTGCGGTGCGGCTTTACGCGCGCGGAGGCCGGCGGTGAGGGCCAGGGTGCGGCGCGGCGGTGAGGGGCCGAGGCACGGCGGTGCGGAGGCTGGGCCTGGGGCAGGGCGGCGCGCGGCAGGGATTTCAGAGCACGGCGCCAGACGGCTGGGAAGGGGACGAGACAGGACAACAGTGCGCGCGGATCCGAGGCCGCTCGGGACGACGAAGACGGTACGAGGCGTGGCGTTTGTCCTGTAGACGACGTGTGGATGGCACCGCGTGGCGTGGAGGCTCTATAGCGGCACAGCGACGGCCTGGAGGCGCGGTGGGTCGGGAGGTGGACCAAGGCAGAGCGGCAGCAGGCGGCGGAGACGAGAGGGGACTTGGCATCAATTGAGATCGACGCCAAGTCCTGTGCGCTATATAGGGCAGCCCGTTTAGTACCGGGTCATGGCTGTGCCCGGTACAAAACGGCAACAACGCCAGTTTAGTACCGGGCACAGCCACGGCGTGGTACTAAACTTTGCAGTTTAGTACCGCGCAATGCCTCGGCCCGGTACTAAACTGCCTCCGCTGGTGGGAAATTTTGGTGGAGGCAGTTAAGTACTGGGCGATGCCTTGGTCCGGTACTAAAGAGCCAAATTCAGATTTTTTTTATATCTTGCAATATAGGTGTTTTAGATGTTTTTTATGTGTAATAAATTAACTAAAGGCACAAAAAATACAAATAAATAATATTTTGAGCATGCAAAATTATAGTATTGTATAGTTTACATCACTTGGTTACATGACATATAGTTCTCTGCCCTTAATTCAACATATTGATTCAAAATTACCTTTTATGAGTGTTTTAAATATTTTTTGTGTGTAATAACTTAAATGTAGGTGCAAAAAATGCAAATATATAACATTTTGACCACATTGTTTGAATAATTTCGTTATTTGAAAGATACGACAACATACATTGCATATATCACCAAATAGAACATAACAGTTATACAAAACTATACATCATTATTTAATGGAACATTGATAATCTTCCATTTGACGAAGGTCCCTTGGTTGTGATCGCGACGTAAGTAAGGAGCGTCCTCTTTGGATAACAAGATGTTGGGGTCAACATTGACTGAGAATGGAGGAAGGTCATCAAACTCATCAAAATCTTCTAACTTGTCCAAAATGTCCTCAATTCCAATAATTTTTCTTTTTTCTGGAAGAACTATGTGGCGTTTTGGCTCATGTTCTTGGATTTGCTTGATATGTCCTTCTTAGGTTTGCTTGACATGTTCTTCACATAGAACACCTGTGTCACATCCTTGACTACAACGAATGGTTCGTCTTTATATCCAATCTTTTTGAAGTCCACTATTGTCATTCCAGACCGGTCTGTCGTCATGCCTCCTCCACTTGATTCACCCATTGGCAGCGAAACAAAGGAATCTTCAAAGGTTCATTGTCTAGTTCCCATATCTCCTCTATGATACCATAGTAGTTGTCCTTTTTTACATCATTGCCTATTGCATCTATACGCACACCACTATTTTGGTTCGTGCTCTTTTCATCTTGGGCTCTGGTGTAAAATGTATACCAATTTATCTTGTACCCTTGGTATTGCCTGATTGTGATTGATGGTCCCAAGCCAACCATTGAAGTTGTTCATCAATCATGCCGTCACCCATGAATTTTCATCTGAGTCAAACAACGAAGGTATCTATGTGATGATGTGTGATCCAGGTCTCAGAATTGCTCGGGTTTTCAGACCGTACAATATTCATGTGGTCCTCCATATATGGAGCCACCAGGGATGAATTCTGTAGAACCGTGAAATTTGCTTTGCGGATTTCATTGTCAGGTATATGCATATTATATTTCTTCCCTAGTGTGCCCTTTCCCTTCAGTCTCCCTTCATGGCGTGACATGGGGACCCTGGTCGGACTGAGATCATCAATAAAGTCAACACAAAACTCAATTACCTCCTCTATTCCATAGCCCTTGGCGATACATTGTGACGCCCTGAAAATTTACCAAGTTAAATCACGCGCTAAAGTGTTTCAATGAAAAACCATTCGTCGTCAAACCCTAACCCTAACCCTTGACGACCGACAGCGGACTTGACCGCCGTCCCATCCCGCACCACTCACGCAAGACAGCTTTCCGCGAATAGCGCTGGCGCGACTCTTTTCCTCGCGCAGCGCGCGAACGCCGTGCACGCGTGGCCGACCCGCACGCGACCACCCGCCGCGTTCTGCGCCGGCGCTCCTCGTGCCGCACGCGAATCCCCGCGCGCGCATGGCCGACCGGCCGCGGTCGCCGCCGCGACCGGCGCCGGCACGCTTTCCCCTCTTTCTCTTTTCTTCCTTTTCTTTCTTTTCTCTCCTTTTTCCAATCTCTCTCTTTTTCTTTCTTTCCTTTCTTTTCCTCCCTTTTTCCTTTCTTTTCCTTTTTCCTCCCTTCTTCCTTTTCCCTTCCCTCTTCTCTCTTTCCCCTGCCTCTGCTCCCGAGCGCCCGAGCGCTGCTGTGCGCTGGCCCCCGCCCGGCCGTGCCGCCCGCTGCGCCACGCCACGTCGCGCCGCGCCTCGCCCCGGCCCGCGCCACGCGTGCCGAGCGCGCGCACGCCCGCGCCCCGCTTGGGCCCGCGCTTCGCCGCGCCGCCCGCTGCGCCACGCCACGCCCCCGCGCGCGCTGTGCCGCGCGTGCCGCGCCGCCCGTCGCTGCCCCGCCCCGCCGCGCGCGCCGCCCCACGTGCCCGCGCCTCGACCTCGCCGCGCCACTGCTCGGCGACACGAACGACGCGACACGGCCGCCATTAAGGCGTACCGCGCCGCTCGCCGGCCTCCCCACCGGCCACCGCTACCCGCTGCCCTTTGTGCCTATAAATAGGCCCCCTCGGCACCCCCGGCATCCCCACCTCCTGCCACGCCGTCTAGCCGCACCTCCCCCGAAGCTCCGGCGCCGCCCCACCGCGCTCTGCGCCCACCGCCGCCTGCGCCCGTCGCCCCGCTCCCACACGCCACCCCGGCCCGAGGTGAGGCCGGGGATCGACTCCCCTCCTTCCCCTTCCCCTTTCCCCCTCAGCCCCGTGCCGTTCCGAGCCCCGGACGCCGGGATTAGGGGCCGGCCCGAGCTCCCCCTCCCTCCCCTGTTTCACGGGTGAGGGGAGGAAGAAGAAGGGGGGGATCTTTGCCCATAGCCCCCTCCCCTTTCTTGTTTTACCCAAAGAACCCCCCCTCTCCTTTAACTACTTCTTTTGCCAATAAAACCTCACTCTTTTTATTATTCCAAACCACGTCCCTCCACCACGTAAACCTAATTACACCCGACATCCTTTAACGTGTCCTGCGTATTTTTAGAAATTGCGAATAGGCCCTTGTCCCCTCCAGATACTTACGAGTAAATCCCTGGAGCCCTGTTTAACCACCCGAACCCTCTTTAGCTCGTCATTTTATGTGCGAAACGACCTCCGATTGACCCAAAACTTTACCACTCCACTTCTAATATGGTTTTAGCTGTGCCATTAAGAAACCACCTAGAGATACCACCCCTAACTCCGTAACTAAATTGTTTCCGATTCAAGCCTATCGGTAAAAGCTTTTAGTTCTTTCGCTTGATTGTGTGTCTGTTTGTTTGCGTCGTAGGACACGGAGTGAACGACGAGGTTTCCGACCGCGACCAAGCAACTGAGGACCAGTACCGCGACCCCGAACCCGAAGGACAGTGCTACGATCAGGACTTCCTGCAAGGGTTTGACGATGGCAAGTTCAATTCCGCCCTTTGATGCATGTTTCTGTCCTAGTTTTTATAAACACAACCCAGTGGCCTGTTTTATAAAATTGCATTGTTTTGCGTGTTGAAAACATGGTAGGATAGCCACCCTTGCCGTGATAGCCATACCTTGAATACCTGATTTTATAAAGAAAAATGCGTGTGTGTGGGAAAGGGTAAAGTGTGGATTTGAGAAACGAGTCGGACGGGATGGATGGCATTTCTGTGTGAATTGCCGTTGGTGTGCTCGTACCTGTGTGGTTGAGCGAGGAAGGGAGATATCCATCCTGTCACCCCTAAGGACCGAGTTGATGTGACATCTCACCTAGCTTCTTGTCGTGCGAACCACTTGACCGTTGTATGGGCAACGGCTTAGCATAAATCCCACTAGTTAGCCTGATAGCCATCAGGAGAGCTGAGAGCAACGGGTGATCAAGGAGACGGGACAAGCTCTGTGTGACTTATGCCCCGGTTAAACCTCGGTGATAGGTCGAATGACCCCTTGATGGATCCCGTGGTGGCTAGTCAGGTCTAGCTAAGGTGGGTAATGGCTTTGTTGGGATCTGCACCGGCACTAAGGTGTTCGTGCTGTGGTACCCCACCTGTGGGTAAAGTTGCACACCTCTGCAGAGTTGAAAACCTATTCGAATAGCCGTGCTCACGGTATTGGGCAAGTTATGGTGTGGTCACATAACTAGTGTTTCTCTCTGGGAATGGATGGGCTGGTGAGAGTTGTTTGGAAGGTGTCCGGCAGTTGTGCCGTGTGCTACGGCGGACGGGGAGTCCGGTAGCAGTTTAAAACTTGGATCCTGTGTGGATCAACATCGTGTGCTCCTTGGTATTGGAAAACTTGTTTTGAAAATGTTTTCAAAATGAACCCTTGCATATAACCGAGTTTTCCGCAAATAAACCCTAACCGTACCCTTGGATTGTCCTTTGCATTAATTTCTGTTATACCCCCTCCGTGGGTGTGATTGGACTTGCTGAGTACGTTTGTACTCACCCCTCTCTTACTTTTACAGCGGAAGACCCAGACTACATCCCCGAAGACAACGAGTAGGGTTTCGTCCTGCACCCAGTCTTGCCTGTGGTTGAGGCCACCGTTGGATTCCGCATGGCGCAAGACTCTGATGACCCTTTGTTCGTAGCTAGTGTAGTTGTGTGGGTTCTGGTAGTAATCCTCGCGATAGTGGCGCTTCACTGCCCATTACCGCGTAGAGTTGTACGGTGATGTACCATCTGATGTAATAAAAGTGTTATCAGCCTCCTGGGACTGATAAATCAACACTTTTAAAGTCTTCCCTGATGGGGGGACGCTTCAGGTGGTATCAGAGCCGTAGGCTGGCCGTAGGACGTGACCCTAGGAGCGAGGCCCCTTTTTAGGCCCTAGAACTTGTCCTGACATAACCCTTTGCTTACACAAACACTCACCGCTGATTTCTTTACCCTGTTCCAGATGGCTGACAATGGATGGGTCAACGGAATCTGCCACGCAGAGCCCGGCCTCCCCAAGCTACTATTGCTCAGCCTGGAACGCATTGGAATCATGGAACCACCGGAGTATGCCTACCGAGAATACATCTCCGGGGGCACCCTCCGGTGTGACATGATGATTTTTATGGAGAGAAGCACCCGCTACCCTGAAGTAGACCCGTGGTTCATCTCCACAAAGGGCTTCCGATTCCCCGACACCTACCGAAAGGCCGCCCGTAAAGCCCTGCGCCGATTACGTGCGCTCTACAGGCACTACCTTCAGCGGACTCCTATGGGATTTTTCCCACCCGCTGAAAGAAGTGGACGCACTTGGATTGCCCGGATGAGGGGACTTGGACGAGAAGAAGAAGATTTAGAAGATGCGGTCTCCCACCTATCCATCTACCTTACTGGCTTGGATGCACTCTGCCGCGAACAGTCGGCACAACTGAAGAAGCTAATCCATGGGGTTGAAAAGTTAACCCAGGAGCTGGAGGAACAACGGACAAGAGCCGCAAACGCCGAGTATTCCTTAGCCGCCCTCCAAGCCCAGATGCAAGAATACGAGAGCCGCAACGGGATAGGTGGATGGATCGAAGAAGAAGAAGAAGAACCCATGGAGACCCATTGGGACAAGGGTACTCAGACCGAAAATGAGATGGATCGGTTCCTTCCAATAAAGAAGCGCTCTATCAGGACTGAGGAAGAATCCCCATGATAGGATTAGCACCCCTAGCAAAAAACCCTACCCTAATGACCACGTATCCATGAAAGCTGTACCACCCTTGTTGTAATAATAAATATCATCTACTCGCTTTTGCACCTGTACCATGTTGTTTACCCTACTTCTGTTTCAGATGGCTGAGGAAGGATGGACCCAGGGCGATTGCCAAGCTGCACCTGGATTCCCCAGCCTCTTGATCAACACCCTGGAGGACCTTGGCGTTACGAAGCGCCCAAGGTACTACAGCCGAGAGTACGAGCACCATGGTACCCTCCGCTGCAGGGTGATCCTGGTCATCGCCAGGAGCAACCGCTACCCCAACATCCAGCCCTGGCGCGCGACCGCCACAGGGTTTAGGCACCAAGACACCTACCCCTTGGCCATCAGAAAAGCACTCCGTTACTTGTGCCGGATTTTTGAAGAACACCTCGCCCCTACACCAGCGAAGTTCTTCCCGCCGGCCATCAGAACCCCAGTCTGGGAAGCACGCATGAGGAACCTGGAGCGACGTCGCCACGAAGAAGGCCCCCTGTACCAAGTAGCGACTTACCTAGCCGCCCTGGACCAACTCTTCGACGAGCAAGCCAACCTTCTGAGGGAGCAGACTCACCGAGCCGAGCAAGCAGAGCTCGCGGTGAGGATACAGCAGATCCGAGCCGCCCATGCCGAGGCGAGAGCCGCAGCCGCGGTCAGTAGCGAAGCTGTCGCCCAAGAAAGCCTCAGGCAGGCCCGAGACCGGCGCATGCAAGATTGGACCCAAAGCGGAACACCTGTCCCGGCAATCGGAGAAGGCCATGTTTTACTCGGGACACCCGTCATAGGATGGGGAACACTCTTTGGAAACCCACAAGCCCCATCCGAGAACCCGGAAAGTTCTGCTGCCGCCGCGGAAAGAGATGGTGCTACACAACCCTCGGCGGATGGAAACCCAGAGAACGGCGGAGGATTGCTCACCCTCTCTACCTCAGAAGAAGGCCAGCCCCGCGAGTAGAATGACCGACGCCAGCCTAGTGATGTACCCCCAGCCCCTTTTGTTTAAGCTGTGCCCTTGGACATGACCCTGGACGAGTAGTACGAGACCTAGCCTTACCCTAAGTTGTACTCCCTTTGCAGTAATAAAATGGTTTGTGCTTGTTGTTTGTGATGTTGTGTGCTGGTTTGTTGTGTGCTGACTATTTATATGAGTACCGGCAGGAGGTAGATTCTGCCTTATATATATATATATACGAATTAAACAACTTAAACATCACATAATCGTAACCCTAGTTTACCCAATCAACAGGTGACCCCCCGGAATGCCGCGAGGGCCTCCCGTGGCCGGAACCCCGTAGCCGCTAGTGTCGGAGCACATCCCGTTGAACAAGATCCTCCCCAAGGAGAACAAGAAGTAAGCCAGAACCGAGGGGGAAGTCAAGAAGGAGAACAACTACCACCACCCCCACCTCTCGGAGACCTGGCGCAGATCATCCATAACCAGACTCTCATACTGGAGACCCTGGCGAATGCCCTCATTAACCGGCAGCCACGAGGGCAGAATATGAACGACAAGCTGACGGCCTTTCTAAGGACTAAGCCACCTACCTTCGCCGGATCCTGCAACCCGTTGGATGCTGACGACTGGTTGCGAGTAATTCAGAGGAAGCTCGAACCATTCGAATGTCAGGA
The DNA here is from genome assembly GCF_002211085.1 of Panicum hallii. Classification (NCBI taxonomy): domain Eukaryota; kingdom Viridiplantae; phylum Streptophyta; class Magnoliopsida; order Poales; family Poaceae; genus Panicum; species Panicum hallii. Next base: position 7,658,701 of record NC_038045.1, on the reverse strand, counting down.
CCGGGATAAAGTCCTTCTGGCAGCCCACCAGCTCACCGGAACAGCGTTATCCTGGTGGGAAAACTATTGTGCCGCAGCCGAAGATGCCTCTACCATCACCTGGGCAGAATTCGTAAGGGAGTTCCGCCGCTATCACATTCCTTCGGCTACCATGAAGCGCAAGGCGGATGAATTCCGCGCACTACAACAGGGAAGCATGTCGGTGGAAGAATACACCCACCGATTCATAGAATTAGCCCGGTACGCGCCGGAAGAGGTGAACGATGACGACAAAAAGCAAGATATGTTTAAGAAAGGATTGAGCCCAGAACTCCGGACCTTGCTCACCCCTCAGATCTACCCTGACTTCAACACTCTGATGAACAAGGCCATCCTTACGGAAAGGGCCAAGGCTGAAGAAAGAAAGGACAACAAACGCAAATTCCTGGAAAGCAAGGCCCGCCAGCAGGACCGTTTCCAAAAGCCGAGAAACTCCAGCTACACTACACCAAGATCACAGGCCCCGATGCAGTATAGGACCCAGTCTCAGGTGACAGGATCACAGGCCCCACCCAGGAGCCAGAATACCACAAGGGCCCCGCAGAGCAATACAAGCCAGGTCGCCCCCGACAATAACAATGTTAGGGCCTGTTTCAACTGCCGTGAAATAGGGCATTACATCGCCAATTGCCCTTATGCCAAGAACAAGCCGGCCACATCAGCCTTCTCCAACTCGGTGAATGGACCCAGACCGGCCCTGACCGGTGCTAACCAAGTGCCCGTCCGCAACAACGACGGCAGCCAGCAGGGGAAGCAGCAATCATTTGGACGAGCCCGCGTCAATCACATCGACGCGCAGGAGGCTCAGGAAGCTCAGGGCGTAGTGCTCGGTGAGTACCTAGTCAACTCAGCCCTAGCAACAGTATTATTTGATTCTGGAGCATCGCACTCGTTCATATCCTCAAGCTTTGTGGAGAGACACAAAATACCCACAGTACTATTAAAAACACCCCTATTAACCCGGACGCCTGGGGGCGACATCAATTGTCGATTAGGCTGTCCATGGGTAAGGATCAATTTAAGTGGGGTAGAATTTCTAGCAGATTTGGTAGTACTTAAGTCTGGGGGAATAGACGTAATCCTTGGAATGGACTGGTTAAGCCGGCACAATGGTCTCATAGGATGTACCGACAAGGTGGTACACCTAACAAACCCCGAAGGAATACAAGTGATCTGTCATACCCGAGATAGTAAGTTTGACCCAATGGTGTTTAGCATGGAAGCCAAGCCCTTAGAAGAAGTCCCGGTAGTAAACGAATACCCAGACGTATTCCCCGAAGAGCTTCCCGGTATGCCACCGGATAGGGATATAGAATTCGTCATTGACCTCATCCCTGGAACCTCCCCTATAGCCAAAAGACCCTACAGGATGGCAGCCTCGGAATTGACGGAATTAAAGAAGCAACTAGAAGAACTGCAACGGATTGGTTTCATCAGACCAAGCTCGTCGCCTTGGGGAGCCCCGGTTCTGTTTGTCAAAAAGAAAGATGGGAGTATGAGGATGTGTGTAGATTACCGGGCACTGAATGAAGTTACCATTAAGAATAAGTACCCCCTCCCCAGGATTGATGACCTGTTCGATCAGCTAAAAGGAGCCAAGTACTTTTCCAAGATCGATTTAAGGTCAGGATATTTTCAGCTCAAGATTAGGGAAAGTGACATCCCTAAGACAGCTTTTGTCACCCGCTACAGGCAGTTTGAGTTCACTGTAATGTCCTTCGGACTAACCAATGCCCCTGCCTATTTTATGAACCTCATGAACAAGGTATTTATGGACGAGCTGGATAAGTTTGTCGTAGTCTTTATCGACGATATACTTATCTACTCCAAGAGTATTCAGGAACATGAGCAACATCTGCGGGTAGTATTGGAGAAGCTGAGGACACATAGGCTCTATGCTAAGTTCAGCAAGTGCGAATTCTGGCTGGAAAGAGTAGCTTTCCTTGGTCACATCCTGACCGCGGAAGGCGTAGCTGTGGACCCAGAAAAGGTCGAAGCAGTCTCCAACTGGCAGCGACCAACTAACGTTAGTGAAATTAGGAGCTTTCTTGGGTTAGCCGGGTACTATCGGAGATTTATCGAGGGATTTTCCAAGATAGCCCGACCCATGACGGAACTTCTTAAGAAGGAGAAGAAGTTCGCCTGGACGGAAGGTTGTGAAAGAAGTTTTCAAGAATTGAAACAAAGGCTGACAACCGCCCCAGTGCTGACCCTACCGGACATTCATCGGGATTTTGTCATTTACTGTGACGCGTCCCGACAAGGATTAGGATGTGTGCTGATGCAAGACGGGAAAGTCGTTGCTTATGCCTCCCGCCAGCTCAGGACTCACGAGCAGAATTATCCGACCCATGACTTGGAATTAGCAGCCGTAGTGCATGCCCTCAAAATTTGGAGGCATTACTTGATTGGGAATAAGTGTGAGATTTACACTGACCATAAGAGTCTGAAGTATATTTTCACCCAGTCAGATTTGAACCTAAGACAAAGAAGGTGGTTAGAGCTAGTCAAGGACTATAATTTGGAAATCCATTACCACCCCGGAAAAGCGAATGTGGTGGCCGATGCCCTGAGCCGGAAGACTTATGGACCCAAGGATGATAACCTGCGCGAGGAAATGGCACAATTAAATGTGCAAATTGTTCCTCGAGGTTCGAGCCATGTGCTGAGCGTTCAATCAACCCTAGAGGATAGAATTAGAGAGGCTCAAAGCTCGGATCAAGAGTTAATGAAGATCTGCAAACAAACTGGAGAAAACAAAGCGCCGGGCTTCAGAGTAGATGATAAGGGAACGTTGTGGTACGAGAATAGGATTTGTGTGCCCCAGGAAGGAGACTTCCGGCAGATAATCATGGACGAAGCCCATAACTCGGCCTACTCCATCCACCCAGGATCCACTAAGATGTATGTGGACATAAGACAAAAATATTGGTGGAATGGAATGAAAGCGGATATTGCGCGATTTGTGGTGCAGTGTGATACTTGCCAAAGGATCAAGGCCGAACATCAAAAGCCGGCAGGATTATTGCAACCCCTACCCATTCCAGTTTGGAAATGGGATGAGATAGGCATGGACTTTGTAGTGGGACTGCCCAGAACACAGAAAGGACACGATTCCATATGGGTAATAGTGGATCGACTCACTAAGTCGGCACATTTCATACCCGTAAGAACCACTTATGGCGGAGAAAAGCTGGCAAAACTTTACGTGGAAAACATAGTAAAGTTACATGGGGTGCCTAGCAGAATCGTCTCAGATAGAGGAACACAATTCACCTCTAGATTTTGGAAAAGCCTGCATAAAGCCATGGGTACTAAGTTGGATTTTAGCTCCGCATACCACCCACAGACGGATGGTCAGACCGAAAGGGTAAATCAGGTCATGGAGGACATGTTGAGAGCATGCATCCTAACCTATGGAAATGATTGGGAGCAAAGTCTGCCATATGCAGAATTTTCGTACAATAATAGTTATCAAGCCAGCTTGGGCATGTCGCCATTCGAAGCCCTCTATGGAAGAAAGTGCAAAACCCCCTTGATGTGGTCGGAAGTTGGAGAACGTGCACTAGTAGGACCCGCGCTTATAAAGGAAGCAGAAGAAAAAGTAGCGGAGATCCGCGAGAAATTGAAGGCGGCTCAATCTCGACAAAAGAACTACGCTGATAAGAGAAGGCGAGAAATAAGTTTCAACCCAGGAGATTTTGTTTATCTCAAGGTCTCACCCATTCGAGGAACGCGAAGATTTCAGGTACAAGGAAAATTAGCCCCTCGATACATTGGGCCGTATCGGGTTCTAAAGAAAGTCGGAGCCGTGGCGTACCAACTGGAGTTACCAGAAGGAATGTCGGATATACACCCAGTGTTTCATGTTTCGCAATTAAGGAGGTGTCTAAGAGTACCAGAGGGAGAACATGTGCCAGTGGAAACAATAGACCTGCAGCCGGATCTGCGATATCAGGAAGTACCGGTCAAGATTCTAGACACTGTCACTAAGAGGACCAGAAACTCTGAAGTACGGATATGCAGAGTTCAATGGAGTAGACACGGAGTAGAAGAAGCGACCTGGGAGCGCGAAGAGGCTCTAAAGAAGGAATTTCCCCATCTGTTTAGGAGCCAGCCGAATCTCGAGGACGAGATTCATTTAAGTGGGGTAGGTTTGTGACGCCCTGAAAATTTACCAAGTTAAATCACGCGCTAAAGTGTTTCAATGAAAAACCATTCGTCGTCAAACCCTAACCCTAACCCTTGACGACCGACAGCGGACTTGACCGCCGTCCCATCCCGCACCACTCACGCAAGACAGCTTTCCGCGAATAGCGCTGGCGCGACTCTTTTCCTCGCGCAGCGCGCGAACGCCGTGCACGCGTGGCCGACCCGCACGCGACCACCCGCCGCGTTCTGCGCCGGCGCTCCTCGTGCCGCACGCGAATCCCCGCGCGCGCATGGCCGACCGGCCGCGGTCGCCGCCGCGACCGGCGCCGGCACGCTTTCCCCTCTTTCTCTTTTCTTCCTTTTCTTTTCTTTTCTCTCCTTTTTCCAATCTCTCTCTTTTTCTTTCTTTCCTTTCTTTTCCTCCCTTTTTCCTTTCTTTTCCTTTTTCCTCCCTTCTTCCTTTTCCCTTCCCTCTTCTCTCTTTCCCCTGCCTCTGCTCCCGAGCGCCCGAGCGCTGCTGTGCGCTGGCCCCCGCCCGGCCGTGCCGCCCGCTGCGCCACGCCACGTCGCGCCGCGCCTCGCCCCGGCCCGCGCCACGCGTGCCGAGCGCGCGCACGCCCGCGCCCCGCTTGGGCCCGCGCTTCGCCGCGCCGCCCGCTGCGCCACGCCACGCCCCCGCGCGCGCTGTGCCGCGCGTGCCGCGCCGCCCGTCGCTGCCCCGCCCCGCCGCGCGCGCCGCCCCACGTGCCCGCGCCTCGACCTCGCCGCGCCACTGCTCGGCGACACGAACGACGCGACACGGCCGCCATTAAGGCGTACCGCGCCGCTCGCCGGCCTCCCCACCGGCCACCGCTACCCGCTGCCCTTTGTGCCTATAAATAGGCCCCCTCGGCACCCCCGGCATCCCCACCTCCTGCCACGCCGTCTAGCCGCACCTCCCCCGAAGCTCCGGCGCCGCCCCACCGCGCTCTGCGCCCACCGCCGCCTGCGCCCGTCGCCCCGCTCCCACACGCCACCCCGGCCCGAGGTGAGGCCGGGGATCGACTCCCCTCCTTCCCCTTCCCCTTTCCCCCTCAGCCCCGTGCCGTTCCGAGCCCCGGACGCCGGGATTAGGGGCCGGCCCGAGCTCCCCCTCCCTCCCCTGTTTCACGGGTGAGGGGAGGAAGAAGAAGGGGGGGATCTTTGCCCATAGCCCCCTCCCCTTTCTTGTTTTACCCAAAGAACCCCCCCTCTCCTTTAACTACTTCTTTTGCCAATAAAACCTCACTCTTTTTATTATTCCAAACCACGTCCCTCCACCACGTAAACCTAATTACACCCGACATCCTTTAACGTGTCCTGCGTATTTTTAGAAATTGCGAATAGGCCCTTGTCCCCTCCAGATACTTACGAGTAAATCCCTGGAGCCCTGTTTAACCACCCGAACCCTCTTTAGCTCGTCATTTTATGTGCGAAACGACCTCCGATTGACCCAAAACTTTACCACTCCACTTCTAATATGGTTTTAGCTGTGCCATTAAGAAACCACCTAGAGATACCACCCCTAACTCCGTAACTAAATTGTTTCCGATTCAAGCCTATCGGTAAAAGCTTTTAGTTCTTTCGCTTGATTGTGTGTCTGTTTGTTTGCGTCGTAGGACACGGAGTGAACGACGAGGTTTCCGACCGCGACCAAGCAACTGAGGACCAGTACCGCGACCCCGAACCCGAAGGACAGTGCTACGATCAGGACTTCCTGCAAGGGTTTGACGATGGCAAGTTCAATTCCGCCCTTTGATGCATGTTTCTGTCCTAGTTTTTATAAACACAACCCAGTGGCCTGTTTTATAAAATTGCATTGTTTTGCGTGTTGAAAACATGGTAGGATAGCCACCCTTGCCGTGATAGCCATACCTTGAATACCTGATTTTATAAAGAAAAATGCGTGTGTGTGGGAAAGGGTAAAGTGTGGATTTGAGAAACGAGTCGGACGGGATGGATGGCATTTCTGTGTGAATTGCCGTTGGTGTGCTCGTACCTGTGTGGTTGAGCGAGGAAGGGAGATATCCATCCTGTCACCCCTAAGGACCGAGTTGATGTGACATCTCACCTAGCTTCTTGTCGTGCGAACCACTTGACCGTTGTATGGGCAACGGCTTAGCATAAATCCCACTAGTTAGCCTGATAGCCATCAGGAGAGCTGAGAGCAACGGGTGATCAAGGAGACGGGACAAGCTCTGTGTGACTTATGCCCCGGTTAAACCTCGGTGATAGGTCGAATGACCCCTTGATGGATCCCGTGGTGGCTAGTCAGGTCTAGCTAAGGTGGGTAATGGCTTTGTTGGGATCTGCACCGGCACTAAGGTGTTCGTGCTGTGGTACCCCACCTGTGGGTAAAGTTGCACACCTCTGCAGAGTTGAAAACCTATTCGAATAGCCGTGCTCACGGTATTGGGCAAGTTATGGTGTGGTCACATAACTAGTGTTTCTCTCTGGGAATGGATGGGCTGGTGAGAGTTGTTTGGAAGGTGTCCGGCAGTTGTGCCGTGTGCTACGGCGGACGGGGAGTCCGGTAGCAGTTTAAAACTTGGATCCTGTGTGGATCAACATCGTGTGCTCCTTGGTATTGGAAAACTTGTTTTGAAAATGTTTTCAAAATGAACCCTTGCATATAACCGAGTTTTCCGCAAATAAACCCTAACCGTACCCTTGGATTGTCCTTTGCATTAATTTCTGTTATACCCCCTCCGTGGGTGTGATTGGACTTGCTGAGTACGTTTGTACTCACCCCTCTCTTACTTTTACAGCGGAAGACCCAGACTACATCCCCGAAGACAACGAGTAGGGTTTCGTCCTGCACCCAGTCTTGCCTGTGGTTGAGGCCACCGTTGGATTCCGCATGGCGCAAGACTCTGATGACCCTTTGTTCGTAGCTAGTGTAGTTGTGTGGGTTCTGGTAGTAATCCTCGCGATAGTGGCGCTTCACTGCCCATTACCGCGTAGAGTTGTACGGTGATGTACCATCTGATGTAATAAAAGTGTTATCAGCCTCCTGGGACTGATAAATCAACACTTTTAAAGTCTTCCCTGATGGGGGGACGCTTCATACATCCTTTTGGACGAGAACGATTGCGAACGTACTTCTTTTAGACTGCCATGTACCTCTCAAAAGGGAACATATTGTGTAGGAATATAGGGACCAGAATGTTTATCTCTGCCATGTACTTCTATGTCTCTCTTTTCAGGACGTAGGTCTTCATGTTGTTTCATTTCATTCAGGTCACGTCTTGCTTCAATTGTATCTTTTCCCTTCCCATATGTAGGAAACCAAGCAGGTTCACGTAAAGACTCTTCATCAGGTGCATCACGTCAATTGCGCTGCGGACATCTAATACTTCCCAATAAGGTAGCTCCCACAATATAGACTTCTTCTTCCATATTGGTGCATGTTCGTTTTCGTCATTCGGAACTTGTTGGCTGCCACGGCCCTTTCCAAACACTACATGCACATCCTTTATCATTGAGAAAACACGCTTTCCGTCACGGAATGTAGGCTTAGCATGAGTTTCTGGTTCCCCTTTAAAATGTTTCCCTTTCCCTCTTAAGGGGTGATTGAGGGAAGAAATCGACGATGCCCCATATACACGACCTTCTAACAATTTTTCAAATAAAAGATGTTGGTTTCTTCTAGATAGTGGGTGCAGGCTTGGTATCCCTTGTTCGACTGTCCCGATAGGTTACCAAGTGCAGGCCAATCATTGATGGTTATGAAAAGCAATGCTCGGACGTTGAAAGTCTCCTGTTTGTACTCATCCACACACGTACACCTTCTTCCTTCCACAACAGTAAAAGTTCATCAACCAACGGTCTTAGGTACACGTCAATGTTGTTGCCAGGTTGTTTTGTGCCTTGGATAAGCACCGGCATCATGATGTACTTCCGCTTCATGCATAGCCAGGAAGGAAGGTTGAACATACATAGAATCACATGCCATGTACTGTGACTGCTGCCCCACTCGCCGAATGGATTCATTCCATTTGTACTTAAACCAAACCTTATATTTCTTGCGTTGTTATCAAGCTCTGGGAATTCTCTATCCACATTTCTCCACTAGGACCCATCTGCGGGGTGTCTCAGCATCTGATCCTCCTTACACTCTTCTTTGTGCCACCACATCAACTTAGTGTGTGCTCTGTTTTTGAATAAATGCTTCAAGCATGGTATTATAGGAAATACCACATAACCTTAGCGGGTATTTTTTCTTGGCAGGCTCCCCGTCAAAGACCGTACTCCATCATCACATCTTTATACCACACCATGTCACGGATATCATGTTGGCCCTGAATGACAGTGTTATCACCACATGATAAAGGTTAAAGACAGATACATGTTCCGAAATAAAGATTTTTTTTACATCTCGATGATTTCAATGGGATCATGAATAAATACATCATTAGAGTGTTAAAATAATTCCTTCTTAATAAAAAATAAAAACCAAGTATATATATTTTTTCACTGAAAAATTAGATATTTCACATTCACTAATTATACATTTCACTAGCTTCAAAGCATAACAATAATGGCCGCCCTTGGAAATACACATGTCACTTGAAATTAATTGAAAACAAATATTAGCATAATGATATATACACACATGTCACTTGGAATTAATTGAAAAAAAATCACTCTACATTTCTCACATGCAAACTAACCATGTTTAAATTCTAGTCATCGTTTCTAGCTTTATATCTCAAATGCATGTGTAAATATCAAAAAAATCATGCTCATTCTTACTCTTTCTAATAATCACAAATTTTTCTAAGTATAAAGTATGAAACGAAGCATAAAGACCATCAAAGAAGAGAAGATGAAGTTGCGAACCTTTTGAGCACTTGGATGCGTGAAATCCCTACCAATCTTGAGAAAAATGGGCAGCACCTTCTCTCTAAAATGCAATGGGGAAGAAGAAGCCGGAGCTCCAAATGGATGGCTCAGGCTCGGGGAAGAAGAAAGGTGCTGATATATAGATGAAGGCACGTTAATACCGGCTCGTGGCTCAAGCCCGTACTAGATCTCTCCATTTAGTACCGGCTCGAGCCTCCAGCCGGTACTAAATATCCTCGGCGCCATTTAGTACTGGCTGGAGCCCCCAGCCGGTACTAAAGTGGCACTAGTCGTTGCCCCCCGGCGTCAGTGGTGCACTTTAGTACCGACTGGAGGCTCCAGCCGGTACTAAATGGCTCTCTGAGGCACAGTTCTTTCAGCCCGGAACTAAATGCAGGCGTTAGTACCGGCTCAAAATGCAGCTGATACTAATGCTAGGGATGAATGCTCACTTCTCGCGGTGCCTTTTCCAATGCAAATAGGGACACGGACGGTAGCGCCTCCCGATAAATAGTGGCTGTTATGTGAAGTCTGAACGGAGACTCGAGTTTGGACCCGTCACGAGTAGGAGCCTAGTTGGACCCGGTTTCGCTCTCACGATTTCTGATTAGATCGGAAATTTGGATCTCGCCGAGATTGCCGGTGAGTTCGTCGATGTCGCGGCTGGATGTTGGCGTTGATGCCTCCATTTCCCTGTGGTTGGCGAGGTGGCTGCCGAAGTCACCAGAGCCATTGGCGATGCAAACCCAGAAGCCGAAGACGAAAGCCGCGCCTTCTTCCAGCACGACGGTGAGGTTGAACGATGGCATCGAGCTCGCCAGGGGATCTTCGATAACCTCCCCTGCTTGGCACGGCAACTGTCGGTGTTTTACCATCAAGAAAGAAACCACCGAGGTGGTAGGTTGTAGATGAGATGTTGTCGAAATCAGGAACTCAAAGGTGCCAGGAACACAAAGATTTAGATAGGTTCGGGTTGTGAGGTGCGTAATACCATGTGTCGTGTATGGTGGTTTGTATTGGCTTAAATTGGTTATGCTTTCCCTGCCCGCCCTTATATAGTCTTAGCCAGATATGAGCTTAAAAGTCCTACCCGAGTGCTACTCAGGTAGTTTCTTTCTGTTCCGACTAGTCCTACTTGTGTTCGAGTAGCTTACAACAGGTATAAGGTATGAGACATGCCTCATCCCTTATTCTAGAATGTTCATGCCATGTGCGCAGTCCCGTGCCCCCGGGTCTCACAACTCCCAACCTCACCTCCCTCGCCCAACCAGAGATTGAAATAGACGCTGCACGTGCACCTTAATTGCAATTAGTATGATACTCTCTATTTTTATTTACATGTCGTATTAGGTTTGTCCTAAGTCAAATTTGGCCAACTAGGACCAAATTTAACAAATAATAATAATAACATTTACAATACCAAATTTGTTTCATTAAATCCACCGTGAAGTATACGTTGATAGTGCATACGTTGGATAGTATAGTCATTGCTATTTGACAAACCTAAACCTAATATGGAGGGAGTAGTTTAATCAAGAGACAAGGGGTGTTTTACTAATAACATTTACAATACCAAATTTGTTTCATTAAATCCACCGTGAAGTATACGTTGATAGTGCATACGTTGGATAGTATAGTCATTGCTATTTGACAAACCTAAACCTAATATGGAGGGAGTAGTTTAATCAAGAGACAAGGGGTGTTTTACTGGGGACTAACTCCAACAAATATGGACACCTGGTCCTTTTACCTCAATCCTGATGACGCACACTGTTCAGTACCAGTTTCATTTCAGACAACAAATTACTCTGCATCGAAGGTAGTAATTTGTAACTACATAGCATACATGCAACTTTGACCGAACCATTGAACCAAGTAAACATCAGGGTAAATGGGCAGCATGGCCTGCATAGTAATCGACTTTCACTGGTATATGCTGCAAGTTTGTGTCCACTTCTACATGATATACACTTCTTAGTATTAAGTACCACAGAGAAAAACTACCACAGCATACAGAGTTTTCATCCCAAGAGTTTCATACACAGGCAACAGCACATTACTGAAGAAGTACGGTGACCTGCCGAGAAATGATGCTCATTCCCTTCCTCTAGGTGTCAGGTACACATATAACGGGTAAAGCCTGTTGGTTGTAAGCTGGATGGTGTCAGCCTTGTCCTCGTCACCTTCCTTTAGCCTCCAGGCGAACTCTTGCACGAACCTCGCAATGGCTGTGCACGAGATGTACATCGCCTGCATGCTGCCAGCACAGGCCCTCCTTCCTGCCCCGAAGGCCATGGTCTTGTACATGTCCGCAGACTCAAACCTCCCATCCAGAAACCTCTCTGGCTTCCATTCCTCTGGTTCCTCCCAGTCGCTCTTGTTCATGTTGCATCCGTACAGGTTGATGACCATCTAGCATATTTGTAAATGTGTTAGAACTCAACTATCAGCAGCCAACGTTGCATATGCAACGAAACAATATGCAACAGTTAGCTTGCTGCCATCGTTGTGCTCACCTCTGTGCCAGCTGGAACATCATAGCCAGCCAAGTTAGTATTCTCATGGACAAATCTTGGAGGCACTAGTGAAACTGGAGAATGCCTCCTCAAGGTCTCATGGAACACCGCATTCAAGTAAGGCAACCGTGGCAGATGATCTTCAGTAACTATATCATTACCGCAGACCTCTTGGATTTCCTGGTAAAGGCGATCCTGATGCGCAAAAGACATGTAGTTGAAAGTCGTGACCAAAGAAGTATCAGAACTTGCAAGTCTTTCAGAAGGTGAAACACAAGCTTCAGTACTTACCTGTTTTCCTGGGTGCTTTGCAACCTCATACATGGCCCACTCTGTTGTGACCAAAGTAGTATCAGCAGCTTCAATGACTGCCTCCCACACTAGCATTAGCAATTGTTCATCGGTCAGTGTATTCTCTGCTAGCAGGAAGTCCAGATAGGATATCCTAGCCTGCAATTGGAGTTTATTGATTTAAGAATTCAAGAATAACATTTCTATTTTCTCTCTGAACAAAACTGTTGAAGTATGCCGTTATGTTACCGCTCCACGTGCAATTCTTTTCTTTTGCTGATTGATCAAGGCTCGCATCACTGCTGTTCGCCTACCTTCTGTAGTCAGTACTCTTGTTTCAAAAGTTCTATTTGGAACCCAGCTTAAGTATGGGAAGAAATCCCTCCAGTCGACCTCAATTGCACACATCATCATGTCAACTACTGTGGCCTGGTAGATTTCCTCCTTTGATATATCCTTCCCAAACTCTTCCACATAGACTGAACTCACATCCTCACCTAAAGCCTGAAATTGCAGTAGGCAATCTCAAGTTTAGAAATATAATAATAAACAAACCATTTTAACATTCTATTATGTACACAGAAGGCAAATATGAAGTTCTAACCAAGGTATGTGTGAACACCACTGAAAAATATGAAGCAGCATAACTAACCACACTAAAGGTAGACTTACCTGAATCAGGGATAAGCGGAATAACTCATTCTTGAAAACTTCCCGAAAATTCAAAGGAGCATTTGGATCATCATTCAACAATGTGTGGAAAGTGTTCAGCATGTTATCAACCATCATGTTTCTTGTGTCCCTGAATTGTTTCTGAAGTTTGTGCAATCATCACCTTATTAGACCTCAGTCAATTAAAACTTTGGTTGCCACTCAAGAACAATTATTAGAATCGTATGATGTTAAATTGTAACCTATACCTGGCCAGAAGTACCCAGCATGCTTGTCATGACATAACGCTTGACCATTTTGTGGAAGTCACCATAGTCACTTGTAGCAACCATAGTTTTGTCACGAGTAAGCACTGACAATGCTTTAGACAGCTTTCGAGTAGATATGGATGAGAATTTTGCAATCATTGCCTATAAAAGACGGAATCATAATAATTGTATCAGTACAATTTGACCAAATGTGAGAGATCTCTGCAACCCATAATCATTGAGAAGAAAGAATGTTAATAGAATACCTAAAAAAGGGATAACTCAAGACGGACTTATGTCCATCACGAGAAACATTGTAGCAAGAACAACATCAGATCAGCTTTTAAAATATCATTTTAGGATGCGAATAGAACTCTTATATAATATTTGCTTTGAGATTACCATTAGAAAGTCGAATTGAAAAGAAAAACACTAGAAGGGTAAGCATTGAAAAACACCATTGAAACCTTTTGGGAAATCTGATGCAACGATTATGTTAACACCACAAAAGGTCCATTTGCCACCATTTTCCTGAATCTCAGGAAAATAATGCATCACCAACAACTCACAAAGATGTGTGTAACAGAACCAAAAAGGTGAAAACACACAACTTCCAACCAACCTCCTTGGCTACTTGAGTTGAATTGAGCACAACTACAGAAGAAGCACCAGTCTTTATAGTGTAAATTGGCCCATAAATTTCAGCCCATTTTGTAAAGGTTTGGTGGGGTTTCTTTTCTTTCAACTGGAGAAGATTGCCAACAATTGGTAAACCAGGAACAGCTGCATGAAAAGAAATAGAATATCTTGAGAATTTAGTCCTTTTCCTCTGACATAGACTGAAAATTTAAAATACCCCTGTTTCGTCATGAAGCTGTAGTAGATGATAAGAGCATATGTTCAGTAAATGCTAAACCTGGTCATTCTTGAGTTGCTACGTGGCAGTAAGCACATGATTGCCCAAAGGCCAAAACTAGTTTTCCTATAAAATATCAAGTCACAAGAATAAATTATTTGTGTATTTATGAAGATTCCTGGAGTTTGGTAGTGTTATTCAGTTATCTTATACTGCAAGGAAATACTATGGTAAGACGTAAAAATATTTACTTAGTTCTATTTAAAAACTTCACACTGAGGTTTTCCCAAATACTTAAATTTCAGCTCCTGGACAGTTGATAAATTGAAATAGAAACCTGCAAAAAACAGGGAACATAACTTATCAAATAAACTTGTCTAAAGTTGTTTCATGAGCAACCATTTCAAAAAGGTATTAAAGTTTCAGGATGCTCATTTTCAGCGTTGCACAGTCAGAAGTTCAGAACAATCACCCTTTTAACCAAAAGCAAAAACAAGGCTACAAGAAGTGCAGTGGTCCCATTTTATCTCTTTATAAGATAAAAATATTTTTCAAGTAGTATAAATGCGTAGGAATAAAATATCAGAAGTCCCTGTCACAATGCACATGGAAACCTCAAGACTGCTGACTGCTTGTGTAACTGTCAGGAAGAAAAATAGATCAGTAGAATTGCTACTTCAGTTGGTGGAAGGTCTGAGCTATGAACAGCTCTACAAGATCATAATCATTCTTTATCTGTTCAGTGATCATGTAGCAAATTCAGTGAATATATTGTCTCTGCTACTAACAACATAATGTTTGCTCTTTATTGTACATGCAGCTTTCTTTGTGAGAGCAACAGTGCATTAATTGAAGCACAAGGCAGCAAGGGTTAAGAAGGTATTGAAATGTAAGGAGCTTGGGGCTGGTCATTTTCAACAGTTGCTGAAACAGAACAACCACCCTTTCGACCAAAGTAGAAAACATGAACGATTCAATTTTATCCTTTTTTAAGATTACTAAAAATCAATTGTTCGAGCAAACATATTTGCAGGAACAAATATTAAAAGTCTATGTGACACTCCAAATGAAAATCTTATTTTTTTGAAAGATCCTTATGGAAATCTCAAGGCTGCCGACTGCTTGCATAACTGTCAGGAAGAAACGTACATCACTTGACTTGTTGCTGTCGGTGGAAGGTCATAGCTATAAACAGCCAAGCAAGATCATAATTGATGATTTGTTCTGCCATAAAGTAGCAACGGCTGAACAAGATCATAGTTTATGTTTATCTGTCCTGCCATAAAGTAGCAAATTCAGTGAATATATTCCGCCACTAATACGCACTGTTTGCTCCTTATCATTCGTGCAGCTTTCTTTGTGAGAGCTCAGAAAGCACTTTCCTTGCTAAAATACAAACCCGATTGTTCAGTGCCATGCACCGGGACCCTGGGGTGCTTGGTGGTGGGCAGGTCGGCGGAGTTTGAGCTATCCCTATTCCATACCATCTCTTGACACAAATGTCTGGAGGCTCTATCTTTGGTTGCCAACTCGCGTCTTCAACTCTTCATGCTCGAGTGAGGCACGAGTCATGGTTATCCTTTTTAAACTCGACACCGCCTGCAATTTCTTAGATTATCTCTAATTGTCAGACAAAGAATCTGCCGGAACACGAGGTCGGGACGGACGGCCAGTACTTGGTCCAGATATAGATTGCACTAATGGACAGAATTAGGCATAGTTTAGTACAGCTCAACCTTAAACTGTCCTCAGGCACGCGCAAAATGCTGATTCGGTCGTGGCCCAGTTGCACTGTACACGACATCAAAATCCACACTTTTCTTTTCTAGCAGCATTAGAATCAACGATAAGAAACGCAGGCAGGAAGGATTTATTCGTACGCACAAAGAAAGTGGTCGCGATTGTGCGAGACGCCGAAGGAATTGTTTCTCCAATCCTCCGTCACCCCGAGGATGAGCGGCGCGGAGAAGGAACCGGGCGGATCAGGGAGCAGGACGCGATCGGGGCCTTGGAGGAGCATTAACCAGACTAGAGAGCGGGGGATCACCGTCGCTGACTGACCTGGGGGCGCGTTGGAGCTGTTGTTCTTAGCGCCGGCCCTCCCGGCGAGCGCGGCGGCCGCCAGCAGCCCTCCGACGGCCGCCGCCGCCGCCGCCGCCGCGCCGCCCGCGGGGAGCACCGCCACCAGGGACTCCATGCGTGGGGACCGGATGTGGAATGGGGAGCGCGGCGGAGTGGGGAGTGGGGGGGACTGAAGATGAGACGACAGCGCGGTGCGACGGGCGCGCTTTATACGAAAAAAAAGGCACGGGACGACGACGCGGCGGAAGCGGAGGAGACGTGGCCGCGTGGGAAGGAAGGCGAAAAGTTCGGAGAGCAGATGCGCGATCGATGCGACAACCGAATCGGACTTGTGATTGCAGGCCGGACCTCCAAGAAGGCAAGAACTGGCGACATGGCTGGCTGGCTCGCAGCTCACTACTACTCATTGCCGTCTCACTATAAAATGGCTACGTCCTAAAAGACAACTATTTTAGCTTACATGTAGTTTATCCGTCTCAAATTATATCAGACATTAATTTACTCTAGCATCTAAACGTACATTATATATAGATACATAATAAAAAATATATACCTAGTATAAAATTAAAATAACCTATAATTTAGAATAGATAGAGTGTGTTGTATAAAGCTATAACTTTTGTTTTTATGAGACGTACTCAGTGCAAAATCTCTTATACTAGGTGGGAGGGTCTACAAAGGGAACTCCTAAACAATCTTACCCATAAAAAACTCCACTGAAATTCTATAAAGAGATTGGTTCAAAATTCAAACCCAATACCTCCATCCTATAAGTGGATAGTCTCTACCACTGCTGCGGCAACTTCGTCCTTTTGAGAAGACTACTTATACATAAGAAGGAACTATGCACTTCGCTGTCAACATGCACAACGTCTATCATAGAAAGAATAATAGTAAAAGTATCGCTTATCATACCACAAAAAGAGTAATATAATAGCCAAAAGCGACGAGTCTAGGTGCTAAGTCGACACCTCGAACCTTTAGTCAGCAAGTTTCATCACAAGAGGCGTAGTTAATTGAGCAATGCACACTCTGCCCATCTTTATTTAACTTTGTAAATTTTCTGTTGCACCATCCATATTCAGGAACTATTATTCTGATCACTTGACACAAAGATAAATGGCACGGTTTGATAGAGAACATGCAATCATGTTCTTCTATGATAGTATAGTTTTGGCAAAATTTTCAAATTAAAACTAACGATTTTAGCATAAAATTTCCCAAAGCTTCAGCTTAAGCTTCTTCGGTATCATGTTTCTTTATTAAACGAGGCAGCCACTGAGGCACATAAAAATCATCAAGTCACCTTGCCAGATAGATAGGGGGTGATTGGTTGTCTGATTTTACCCCAACCAGGCTCCTAGGATGCGACCTGCGCATGATTGGTTGGCTGGAGCAGCGCCACAGCCTGACCCTCGCAATGCAAAGTGCACGTCCCACCCTGGATCGGCGGATGCAGTAAAAATAGGTGTATGTTTCTCATGGCCCTAACTCGAGCGGTGCAAGGCGCGCACAACGTGAGAGGAAAAACCAAAGCCTGGACGCATGCACAGATAGGCAACCAATCAGTATCTCGCAGCAGGTTGGTTAAATAAAGTCAGGCAACCAGTCAGCTTGGTTACGCATGCGCTGAGCCAGACCCGCGGTACGGTTGCCAAGCTCCTGGATACGAGCCAGGCAACGGCGAGCAGCCCTCCCCCCCCCCCCCCCCCCCCCGCTCCACACACACCATTAAAAAATTTTAACCTCCTACCCATATTCTACAACGATGCATGCTATCATCCTTAGCATATCCAACAACATATACTCAACTGTGCATCTAATACTCATCTAGCCAGGGAGCTTCAAATCCAACCAGAAGACTCCGATATGGTCCAGTGAGGTCTGAATCTATAATAATAAATTGAAAATTGTTTGGCGCTCGCGCGCATGACAGCTTTTACCTCGACTTCTTGCAAGCTGCAGCGGAAAATGCTGCTAGCCAGCATACCCAGCACAGGGCAACATGGCATGCATTCATACAGTTTAGCCTTTGGCAAGCAGGCAATGCACCTACGTATGATTCATGCATATATACGCCATCAAGCACAGTAAGCGATTGTTATTCTTAAATGTCCATGTTTATTTTTCTTATCTTAAATACACATAGTATAATGAAAAAATTAAAACTTATGTTATAATCTTTTCAGTAAACGTGGCTAAACTAAAAATAGGAAGACGTTTGTATTACTTTAGAAAAGAAAGAGATTGCAAATTTGTAATACTGTTAGCATATGGCTGCTTGTATGCCACGAAATTGTATAAAGTGCAAATAGAATATATGTAAAGTATTTTCTCTATCTAAAATATTGGTGACACGTATATATATATATATATTTTGATATATTTTCTCACGTATAGTATAAAGTGTCCGGCCGGCACCCTTTATTCAAAATTCCGAGTTCCGCCACTGCCCATGAAACATGGCAGGTGCTCCACATAGTTCATGAAGACCGTATTAAAAAAGGTGGTAGAGACTAAATAATTGAGGGTTATTAGTATGCCATGCGGTTCAAGACGAGCATCGGCACCTTGGACTACTTGGACCAAGAAGATACTTAGGAGGGTAGACAAAATTATATATGTCCATGGCCACTGCAAGCTGTGCGTGCGCATGCAGATGCCAAGAGGCCGGTCAGGGAGGTTGGTATCTTGATCTCTTTTGTCAGCTACTACAGCTTGCTGTTGGTAAATAGCCTCATCAGCTGCGCATTTGTCAGCTTCGCGCATACAAATGGTCTCAGAACGGAGATACCCGGTTAGCATCATCGCCAGATTCCTACGCACGGACCGGCGGATTTTTGAACACAAACAAGGTTCACCAACGGATGCCATGCACGAGATCAAGACGGAAGTTGAAGCAAGAAAGTTGGCCAGTGGAGGGCCAGAGTTACCCTAATTTTCTTATGTTACGCTTTTCATTTGGCTCTTTAGTTTCGGTGTTTGAGTGCTTTTCTATTCGTGCTTCACCCTTCTTAAATGACAATGCAGTGCTTCTGCAAGTTTCTTCAAAAAAAATCCTACGCACGGGCTCACGTAAATTTGAAGGCAATTAATAGGCAGCCACTGACAGTATCGTTCTCTAATCACAGTAGTCATTCATGCATGCATGCGCCAACTCTCCTATTACTAGCATACGCCATTCTAGTATTCGATATAGTAGGGCCATTGATTGGAGACCATATCTAAATGACTGTTTTGCAACCGGAGAACTTGTTCTTTGAAGTAGTGGGCCCATATTGATTGTCGTGGTAGGTATTTTGTGACCATCTTTGTCGTGGCAGGCAGAATTTTCTTATGGCTTGAAAGCTGTTCCGAACTTCCACTGTATCGTAGCAGCTATTGCCCCAATTAAACTTGAGCCCAATCAAAATTCAACACACAACAAGCATCGATGCATGCTCACGGACTATACATGCAAAGATGTTAAAGACTAAACAAATTAAAGATATTAAACCGTGTATCCGAATTAAATTCCGATTGTATAATTATATTACTTATGATAAGATCTTTTAAAACAAGACGACACATAAATATATTTGGATGATATGTTTTAAAGAACATTTTCTTTATTCAGCTAGAACATTTTGACTGTTGTGAATAAATACTTGAGGAGTAAATTTCACCGGCGGTCCTTAAACGTGTCCCGAGTTCTCATCCTAGTCTCTATACTCTTAAAATGCACATAATAGTCCTTAAACTTGCCCCACGCTTTTATCCCCATCCTTAAACTTGTCCCGAGTTCTCATCCTGATCCTGATACTCTCAAAATGGATGTAACAGTTCTTAAACTTATCCCACACTCTTATCTCGATCCTTAAACTTGCCCTACACTCTCATCCAAGTCCATATGCTTCTAAAATGCATTATTTATTTAGAAAAAAACTTTTGTCAATTGTTTCAAATTTGTTTGGATAAATTATTACGAATTGAATGTGAAATATAAAAATCTCTATATAATCCAGAGTCTAATTATTTTTTATCTTCTTAGGATTTTTTAGAGCAAAGTAAAAATGATTTAACATTCTTTTTAATCTCTAAAATAAAATCAACTATTAAATAAATACGTTAAAATAAAAACTCTAAAAATCATCAAGTATTGTATCCAAGATTATTGCCTCATGAATTTTTGATTAATTTTATGTGAGATTAAAATTTAATTTGAAATCCTAAACGTTTGAAACCATCCACAAAAGTGTTTTCTAAATACATGAATGTATTTTGAAAATATATGGACTTGTTTGAGAGTGTGGGATAAGTTTACAGATTATTATGTGCATTTTGATAGTACAACAAGTTTAATGATGGGAATGAGAGCGCGGGACAAGTTTAAGGACTATTATATGTATTTTAAGAGTACCGGGACCAGAATGAGAACTCATGACAAGTTCAAGGACTGCCGGTGAAATTTACTCATACTTGAGCAACACTAACAAATGATTATTTTCTATGAATAAATAATTAAATATGAAGAATAAAAAATAATATATTGTGAACAAAAGAGTCAACAACACTGAACAATCTAGTCTACAAAGCGAACAAATAATTTAGCTTCAGAAAAAAACAACTAATGTAAAAAGTAGTTCCATACGTAAATAAAGCAAACAAAATGAAAAAGAAAGATGGAAGAAGGAAAAATGAGCCAAAAGGAAAAATGAGTAAAGAAGGAATAAGGAAACCAATACAAACAGAAAGCAAACAAAAATACAAAGAATAAGAAAAGCAAAGAAAAGAAGCAAAAAGGAACGAAGGAAGATAAGGAAGCAAACAAATGAGCCAAAAGGAAAAATGAGTAAAGAAGGAATAAGGAAACCGATAGGAACAGAAAGCAAACAAAAATACAAAGAATAAGAAAAGCAAGATAAAAGAGAATATGCTTCTAATGGGATAAGGAATGTCTACGAGATAATAGAAAATAAAAAGAGAAAAAGAAAATAGGAAGGAGAAAACAAACAGATGGATTACATCTAGGTAAACTGGGCCGCTAGCAGGCTGCTTTACCCCATCACCGAACTGCATCTAGCTAAACATGCGGACTTTGTGACTGGGCTGCAATTGGACTGCTAGGAGGCCGCGACTAGCCCAGGCTGCATGCACAGGCGACGGGCAGGCTTTTTGTCGCGTGCGTGACATACAGTTGCGGCGGCGTGAACAAGTCACCAAATCATCCATGGTTATTCTTAATTCAAAATGGTTTTCCTATTCCGTAGCCAGCTATATTCTAACTAGATTTAATTTGGTTTTTAGATTTTACTCGGTTTGTAATGGTTCAGTTTTCTTTAAGACTCATGCTGCTACGTTTTATTTTGTGCCTCATTTTTGTCATTGGCCGAATTCATTGTTTTGAATTGTATAGCTCAGGACCGAATTTATTTTTTTCCCCCTCACTTTCATTTATGGTCTGAACTAGTGGGTTGAATTGGCGAGAGAAAGTCACCTCTTCCAGTTCCCGCCGCGCTATCTTCGGCTTAACACATCAACGGTCTTGACATCCATCTGATGCATCCAACCTTTGTAATCTCCTTGCAGGTATGGTTGTAGAGGAGTGAGGATCCACAAGGGCGTCCATACCACTCAGGATTTGTTCGGTTAATCTCCTCCAACCTCTATAATCTCTTTTTTCTTTAGGGACCTATAATCTCTTTCAACTCCCTTCAAAGTTCAAACCGAGCAAGCCCTTACTATTGGAGTAATCGCAGGTCCGGGAGGGCTTGCATGGTGTGAGGAGGGGTAGAGGCGAGGGGAAGGGTGGAGCTGGAGCACAGCAGCAGGGGCAGCCTAGAGGAGAGGGACCAGCAGAGGGGTGCCATGATAATAAGGTGGTGAAGTTGGACAAGCGATGTGAATGAATAGAACCGATCGAGCGAGAACCAAAGAGGGGCATGTGTATTGGAGCTGGACGTGTTTGGCCCGAGAATTTAGAAGCGGAGCTGTCCCAGACAGGCTAAAAAACAAACAAGTATAGACGCACGCTTTGTAATAATCTTTAAGACTTAGTTATAAAGCTAAAATGAAAGCACCTGCACAAGTTCAGAGAAGGATCGGAACATATGAATGCATGTCCACGAGTTGAATTTTCTAAGGAGCAGCGTTTCCCAGAATGAAATACGACGCCTGTCCCTGTTAGATTATATATTCTCCTACTAAATTATCTTCCTGTCGCTGCCCAGCAGATACTTCTACGAGCCTTCAACCTACAAAAAGATATTGCTAGATTCTTCATTATGTCTTTGAATAATCCACGTTCAGACTATAGGGATATTACTACATTGGGAGCAATGGAAAAGTACAAGCTTATTACAATCTTTTAAACTTAGCTATGGACACCGTGTCAACTCATTTTACCTATTCGCAAGTTTCAAGCTAGTCAAATCTACATTCTTACTCGATGTTTTTACTGAACCATGCAAAGCACATCGTTTTCCTCTGATGCAAAGTGAAAAGACAAGGGAATTTAGGAATAATCAATCGATCTGCTACGGACATTCTTACCTGGTTCATAGGAGCGAGACGTGTTGGGGAAACAAAGGTACCTGGATATTCAGAGTACTGTAAACAAGACTAAATTCTGACTTCCTGCCAGCTTTCAGCGAAAGAGAGATTAGAGGATCGTTGACATTTTTCAGAGTTTCAGACTATAGACTGAATGAAAGACAGAGAGAGAAGAAATTAAGAAGATAGAAATATGACATGGATCAGTTCTATACTCGATCACAACTACTAGTCCAAGTAAAGACTGAAACAAAGTCCAAAAGGAGTCCTCTTCAACAATGGAAATTCTAGACAAGAAAAATCTTGACGAGTGTCATTACGTGCATGGAATGAATCTGTGTCCCTGATTTGGTTTGTGCTCTTCTGCATTATTTGCGCCCTATTGAACACTATTGTCTAAGAAAAAAACTTGGAGATTTAGACCTGAATCCATACATTATTTGCACGAACATGAGTTGAACATCGCAAGTTGACACGCCGTCGTCGGTGGTGCGTATGCACAGCAGACAACAGGTCATCTTTTTTTTTTTTGGCATTGGGTCTCTGGGTGGATTATTTTAACATTTCAGGTTTTACCAGCGCCGGTGGCGTGAGCTCATTTTCCGGTGGATGCTTTTTGCGTGTTTAATTACATTATTGCATTTCACTTTTCTGAACACAAGTTAATCCTATCCATCCAATCAGTAATGTTGCTTAATGCTATGACCGCATCGGGATGTTAGAATACATGGCAAGAATCTGATAGGATACGAGTTGTTATGATAGGGTAGGAGTAGTCTACATCTTTGTCTCTAGGATTGCTTGAGATCAAACCAACCCATGTACTATATATAAACATCCCACAAGGCAAGCATCCACAATATTTGCAAAGTTTATCTTTGCACAGATGGACCAAAGTTCTGAAGTGGCAACCAACATGCTGCGCAAGGAGCATCATATATATTGAGCAGTGTACTATGACATTCCAAACTTTGCCTATCAGAGTTTATACTATACAAACCATCACGAAAGACCTTGCAGTTATTGGTACTATATATAAATGGAGCATGGCACTCTTTTGATCTTGTATATCTGACTTTTTCAAGAATCTATAAGCACGAAAGATTCCTTGTCATCCTAGTACCATTTGAACTGAGTAGATTAATAAGATACGTTGTCGTGGACCAAATCCTAGTTTAACAACGGATTATACTACAAATTGTTGTCAGTATCATCGTTCTCCTTGGATCTGACCAGCAGAGAAAACGTTTGGCCAGGTTACAGGGT
Organism: Panicum hallii; assembly: GCF_002211085.1. Classification (NCBI taxonomy): domain Eukaryota; kingdom Viridiplantae; phylum Streptophyta; class Magnoliopsida; order Poales; family Poaceae; genus Panicum; species Panicum hallii. Next base: position 7,635,185 of record NC_038045.1, on the reverse strand, counting down.
GCTTTACGCTTTGCCCATGCATGGACTAACAAGTAACAACACTGGATTATCTTGCGAACGCTTGTAAATGCAGTTTCCACGAACGTCAAGACAAATGCAAACTATGAACCATCTTGCCATTTTCGAGCCTAGACTCGGGCAAGCAGAAGCGCATGGCCCACCGGAAAAAATAAAGAAACAGCGGAAGAACAGATCAATCGTTTGAATGCTAGCTAGACAACAGGTCCGGTTCTGTACTTTTCAACGACTTGAACCAATTCCTGGATGGGTCACAGCGCAATCTAGCTACTCCGATCCACGAAAGTGACATCATCAACAACCATTAGCCACTACCATTTCTTGTGCTTTTACTACTCATATTTTCTAAGTGTATTATAACGACTTCATGCGAGTGCTTTCCATACTTTTTATACTTATATAAGGGCGCAATCATGCGTGGGGTGTGTGCGTGACCTTGTGATAATCACAACATAAGTAAGTTATAATTTGTTTTTCAGTGAACAGGTATCACTACCGGATACGCCCTCTTCACCGAGTGTCCAGGATACTTGGCAAAGCCTGGAAAACACTCGGCAAAGCCTTTGCACTCGGCAAAGAGTGCCCGGCAAAGAATTTGTCGGCAAAGAGCTCTTTGCCGAGTGCCTTATTTCGGACACTCGGCAAAGGCCTTACCGAGTGCCTTTTCCACACTCGGCAAAGGCCCGTTTAAAAAATAAAAAAACAGCCGCCGCTGCTCGCTGTCGCGCCGCCGGCGGGAGGGAGGGCCGCGCCGCCGGCCAGGGGAGGGAGGGCCGCCGCCGCCGCGACCAGGGGAGGGCGGGCCGCGCCGCCGCCGCCGCGCCCAGGGAAGGCAGGTGTGGCAGAACCAACCTGAATTATACCGGCTCAAGTACGCGAGTCCACTCCCGAGGGCTCCAACGTGCTTCAAACGGTATAATCCTTTGGCCTGTCGGGTAGCGTCCCGATAAACCACCGATACACAGGATCAATAAGGCTACCTCACACGAAGGTGAGTCCAGAGATACAGTCACCATCATATTTTACATCACAGGGAATTACATTACAAGAGTTTCCAACAATAGTACAAAGTTTCAAATTTAGAGAAACATTACAAACTGTTGAATTTATCGTTTTAGCAGCGGAAAACATACGCGACTGTTCTCAACACGTCGTCAAGACGGATGTCATGCTAAGCCCGGGCACGACATCACTCGGTATCCTCAATGTTGGCCGGGGACGGATCTCATTCCACGAACCAACCATCTGGAAGAGCACAGGGCTATGACAGGGGAAGAGTAGGGTCTTCAAAGGCTATACCTGAAAAACATAAAACTAGCAAGGCTGAGTATACTAATACTCAGCAAGGCTTACCCGGGATTGGGTATATTTTAGCCCATAACTAGACTCATGAAGGCATTGTAAAGGTTCTGGTTTTATTTTTAGCTGAAAAGCAACTAAAAGTATAACTTACTTTCAAGTTTTACCTTTCAGATTCTAGCTTGATTAGTCCTCTAGGTAAGCACTTATACTAAGCAAGCAATGTAGATATTCTCATCCATCAAAATTATTCCATTGAACATTACACTTTTTACTCGATGTGGTAAAAGGAATAAGCAGTCTCATTCATCGTGAGAGGCGGACGATTCCTGAATCGAGATTCAACCTTGCAAGATAAACCTAACACACACACTTGGAATACCAACAGGGCATTCCGAAGCAACCGTTTGCCTTTCATTCCGGGTTGTAGATAGGGCCACCACAAGCGACTGCAGGACCATACGCACACCCAATGTGTACAGGACATACGTCTGTAGCGCGACTACAAAACCCGTATTTCTGTCTGCCTTGCAGAACGTACTCCCACACGTCGGTGCGTGTGAACATAAAACAAAGATCGAGTGGTGGGAGGTATGTCCACTTGCCGGGCCGATTGGTTACTAGGCTTACCGCTTACCATATTTCGCAGCATGTGGCTAGTACTTTCAAACGCTTAGCCACCACTACCACACATTTCGACCTTAAAGCTTTTATCAAAACAGACAGGGTAAACTTCCAGGTCATGATACAGCACATGACCCTGTCCGTCATCCTTATAGTGGTTGCAGAATTATAAACAAGCAACTCCTATATCGCGCGAGTGACAGGAAATCACCCGACTTCTACCGGCCCTATTAGCGGAGCATCTATGCGATAAGGACTCGGTTCAATACATTGGATTCCTAGTATTCATGCATCTAGGGTTTCATTACAACTCCTAGACGTAATGCATAAGTATATATAAGTAGTCATAGATTGCAGTGTAAATAAAGTAGTGGGATATGTCCGGGGCTTGCCTTTACTGGTGGGTCTGAAGTCAGTAAAGTCAATATCTTCCGAACTTTGGTTCGTGGCTTCAGATAATCCTTTGGTGACGTTCATTTGGTCTTCAGAAACATCCTCCGTAGACTCCGGGGAGATCTCGTAGGTACCGTTGCCGATGTAGTCGCATCTACATGTAATGCAACATCACATTCAAAGTGTGCACACAAGGCTATTTTACTTCATGACAAAGTTGCAATTCAACACTCATTCAACATATTACTTACATAACAAACAAAAAGATTTGAAACTACACTTAGATAGAGCTTCAAGAGGATATCTAAATAGGATCGGCTACTGGTTGAGGGTTACAGCAGAACCGATGGGAAACAATGGGGGTTTAGCTGATTGACGTGCTTAGGTCGTGCCTAACAGAGGCGTGTCTATTGTGCGATCTTACTGATCTAGGGTTGTGTACTTTGGTTTGGGTAGCCGATTGATAGGTGCACCGTTTTCTTGATTGATCGATGAAAACATCGATCACTTTAGTAGAGGGATGATTCCTAAAACAGTTGTGTCTTGACTGAGATGTGCTTAAGTGTTATCCTAGGTATCTAGGTGTGGTTGTATCGACTCGATTACGTCAACACAACTATTAGGTGACGTACGGCCGATTGGAGCGTGGTTAAGGGTGTGTGACCGATAGGTATATAACCGATCTCTCAGTCGATAAATCGGCTGATAGGAGTGTGTGGCTAAGGATGGGAAAACTAAGAATCGATCGGCCATAACCGATATGGACAACAAATAGAATCGGCTTGGATCGGCCGATAATAAGAATCTTAAGGTCGTGCGTGCAACTCTGATACAGTGTCTAGGTGCAGCCGACGTAGAACAGAACAAAGGAATTGTATCGGCAGCAGCCGATACTAGAAAGGTAACAATTGTATCAGCTAACCAGCCGATGGTAGAAGTATCGACCGACAGCTGTTACACGGGAACATCATAAACTCAAGGAAAACGGATGCTTAGCGGCTGAATCAAAAGCTGATGTTGAAACGCAGCTGCAGAGATGTATAAGCTAAGCAACGGATGCACATGAATTAACAAAGATCTTCATACGAAGAGAATCTTAAGGAAACGGCAATCAAGACAAGGATAATGTCTTGAGGGTAAGGATATGAGCACTAGGGTGATAGGGTTAACTAGATATCATACCTCTCTATTTAAGATATATATTCTATGACTTACTTTTTAGTTATAACCCAATGTAAGCATCTAGTCCCTCAAGGTATGTTTCAGTGATTAATGACAACCATTATTGTGACTAATGAGTTTGTGCAGCTTTATAGATCATTATCGCTCATTTGGTTATATGTCAAAAGAGGCCCCTAATTTTCATTATTCAAAAAGACGATCTCGGCATTCAACTCAATAATATGTCAAGACTAAGTATCTTTCTAGTCCTAAGTGTCATAAGGTTGAGCAGGACACTTAGGTTAGTATAGGTTTTATAGTTTTGTAGTGATCGCGCTATTAAGAGGGGTTTAGGCTTAGTAACTTGAGCATGGATATGGTCATTTGAAAATGGATGCACACAATGGTCACTCAGGTTTCTAGAAGCTCAAATAAGTGGTTCTTAACTTATATCTCAAGAAATATTTGGATTTCATTCAAGACTCAAGTCAGAAAAGGCAAAATCAGAAAAATCCTTATCACCGGATTAACCGACGCCTCAAGTTTTCTATACATCGGTTAAACATGGTCTACAGGTCAGAACAAGTCAATACACCGGTTAAACCGACGTTATTTGAAATTGGACGTCGGTGCAGTTGTCCAGAGACTCGGTTTTCAGTTGATCAGTGGACAACTACACTCACCGGTTAAACCGACGCTATTTGAAATTGGACGTTGGTGCAGTTGTCCAGTGACTTGGTATTTCAGTTGATCAATGGATGACTACACTCACCGGTTAAACCGATGCAACGACGGTTAATCTGCCCAAGCTGTAACGGCTAGTTTTCAGAAGAGGCAGTTTACATTCACCGATTAAACCGACGATGACTATTGGAGGGACGTCGGATTAACCGGCGCTACGCAGTTTTTCTGGCAGCTTTTTCTCCAACGGCTCTATTCGTGTGAGCTGCCCATATATACCCCTCCAATGGGTCATTCTACTACTCTTGACACCAGGCAACACCCAAACATACATACTATAGTCAAGAGCCACCTTGAGCTTCAACATTTCATACACTTGTTTTTTCAATCATTCAAGAAGCAAGATTAAGGACTTGAGTAGAGAGAAGCTTGTGTGCATCCATTCTTGGTGATTGGTTCCTGCTCAAGTGAAGGCCTTAGCTTGTTACTCTTGGTGATTGGCATCACCTAGGCGATCTTGGTGATCGAGGTGATTCTCGCGGAGCTTGCCAAGGATTGTGGAAGCCCGGAGAAGAGATTTGTACGTGGCTTGATCTCCACCACACCGGGATGGTGAACGGAGACTCTTAGTGAGCGCCCTCGTCTTGGTGACTTGGGAGGTGACAATACTCTTTGTGAGTGTCACAACGTGGATTAGGGGTGTGTGCCAACACATCGACACCACGGGAAAAATCCGATTGTCCCTTGTCCACTTTACTTTCTCAAGCATTATCTATCATGCAATTCATTCATGTGCTTGATTTAGGGATCACTAGTTAGCTCTACCTTGCTAGGCTTTATCTCCTTTCATCTTATCTAGCTTGTGTAAGTTGTTTAGTTATCCGGTTGGTGAATTGGTGCCTTTCTAGTTTTTGCATAGGTTAAGGTTGCTTTATCTTGTTTTAGAAATTGAAAAAGGCCCAATTCAGCCCCCCTCTTGGTCCATCGATCCTTTCAATTGGTATCAGAGCCTCGTTGCTCATTTGGATCATTAGGCTTCACCGCCTAGAGCTATGGCCAAGATGGGTGGTTCGCCGCCTCACTTCGAGGGCAAGAACTTTGCCTATTGGAAAGTTCGCATGGCCGCATACCTTGATGCGATTGCCCCCGAAGTATGGTTGGCAACTAAAGTCGGGTTCACCGGAGATCCCACCCCCGACCAATTAAAATGGAATGCTAGAGCTAGAAATGCAATTTTCGAAGCTATTAGTGAGGAGGTCTTTGCTAGAGTTAATGGCATGGACCTAGCAAGTGATATTTGGAAGGAGCTCATTGAGATTCATGAAGGTTCCACCAAAGTACGTGAGCAAAAATATCACTTGTTTAGAGCTAAGTATGATTCCTTCAAAATGCTAGCTCATGAAAATTGCAATGATATGTATTCTCGCTTGAATGTCATTGTCAAGGACATTAATGCACTTGAAATATCCAAAATTGACAGTGCATCCATCAATCGCAAGATCCTCATGCTACTCCCGAAGCCCAAGTATAACATTATCAATGCTATGCTTCAAAAGGAGGATCTCGCCACAATGGAAGTAGGAGAACTTGTGGGCGAAATTCGCGCTCATGAAATGAGCATTCTTGGTATGTCCGAAGAGCCAACATCAAGCAAGTCAATTGCTCTAAAGACCAAGACAAACAAATCCCGCAAGCTCAAAATGGTCAAACAAGACTCAAGCTCAAGCAATGAAGAAGATGATCATCATGAGAGCTCATCCGATGTTGAAGATGATGGAGAACTTGCTCTCATGATGAGAAAGTTCACACGCTTGAATGAGAAGATTAATAAGAAGGGCTTCAACTTTGACTCCAAGAAGGGAATGTTCCGGCCAATGGATGTCAAGAACAAGATTTGCTACAATTGTGGCGAAAAAGGACACATCCGTCCAAATTGCCCCAAGCCGGACAAAAGAAGCAAGGACAACAAGAGTAAGCATCGCCATGATTCAAGCGATGATGAAGAAGAGGAGAGGAAGAACAAAAACAAGAGATTTGGGAAGAAGAAGACCCATGACAAGAAGACCAAGCTCTTCCCAAAGAAGAAATGGCATACCAAGAAAAGTTTCTTGGTGGAGAAATAAGAGTGGGTGACCGATGTCTCATCAAGCGAAGACTCAAGTGATGAAGAAGACATTGTCACCATCGCCCTCACCAATGAAGAACCATCTCTACCTCCACCTCCTATGTGCCTCATGACAAAAGGTAACACCAAGGTATGTGAGGTAGATAGTGAAGATGATAGTGATGAAGAGCTTGATCCAAATGAATTTACTAACCTCATCAATGAGTATACATCCGTCATCAAGAGGGAAAAGGGCAAAGTTAAAATTCTTGAGAGCACTCATGCCAAGTTAGAGCTTGCCCACTCCGACTTACTTAGTAAGTACAATGACTTGCTCAAAAAGCACAATGAGTCACTTGTACTTGCTAAGCAAGTTGAAGAGAGCCACAAAAAGCTCAAACAAGAGCATAGGGAGTTGGCTCACAAGTATCAAGAACTTGAATTTGCTTATGAAGTAATTGACCCAAGTCTTGAGAAAGTTGTTCATGAAAAAGTCAATGCTTCTACTTCATGTGATGACCTACTCATTGATGCATATGCCACTAATGTTGTGCCCAAGCTTGCCTCTTTTAGGGAAAAGGAATTGATGGATCAAGTGGCAAGTCTCAAGAGTAGTGTGGAGAAACTCTCAAGGGGAGAATACATCCACAAGGAGATTCTCTTCAACAATGCCCGTGACTATGGTAAGAGAGGTCTTGGTTCATTTCCGGAGCCAAACATGGCTACAACTCCTTCTCCGGAGATCAAGACAAGCTTCATCAAGGAAGTTGGCTCATATTGCCAACATTGCCAAGTCACCGGGCACCACACTAGGGAGTGCACTTTACCATCACGTCCTCTTCCCAAATTACCCAAGAATTACTCATCAATGTTCCAAAATAATCATTTTCTCTTAAGTAAAGTGAAGGGCAAGGTGAAGGCCAAGTTCATTGGCAAAATTGCTAAGGAGTCGAAGAAGAAGCTCCCCAAGCAACTTTGGGTCCCAAAAGCTCTTGTCACACATGTGCAAGGCCCAAAGCTTGTTTGGGTTCCGAAAACTCAAAAATAAATTCTCATGTGTGTAGGTGAACTACAAAGCCGGTGGAAAACATTGGTTACTTGATAGCGGTTGCTCTCAACACATGACCGGCAATGATAGCATGTTCACCTCACTTGAAGACCCCGGCGATCATGAACATGTCACCTATGGTGATAACTCAAAGGGGAAAGTCTTAGGTTTGGGTAGAATTGCAATTTCAAAAGATTTATCCATTTCAAATGTTTTGTTTGTAGAAGCACTTAGTTTTAATCTCATCTCTATTGCACAACTATGTGATCTTGGACTAACGTGTGCCTTTGACAAGAATGGTGTTGTAGTGACTCATGAAAAAGACAAGTTATTGGTATTCACGGGGTTTAGGCATGGCAATATCTATTTGGTGGATTTCTCTTCAAAGCAAACAAGCACCATGACTTGCCTCTTCACCAAGTCGTCTCTTGGGTGGCTTTGGCATAGAAGAATTGCTCATATTGGCATGAGCAACCTCAAGAAAGCCCACAAGAGAGGGATGATCACCGGCATAAAGGATGTCACTTTTGACAAGAACAAGCTATGCAAAGCATGTCAAGCCGGGAAGCAAGTTGCAACTTATCATCCTATCAAGACGATGTTGTCTACCTCCAAGCCGCTCGAGCTACTACACATGGATCTCTTTGGTCCAACTTCATACAAGAGCATTGGTGGTAACCTCTATTGCCTAGTAATCGTTGATGATTTTTCACGTTACACTTGGGTCATGTTTCTAGGCGATAAGGGTGAAACTCCGGAAATCTTCAAGTCATTTGCAAGAAAAGCTCAAAGGAAATATAATTCCCCAATCGTGAAGATTCGGAGTGACAACGGCACCGAGTTCAAAAATATGAAGATTGAAGAATGGTGCGATGAAGAAGGAGTCAAACATGAGTTTTCCGCCACCTACACGCCTCAACAAAATGGAGTGGTGGAAAGAAAGAACAAGACACTCATCACCCTAGCAAGAGCAATGTTGGATGATTATGGCACGTCCGAGAAGTTTTGGGCGGAAGCAATCAACACGGCGTGTCATGCATCCAACCGTGTGTATCCTCACCGACTCCTCAAGAAAACTCCATATGAGCTCATCACCGGGAAGAAACCAAATATATCATACTTTCGGGTCTTTGGTTGCAAATGCTTCATTTATAAGAAGAAAAGGCTCGGTAAGTTTGAAAGTAGATGTGATGAAGGTTTCTTTCTTGGTTATGCATCAAACTCCAAAGCATATAGAGTATTCAATCAAACCTCCGGGTTAGTTGAAGAAACATGTGATGTGGAGTTTGATGAATCTAATGGCTCCCAAGAGGAGGTTGTTGGCTATGAAAATGTAGGGGATGAAGAGATTGAAGAAGCCTTAAAGAAAATGTCCATTGGGGATATCAAGCCGGAGGAGGTACATGAAGGCAATGATCAAGGGGGAGGAACTTCCTCATCTTTGCCAAACACCTCCACGGCACCCCAAGTGAACGAAGATCAAGATAAAGTTGATCCACTACCTCAAGAAAATGTGTCAACGCCAACACCCCAAGTCCAAGAACAAGAAGAGCAAAATGTTCCACCACAAGCACAAGTCACTCATGATCCACCCCAACAAGCATCCGCGCAAATACCGCTAGTGAAGCATGGTCGCATCTCCAAGGATCATCCAATCGGTCAAATCATTGGTAGTCCTTCCAAAGGAGTAAGAACTCGTTCTAAGCATGCTTCATTTTGCAAACATCACTCGTTTGTTTCTTGTATTGAACCCACTAGCATAGAGGAAGCACTTGAGGACTCGGATTGGGTGATGGCCATGCAAGAAGAGTTGAATAATTTCACCCGCAATGAAGTATGGGTCCTCGAAGCTCCTCCGAAAGACAAAAACATCATCGGCACAAAGTGGGTCTTTCGAAACAAGCAAGATGAACATGGGGTGGTGGTACGCAACAAAGCAAGACTTGTGGCAAAAAGATTTTCTCAAGTCGAAGGTTTGGATTTTGGTGAAACTTTTGCTCCGGTCGCAAGACTTGAAGCTATCCGCATTCTTCTTGCTTACTCTTCACATCATAATATCAAGTTATATCAAATGGATGTGAAAAGTGCTTTCTTAAATGGCTTTATTAACGAACTTGTTTATGTTGAGCAACCTCCCGGGTTTGTAGATCCGAGGAATTCTAACCATGTTTATAGGTTGCACAAGGCACTCTATGGACTCAAACAAGCACCAAGGGCTTGGTATGAGAGGCTTCGTGACTTCCTAATCATGCAAGGTTTTAAGATCGGCAGGGTGGACACCACTTTGTTCACAAAAGACGTCAACGGGGACCTTTTCATTTGTCAAATTTATGTTGACGATATTATCTTTGGCTCAACTAATGATTTACTAAGCCATGAGTTTGCTACCATGATGTCTAGGGAATTCGAGATGTCCATGATTGGTGAATTGACTTTCTTCCTTGGTTTTCAAGTCAAACAAATGAAGGAAGGGACATTCATCTATCAAGAAAAATATACTAGAGATATTTTGAAGAAGTTCAAGATGGATGAATGTAAGCCAATTAAGACTCCTATGGCTACAAATGGGCATCTCGACTTGGATGTGAACGGTAAACCTGTTGATCAATCCCTCTATCGTTCAATGATAGGGTCTTTGCTTTACCTTACCGCATCTAGGCCCGATATAATGTTTAGCGTGTGCTTGTGTGCCCGTTTTCAAGCTAACCCTAAGGAATCACATCTTTCGGCTATGAATAGGATCCTTCGGTATCTCAAGCACACTCCTAGCATAGGCTTGTGGTACCCCAAAGGCGCTAGCTTAGATCTCTTGGGATACTCGGATTCGGATTTTGCCGGAAGCCGTGTCGATCGCAAGAGTACCTCCGGGGGTTGCCACTTGCTTGGGCGTTCTCTAGTTTCTTGGTCGAGTAAGAAGCAAAATTCCGTGGCTTTGTCCACCGCGGAAGCGGAATATATAGCTGCCGGTGCATGTTGTGCCCAAATTCTATATATGAAGCAAACCCTTTTGGACTTTGGTGTGAAACTGGGAAGAATACCACTCCTTTGTGACAATGAAAGTGCCGTAAAAATTGCCAAGAATCCGGTTCAACATTCTCGCACAAAGCACATTGATATTCGCCATCACTTCTTGCGTGATCACGAAGTCAAGGGGACATTTCCCTTCAAGGTGTGAGATCCGAGGAGCAATTGGCGGATATTTTCACAAAACCTTTAGACGAGAGTACCTTTGTTAGGCTAAGAAATGAGCTAAATGTGTTAGATGCGGCAAACGTCATGTAAGTTGCCATGTCATATAGAAAAATGCATACATATAGGACACTTGTCTAACCATGGTAAGATAGTGATGAGCAAGGGTTTAGCTAGAGGTGGTGGTCCACTTGTTTTCCTCTAGGCTTGTAGAAAGGCTCATCATGATGAAGCTTTCCGTGGGATCAAACTTGACAAGTAGATTTTAAATTCTCGCTATGCATTTCTTGTCATATAGTTGTGCACTTCATGTTTACCTTTCCTTCGCATGTGGTTGTAGTTTGCATTATCGTTGCATGCGTAAGGGTCACAAAGGAGATCACTTGATGAAAATGAGACTTGTTTTACGTGCAAGATCTTAATTCATGAGAAGTGAAAAGAGTAAAGTGTTAGGTGCGTTATTGCCTAGTGAGCAATGTCATGGTGAGTTTGAAGCCTTCCTCCTTCAATATTCCTATGACATGGCTCATACATTTTAATTTGGAACTTTGTCTCTCTTGCGACTTATTCTTGATTTTGAAAAGAAAAACTATTTAAGTTATTAAGCTATCCTATTTAATTTGAGGGGTAAAGTCGCCTATGCAAGTCCATTAACTTGAGTTTAGTTGAATCTTATAAGTTCATTGGACTTAGTATAGAAAAAGTGAGCTGAGAGAGGGTTTTTAGGTTCACCGGTTAAACCGACGTTCAATGGATCTATACCCATCGGTTTAACCGGCGTTACTAAGTGTCAGCCTCAGCTCAGTCATTACAGGCATTCAACCGGTGTATACAAAGTTTGCATCATCGGATCAACCGGTGAACATAACATGCTTCCGACCTGAAAATCAACTGATATTTGCATCGTTCAACCGACGAGTTCACTTTTCAGATCATCGGTTCAACCGGCGTACTGATGCAGATTTGGCAGAGTTTCTGGTAAACTACACCGACGCAATCAACCGGTGTTCAAAACCTAAGCGTCGGATCAACCGGCGATAAGAACAACTGCGGGGGCCACATGTCATATTTCTCTCTTGACCGGTCACGACTTCTCACTCCCGCTCGTGTTTTGCTCGTCCCCTCGTCTTCGCCCTCGCTCCCGTCACCGCCGCCGTCGTCCGCCGCCATCACCGTCCACCGCCGTCGCCATCCACCGCTGCTCGCCGTCCGCTCATCGCCGCCCGCCGCATTCCCGCGCCGCCGCCACCATTTTTCACCCCGCTGCCGCCTGCGCCCGCGCCGCCGCCGTCACCTGCCGCCCGCGCACACGCACACCGCCCCGCACGCTTGCACCCGTGTGCCACCGCGCCGCCGCCTGCGCTCGCGCCGCCCACGCTCCACCGTGCCATTGCACTGCACCTCCACCAAGCCACTGCACACACGCATTGCATTGCTCTCGCGCATTCACGCCGCGCTCCTTTTCGCTAACTCTAGTTTGTAGCGCCGCACTCTTGGTTCTGTCGATTGTCGAGATGGGTCGTGACAAGAGGAAAGGAAAGGAGATCGTGGTTGAGGAGCCCGCTCGCAAGCGGACTCGCGCAACAAGAGAGGCCGAGAGGGCCGAGATGGTGGCTAAGGCCGCCGAGGAGCAGGCGTCAGCCGTGCTCGTCCGTTCGCTATCAGGGATCCGCCAGCCAGGGGCAGAGGCAGAGGCTGAGGGATGGGCCGAGTCAGAGGTGCCAGGGCCACCAGAGCCACAGCCGCAGCAGCAGCAGAGTCAGAGCAGTCACCTTCAGCGGCAGAATCCGATTCAGATTCAGAGACAGGGCAGTCTGAGCAGTCTCAGGGGCAGGATACACAGCAGTCACCAGCTCTGCGACGTTCTGGCCGCACCCGGCAGACGTCCCCCGTAGAGGACACTTCACCAGCGACCGAGCGTCGCACTGGACCGAGGACGCGAGGAGGTCACCAGCCCCAGGAGCCTCGCAGTCCACAGCAGCAGCTGCAGCAGCTCGTCGAGCCGAGGCCCTAGCGGCCGAGCGCGCAGTGTTCCGCATGGACACTGTCGTGCGTCTGGAGCAGGTGTGCTGCTCCAGAACTTGACCAAGGCCAATGCGGCAAAGGTCAAGAGGCTCAGGTGGAGTGTACAGGAGGAGGAGTGGTTTCCCGTGACACGAGACAGCCGAGTTGATCGCAGATTCTGGACACTTCTTCAGGCCAGTTTCTACGAGACTTATCAGAGGCGGGGCCACAGGATCTTTCCTCACAGAGTTCTTGATTGGGTATCTTTGAGGACAGCTGCAGGGGGAGCCGATGTCAGAGAGCACTTTGCTCATTTCAGGGGACTGCCCAGATTACTTTCGATTGAGAGGAACAGATATATCGAGGATTGGGTCAGGGTTTTCTATGCCACAGCTTGGATAGCCCCAGAGCGCAGAGCTGTTCACTTCATGTTTGGAGGGCAGGTATTTGGATTGTCCAGAGCGACACTTGCTGGGATCCTTGGAGTTGACCTTGTTGACGTCTCTCTGCACGAGATGGTCTACGGTGATGCAGATCCACCTCGCAGGGCCATGATTGGCGGGATTGCACCTTCTCACGAGGCGATCTCACAGTGCTTCCGCCAGCCCTTCCCGGCTTCTTACGCCAGAGTACCGAGCCTGCTGACCCCAGAGGCTTACGCAGTTCACATGGCACTCCGGAGGACGTTACTCCCGAGGAGTGGCTACCCAGAGGGGTTCACAGGTCTGCAGCAGCTTCTACTTCTTCACATCCTCACTCACGAGCCCTTTGATATTGTCGACTTCATCTTAGCTGAGATCGAGGATGTTATCACTGACGGGATGGGCGTAGTACGACAGTTTCCTTATGCTCACTGGATCAGTTTCATTTGCTCTATGATAGTGCCAGCTGAGTCACCCGTCAGTGCAGTCTACAGACAGGACGAGACTCCCTGGTTCCCAGTTTATCGTCCTACAGCACCTTCGGACCGGAGGAGAGGCAGGCAGGCTGATAGAGCTGCCATGGCACGATTGTCACCCGAGGTACAGGCCCGAGTGGCCCAGGAGGATGAGGCACTGCTCGCCGCTGAGGCACAGCTTCCCGGAGGAGATGATGAGATACATTGGTCAGACCTTGAGTCAGACTCCTCCGAGGACGAGGAGTACTTCCCTGCACCTGCTCCAGCGAGTCATGATCACGAGGCAGGAGGTTCCGGAGAGCCAGCTCCAGTGACAGCTGCTGCTACTACTGTCTCAGAGTCACAGGTGTCTCAGCCGTCTGAGCTCACCGCACTTTTGCAGCAGCTGGTCACACAGCAGAGAGAGGATCGCCGTGCTCAGGAGGAGGCCAGGAGAGCCCATGAGGCCCAGCTTGCAGAGATTCAGAGGGAGGCCGCCCGAGAGCGAGCTGCTACAGAGGAGCGTTTCGTCGGCCTCATTGACCGAGTGTCTCAGAGGACTGACGCCAGTTTCAGCAGATGCAGCAGGGCATGATGGCGATGTTCGGGATGATTTCACAGCTATACTCTCACACCGGACTCGCCCCTCAGCAGCCAGGACAGTCAGGCCTTCAGGGCGCCGGAGCACCACCACTTGCAGTTACACCAGCTCCGGCCTCCACTGCTCCAGCTTCCTCCGCGACCCCAGAGATCATGTTCTCATTGTCAGCACTGCTTGGGTCTGCGAGTCGTCCTCTCTTCTCTCCACTGCCTGCGACCTCACTCTTCCAGGAGTCACCCTCTGCAGTGCAGTCAGTTGGCCTCCCGTCGTACCACAGCCACTACCTTCTGGGGGAGGCGGAGAGGTGTCCTTAGTTCAGCAGTCGTCACAGCCGGCAGCATCAGCTCTTACTACTTCAGATGTTGACACATCTTCTGCTGAGCCGGCTACTACCTCCACGGATCCTCTCCCCGGCAGTGCTAGCACCAGAGCCTCGACGACAGCTACACCTCCAGTCAGCTCAGCACCTGCCGGCAGTCAGATCAGCAGCTCCTTCCGTCTCCGAGGATCCACCATCGACGACGACGACGATGATGACCCGGATCGCTTCCTCGCCGTCCCTCGTCAGCCAGATCAGTAGCTATCCTTTTTGTGCTTTGATGCCAAAGGGGGAGAGGGAGTGAGAGTCAGGGGGAGGGTAGCACTAGAGAGAGCTCGTGATCAGGACCTTTGATGTTTCTTATTGTATTATATTTGGTGTTAGTTCATGGATATGTACATTTGTCATTTGAGCATGCTGAGCTTTTGAGACATATCTATGGATTTCGTTTGAGCCATTGAGTTCTTTGATTCTCGCTTTTCGAGTTTGCTTGTGTTTATTCGTGCCTTATCTTTCTCGCTCTCTCGTTATCTATGTTTATGTTGTCATCAATCACCAAAAAGGGGGAGATTGTAAGCATCTAGGCCCTCAAGGTATGTTTCAGTGATTAATGACAACCATTATTGTGACTAATGAGTTTGTGCAGCTTTATAGATCATTATCGCTCATTTGGTTATATGTCAAAAGAGGCCCCTAATTTTCATTATTCAAAAAGGCGATCTCGGCATTCAACTCAATAATATGTCAAGACTAAGTATCTTTCTAGTCCTAAGTGTCATAAGGTTGAGCATGACACTTAGGTTAGTATAGGTTTTATAGTTTTGTAGTGATCGCACTATTAAGAGGGGTTTAGGCTTAGTAACTTGAGCATGGACATGGTCATTTGAAAATGGATGCACACAATGGTCACTCAGGTTTCTAGAAGCTCAAATAAGTGGTTCTTAACTTATATCTCAAGAAATATTTCGATTTCATTCAAGACTCAAGTCAGAAAAGGCAAAATCAGAAAAATCCTTATCACCGGATTAACCGACGCCTCAAGTTTTCTATACGTCGGTTAAACATGGTCTACAGGTCAGGACAAGTCAATACACCGGTTAAACCGACGTTATTTGAAATTGGACGTCGGTGCAGTTGTCCAGAGACTCGGTTTTCAGTTGATCAGTGGACAACTACACTCACCGGTTAAACCGACGCTATTTGAAATTGGACGTCGGTGCAGTTGTCCAGTGACTTGGTATTTCAGTTGATCAATGGATGACTACACTCACCGGTTAAACCGATGCAACGACGGTTAATCTGCCCAAGCTGTAACGGCTAGTTTTCAGAAGAGGCAGTTTACATTCACCGGTTAAACCGACGATGACTATTGGAGGGACGTCGGATTAACCGGCGCTACGCAGTTTTTCTGGCAGCTTTTTCTCCAACGGCTCTATTCGTGTGAGCTGCCCATATATACCCCTCCAATGGGTCATTCTACTACTCTTGACACCAGGCAACACCCAAACACACATACTATAGTCAAGAGCCACCTTGAGCTTCAACATTTCATACACTTGTTCTTTCAATCATTCAAGAAGCAAGATTAAGGACTTGAGTAGAGAGAAGCTTGTGTGCATCCATTCTTGGTGATTGGTTCCTGCTCAAGTGAAGGCCTTAGCTTGTTACTCTTGGTGATTGGCATCACCTAGGCGATCTTGGTGATCGAGGTGATTCTCGCGGAGCTTGCCAAGGATTGTGGAAGCCCGGAGAAGAGATTTGTACGTGGCTTGATCTCCACCACACCGGGATGGTGAACGGAGACTCTTAGTGAGCGCCCTCGTCTTGGTGACTTGGGAGGTGACAATACTCTTTGTGAGTGTCACAACGTGGATTAGGGGTGTGTGCCAACACATCGACACCACGGGAAAAATCCGGTTGTCCCTTGTCCACTTTACTTTCTCAAGCATTATCTTTCATGCAATTCATTCATGTGCTTGATTTAGGGATCACTAGTTAGCTCTACCTTGCTAGGCTTTATCTCCTTTCATCTTATCTAGCTTGTGTAAGTTGTTTAGTTATCCGGTTGGTGAATTGGTGCCTTTCTAGTTTTTGCATAGGTTAAGATTGCTTTATCTTGTTTTAGAAATTGAAAAAGGCCCAATTCACCCCCCCTCTTGGTCCATCGATCCTTTCACCCAAGCATATAATATAAGGCACAATAAAACATTCATTCCCCTAACATTTGACCTAGACCATACATCAAAGACTTCAACTCAAGATCACAACATAAAACTTGTAGAGTTTGACTTAGGGTTTCAAACAAAACTGATTTTATATTTTTATGAACTTCTTACAAAAATCTATGAAATGTAGAAGTTCACTGATTTGAAATAAAGAAAACTTTGGAAAGTTTACAAATAACATTCTAGAACTTTCTAAACAAAACAATTAAGTCCCTGGTCGGGAAAACGGATAACAAGAAGTTAACGACGATATCCCGGCAAAGGAATCGCCGGCATAAAGAAGATTCGGTAGGTCGGGGCAAACCTTGGTTATGGAAAAGAACGGACGGAAAGTGAAGTCCCGTGGCGATAGGATCGGCGAAGAGAAAAACTCGACGATGATGAGACTCCATGGATGACGAAGAAGTTTGCCGGGGATTGCAGTGGGTAGAGAATGGCCGAAGAGGTAATCCCCGCGGTGATTTGCGGTGATGGCGGTTGGTTGAGCGATCAACGAAGGTAGGGACTGCTGGACGTCATGGACCCCTGGAACAAGACGATGGAGCCGGGTCGACTCGCTAGACCAACTTCTCCGCGAACCTCCAGGGTCCATCTGCTCACGAGCTAAACCTTCTTTTGCTCCCGCATCTCTGGCCCTCAACCTGTTCGCGCGTAGCCTGTTGCTTTGCATACGCACGTGCCTGCGGGAACGAGCTAAGCCGGCCGTCAGTCCTGCGTCGCGCGTCAGACCCGTGTCGCATTGCTCCTGCTTCGACCTCCGCACAGATAAAGAGAGCTCGCCGTGCGTGCCTCCTCCGAGCTCGTCACGCCTGACCGCCGCCTTCGCTCCGCAACTTCTCTTTCCGACTTGCCGCGCTATAAGCGCTTCTCCTTCCGGCTCGCCTTGCCATAAGCGTAGCCGCATCACTATCCGTGGACTCAGTCGCCCCACGTCGAGCACTCGACATGGTCGAACCCTGGAAGGAAGCCCTGGATGCCATGCTGTTTGCAGACAAGCTGCTGCCGAACCCATCTCTGCTGCTCCTCTGCTCCCTTGCGCGTGCTTCTGCCGCACGCACATCCGCTGCCTGCTACTCCTCTTCCTCCTCATCAGCTGGATCCGTACTCGCCCCGGTCTTGTCGCGCCTCAGCTCCATCCATGCACGCCCGTGCCGCGTGCGTCATTGGATCGTGTCGCGCGTGTGCCGCAGCTGCTGCTCCGACGCCGACTAGATATCGTCCCCCATCCACCGCAGAAGGAGCTTCCAGCAAGGGCTCTCACTAGCGACCTCTCGCTGTTTTCCCCTCTCGTGGCCGAGTCTCACTTCACCGGAGCAATTCAAAGCCAGAGAGGCACCTTCGTCCAATTCCTAGCACCACCCGCTTCTTTGGGCACCCAAGGATCTGTTTGAGCCGTTCCCGAGCTGAAACCATCACCGCAGCACCTTTTTCCCCTTCCTCCTTGTGCGCGGTTGTACTGTCGCTTGCCGGCCTGCGTCGCCCACGAACCTGCCGCCCCAGCGCCTGCACACACCAGGAGCTGCGCGCCCTGCACTTGCCAGCCTCGCGTCTGCGCCGCCCGCTCGGCGCCAAATCGGCTCACGCGCGCTCGCTCGGGCCGCTTCCACGCCGCCGCCTGCTTCCGCGCCCGAGCCACCGCGCCGCCACCAGCCGCTCGCCTGCGCCAGCTCCTGCTGCGGCCGCCCCGTGCACTCCCCCGCTCCTGCGTCGCGCACGCCCGCCCGCGCCCGCACCGCCTGCTGCGCCGCGCACCGCTCGGGCCCCTGCGCACGCTCGCCCGGGCGCGCTGCCTGGGCGCCGCCCCGCCAGCGCTGCCGCCGGCTCGCCTGGAGCGCTGGATCCCGAGCTGAGTAGAGGGTGGACGAGAGAGAGAGGAATGGATAGGTTCTGCCGGCAGAGGAGGCAAAAACAGAGACGCCAAGAAGAAAGAAATAGAGGAGAAGGATGAACAGACTTCCCCAAGGATCTATACGTAAATACAGAAAACTGCAAGGGCCTATCTGTAAAACAAAATTTCCCGTTGATTTAAAACTCAAATGAAGAAATGCCCAAAATGAAAGTTGGAGAGTTTTTCAAACTCTACAACATTGCTTTAGGGCTCAAGTTCAAAAACTCAAAATTTATATTTTTTTACATGTGAATCTTTGAACAAAAGTCGGATTTGAATTGCTTTTGTCCTAAAAATGTAATTTTATAAAATTCAGGACTTAAATGCAAGCATTTATGACATGTCATGATGACGGGATAGAATCGTCATAATGATTGGATAGACATGTCATGATGACTTGCACCTTTACACTTTTACTTTTGTAAATCAAATATTTGCATAAAAGGACTTGTACTTATATAAAATTACATAAATACCCTTATTTTTTTACCACTTTACCCAAAATTTTTACACAATTCAACATATACATTTCAAATGAAGCTTTTAAATAAATATATATTTTTACAAGACATAAAGTAAGAAAAACATATTTCACTTATTTTGAAATTACCCTAATCCAAATACATTTTGCAAAAACAACCCTAGGTTTTTCTGTAATTACAAAAATGCCCTTTTTACTTGTACTTTTAAATTTTCAAAAACTTCACACAAACATACACAAGCTTTGTACTAACAAATACATACTTCACACTAACAAATTATAGGCCTAGTTTACAAACACATGAACTGTCACAGCAGGGCCGCGCCGCCGCCGCCGCGCTCAGGGGAGGGCCGCCGACGCCGCGCCTAGGGGAGGGCGGGCCGTGCCGCAGCCGCTGTGCCTAGGGGAGGCAGGGCCGCGCCGCCACGCCCAGGGGAGGCAGGGCCGCGCGCCGCCGCCGCGCCCAGGGGAGGGCCGCGCCGCCAGGCCCGCTCGTCGTCGCCGTCGACCGCGCCCAGGGGAGGGCCGCACCGCCAGGGGAGCTCGTCGTCGCCGTCGACCAGAGAGAGAGAGAGAGAGGAGGGAAGCGCGAGGAGGACGAGAGGATGCGTGGGAGTGGGATAAGTAAAGTAGATTTTTTCGGTCCCTCCCGTGGGTTGGTTCCAAAATTTCACCCGCTCCCGCCTTTTCTTTGCCGAGTGCTTTTTTTTTGGCACTCGGCAAAGACATTCTTTGCTGAGTGCTTTTTTTTGGCACTTGGCAAAATATATTTATTTTTTTTCTTTTTATCATCAAACTTTTTCTGTTATAATCCTACATTATTTGGAACTACATATGCAATTTGGACTCATTACTCGAAGTGTTCGCTATATTTAGTAAATTTATTTCATTTAGTTGAATTTCTAAGGATAATTGAAATTTGAACTGCAAGTCATTCAAAGAATGGAAACAATTGAATGGAAAAATGGTATTCATGTTATTGAGCACACGTTGACACCGTATCCACGAACACACCAGAAAATTCAAACATCCTGTTCACAAAATTTGAACACAAACTTTGCGGTCCAGTTGTTTTTAAATTGTATAAAAAACAAATGTGGTTAGAAAATCATGAAACTTGTCGAGATGTCATGACATCATATGGGGAGGCTGTGATAAAAATTTGACAAGGTTTCGTGAAATTTGTAACATACGATGCTTACAAATGAAACATGTCCAAACAAATTTCATGATTTCATATGAAGGCGGATTAGGTGTTAAGCATGTTCCTGACAAATTTTCATGAAACATTTTTAAATTTTTATCATAGTCTTTCCATATGGTATCATAACATCTCGACAAGAGTCTCTTTGCCGAGTGTTTTGTTTTGCCGAGTATAACACTCGGCAAAGAGGCTTTTCGCCGAGTGCTCGAAATAGTGCACTCGGCAAAGACTTGTACACTCGGCCAAGCGTGGCTCTCCGGTAGTGTATGTTATAATTTGTAAGTAACATTATTTTGAGACAATTTCACATACCCAGTCTAAAATTTCACAAAAATGGTATATTGACCGGAAACTATTTTTTTACGCAACACAGTACAAACACAGACGCTCACATGCACGCCCTGCGTGTACGCAACTGTACTTCTATGAGCACATCGCAGATCTCAATCTTGAAGTGACGAAACATGAACTCGTTCCAATAAAGTATGACAGAGCAAGTTTGACTTTGTTGGCTGTACCATCCAAGAACTCTCACGTGATTCCACATTGCATAGATTACATACATGTACTATGCGCTAATATTTTCGGAAAAGGTGCAAGAACCGCCAGACCCTTGAAGTTCGACCCTCCGCTGCAACTCATTTTCTCAGCAAGTTCATCCTCGGAGTACATCGTCATAGTTTTGTGGTTTGAAAATTAAAAGATCTCTTTCCGAAAGCACCGTCAATCTACAGCACAAAAATGGACTGGCTATTATTTGCTGATTGAGTGTTAGAGGCATGATTAGCTGACTGGCTGAACTGTGTCTGGATCATACCAAGATCCACATGACGATGTGATGAATAAACACAAGTTGGTTCCTAGTTGGCACTTGGGATACTGACATGCAGATCTTGAAATTAAAAAAAAATACTACTGTCGTCTCACATTGTATCGGAAAATAGTGTTATTTTAATAATATAAATAATATACTTACATATGGACATTTCAAACCATGTTGGATTAGTGTGTGAATAAGCTAAAAAGATGAGCTATATAGCGGATAAACCCGAAGCTTGAGTGACTTTAATTTTTAACATTTATCTTCTTTTTCCTCCTCAAGCAAATTTTCTCCTTTTCTTATCCTTTTTGGCGTCCCTTTTTGTACTTTTCAAACGAACCCTCTCTGTCACCTACTCCGCCGGTCCGGCCCCCTTCCTCCTCCGTTCTCCCGCCATGGCAGCACGCATGCGCTGAGCTCAGGTACATATACAGAGGCTCCGGCCATGGCGCCGTGGCCTCCAAAGATGAGAGGGACACCCGCGCCGCACCGCCCATGGACGCCATCTTCGCGCTCGCCGCGGGGCCCCGGGCGCGCGTCCTGGAGCGCGCAGCGACCCGCATCCCAGGCTGCCTCTACATCTGCCTCTGGGCGCCGGTGATCGCCGGCCAGCTCATCCCTTCCAGGTACGTGCAACACCACCGGCCATGGCGTTCCATCCCTTGATCGAGCTCTTTAGTTCCACCCGATCGACGGCGTGTGTTGGAATGGGCAGCCATTTGCGCTGCGTGGACGCGTGGATCGGCGACGGCAGCGGCGGTCGCGCACGGGAGGTGTTCGAGGCGTACCGGCGCGCGTTCTGCGCCGCCGTGAGCGGGTAAGGCGCGTCGCGACTCCGTTTTCGATCCTGGGAGCTCTCCAGCTCGCTCGATTTGTCTCTGACGGCGGTCGGTCGAGTTTGAATCGCGTGCAGCTGCGTGCCCGGGTGGGCGTACAAGGACGGCCGCGCGTACATGGAGCTGCCGGAGCCGGACCTGACGGCGGCGGCGTCGCTGCAGGTGCAGGAGCAGCTCTACCATGTCAGTACTCAGCAGACGCGCCACCTCACCCTCCTGCGAAATGTTTTGAATACTACCTGACGCTGATATTGCTGACATTTCCACGCTATTGTTCTTGTTGCAACCAACCAGGAAGCCGGCACGAAGGTACGTTTCCCGATTGTTGATGGTGAGCTGCATTGCGTTGCATAAACGGAGATGGCTGATCGATCGGATCGACGTGGTGGGTGCAGACGGGGGTGTTCATGGGCTGCGAGCGCGGCGAGATCGAGGTGGGGCTGTCGGACACATCGGCGGCGGCGGCGGTGGCGGGCCACGTGCAGCAGTCGCTGATGGAGGAACTCATGCAGCTGGCGCCGGCGGTGCCTTCGTCGTCGTCGTCCTCCCTGCCGTCCATCTCCATCGGGAGCCCCGAGTACTCGACGCTCATCCGCTCGATGGCCGACGCCGCCGAGCCGTCCTCGCAAGAACGGTATCCGCATCCGCTGCCGCTGCACCCGGCGGCGGTGCAGCTGCCCGGCTTGCTCCCGCCGGTGTACGGCCAGCCGCCGTTCCTGGGGTCCGAGGCCGAGGACGCGGCCATAGCGGAGGCAATGCTCGCGATCATCTCCTCCGCGCCGCTGCCGCCGCCGGCATCCCCCAACGTGCCACCGGGGCCGTCCCCTCCGTGGCTCGTCCGCCACCGGTGGTCGCAGCGGCGTCGGGCAGGGGCGTTCAGGGCGTACAGCGCCGCGCTCTCCCCGAGGGCGCGGCCGCGGCCGGGCGCGCCGGGGCAGAGGATGGTCAAGACGGCCATCGCGCTCATGCTGAGCGTGCACGTGGCAATGCGCGAACGGGAGCTCGCCGCCGCGCGCCAGCAGGAGGACGCCGCCGCCGCGCAGCCGCCCCCGGCGCCGCCGCAGCAGCACACCAGCAGCCAGCTGCACCACATGATCTCGGAGCGGCGCCGCCGCGAGCGGCTCAACGAGAGCTTCCAGACTCTCAGAGCACTGCTCCCTCCCGGATCAAAGGTACAACTAACCCAACCAAAGATCATCAACATTTCTGATTACAATTTACAAACATGTAAATTTGCAACATTACTGAAAATTTGAACGCGCCCGATCGTGATCGATTATTTGCAGAAGGACAAGGCCACGGTTCTCGCAAACACGACGGAGTACATGCACAAGCTCATCGCCGACGTGTCGAACCTCGAGAAGAAGAACCGGCAGCTCGAGGCGCAGCTTGGCCTGCCCCTCGAGACCCAGCAAGCCGGGAGCGACGACGACTCGTCGGAGAGGGTGCAAGTCGACGTGACCACCGGCGCGTCGACATCCGCCGGCGGTCAAGCTCAGGTGGTGAGCATTAGGGTGATGGTGCGCGCGGAGTGCGACCTGTCGGAAGTAGTGTTCGCCATGCTCGCCGGGATCAAGAAGACGGGGCGCTTCGCGGTGGTGACAGTCGATGCGCGGCAACGGAGCAACCGCCGTGCGCAAGTCAGCATCACATTGCGAGTCGCGGTATGGACAATGCAACCCTATATTTACCCCTTTAAAATTATATAAGTTTTATTTTCAAAAACTAAATCGGTTTATGAATTAGGCCGTGTCACAATCTCAGTTGCACGAACCGGTTTTATATATGACATAGATTGATTGGACTGATTTAAGGTTTATAATCAATACGACATAATATGATTTTTGCATTTCTAATTATTATGATTCTATGATTTTGCGATCTAATTAAAAGACTTCCAAACAGGTTCCGCTATTACGATAACTTTGATTTAATATTGGATATATGCACATCGCATATGTGCGCATCGTGCCACACGACACGGCACGACACGACACGATCCTACGTGGACAAGCCATACATGTACAATAGTAAGGTCAATATTCTATTTTGATCGATGGTCCACCAGCATGCCTCTACCATCGAAATCGCCCTTCATAGGAAGGGAAAGAAAATTGATGTCCTTGACCTGGCTTGGAAAAATCTTTGAAATGCCCGTGAAAAAAATGGCACAAATACATAAAGTATAGCTTCGTGGAAGAAAAAAAAACAAAAGACCTTTAAAGAATCTTGACTAGTCCTTCCATGACATGTCGTAATAAAAGACGTGGACCGTACTGGTCAAATTGGTAGTTATCTTTGGTCTCTTTGAATTGGTTCTAGAAGACATGACTCCATCACTAGCATTGACCAATTAAGCACATAAGCATAGTTGAATATACCACCTTTTTTTCTTCTTTAAAGCATATTGTACTTGAACTTGAATTGCGCACATGTTGGTTCCGACTAATAAAATTTCAATGGCGAGTAGGGCGACTCTGACAACTAAACTAGGTTAACTACTGTAATTTTCTTCGTGTATTCTCTGATCCTCTCAACACGGAAATCCATCCGTGACGTTCTCCTCAAGTAAAATACTTTAAGGTTTGGTCCTAGCTAAACGTTAATTTAATTATTTGCCACCGAAAAAATTTATAATCCCGTATTTACCATCGACATCTAACTGACGCATAGGACCCACCTGTGTCACTGACACCGCCGCACCGCCGAATATGAGATTTCGAAAGATTCAATGGCACGTAGAGAATTATGCCCAAAACCAATCCTCGGACGCGCATGACGTCATCTTTTCTAGATACCTCTACACCTAAGTTCACTTTCTTACCTCTCAAAAAAAAAATAAGTGCACTTTCTTAAGCAGTTGTTTTTGACGCTGTCATACGCTGACAGTGACCACTAATTACTCGTGATCAACAGCAGCTTTGAAAAGTCTATGCATTAGCTAGAGATGAACATGGTCAGAGTACTTGCTGGTGAAGCCTAAAGTTAACGATGGGTACCCACCCACTTGTCAAATCTAACGCTGCAGGGTGGTGACGACGACGAGCCCGACGAGACGTCCCTCAAGGAAGCTGTGGCGAAGGCTGTCGAGGATGCGGTGGCAAGGCCGCCATCGCCGCCGCCGCCGCAGTGGTCGCCGTAGGCCGTGGCCCACCGCGCCGGAGCTTTTTTTTTTCCTAGATAAGCTAGCACATCAGTTTTGACCGGATCAGGGAGAGAGGAACCATACACTAGTATTTGGTGGCAGTGGCCTGTCTGTAGTCTGTTTGATTTTCTTCGGTCGTTTTCCCTGTCTTGTGCATCTTTAGGTAAGATTGATCAGACTCTTGTTTTTCGATCGGGTTTGTTAATTAAGTCAGGAGTCACTAGTTAGGGGAGAGGTAAGTACAAACCGGGAGTGATGATTAGCCATCTTAGTCATTAGGATGATGTTAGTTTTGGTTGTCTGTGGTGAAGTAAATTTTGTCTTTGGGCATGTGCCCTCAAGTGGTTCACTTTTAACCATGTAAATGCTCAATATTGTAATGTCGCTTTACTTGTGCTAAAACCATGTTTTGCACTTTCATTTATGCAAAGCTACGACCCCAAGGCCTCCTTATCAGGACAAAGTAAAAATAAGGAAGTAAAATAAATGAATTCTACAGTAATTTTTCATATAAATTTCTTACAACAAAAGGATCGGGCTCTTGCAAATCATATGGAATTCCTACGGACCGACTTGTTTTATAGGTATTTTGAAGAAATCTAGCAAGACATTCAACATCACAAGAATTCCTCACGTGTCAATCATGGGGGATAGTTCATAGTTGCATTAGCTCTCACACACTCCAAACAAGGCCCATGTAGATAACCTGTGTTATTCCTTACAGTTCAAAATTAATATTGATGGATCCAAAATAAAACCATGTGAGATAATATTTTTTACATTAACTAGCAAATATGCCTATACGTTGCTACGGGAAGCTATATAAATATATTAATTAGCATATAAAAATATATATATTATACACCATATGTATCTATATATAATAATATAGTACGTGTCGGTTGAGGACTTCAGTCTTTTCTATTTTACTTGTCAAACGCTAATTCTAAGCGGTTTCGGATCCTTCTAATCCAGTCTATCTAATGTCTTTTTTAGGAGCCAGAGGAAATGCATCTTAGGTACACCAATTAGTAGGTATGAGAGGGTTAATGGCGGATCCTCAAGGACAAATGATTGATTTACCTATTCAAAGCAATTTACGCGAGGGACTTTCTTTGACAGAATATATAATTTCCTGCTACGGAGCCCGAAAAGGGGTTGTAGATACTGTTGTACGAACAACGGATGCTGGCTATCTTACATGTAGACTTATTGAAGTAGTTCAACATATTATTGTGCGTAGAAGAGATTGTGGTACTATCCGAGGTATTTCTGTGAGTCCTCGAAATGGGATGACGGAAAAACTTTTTGTCCAAACACTAAGTGGTCGTGTATTAGTAGACGATATATATATTGGTTCACGATGCATTGCTGCTCGAAATCAAGATATTGGAATTGGATTAGTCAATCGATCCATAACTGCCTTTCGAGGACAACCGTTTCGAGCACAACCAATATATATTAGAACCCCTTTACTTGCCGGAGCACATCTTGGATCTGTCAATTATGTTATGGGCGGAGTCCCACTCATGGGGATCTGGTTGAATTGGGGGAAGCTGTAGGCATTATTGCAGGTCAATCCATTGGGGAGCCAGGGACTCAACTAACACTAAGAACTTTTCATACTGGTGGAGTATTCACAGAGGGTACTGCCGACCTTGTACGATCCCTCTCGAATGGAAAAATCCAATTTAATAAGGATTTGGTTCACCCCACATGTACCCATCATGGACAACCTGCTTTTCTATGCTATATAGACTTGGATGTAACTATTCAGATTCAAGATATTATACATAGTGTGAATATTCCATTAAAAAGCTTGATTCTAGTGCAAAATGATCAATATGTAGAATCCGAACAAGTAATTGCAGAGATTCATGCCGAAATGTCCACTTTGCATTTTAAAGAAAAATATACAAAAGCATATTTATTCCGAATCTGACGCGAAAATGCATTGGAGTACTGATGTTTGCCATGCGCCCGAATATCAATATGGTAATCTTCGTCGATTACCAAAAACAAGCCATTTATGGATATTGTCAGTAAGTATGTGCAGATCCAGTGTAGCATCCTTTTCGCTCCACAAGGATCAAGATCAAATGAATACTTATTCTTTTTCTGTTCATGGAAGAGATATCTTTGACCTATCAATAGCTAATGATCAAGTAAGCCATAGACTCTTGGATACTTTTGGTAAAAAAGATAGGAAAATTTTTTATTATTTAACGTCAGATCAGATCGTGTCCAACGGTCATTGGAATTTTGGCTATCCTTCTATTCTTCAAGATATCTTGGATTTGTTGGCGAAAAAGCGAAGAAATGGGTTCGTCAATCCATTACAATACCATCAAGAACAAGAGAAAGAGCTAATATCCCGTTTGGGTATTTCAATTGAAATACCATTTATGGGTGTTTTACGTAGAAATACTATTTTTGCTTATTTTGATGATCCACGATACAGAAAAGATAAAAGGGGTTCAGGAATTGTTAAATTTAGATATAGGACCCTAGAGGAAGAATATCGGACCTGAGAGGAAGAGTATAGGACTTGAGAGGAAGAGTATAGGACTCGAGAGGAAGACTTAGAGGACCAATTGAGAGCACAAAGAATGAACATAGGACCCGAGAGGGAAATGGCGAATATGAAATCCTAGAAGACGAATATAGGACTCTAGAGGACGAATATGAAACCCTAGAAGATGAATATGGGATCCTAGAGGACGAATATAGGACTCTAGAGAAAGATTCAGAGGAAGAATACGGTAGCCCAGAGAATGAACACAGGATCCGAGAAGGAGAGGGCGAATATGAAATCCTAGAAGATAAATATAGGGCTCTAGAGGAAGACTCAGAAGAAGAATATGGGAGCTCTGAAGATGGCTCAGAAAAGGAATATGGGACTTTAGAAGAAGACTCAGAGGAAGATTTAGAAGACGAATATGGGAGCCCGGAGGAAGATTCCATCTTAAAAAAAGAGGGTTTTATTGAGCATCGAGGAACAAAAGAATTTAGTCTAAAATACCAAAAAGAAGTAGCTCGGTTTTTTTCATTCTTTAAGAACTGCATCTCTTGCCAAGATTCTCATCTCTAAAGGTACTTGATAATAGTATTATTGGAGTCAATACACAACTCACAAAAAATACAAGAAGTCGACTAGGTGGATTGGTCCGAGTGAAGAGAAAAAAAAGCCATACAGAACTCAAAATCTTTTCCGGAGATATTCATTTTTCTGAAGAGGCGGATAAGATATTAGGTGGAAAAATTGGGTTTATGTTCAATGAAAAAAATTCTCAAAAGCAAGGAAAAATATTTTGTTTCGGTTCGACCTGCAGTCGCATATCAAATGGATGAAGGGAGAAACTTAGCAACACTTTTCCCGCAGGATCTCCTGCAAGAAGAAGATAATCTCTAACTTTGACTTGTCAATTTTATTTCAAAATAGCAAGTTAACTCAAAGAATTTATCACACGAATAGTCAATTTGTTTGAACTTGCTTAGTAGTGAATTGGGAACAAGAAGAAAAAGAGGGGGCTTGTGCTTCTCTTGTTGAGGCAAGAATAAATGATCTGATTCGCGATTTTCTAAGAATTGAGTTAGTTAAGTCTACTACTTCGTATACACGAAGAAGGTATGATAGGACAAGTGTAGGACCGATTCCCAGTCACTGCACCAAAGCAGCTTAATTTCGTGGGCTATTTCTAATTTCGTCGGCTTAAGGCAAGCCGACGAAAATTATCAAGCCGACAAAAATTACCAAATTAGTTCGTCGGCTTGTATAAGCCGACGAAATTAGATGTATTTTTGTCGGTCTGGGTGAGGCCAACGAAAATACGTCTAATTTCATCGGCTCAAATCAGGCCCGACGAAAATAGTGTTGACCTAAGTATATAACTGCCTCCGATCCCCACGTTCTGTTTGCCTGCGCCCCCGCCGCCGCCGCGCCCGCACGCCACCCCCGCCGGCCCCACGGCCCCCCGCCGCCGCCGCCGCCCCAGCGCCTCGCCACCGCCGCCGGTCCCGCGGCCCCCCGCTGTTTGTTTGCGGATCCGATCCAATTGCAGGTCGGTTGGTTAGGCAGTTCGGACCGGCGGCGCGGCCATGGCTTCCGACGGCATCGCCCCCAGAGGTATTGTTTGTTCCCTCTCATCTGTTCAAGCAGACTTCAAAGCCGCCTGGGAGATCTTGGGCAATGACTCGATGAGCATGCTATCATAGTTCTAGCGATCTGACATGCTGGGGGGCGGGCTTCGCTCTGTTGGGCCGAATTTTTGGGATTATTATGTAGCTTGCTTGCAAGGCAGGATTGGTTGCTTTCCGTGTAATTCTAGTGCCTGTCTGCGGCCATGGGGAGTTTTGGGTGCTCCATGCTCCTGCTCTTATCAGGTTATCCTTGTGTTCCCCATAATCTGTTCGCTTGATGGCGTCCATTGCTTTCCAAAGTTTGTTGATAGTAGAAACTTCTGATTTCACTGCAAAATTCGTACATGTTAGCACAAGTTCTGTTTTCCCCCTTTTCGGGCTGTGCAGAAGGGAGTGCTACACATGTACTTTTTTTTTAAGGGGGGGGGGAAGTGTTACACATGTACTTGGTTGTAACAGCTCCTGCGATTATTTTTGTTTCATTATAATATAATGCCAACTGTAGTGTGGTATTTGCTTTCCACGTTTGTTTGTACCAATTGATGACGGGAGGCATGGTTTACAATATATTGTAGATATAATGGGAGAGAGGTGTATTTTAGATGGTTTTGCTATATTCTGCTATCACTAACTTTTTCTTCCTTTCTCATAGATGTATGTGTTGTTGGGGTTGCACGCACACCTATGGGTGGTTTCCTTGGTGCCTTGTCTTCCTTGCCTGCAACAAAACTTGGCTCTATAGCAATTCAAGGTGATACACACATTTTCACTGCATGTACATCGTCACTGAACAAGATGTAAATATTTGTTTTGCCCCCCACTAGCACTGACATGACCACTGGTTGGGGCTGTTAGCCGCTCTGAAAAGAGCAAACGTGGATCCGTCCCTTGTGCAGGAGGTCTACTTTGGAAACGTCTTGAGTGCTAATTTGGGACAAGCTCATGCAAGGCAAGCCGCTCAAGGTGTTTCTATTAGGATTTTCGTATGATTGCTAGGGTGGGCTTATGTGATGCTCTAGATCTGTAGATGCACCATTCATTTGCTTGCTTCCAAAGATGAAAGTAGATGTGCCATATTAAAATGAGTACTATTTGTATCCTTGTTGAAGCAATATAGATTTAATCTCTTAGGAGCTGCTCTTCAGTACACAACATTACCCTTCTATACATCAAATATTTTCTTGTAGCCGTTTTCATTTTTATTATCGATTATTTTCATGTATCAGTTGCCTAAGAGTCTTCCTGTATCTGATGCAATTTATTTTCTTCTATAGCGCAATAAATATATTTGTCATTACTGGCAAATTTGATTTTACATTTTTTCCATGCATAGGATGCTTTTGCTATCCAAAGCAATGAGCGTGGAATTGCTGCTCGTGACAGTGGTGCTTTTGCATGGGAGATTGTTCCGATGATTTTCTCTTTTTCTTGGATCTAGATATTATATATTTTGTTTGGTTTTTTCTTATGCTCAATGTTTTGTGAACCAGATTGAAGTTCCTGTTGGGAGGGGAAGACCACCAGTACTTATCGAAAAAGATAAAAGCCTGGACAAGGTAATTTTCTCATGTATCAAAGTTGTTATGAACGAAATAAATGTTGTAGTTGGTTATGAACAAGGTAATTACTGGCATGCACTTTTATCATAATTCTTGCTTCGCAGGAGTACAATGGGCCTCCTTACATAACGAGCTTTCCAAACAGTTATTGTATGGTCAATGCACATAACAGTTTTACTTATCTTGTGTTATTTTATTTTGTGAAATGTTTAAGTATTTCCTGCAATATGCTGTTTTACTTATCTTGTTATGCTCTAAATTGTAACTAATTTCTTTACGATTGTAACATAAGTTGGTGTAAATAATTTATATCACATAAGAAAGTAAAAATATCTTTGTAATGCCTCATTCCCATTAAATCAAGGAAAATTAGCCTACCTTTATAATTTCTTCTTGGTTCTGTTTTGTTGTTTTCATATTTGATTTATGTTTATGCTACTATTTTAGATATCAAATTTTATCAATTCCTGTCATTCGTATTCTAAAATAGTAACTTTTCAACTATGAATGTTGTTTATACAGGCTCCAGAGCTTTTTACAACCACTCCAGCACTTGCCATACCAAAGGCTATCGCAAATGCTGGATTAGAGCCATCTCATGTTGATTTTTATGAGATTAATGAAGCCTTTTCTCAATACAGGTTGTTGCACTTGCAAATCGAAAGCTTCTTGGGATTCCTTCAGTTTTTTTAGCAGACGACCGATGAAAATACATATATTTTCGTCGGCCGGCAAAAATAGAAGCAATATTTTCGTCGGCTTCGCTGGCCGACGAAAATATATGTATTTTTGTCGGTTGCCGACGAAAATGCGTTCATTTTCGTCGATTTTATTCCGTCGGCCTATTTTCATCAGCTGAACGATGAATATATATATTTTCGACGGCTTTCTGACTATTTTCGACAGTTTCTAGCCGATGAAAATAAGCTATTTTCTTGTAGTGAATAATAGACGGTCATCCGGATTCCAAATAGAACTCGGATTGACGGATCAAGAAATAGTAATGAGTAGAGATTATTTTGTCCAAGAATAGTTTAAACTTACGTCCTAGATGCGCAAAATCAGCGGCGCTCCTAGCGCATGACCGGAAATATAGCAGCACTGATGCGTGGTTTCAGTTTTGGCATGCGCCAATCAAGTCCTTCAAGATCGGCACGTAGAAACAAACCAGCCTATTTATTCTTTTCCTTTGATTATTTTTTCTTCCACGGAAATAAATTAAGGGAAGATATTTATTTTAACTCTTACAAGAGGTAAAAAAAAGGTAAGATGGAGTACTATAGCATAATTTTGATACTTTCTATGAATTTTGTTTACAACTAAAAATATTATTGTTTAAAACATGTTCTATGTAGCATCCATTGTAATGGACTATCTAGCATAGCCAAATAATAATATTTAAAGCGTGGTTAAGAAAGAACCACTCCAATTGTAGTAAGAATTTGATGATAATATATGAAGTGGTTAAGTAACATCAAACTCTAACTATAGTAAGAATCTAATAATGATGATACATAGAGTGGTTGAGTAGTTTTTACTCTAAAATGGAACTACAATAGCACAGTAAGGTGATGATATATGAAATGGTTAATTGGTATCAAATGTAGTTATGTATTTATTGTGAGAACATAGTGAGTTGGAGATAATGATATAATTTAGACCAACCATCGACTCTAAAGCTGATAATTACATGATGAGATGATAATACATGCACTGGTTATGTTGGTTTATGATGAAGCCACAAAACAAGTGTCTATGTGAGTTATCTCCCATTTGTCACATCTAATTATCCATGTTAGAAAAGCGACATCATATGTGACCATTTGTCCATTGCTTACCGAAACACTAAATAACTAGTCACTACGTATCATTTACCCAATGGTTGACCAAAATAGACTTTCCGGCTAACCACCTTGTAGCATTTGAACGGCGGTTTAGAACAAGCTCAGTGAATGACCGGCCTAATATTTCCATTTCACTCTTTGGCGGCAGCGCCGCATATGTGACGTCCTAGCGTCTCCGCGCAATCCATCTTTCTTCCATCGTGACACGTGTGGAAGATGAACTAGTGGTGGAAGTTGGAAGCTGCCACTGGCATCCACATCGTCCAAAGTCTCCGTGGAAGTCTTTTCCAGTTCCAGCCACTTCGCAGTTACTTTCACCGGAAAACCAAGAGGCCAAGACACTGAGAAAACCACTGTGTGGAAAGTGACGGTCAGCATCGACCGTGGTGACCAATGGAGCCAGGCGTCGCCTGCCCCCTCTTAAGCAGCAGTTCCAGGCAGGCACTAACCACTAACCAGGTGTCTTCGACGAAGACGTCCTCCGCCACCTCCGTCACCGGCGGCGACGACCTTGACGCTGCCGCCGATGTTTTCCTTTTCACCTCCTCTTGCCGGCGTTCACTCGCTCCACAGTTCGTTGGAAGCAGACAGCGCTGCGGTGCGAGAAAAAGGACATCAGAAGCTGCAGACCACGCACGGCATCAGAACTTCAGAAGGGGCTGCCGGTAACAATCAGCTTATCAGCACCTGCTTTTACTGCAGAAAGGGACCGAGATCTTGGGGAGAACAATACTCTCTCCTTATCAGCTGGCAACTAACCTTCAAGAAATGCTCATGCAGTCATGTACATTGGCGATCCCCTGAGCCATGATGGCATGTTGTCAAACAAATACATCGCCACAGAAGTTCGTCCGATCCAGATCACAGATACATTCAGTCATCGACGAACAAAGAATGGATGGAGCACTAGCTCCTGACTGTCCAGCAAAATATAGCTTCAAACTAAATGTCATCAGGGACATGAGCATTTTCAGTTCCAAGCGCCTAACTGAAAAGGCTGAAATAATTATCCTTGTTCCGAATTTGAAGTATCAAGTGAATTGCCCATTTTTTTCTCATCAGCTTAAACTTTTTGGTAGAATGGTCGGTGCATACAACTCAATATGATACTAGGACTATGTGTTTTGAGTTCAAATCCTAACAGGCACAATTAAATAAAATAATTACAGTCGATTCATATTTCATAAATCTACAGCTCTCATGCTGTGGTGATAATTAATATAGCACATTTTCCCTACAAAAGGTGCGCCCTG
This sequence comes from Panicum hallii, assembly GCF_002211085.1. NCBI lineage: Eukaryota > Viridiplantae > Streptophyta > Magnoliopsida > Poales > Poaceae > Panicum > Panicum hallii. The sequence goes on along the minus strand of NC_038045.1, from coordinate 7,601,472 downwards.
CTTCTGCATATTTAGCGCGATAAACAATAGAGCATAAACAGTTTTCGCTACAAAAGATGCCCCTTGCTTCTATTGACCACTAACCAACCTATGATTTTCCTCCGTGGTCTCATCCAACTAGCCTAGAATGGTCACAAGGTCCATAACTGGGACTGTTTCGTAGACTACAGACTACACTGTCCAACAGAACTTATGCCAACAGGCAACACAAGCAGGTTCAGCGTGATGGATCTGTAGCTTGGCCAGGTGCTATCATACTTCGGGTGTGCAATTTGCGCTAGCACAATCTGAAAAGTACAGTTTTTAAAGCGATATGGAAAACTTTATTGTCCCATGCCTAATTAGTTGGATATTGTCTCATACCAATGTACAGTTGCTGAGTATAGGTAACCATCTCTGTGCCAACTCTGCTGCCAAATTGATAGTAGTCCGCTTTTCTGAAATGCTTTATACGCATTGATTACTTGACTTCACATAGTCAAGATTTAAGAAGGCCCCGTGTTATGTACAAACCTTTTCTATGGCATATATGTCATCCATCACAATAAAAGTACTATACACTTTTATTCACAATGACATATACATCCGGGAGATGTGTGCTTTACGATAAACACTCTCATCACAAGTTCTTGCTCAACCCAGCTGGTTGCCTAGTTCTATCAAGTTTTTATTCGAGAGATTGATGATCGAGTCAGCGATTACTCGAGCGCTTGACTTCATGTAGCCTCCTGATAATAATAACGCCACAAAATGGGTATTGTGCACAGGAATATGGCATTAGCAGATTTGCAGCTAGTAGGACAAACTACAAAAATGAGGCAGAAGTATTTCACCTGATGTCAGCATGAGGACTGGAATGTTTTGATCTTTCGCGAATCTAAACACCTTCTCATCTCTGGTAACCACGCCCTCAGGACTTATCTGCAAAACATATCAAATTCAGCAGCTTTATGCCAATTTATGAACGATAAGGAAGCAAAATAAGATTGCTTGTGTTGCAACGTTTCCAGTATTTCTGCTTGCAAGGATGATAAAACCTAGGCCGCTAGGCATAGCACAAATTCCAGCTTATTAGGTAACTAATCAAATCAAATCGTGGATATGATTTCTGCATATCTTTTGGAGGAAACAGGAGGGGCTCGCTCTACTGGCTATATATTAAAAAAAGAAAGAACAGATTGTACAAAAAATAGAAAGCAAAGATTACAAGAAAGAGTGTATCCATTAATAATTTTTCCTGCTATTACAGAATTATATTGGAGGTTGCTTTGGTGGCTTGTGCTTGTGAAGATAGGAGTTTATAGGAGAAAAGTACCTCCAATTTGCCCAATGGATCACCATCTAGGATGTCTGTTCCAGCATTGTAAACAATCAACTGGGGCTGAAATCTACTTTTGCATACCTGCAAACAATATGTTCCAAGAGGAACTGTGAATAACAAGTTTGTTAAAAACAAGCATAATATAAACAATAATGAATTATTCTATGTTCAACAAGTCTAGAAAAATATGGAGAAAGCGAAATGCAGTTCCAATATTACTGCATTGGCATTACAGAGAAGAGTGCATCCCAGATGTAGTGTGCATGATAATTTCTTAGAAGGTAATATAAGATACTATTTATGTTCACTCAACCTATGTAGAAGGAACAAGATTTTCACTGTTTCAAGCCCCTTGCTTAGTTGAATATATGTGTGCAATAAATATATAGCATCATCAATAGATGCACTTAATCAAAATCACAAGTTAAAATGATACAATAAAAATCACCCTATGCTCACTTTGAAAAAATTATACCACGCAAAAGATGAACCTAGTATAAATATTTCTTTTTACGGCCAATTTTGCAGGTATGTAAATGTACCTCAAGGGCGTTGTCAAGTTGCTCCAAGTATTCATCTGTTTTTGTACCACTCTATAATGCACAATCACTTAATGAGAAAATCAACTCAAAGTTGAAGTACATGGCAGGTTGCAAGATGAAACTTACAACTAATTCAACTTTTTGATCGATGTATTGCTTAGCAGTGAAATCCTGAAATGGACCAAAGTATAACTTTACAAAGAAACAAGGAATCAGGAATATATCTGGTATCAAACAAGATGGAATCCCGCGTGGGTGCGAGTCTGGCAACCAGAGTTTGAATCCCACGGGTCGCGTCTCTGGTAGAGTGCGGGACGGACCGGCCGGGATTTAAATCTCGGTCCCCATGCCACGTTCCTCGGGATGGCAGGAGGTTAATCTACCCTCTGGTCTCTAAACAAGATGGAATGATAAAATACAAAGTAATGTGCTGTCTATAACACATTAATGTGGAGAGTTGCCGATGGTAGTATAAGACAGTCGGAATTCATTGCAGTACAACAGCTGGATGGAACTGCAGTTTTTCAGTTTCGATTTGTGAACAATTACATCATCTAAATGGATGAACAATATGGTTTGTTCCAAAAGATGATCATGCATTTAGGGTTTCACACTAAAACTTGTGTTCAAGAAGTGACAAGAAAGTTACATAAGTAATCTCTACATCATTGTATTTCATAATGGTAATATATAAGACCACCACCAATAATTAAAGAAAATAATAGTTTGATATACTACAGGTGTCTAAGGAGTGCTCAAGGTGAAGACTCTTACAAAGGGATAAATTCCAGCATTGTACATGTCCAAAATGTAAACTCTTCCTGTGAGTGATAAGTGATAAGCTGGTATTACTGACAAATATAATGAGCTGAAAATCCACAGACAATTAAAAGTATGTACCATCATTAGCAAAATCTTTTTCATGCCCATTTCCTTGGTGAGCATCCAGGTCTATGATCAATACACTGCAGATGTTTAAAAGGGAGGTTCAGTTTGTTCTGTACAGCTAAGTTCACACCCTTGCATTTGACTGCAAGCAAATATAAATTGCGTAACAACCAACTGTCTGGAGGATGCCTTCAAGCATTGCACTATTCTAGGATGAAAGATGGATTAACATCGTGGAACGGATTACTATTTTAGACATTCACGTGGTCCCCACCATAAAACAACTTTGATTACTAATTTTTACTACCATGGATTGACAAACCATTATCAAAATTGTATGATTATGAAACTACTTTTGGGAAGTTCTACTTCTACCATATGTAGATGTTCAAATTGATTATCAAAGTTCTAATATGTTGACCGCACATAACCCAAAATGACACTCTTGCATTACTGGAGGGAGTATATGCACAATGTGCAGTCAAGCATGGCCTCAGTGGTGTTGGTCCTTTAAGTTAGTTGTGGAGCTGAGTGGGTTTCTTTCTTTTTCTTGCTGTGCTAAGTTACATGCCACAGAGTGTGTAGTGGCCCTGTAACTTTGCGCTTTGAGGACACTCTCGAAGCAGTGTCACTGTTACCTTTGCTAATCTTGGTGAAACGAAAATGTTCAGTCAAGCATACAATAAGGGACTCACAGTCTGACAAACTAAGGAAGACATAGTTGACATAGCTACAATTCTACCTGTAAAAGGTTTATTACCTTGAAATGTTTAGACGGACAAAAGCAAACTGGATGCAGAGAGAGATGTCAGCGTACGCACAAAATCCACCCCCTTCCTCTGCCGAACAATGGTGAAATCCTCCACCAACATTAATGGACCATCCTCTCTCGAGTGCAAGTTTGGCTGACAAAATTGACCCACCCACCTGTGGAGAGAGGAAAACAATTTATTACGCTCCCCTAATACTCAAATTATGCATCTGGGCTTTACAAATAATCTAGAAGAAAGCACAAATTCACAATGCATCACCTGCTTCCGGAACGGGTATAGTAGCTTTTTATGCACGATCCAGTTAGGGACAAGCGACACAGGAGGGACCTAAGATATCAAACATCTGTCAGTCACTAGCTGACCACAATAGATAATTTGCCGCAAATCAGGCTGATTCCTCTCCTTATAAAAAATCACTACCTCTACAATGGAGGCAACTCTGTAGCTGCTTTTGAGGCTGTTCAGATACTTCTCCGTGTGCACCTGGTTAAGCAAAGCCGTGCAAGGTCTTCAGAAGTCAGAACAAATGCAGTATGAAGCCTGAACCAGGTGAAACGCAGATTCTTGATGTATCCGGCCTACCACTAGCAAATCCTCCTTGCAGGCTTCCAATGGCTCCACGAGCTTTTTCTTCTCCAGGTGCCCTTCTCTGGTGAGGTACCTGCAGATGCGGCCCCATTTGGCGGACTCAAACGGGTGCCTGCACAAGGGGTTGCACGCACGCACTGTCAATCATCAGGCACATCTGAATGCGGATGAGTGTTTCGGCATAGGTGGCGGGCGGGCGGGAAGGCGGCTCACAGCTTCTCGAACCCCAGGAAGGAGATGTCGTAGGCCGGCGAGTAGACCACTGGCGCCTGCGAGGAAACAATGCGATTGAGACACGGGAAGGCGGCCCGCCGCGCGATTCCTGGAAGGTGGGGATGAGAAAAAGTGTGACCTTGGAGGAGGGCACGTCGAGGTAGAGCTTGCTGGAGAGGATGCGTTTCTGGCGCAGGGATTCCCCGGCCGGGGCCGGGGCCGGCGAGGAGGAGGAGGAGGCCATCCGCCGCCAGCAGGAGGGGGAGGCGGAGTAGGAGAGGGCCCGTGTGGCCAGGTGTGGGGTGGACGAGGAGCCGAATGGTCGCGGCGTGCGGCCTGCGCCTCCCGCCGGGGAATCCTGCCGCAGCTCTGGCGCGCGCGTGACGCGGAAGAGGAAGAGCGGAACAGCGGTGGCGGTGCCTGGAGGATTCGGTGCTGACGTGCTGCACCATTTGCGCGGCGGTCCGGTCCATCCCTGATTTCTTGTGCAAGTATTTTGCATCCACGCCCTCTCAATTTTTTGTACGAAATGTCACCACTGCTGAAATCTACCACTACCTTAATTTTAAATTTCACAGTCACATTTCATTGTTATTAGATTTTTTTCCTCTAAAAGCATCTCCAACAACAGACTACTCATCCCTCACCCCAGTACCAAACTATTGATGTTTTGGTGATCAAAGGTGCTCCAGCAGATTACCAATCCAATCCTCAATATCTAAAAGCTTTTAGCAATCACCAAAACACACCTTTCTCCACCCTAAATGAAGGAATTTATCCTTGTACCCTATTTTTGGTGATTGAATTTTGATAATCTGTTGCAGCAACTGTTACCAAATTTTAGGTGTGAGATATGAGTAATCTGTTGAAGATGCTCTAATACATTATCATTTATCCCGTATTCTAGATTATCGTACCAGTACCAATATAGAAATTGACAATAGGATGTAGAAATCATGGTTAGAAATTTAGATTTAAGATATGACTTGATATTAATGATATATTGGTTCAGTGCATAACTCGTCAGGTAAGTATAGCTGGAATAAAGTGTCCACACTAATTTAAAACACTTAGTCACTGTTAGTAGTGGTTGAGCTGGTAACGCAGGCAACAGAGAAGTGCTATCGAGTCTACTAGCATAAAAATGTGACTGTTGATATGTGCTGAGCTTGAGCAACGTTATATAAAAATATGCTAATAGTTACTAAAAATTAGCATCACATGCTTTTTTCAAAATATAGATTGATTTTGAATTATACTCAAAGTCAAACTTATATAACTCCGTATTATGATATTTTCGTGCTTCATTTTGTGAAACTAATTTGTTTGCAAATTTTGAAGCACTTTTTCTATAACCTTAATTAAAATTAGAGAAATTTAATTTATGAAAAATTAAAACAATCAAAATGCAGGATATATTTCTAAAAGTTTGAAGTAAGAAGATTTATAAAAATGCATGACGTACAAGAAAATTTTGAAACTTGTTCCATCCTTATCACTGAAATATGAACATTTCCATAAACAAGAGGAGACATTTTTCGGAGAAAAAGAATCCAAAACGAAATGATAAAGAAATACGAGGACAGAAATGCTATTACCGCGGAACTAGCTGCGTCTAACTGCAATACGCTCATCATTTGCCCTCCGCCGCCGACGAGAAGAGGCCCTCCGCCGCCGCTGTTCCTCCGGCCTCATGGCGACACTGAGGCCCCGAATCCGCGCCGTCCCCCTCCGCCCGTTGCTCCTCTTCCTCCTTGTCCCGCTCATCTACTCCGGTACGAACCCCTCCTCTCATCTCCTCCAAATTCCCGTCCCAATGGGGACGCTTCCCTGACGATCCGATCCGTGCCAGTGTCCAGGCTGCACCCGTGGTCTCCGGAGAAGGGCGTGTGCCTGCCACCTCCCACGGCGCCGAAGCGGCCTGACCACCTCGTGCTCGGCCCCGCCGCCGGACAGGGCCGCCACGACCGCCTCCAGTGCCACGGTTATTTCCCTCTCTCTTCGGCAAGCTCCATTTATGCTGAATGTAGCTGTCCCTGTAGAAGCAATTCAGATCGCAGTTTGTAGCCGTATAGGCGGAGGATTGCTTTGGAAATTGAGCAGCAGGCAGACGAATATCATTGTGGCAGAGCTGGGATTTTTGTGATGGGCGTATAGATTTAACATTGGACTGTTCAGACAAAAATGTGAAAAGTACATGATAGGAAAGTAAAATTATTATGAATCATCGCCATTTAAATCAGTGAGTCATCATGCACTGGAACAAGTTATTATACCATCTTTACCAATTTTTTATGAAAATTATTGTTTCTTGAATTAAGAATGAGAGTATATTACACAATAATATTTATCTTTTGAAGGAAAAGATTTGATGATGCAATCGTATGTTCTTGTCTTAATGTGGCTCTGACACTGTAAACTTAGATTGTGTTGAGCTGGATTTATAGCCTAATAAACTGGAAACTTTGTTTAGTTATGACAGGCATAAAGCGAAACCTGGATAACAACACTGTTTCTACAAAATTAGATGATAGCAGTAAAGCAACATCTCTGACGCATTGTTTTGAACACCATGTTTCGGATAAATCTAGAATGTTGCTGTTTTAGTTAGATCTCTGGCAGTAGTAAAGAAATTTTAATAGTTGTATATGATGTTCTTTATTGTCATTTTATGGTGGTAGGTTGTCTTCTGGCTATCTCCAATCAATACTCCATTTTATACGACTGATGATGTATTTCCTTTGCTCAGGACTTAAAGCTCTGAATAATATTGGCATATCAAGTGACAGGAACTATTCTGGAGAACATATTTCTTTTGTTACTGTATTCACAACCTACGGTTCTGTCCCAGATGGAGATGGCAAAGTTCCATCTGACACTGTAACTGTTGGAAACCATTCTTATAGCAAGATCGAGAGGTCCATGGCCATTTTGAACACTTTCACCAATTTCATAAAGGTAACTCTTCCTTTTCTTTAAGTTTGTGTGGGTTGTGATTACTGATAGCCACAACTAGTAGTTTAACACTATCATTATGATGGCTCGAATAATTTCTTTCTTGTGAATAATATGACTGCAAGACGCCCCATGTATTAGAATTACAATTGGATTTGTACTGATGTACTCCCATCCTTGTTTTTTGTGATAGCCTATAACCAGCGTTTGAACTAAGTCCTGAATCTTGTGTTATTGCATGTTGTGATTGATTGATAGCAAACATTCCATTTATTAGAGTTACTAACAAGTTAGTACTTTCATCCTCTTGCTGTGATTGTTTCCTTTTTGTGTGGCAGAAAAAAAATGAAAGTAATGTAACCAGCAGTTAGTTGATTCAAATCAGTACTAACATCACTATCATAACCCTTTCTAGATACTATATATATGAGTTCATGCTGTTGTTACCTATACAGCAAAACAAATCTCTCTTTTGCATCTAATTCGGAACTTATAATGTATACAGCGCCACATTATTTCCAACAACAATAGTAATGTTGGTTGTGTAGAACCTGATCCTATCTGTAGAACCCTGCAGGTATCAATGCCAAGAAGCAATGTGATCATATTGACTGATCCTGATTCAAAATTTTCAGTAAGTCAAGGGAGCGCTACACTAATGCCTATTGAAGGAAATTATTCTCGGGGAAATTTGATGCTTCAAAGAATCAAGTCCTACATTGTAAGTCTATTCGCTTCATTTGAATAAATGCCTTAGGTTTTCTGCATATGCTTTCTCAAAGCTACATATGCTATACACATATTATACTGTCTTCTCATCATCTTTATGCATTATTTTCTACTGATAGAGTTGTATGCTTATATATCTTGTCCTCGTATCAGGCATTTCTGGAGCAAAAGCTTGTGGAATTTGATAGGGTGGAAGGGTTCAATCATTTTGTTTTAACTGATTCTGATATAGCAGTGGTTGACGATCTTGGACATATATTCAAAAAATATCCCCATTGTCATCTGGCTCTTACCTTTCGTAACAACAAAGGTCAACCCTTGAACTCTGGGTTTGTTGCGATAAGAGGCACGAGGGATGGCATCACTAAGTAAGTTGACAGCTAGCCAATAGATTGTATCATAAAAAGCTGGCAAACTCAATTAACCTCTCCTTTTTTTCAGAGCAGTGGCATTCTTCAAACAAGTCCTTGAAGCTTACAACTTAAAATATATGAAGGCTTCTCGAATGCTTGGTGACCAATTAGCATTGGCATGGGTTGTGAAATCTCATCTACCATCGGCTTTAAGAAAATTTTCTAAGCATGAAGCATTTACAGGTGAAGTTAATGGAGCATCTGTTCTCTTCTTGCCTTGTGCTGTTTATAACTGGACTCCACCTGAGGGTGCTGGACAGTTTCATGGTATGCCCTTGGATGTTAAGGTACATCATTTTTCTTACTTGTTAGGACCTTAGTTTTTATCAATGCTGTTCCCTTTCTCTTCATGGAATTTATTATTGGGCAAACATTAATAGAAAAGATTGTTTCTTTAGGCTCGTTGTTGCTCGTCATACTAGGACAAGCATGAAAGATAGGAAACTTGGTTTCATCGTTTCTTTTCCCTGAACCTATGGCATTATAGTTTCATAAATTTCTTGATACTTGTAATAGTACTGTACTTTTTTTTGTTAAGCTATGCTCTCCTATTAATAACCACTTTGTCAGTTCTGCACATGCTAAATCTTGGTGGGTCTCTCAGGGTTAGGCGATTAGTCTGATCTAATAAATTTGAAAGTTGTGTATTCTTGTATATGTTCTCTTAACTGTGACACCCAGATTAATTCTTGGCACTCATTTTCAGGTTGTCCATTTCAAAGGTTCAAGGAAACGTTTGATGCTTGAGGCATGGAATTTCTACAACTCAACCTCTAAATTATCTGATATGATGTGCCTAATCTTGAGAAGTGGAAGGACAAAATATGACTTCTAAAGTTTGGTTCAAATTTAACACGTGAATTAACACACATGGTATACTCTCTCTCTCTTTCTCTCCACAAAGCTGACTGCTGCACTTTGTCCTTCTGTGTTTTGCTGATAAGTTTCTCTTTTCCTTACAGTTGATCCTAGTATCCTGCTGAAAGGCGGTGTTGTATGTTCCTCAACTAGTATGTGCAGTCCACACAGAACCATACACAAATCGTTGAGCATGACACTGACAAAAGTGATTCTCAAGTCACCGCAAGAACTCATATCGGAGTACAATGAAAGAGTATGATTCTGAATGTAACGATGATATGTTCATCTACTTGCAGGGGATGTAAAATTGGCGTGAAACTGTGGATTGCCCCTTGGGACCCATACCAGCGGAACTGTACGCAGTAGTACGCTAAAGCTATAGCAGCCAGCAGGATGACCATGTAGGAGTCACCTTTGTTCTTTGGTGCATTCCTGTCTGTAGAACATGTACCATATGGTTTCCCGCTTCCCCCTCACTATACACAATATCTTACTAGGTGATTTTCACCATTGGAAGTTACTAGTAAAATGTGGGGCTGTTCCTGTGCTACTGGTAAAATTGGTGTAGCTATGCTACCCATTGCTCTTGCCCAAATTCAGGTCAGTGGTCTTATGTTTTCACACCGATCATTACGTGAAATGCTCACAACACAAATCTAACCTGGGAAAGTTCTGTGATTACTGACTAAAAAGATGCAAACGTGAGACAGAACACAAAATAGCCAAAAATTCTTAACAAAGCACAAACTTCAACCAGTTCACAGGGTATATCAGGTAAACATAGACAAGTAACAATTCAATCTCCAGGCAGCTGCAACCTCACTTGAAGCATTTCGCGTCAAGCAGGGCCTCACCCTCGAAGGGCTCCTGGTCCTCGATCATTGCACTGACACGCTCCCTCTGGGCCTCGTCGGAGATGTCCACCTTGGTCCACTCGTAGAGCTCCATGTCATAGACCTCATCCATCACAAACTTCGGGACCTCCTGGCCACGGAAGAGCCAGAGCCCCTTCAACTTGAATGGGGGCTCAGAGCCAACCACAAGCATCTTGCCAAAGGCGTACTTGCGGCACAGGTCCATCCGCTGAAGGAACCCACCAACCTTGTTCATGGTCACAAAGGAGACGGTGTTCTCATCATTGTACTTGTAGTCACAGAACCACAGAGAGTAGCCCTCTGGGTCATACATGTCCCAGAAACCTGAAATACAGACAGCATGTAAGTTTTGGTCAAAATTCTGCAAACATGGTGGATGAAGCCAGCACATTCATCTAATTAATTTACTTGGATTATTACAAAGTTGTTGCAACCTAAGTACAAACATAGTATCCTGCTTATTAGAGCTTACTTTGAATACACAACTACAACCACTGTGATAGTTCGGGTTGGCGTAAATCTTTGCAGCTATCTTCATTTTACTCTAAAACAACAATATCCTTTATCAAATAAGGCCACACCCAAAATTTTAGTCAGGATAAAGCACCCAATACAGAAGGAACTCCTCTGTTTATTCGTGTAACACTAGTAGACCACAAATGAGATTTCAGCACCAGCAACTCACAAATGGGACTTCAGCACCAGCCAAAAATATTGTAGATAAAAGGTGGAGAAGATACCTTTGATGGCGACCTCCCGGAAGTTGGTCTTTGTGTTTGAGTATAGCCTCTTCCAGTCATCAAGGATCATCTTGCTTGGTGGCAGCAAGTCAAGAGGATTCTTCGGCTTCGGCTTTGGTGCCTCCTCTTCTGCCGGTGCCTCAACCGCCTTTGGCTTCGGGGCCTCCTTTGGGGCTTCTTTCTTCACATCCTTTGCCTTTGGCTCCTTAGGTGCAGCAGCCTTTTTCTGAACAGGAGGCACTGACTCTGCCTGCTTGACATCACCCATGACCTTCTTGAAGTTAGGCTGGTTAACCATGGTCCAGAAATACCTCTCGACATGAGGGAACTCAGATGTGAAGCTCTTGGTCAAGACCCGTGCAAATCCATGGTAGAGGTTGCATGTCAATACAATGTCAGCTAGAGTGACAGAATGCCCAACAAGGAATGTCTTTGAGGCAAGGTGTGTGTTCAGAGAACCAAGCGCTCTCTTCAATGAGGCAATAGCTGTTTCCTCTGTCTGCACAAGCCAAAAGGTTAGACTGAAGCTATTTCATGATCAATAATACAAGATCCAAGTTACCCATTCTACAGCTTACCGTCTGAGAATAAGGAATGTAACCAAGCCTGGGGTACAAGTACCATGCAACACCAGGATCGACTTCTGTTGCAGCAAAGTCCATCCACTGCTCAACATGGGCCTGCAAGAACCATTGATGAGGTTCAGAGGTTATACGTGCTAATACTTATGTAGCTATGTTAACATTCAAGAAATTACTCACTTGTTCAATACGAGAAGTCCCAAAAAGAGGGTTGCCATCATTCAAGCGAGCAACTTAAAGAAAAACAGAGGAATGGTTATCATCTGCGGAAAGTTGAAGAAAGAATTAGAATGAAAATGTTTGGGATCTATAGATATACCATAGCGCGCAATAGCATTGCTCTCAAAAACAGCACCTTCAGGAGTCTCCAAAACAGGCACCTGAAAGAAATTGTTAGTTCCTGAAACAATCTACAAAACCATGTTTAAGATTTAGTTTTTGTGAAAGGATTTTTAAGATATAGTTGGTGTATGGTGTACCTTCCCAAGGGGGTTCATCTTAAGAAACTCAGGGGTCTTGTTGGTGACACCCATCTCAAAATTCTTGGTCAACTCAACCTTAACCCCACTGTATTCTGCAGCAATAAGTGCCTTGAAGGCATTCTTGTTTCCAGGTCCAGAATGCAATACCTATGCAACAAAAAATAGATTAGACATTGTATTACAAATTGAAAGTCAGGACTTGTGTTTGTGAATGGTGCTTGCAAGCCAAGCAATGACATCTACAACATTACCTAAGTGAGAGAACATAATCCACATAACACATGTGTTTCAGTAGCACGTAAAAATACACAATCAAACACAGGTACACAGCATTCCATGAGATTGAGTGTTTGTAATCTGAAGTGGCCAATGAAATCTCAGATTTCAACAAGGCACATGAGCATTTTTCATACAGATACAGCCAAGCAAGATGGTTTTAACAATGAAACCAACTACAGGCAACATAGCAAATAGTACTAGATATGAATCTTCTAACGGATTCTAACTTATCAAAATAAATACAACATAGTCATGTTTCACCTCACAACTTAAATTCCTCTTCAATACTTATTTCTAGCTGCGCTGCGTCGTAATACCCCATCCCCCACCCTAAACACCCTGCTTTTCCTTTTACAGTCACCAAAATAGCACTGCTACAAGTAATTTTCACTCAAGCACAACTAAAGATCAGAAATTTAAAATAAATTGGGTTGGGATGACAGCTCTTAAGTGAATCCAATGGCTCGAATACATTATTATACTTCAAGTTGTGCATAAATGGTTGTCTGCTAAGCAATTCCCTCCCCAGAAGCACCACGATCACACTGGTCAAAAAGGCCTTCTATAAATGCACACCCAGCCATCCTACTAGTAAGCCAGCAACTCCGAGTGGCATCACTTGCCCAGTGAATCATCCCCATCAAATCAAACTATGTATAAGACCCCAAGACTTCCCCGGTGTAAACAAGGGGATGCCAACAAGTGATCTATTGCCTCCCCTATGCTTTCTAAAGGCCAAAGTTTACGGTGCTGCTTGAAGTTGAAACAAACCAGGAGCTCGGTGATGTTTTACTAAGGACACGCCTGGACGAAACAGGGTCCAGTTGAGGATCTAAACAGCCTACGGCGCCCCGGTCGCTTCTACGTTTCCACACCCATTTGACGCGCGAATCGCATCGAACAGAGACGAAAAATCGACACCCCCCGTCGCGCATCAGATCAAACTAACTACAAGGCAGGACTCCTCAAACATCAAGATCCCACCAGCTGAACAGCCGCGGCAGCCAATAGATCCTCACAGCCAGTCCGATGCGCAATTAACTACATAGCCACCACTAGCCACTACTGAAACAGCCGGACAAAACCCAAAAGGAGGATGGAGGAAGAGCAGGAACTCACGAGCGCCATGTCGAGTAGTTCCGCGGGTCTACGTCCGCAGATCGCAGGAGCAGGCCGCCGGAGGGAGAGAGGGTTTACGGGGGGGAGAGGGCGGTGGATTTATGTGATGGCGGCGCAGCGGAGAGGAAGGGGAGGAGGAAACCAGTATCTAGGGTTGCGTCGGCGGGCGTCGGATGGCGAGGATCGGACGGACGGGATTGACCGCGGGACGAGCTGGATGCGAGGGAACTTGGTGGGTTGCACTCCTCGTGCTATCTTGAAATTTGGATAAGGTCCTCGCTGCACTTCCTTTCGGCCTAACGAGGGGGCTTAACGGAAAATGACAAATAATTTTCTACCCTTCACCAGCCTCCGTGGCGGGTGAGTCAAGTAATCAACAAAATAGAAAGCATGCTTTAACTCGGTTTCAGCTAAAATTAGAAAAGCTTGGAAGTTGGAACTAAACTTGAGGAAGAATTTAGCCTTACTATCTTGTAGTTAAAAAACATTTCAAAGTTCTACGATGCAGTTGCTCTAAAAGAAGAGAGAAGATTTTCGAAAGCTTCTTGATCACACGAGTATTGTTTGGTTTCTTACGTCTTCCTTAAAACTAAATTTTAATCTCATCACATCGAATATTTAGGCACGAATAAACTTTAATCTCGTCACATCGAATATTTGGACACCAATAAACTTTAGTCTCGTCACATCGAATGTTTGGACACCAATTAAAAATATTAAATATAACCTAATTACAAAACCTATTGCATAAATAGAGGCTAATTCGTTAGACGAATCCATTAAGCCTAATTAGTCTATAATTTGATAATATTGTGTTACATTAAGATGGATTAATTAGATTTAATAGATTCGTCTCGTGAATTAGTCTCTATTTATACAATTGGTTTGACAGTTAAATTTAGTTTTCTTAATGGACATCCAAATATCCGATATGAACCAGATTAAAAATTAATCCACGGATTTAAACACGCCCTCAGTTGCTAGTTTGCTGGTAAACTTTTCTTCCCTAGAGTAGTGGCGCGCATGATGGTCTTAAATTACTCATCGAAACTAGTCAAACATAGCGGTTGAGAACGGACATAACCATTTTCCGGAAAAAAAAAGGAAAAAGGGCCCAAATTTCACCAAAAAAAGGAATAACCGTAGTGCAAATAGGCTCCGTCAATGGCATCAGGAATGGAAACTGAAGCGGATATCCCTTTTCGCTTGGCAGCAGCATCTCCTCAACTAACGAACGAACAAGCAGTTCCCATTTTATCTCTACTACTAATAAAACGGTAGTGTCAGCGTCTTCCAACCCGGGCGAGCGATCCATCCCCCTCGCGCTCGCCTCCCCTCCTCCCCGCTCTCCGCCGCCATCGCCCCTTTCTCTCCCGCCGCTCCCTGTCGCCGTCGCCCCGCTCCCCCCCCCCCGGGGGTCGCCGCGCTCGACCGGGTCTTCGGCTGCCGGACGCTACGCGTGCGGTCCCAGAGCCTGCGGAGCCTCACGGTGTCGGTCTCCCTGACGCGGCGGCGCGGCCCCAGGATGCCGAGGAGCTGGAGCACCTCGTCGAGGACGCGCCCGCCCTGGAGAGGCTGCTCTCGCACGACATCAACTGGGGCCCATGGATAAATGTAGTGCATGCGCCGAGGCTGCAGATGTTCAGCTACTTGGGGGTCGGGATCCCTGGAACTGCAGCTTGGCTCCACGTTGCTTCGCTCAATGCCGCTGTTAGACTGTCAGCAGAGTTCGGGTGCGTGAGGACGCTTGCTCTGGAAATGGCGGAGCCGCAGGTGAAGCCTGTGGCGCACTTCCTCCGGTGCTTCCCCTGCTTGGAGATGCTGTGTCACGGTAGTTACTGCCTATGGGTAAAATGTTGATTGTTCATTTCTGGTTAGAGCTTATATTGATGGATTTTATTGTTGAGTTGCAGTCTCACATGGTTGTTCCCCAGAGCATGGAAATATTGAATTATGAGATGGATATTCAGACAGAGTGCCTCAACTATCGTCTCAAGACAGTGGTGCTGAAAGGTTACAGAGGGAGAAAGAATGAGCTCCAGCTAGCCATGTTTCTTGTTCGTAGTGCAAGAGTTCTACGGGTTATGAAATTCTTGTGTGAGAATGACTGCAACCCTTCATGGTTGACAAACCAAAAAAGGCGATTACTGTTGGACAACAGGGCATCATTAGGGGCTCAATTTGTTTTTCAGAAGTTCACCAAGAGCTGCATCAGGTTTCTAAAGCAAGCAAGTGACATGTACGTGCTTGCTTTAGAAACAAGTGACATGTACTTGCTTGCTTTAGAAACCTGATGTGGCTTATTTAGAAACCAGTGACATATGATTGTTGGTATGCATATAAGTGAATAAGGCTTGCCTGTTAATAAGCAGTACGGATGAAAATTTTTTATAGTTGCATTGTTAATTGCAACTATAGATTGAGATAGTAGATAAGTCAGGCCATAAAGTAGTTTCTGCATACCATGATGCTCGGAGCTGCATCCGCAATGACCTGGTACGAAACTTTTTTGTTTTACTGGTCATATTTTGTACAATCTATTTTATACTAGAGATATGATATACAATGCTTACTGTTTTTTTCACTAATAAATTCCAAATGTAGGCTTCTGCTGGCAATGCTGAGAATATAGGAGATGACTTGAATGGTCCTGACAAGGCTGTTAGTGCTGTTTTAGGATTGAGGACTATAGAATGCAACCAGTTACTTGTTAGCATTGCTAAAAGTAAATTTACAGAGCATCGAGATGAGAAAAATGAGAGAATCACAAAGCCAGAGAAGAACCTGTTCGGCTATATGATCTGCTTATTCAGGTATGCTTGCTTTCTATCATGCCCCTTTTGAGATGTTCTCACGTTTTTTTACTGGACTTGTGTGCTTTTGCTGGTGAGAAACTGCCTTTTGCAGAATACAACGGACTTGATAGATTTTGTTAGCTCTGGCAGAAATAAAAATAAAGAAAAGAACTCTTTTATTCATGAGTATGAGCTGAAAGGCTTGGCTTTCAGAGCTGCGAGGTTTGTAATACTCTATCCCAAGGATAACAAACTCTTTAACAACCAGCTTTCTTCGCATCCATTGTCTCTCTTTTGGTGATAAATCTGTTCCTGAACTATTTTTTGGTTGCGAGTTTTTCACCCTTTGACATGTTGGTTTGTATGCCTTGCTGCGGGCTATTCACCAATTATCTACATATACCAAAACACAATCAGGTTATCGAAGAGCTTAATGAAAATCACTTGCATAGTTAGTTTACACTATCCTTTTCCAAATCACCCCATTTGTATAAATCGTTCTGATGGTTAGCAAGGTTTCAGTTGATATGCTAGAAAACTTATATATAATGCCCATTGGATTATCCTTACAAGTTTCACTTTGAATAATTGTGCAGATGTTTCTTTTTGGCGAAGTCATATAGTTCTGCTGGCAAAGGGCCGAAGCATATGCATTATTCTGTCATGCCCGAACTCTCAATGATTTCAGACTGCAGCAGCTTGCGAACAGTCCTGACAAGGTTTTGACACTGAACCGACAGCATGAGCTCCAGCTAGCCATGTTTCTTGTTCGTAGTGCAAGAGTTCTACGGGTTATGAAATTCTTGTGTGAGAATGACTGCAACCCTTCATGGTTGACAAACCAATACTGTTGGACAATAGGGTATCATTAGGGGCTCAATTTGTTTTTCAGAAGTTCACCAAGAGCTGCATCAGGTTTCTAAAGCAAGCAAGTGACATGTACTTGCTTGCTTTAGAAACCTCTGATGTACTTGCTTGCTTTAGAAATCTGATGTAGCTTATGTCGCTTGCTTTAGAAACCTCTGATGTACTTGCTTGCTTTAGAAATCTGATGTAGCTTATTTAGAAACCAGTGACATATGATTGTTGGTATGCATATAAATGAATAAGGCTTGCCTGTTAATAAGCAGTACGGATGAAATTTTTTTATAGTTGCATTGTTAATTGCAACTATAGATTGAGATAGTAGATAAGTCAGGCCATACTAGATGGCCGACTCAAATCCTTATTTGAGCAATTTTCTTCATCCATATGTTAGTTTTATATTGTGGACCTCTCTTTAATTGAGTGATATGATCAGCTCAGCAGGTTGAGAAAGACTTGAATGGTTCAGCCACAGATGTGTCTTTCTTTATGTATTTTTGAAATTAGGAGCTACGTAGAGATTCCTGTGTCAAACATATTTAATAATAAGTGGATTATAATTCTTTGGAACAACGTTATTGATTATGTGTTTTAGTTGACTAAAATTACTTTGAATTCTCATGAAAAGATTTTGCCACTCGTAGCAACACATGGACACTCAATTATAACAAATAATTCTTATGACAAATTTGTAATAACAAATTCGTAATTATTATTAGCAGCTAAAAAACAAGGAAAAACTTTGAATGATGTAGCTTGCTTCCTTTAGTTCAAACTATATTATCTGTTGGTGTGCCATGACACTATATTATATAAAAAGATGATTCTTATCAATCTCAATTAGCCTCAAAGCAATAAGATCATATTTTTTATGCTTTATGTATTGACACTATAGCAGTTCTAATGGGCCATAACCTCATGGCCTTCAGATTTTTCGGCTCAAACATGTCGATGCAAAAGTATCATTCAGAATGTAATGAGAATGTATCGTTCAGTATAATTTTATTTTTTTTAGATGTTTTGTATCAAGTTGTCCTTTTATATCAGCTACCATTTTACCCATTGTTCTTGGTGCATTCCTCTCTGTAGAACCTGTACCATATGGTTCCCCACCATCACTGTGCACCATATCTTGCCGTTAAAGGTGATTTTCACAATTGGATATTATTAGTAAAAATTGGTGCTGTTCCAGTGCTACTGGTGAACTGATACATTATGATGGCCAGTGCTCTTCCGCAATTTCTGGAGGTCATCGGTGAGACTAGTCCTAAGTTTTCACAGCGATGATTATGTGAAATGCTCACATGAAACAACTCTTAAACCGGGAGGTTTTCACTAGCAAATGAATCAACTAAAGATGTTCTACAAAGTTTCAATCTGAGGAGCTCAAACACAAGCAAAAACGCTCCTCAAAAACAAAGCAAAACGAATACAACGAAGTTTGCTCCTACTGTCTCGCAACTCTGTAAAAAAACAAGGGACTACTAGTCGCCAGATGATACAATATTTCAGTCCCATACCGAAACAGGATCAGATTACTGATATGAAAGAATGCAAATACGCGACAGAACACAGGATAGCCCAAAATTCTCAACTAAGCACAAACTTCAACCAGTTCACGAGGGTGTATTATCAGGTAAACATAGACAGGTACAAGCAAACTCTTCCATAGACATCCAATCCAAAGCCTAAGCAGTTCAATCTTCAGGTAAGTGGAACCTCACTTGAAGCATTTCGCGTCGAGCAGGGCCTCGCCCTCGAAGGGCTCTTGGTCCTCGATCATGGCACTGACACGCTCCCTCTGGGTCTCGTCGGAGATGTCCACCTTGGTCCACTCGTAGAGCTCCATGTCATAGACCTCATCCATCACAAACTTCGGGACCTCCTGGCCACGGAAGAGCCATAGCCCCTTCAACTTGAATGGGGGCTCAGAGCCAACCACAAGCATCTTGCCAAAGGCGTACTTGCGGCACAGGTCCATCCGCTGCAGGAACCCACCAACCTTGTTCATGGTCACAAAGGAGACAGTGTTCTCATCATTGTACTTGTAGTCACAGAACCAGAGAGAGTAGCCCTCCGGATCATACATGTCCCAGAAACCTGTAACACAGCATGTAAGTTTTGGTCAAAATCCCCCAAAGATGGAAGAATGAATCTAGCACATTCATCTAATTAGATTACTGTAACTGCTGTTGCAACCTAAATATTAACAAAGTAGTGCTTATCAAAGCTTACCTGATACACAACTACTGTTACCACTGTGTGAGTTAGTTTGGATTGGTGTAAATCTTTACAGCTATCTATTAGTTGACCCGAGTAGTAACATGTATAATACCATCCATTATAATGTCTAGAACAACATTCGTTATCAGACAAGGCCACACCCAAATTTTAGACAGGAACAAGCACCTAATTCAGAAGGGACTCCCAAGTTTTTCTCAATGCAACACTGATAGACCGCATACAGGACTTCTTCACCAGCCATCACATTTAATGATTTTAATGGTTGGAAGGCAAGAACTAATATATTGTTGATATTCAGGTCGAGAAGGTACCTTTGATGGCGACCTCCCGGAAGTTGGTCTTTGTGTTTGAGTATAGCCTCTTCCAGTCATCAAGGATCATCTTGCTCGGTGGCAGCAAGTCAAGAGGATTCTTCGGCTTCGGCTTTGGTGCCTCCTCTTCTGCCGGTGCCTCAACCGCCTTTGGCTTCGGGGCCTCCTTTGGGGCTTCTTTCTTCACATCCTTTGCCTTTGGCTCCTTAGGGGCAGCAGCCTTTTTCTGAACAGGAGGCACTGACTCTGCCTGCTTGACATCACCCATGACCTTCTTGAAGTTAGGCTGGTTAACCATGGTCCAGAAATACCTCTCGACATGAGGGAACTCAGATGTGAAGCTCTTGGTCAAGACCCGTGCAAATCCATGGTAGAGGTTGCATGTCAATACAATGTCAGCTAGAGTGACAGAATGCCCAACAAGGAATGTCTTTGAGGCAAGGTGTGTGTTCAGAGAACCAAGCGCTCTCTTCAATGAGGCAATAGCTGTTTCCTCTGTCTGCACAAGCCAAAAGGTTAGACTGAAAGCTATTTCATGATCAATAATACAAGATCCAAGTTACCATTCTACAGCTTACCGTCTGAGAATAAGGAATGTAACCAAGCCTGGGGTACAAGTACAATGCAACACCAGGATCAACTTCTGTTGCAGCAAAGTCCATCCACTGCTCAACATGGGCCTGGAAGAGCCATTGATGAATTCAGAGGTTATACGCAGTAAAACTCTCTTGAGCTAATGTTAACATGATAAATGACTCACTTGTTCAATACGAGAAGACCCAAAGAGAGGGTTGTTATCATTCAAGCGTGCAACTTAAAGAAAAACAGAGGAATGGTTATCATCAGCAGAAAGTCGAAGAAAGAATTAGAATGAAAATGTTTGGGATCTATAGATATACCATAGCGCGCAATAGCATTGCTCTCAAAAACAGCACCTTCAGGAGTCTCCAGAACAGGCACCTGAAAGAAATTGTTAGTTCCTGAAACAATCTACAAAACCATTTTTAAGATTTAGTTTTTGTGAAAGGATTTTTAAGATATAGTTGGTGTATGGTGTACCTTCCCAAGGGGGTTCATCTTAAGAAACTCAGGGGTCTTGTTGGTGACACCCATCTCAAAATTCTTGGTCAACTCAACCTTAACCCCACTGTACTCTGCAGCAATAAGTGCCTTGAAGGCATTCTTGTTTCCAGTTCCAGAATGCAATACCTATGCAACAAAAAATAGATTAGACATTGTATTACAAATTGAAACTCAGGACTTGTGTTTGTGAATGGTGCTTGCAAGCCAAGCAATGACATCTACTACATTACCTAAGTGAGAGACCGTAATCCACATAACGCAGCAATGTATGAAATTGAGTGTTTGTAATCTTAACTGACCAACGAAATCTCAGATTTCCAACACGGCACATGAGCATTTTTCATAGAGATAAAGTCAAGCAAGATGATGGTTTAACAATGCAACCAAGTAAAGGCATGTGCAGAGAGAGAAAACAACAATAGCAAACAGTACTAGATATGAATCTTCTAACGGCTTCTAACTTATCAAAATAAAATACAACATAATCATTTTTCACCTCCCAGCTTAAATTTCTCTTCAATATTTATTTCTAGATGTGCTGCATCGTGATACCCCCACCTAAACACCCTGCTTTTCCTTTTACAGTCACCAAAATAGCACTGGTACATGTAACTTTCACTCAAGCACAACTAAGGATCAGAAGGTTAAAATAAATTGGATTGGGATGATAGCTCTTAAATGAATCCGATGGCTCAAATACTACTCAAAGTTGTGCGTAAATGGTCAGACACACAGGATTCACTCCCAGGGAATACCACGATCACAATGGTCAAAAGGCCTTCCAAATATGCACACCCAGACATCCTACCAGTGAGCCAGTAACTCCGAGTGGCATCACTGCACTGTGGATCACCCCCATCAAATCAAACTACGTACAAGACCCCAAGACTTCCCCTGTGTAAACAAGGGATGCCAACAAGTGATCTATTGCCTCCACTATGCTTTCTAAAGGCAAAAGTTTATGGTGCTGTTGAAGTTGAAACAAACCAGGAGCTCGGTGATGTTTTACTAAGGACACGCCTGGCCGAAAAAGAGTCGAGTCGAGGATCTAAAACAGCCTACGGCGCCCCGGTCGCTTCTACGTTTCCACACCCATGTGACTCGCGAATCGCATCCAACAGAGACGACAAATCCTCAAACTAACTACAAGGGCAGGAATCCTCAAACATCAAGACCCCATCAGCCGAACAGCCGCGGCCGCCAATCAATAGATCCTTGCAGCCAGTCCGATGCGCGATGAACTACATAGCCACTACTGAAACAGCACGGACGAAACCGAAAGGAGGACGAACGAGGAGCAGGAACTCACGAGCGCCATGTCGACCGATCTGCAGCACGGATCGCAGGAGCAGGCCGCCGGAGGAAGAGAGAGAGGGGTTTACGTAGGGAGAGGGCGGAGGATTTATGCGATGGCGGCGCAGCGGAGGGGAAGGGGAGAAGGAAACCAGTATTAGGGTTGCGGCGGCGGGCGTCCGGATGGCGAGGATCGGACGGACGAGATTGATCTTGGGATGAGCTGGATGCGCGGGAGCCGGATGGATTCTTTTGTAGTTACACTCTGTGCAATCTTGGAATCTAAAGTAGGTCCTTGTTACGCTTTGTTGCGGGCTAACGAGGGGCCTTAACACAAAACAGTAAACATTTGTACCCTTTCAAGTTAACTAACCTTTAGTTTCAAAAAAGAAAAGTTAACTAACCTTTTTAGATGAAATTCCGTGACGGTTAGGTAATAGATCAAATAGAATGACGGTTTACCTTGGTATCAGCTAAATTTAGAAACTTGGGAACTAATCTTAGGAAGAATTGAACCTCCAAGCTTGGATTTAGAAACTTGGGAACTAATCTTAGGAAGAATTGAACCTCCAAGCTTGGATTTGTATTTCCAAAGCTCGAGGTAAGGAAAAAAAGATTTGGATGTGGCACGTCTCTGTGCCTCTTTGAGTTGAGACACTTCAAAATTCTACAACGTGGCTACCACAAAAAGAAAAAAACTATAAAGCTTGATCACATGAATATTGCTCGAATTTTCATTTGCTTATTCACAACCGTGTTTTTCCAAAATAGTTTCGCGCATCTTGATATTAGATATCCATCCAAACTTGCCGAACCAAACAGCTGAAAGAGAGCACAAATAGGCTTGATGAACAAAGGCATCCGTATATGGCCAAACGGGCCACACGACACGGCGCGGCACTAGCACGGCATGATCCGGCACAACACGACTAGGCACTAAGGCGTAGTCGTGCCGTGCCAGCATTGCGTGCCATCTCGCCGGCCCAGGCACGACATGAATGGCGCGACATCTTGCCGTGCCGACATGAAGACACAGTTGGCACAACGGCTCTGTGCCGGCCCGAGCCCGACGTCTGGCGGCGGGTGCGTGAGTAGGGTGGCGGCGACAGTGCATACTCGCGGAGGATGGCGGAGACGGCATGCGACGAGCGAGCAGGGGAGCCAGCGGGTGCGCTAGTGACGACGCGCAAGGCGGGGAGAGCGGCGGCGGCGGTGTGCGACGTGGCGAGGGCCGAGGGGAGGGGAGGGGCGGCGGCGGCAGCAGCGGTGGCGAGGGGAGGGGGTGGCGGCGCGCGAACAGCAGGGAGGGGAGGCCACACGGGACTACGGGAGCGAGAGAGTCAGAGAGAAAGGAGAGGCCGCATGGGACATGAGGGAGGAGAAGGGTGGCGGTTGAGCACTTGAGCCAGTGGGAAAGGGAGGAGAGAGATTAGGGTTTGAGAGATGTGGGAAGTATATATATGAGTGGTTGTGGGGCGACTCCGTGCCAAATCATGCCGGCCCATTAGTCGTGTCGTACCCATGCCGGCACTGCGTGCTGGGGTTTTTGCCCACGCACGATACTACGGTCGTGCCGTGCTGGCACTGGCACTATGTCCACTATGTCAGACTGTGTTCGTATAGTGTTTTTAGTGTCATCTCCTGTGCTGCCCCCATCAGGTACGACCCGTTTGGCCATCTATAAAGGCATCAAGCATGAAGCTTGAACCTATGAAGCGGATATTCTATGTCACCCGGTAGAAGTAGCACCAGCCGAGAACATGCCGTTGCTCGAAGAGTAAATTGCTTCCTTGGCCCTAAAGAATATTGAGCTTAGTTTCTTGACCCTTTTAACTTGAACTTGGTTATCTAGCCTCAAAATGAATTGTGTTTGGGTTTTTGGCCCTTCCATCCATTCCATCTACAGCTGCCATTAGCCAGCACATAGGACGCATGCAAAAAGATCAAAATACCCCTCCACCTGTCAGATCCTTCTTCTCCACCTCCTCCCCATCTTCCTCCTCCGTGCGTCGCGTGAATCGGAAGGTGACCTTGTTCACGGCCGTTGTCGGTGTTTACCACCAAGCCCACCGAGGGATACCCCCGAGAGCGTAATACCCTACATCCTGTGTGGTGGTTTTTATTGCCTTAGGTGCGTATACGTCTCGAGGGGGTCCCTACTCACCCTTATATAGTCTCGGAGGACATGGTTATATGAAAATCCTAGCCAGATACGAGCCTTGGAGCCCTACCCGAGTACTTTTCAGGTAATTTCCTTCTATCCCGACTAGTTCTATTACAGTACGAGTAGCTACAACTGATGTAGGGCATGAGCCATGTCCCATCCCTTATCCTAGAAAATATACAACATGTATGCAGTCCCGTGGCTCCGGACCTGACAAGCCCCCGAACTCTTCGTAGCCAAGTACTACTAGCTTCCGAGTACTTCTGAAGACGTCTTCGAGTTCTCTGAACTCCATCTTGAAGGTGTCTTCCGAGTACTGCCTGGGTTGCATCGAGGCTGTGAGGTGCTCATATCCCGAGTATTTATCAATTCTTCTTTTATATGAGGTGTGATTAAACTCGCACTCCATATGGAGTAGCCCCTAAGCTTTAGGTTGAACCGAAGAATCAGGCTGAGGGTTAAATTATTCTTAAATCTTCTGTTCTTATCTTTCAAAAATTTGAAAAATAAGCTGTCATGACACGTGCCCCACAGACTCCGAGCCTTGAATCCAAATCCCAAGATTTGGAAAAAAGGATCCAAAGAATCGTGGCATGGGTTGTGTGAAAAATTAAGAGTTTTAATTGATCATTAAAGTGGGTGAATTAGTTCAGAAATTCGAAAGTCTCTTTTTCATAATAGCATCCTAAAAAAATAGTTAAGCAAATAACTTTTCCAAAGAAAACCGAAATTACCGTTCAAAACAAATCTTATCTGGCTATCATTGCAAAGTGTAGCAGTAGCTGAGTACTATTAGTACTCAGGTGGCCGAAGTATCGTGTCGATGACCGAGCTATTTCTCATGCCCAGCCAGATGAGCTGCACGAGGTACATCAAAGTGTTTTCGGCACCTAGCCCTCGAGCCAGGGAGCCAGATGAGCCGCCAAAGGCACAACGAGTGCCGTGTCGCGTCCAGCCTGCAAGCAAGGGAGCTAGATGAGTCACCGAAGGTAAAGCCAAGTGTCCTGTCGTGCCCTTAGTTTGATTTCATGGATGATTGTTGACGAAGCCACATCGGTCGTCGATGGAGCTGCGCCAGTTTATTGATGAAGCCGACTAGTCGGAATCGATTCCGACTAGTTATTGACGGTGTAGTCGATCCCAACTAATTTTGTAGGCGAGACAAGTAGTCGAAGTAGTCGCAGGCGTGTCGTGGAGCGTTCTCGCAAAGTCGAAGTAGTCATCGGAGCACAAGTCAAGGTGTTACTGAGAATATGGGTGTAAATACCCTTTTTGAGGATTACGCGTAATACTAGTCGGGAACTAGAAACCGTAGTGTTATGGGAGCGAGGCCCCTTCAGTCGACTACGCGCAGTACTAGTCGGGAACTAGTAAACGCAGCGTCATTGGAAGTGTAGGAGCGAGGCCCCTTGGAAGTGTAGGAGCGAAACTCCTTTAGTAAACTACGCGTAGTACTAGTCGAGAACTAGTAAACGGAGTGTTTCTGGAAGTGTGGGAGCAAAACCCCTTCAATAAACTACGCGTAGTACTAGTCGGGAACTAATAAATGGAGTATTACTGGAAGTGTGGGAGTGAGGCCCGTTCAGTAAACCACGCGTAGTACTAGTCGAGAAATAGTAAATGGAGTGTTACTGGAAGTGTGGGAGAGAGACCCCTTCAGTAAACCACGCATAGTACTAGTCGAGAACTAATAAACGTAGTGTTACCGGAAGTGTGGGAGCGAGATCCCTTCAGTAAACCACACGTACTACTAGTCAAGAACTAGTAAACGGAGTGTAACTGGAAGTATGGAAGCGAGGTTCCTTCAGTAAACTATGCGTAGTACTAGTTGGAAACTAGTAAATAGAATATTGCTGGAAGTATGGGAGCGAGGCCTGTTCAGTAACCTAGAATACTAGTCGGAAACTAGTAATCTGAGTGTTACTGGAAGTAGAGATAGGTGACTGGAGATCAATTGGCAAAGGAGAAATAAATCTTGCTGGTAGCTTAGTCGATTCCTTGGGCGGGCCATGAGAATTCACATGTTGCCATGCGAAAACGCCACGGTTGGCCCGAAGGAAGTGACGATGAGGTCCTTCACGTGATTTTGATCAGTTCCTTAGGCGTGCCAAGACAGGTCGTATGTTGCCATGCGAAGATATCTCGGTTGGCCCGAAGGATAGATTACCAAATCCTTCACATGCATTGTTATGAAAGTGGTCGTCGTGCGAAGATGACTCGGTTGGACCGAAGGAATTCCTTGGGCGGGCCAAGACAGTTCGTACGGTGGTGCAATGTGGATGAACGGACAAAGGCCCTATTTTGTGTAAATTCAGTGATTCTCTAACCGAGTGGTTGAACGGGTTCTTTGAGAAAAAAACCCTTGTTTCGAGATAAAACTCAAGACAATGGTTAAATAAGTTCCCTAAAGATCTCTGAAAAACCTCCTTAAATCGGGTCTTAGTCTTCGTTGAGTGGTGGAGCTCCTAGGGCCCTTCGGAGGGTTTGACATTCAAAGGTGGAATGCTTGCTCTACGGGTGCCATGGGCATCGCTTGTGCCGAGCCTCCTCAAATCGCTTCTTCGAGTTGAGGGTTCTCTTTCTTTGGGTGGGTTGTTCCCCTGCTTCTGGCTTGCGCTTCCGAGTTGTACCCAGGTAGTCGAGGGGGATATGGTAGTTGGTGGGGCTATAGGGCTCCATCTCACCGTGCTCCTGCTGCCTGGAGACGATGATGTTGCGGGCGTCCCGGACTCCCGGTCGGCGTTGATGATAGTGCGGAGGTCACTCGTGGAGGAGTCATAGAGGTTGCTTGCCCTTGCTGGTGCTGCTCGACTATGCGGTGCCTGCGTTCGGCATGCTTTGTGTTTCTAAGTTTGCAGCGTTTGTTTCGCATGCCGTCTTTGTTTTCCTTCTTCACGGCGTCAATGTTTTTGAGAGCGAATTCGGGTGGCTTGCATGTGTCGTGGTTTGGCGTTGCAGGGGCGTCAGAGATGTAGTCATCATCGTCAAGGTAGTAGTCATCAAGTTGGACACGATCCGATCCATCCGCCTCCGTTAATGAGATTTCATCAATGAAAGCCATAAAGACCTCGCAATCCGGCAGGGAGCTTTTGGTGATCCACCCCTCTTCTTCATCGGAGGAATCAAGGGGCCTGCCTTCCTGGAACGGTAGTTCGTCGGGGTTGATGGCGCAGAAAGGTGGCTGAGGTCGAGTAGCTTGGAGAACTACGTGCCCTTCCGATGCCCGAGCCCGCCCAACCAAGCTGATGGCGCAGGAAGGTGGGCTGAGGTTGGATAGCTTGGAGGGCTCCATGCCCTTTCGATGCCTGAGCCCGCCCGACCAAGGTGATGGCGCAGAAAGGTGGGCTGAGGTCGGGTAGCTTGGAGGACACTGTGCCCTTCCGATACCCGAGCCCGCTAGACCAAGTTGATGACGCAGGAAGGTGGGCTGAGGTTGGGTAGCTTGGAGTACTCCGTGCCCTTCCGATAACCGAGCCCGCCGACCAAGTTGATGGCGCCTCAAGCCCTGGTGGCCGCTTGATAAGGGCGATGCGTCATCGTTTAAGTCCGAGTAGTCAACGGAGATGGGAGCCCTCCGATAGACGGTGGCTAGTCCTCCTCCGACTTGTAGTAGATGTCAGACCCGGGCACTCGAGACTATGCACGTGGCATACTTTTCCTAGGATACGGTATGGGACATGGCTCACGCCCTACATCTGTTGTAACTGCTCGTAGCCTAGTAGAACTACTCTTGCAGTAGCAGAACTAGTCGGATACAGTAGGGAACTATCAGAAAAGTACTCGGGTAGGACTTTAGGGCATGTATCCGACTAGAACTTCCATATAAACCTATGCCCCCAGACTATATAAGGGCAGACATGACCCCTCCAAACATAGGAATAACCCAGGAGATCACCTGATCACCATCAAAGGCAATACAAACCATACAGGACGTAGGGTATTACGCTCTCAGTGGTCCGAACCTATCTAAATCTTATGTTCCTTGCACCTTCGAGTTCCTGATCTCGGCGACACCCTACCTACAAACTCACCACCACGGGGGTATGCCTCGCTGGGCGTGGCGGTAAAACACCAACAGCTGGCGCGCCAGATAGGGGCGTTCATCGAGCATCCACTGAAGAACTCGATGGCATCTCTCAGCTTCACCAGCACAGTGCTCGATGAGGGCACAACTCTCGTCTTTGGCTCCTGGATCTGCGTCGCCAACGGCTTGGGTAGCTTCAACAGCCACCTAGTCGACTCCAGGGAGCTGGAGGCCTTTGCAGCAACTCGACGCAGCAACCTCGACTACCTCATCGACGATCTCGACGAGTTGCTGTGCCCCAATCTATGCAGGCAGATCGAAAGGACGTCCATTTTTGATGCGACTTCAACTCGTGCTGCACCTGCATTACTCGGATCGGAGTCAAACCGATCTGAGGAGGCTTCGCGATCCAAGTCCCTCCTCGACTTGGAGAAGGACTTGGATCGCCTCTTCGAGATTCAAGATGAGGGAGCCACCACGCATCGAGGGCTCCCCGTTCTTGACTATGACTCTGACTCAAACACAGAGGACCCGTCAATTACAAGCTCAAGCAGCGGAGGACTCGAGGACGGGGGCACCACCGCTTGTCGGGAGGCCCCAATTCTCGTTATCCAGTTGCAACCTGTCAGACCCGGAGCCACGGGACGGTGTACATAACGTAGTTTAAACAGGATTAAGAGATAAAGTCCGTCTTATCTCTTATTTATCTCATTTATCTCTTATTTGTTCCATATGAATAGGAGATAAAGCTAGTCGGTACAGAAGGAATCTACTCGAGTTGTATTCGGTTACGATTCTTTATCTTGTATTGGACTAGGACTCTTGTAACCCTAACCTCCCGGATATATAAGGGGGAGCAGGGACCCATTCAAAACACAACATCAACACCCAAGGGAATACAAACTATAATACAGGACGTAGGGTATTACGCACCTCGCGGCCCGAACCTGTCTAAATCTTGTGTTCCTTGCACCTTCGAGTTCCTGATCTCGGTGTCTCCTCACCTAAACTTACCACCTTGGATATACCCCTCGGTGGGCAGCCGGTAAAACACCGACAGCTGGCGCGCTAGGTAGGGGAGCGCATCGAAGATCCACCGGCGAACTCGATGGCATCTTTCCAGTTCTCCAGGTCAGTTCCCTCTCAGGGCACGACATTTGTTTTTGGCTCGTGGGTTTGCATCGCAGATGGTGCAGGCAATTTCAGTCGATTCCTCGTCGACATGAAGCCAAAAACTTCCATGGCGGGTCCCAGCAGCGACCTTGACAAGTTCGTTGATGACCTCGATGACCTGTCAAACCTTGCATCCGCCGCAAAGACTGAGGTGGAGTGTGCTTCCGGCATGACTTCATCTGACGCTGCGACAACCTTTTTTGGGTTGGACTCGCTCCAATCTAAGGACTCGCGTAACCGATCACGATTCGGTCCACGCAATTTTGCCACTGATCTCTAGGAGGCCGGCATCTCTGAGTCCCTCTCCACATTAGAGAAGGACTTGGATTCTTTGCCCCAACTTGGAGGGCCCGAAGCCACCGCACGTCGGGGGGCTTCGGGCTGTATCGGTGCCAGTGATCTGATGATCACTTCCATCTCGGTGGGGCATTTCGTGCATTGGAAGGGCATGAAACCTTTTGATCCACTCGAGGCTGAGGATCGACTTGTTGCCCATCTCGAGCCTTTGCCTTTTCAAGAGGGTAGGCCGCTAGCCACCGTGGTGGAGGGGTCGACTGAACTAGTCGACGAAAGCTCTGAGGAGCTCATCTCCCACCAGGTGCTAATGGCGGAAGAAGGCGACAACGATGGTGATCTGCCCATCGACGAGCTTGATGCGGTCTCCGAAGACGAAGCCACAGCCAACACCGGCGACAAAGATGACACAGTTGTGAGGCGCGGAGGACTCGGAATAGGGCTCGCGCTGCTCGCCGAAGGAGGGTCAATGAGCGCATGCGATCCATGCATCGCGAACTTGACGCCGAATTCGCTGCCGTAAGCGAGCGGGGCTTCAAGACTCCGGCGGCCAACATCGCCAGGGTTACGGCCATACTCGAGCGCAATAACGATCTTAACGTGTGTCAAGCACTTCGCTATGCGCAGAGGGCCTGGATCCAGCTTGATCAGCAAAACCCGGCGTCTACTCTCAGGGAGGAGCGCGTGGGCGAAAGCCGAAGCCAGGCTCACAGCTGAATGGCAGGTGGCCGTCCTTGACCTCCGCGCAGCAACAACCACAATGCTCGCGGGAGTCAGGCTCCTGGCGAGAGGCAGCAGCCACCTCCAAGATGTAACCCGCGACAGGTCAATCATTGGCCTCCTCTAGAAGACCTGTGCCAGCATATCAATGAGGGCCGCGATGCGCGGTCCGTGATCGATTCCAGGCGCAAAGTGCGCGAAGAAGTCGAGACGGAAGGTACTGATTGCAGCGATCGTTTCCCAGCTTTCTCCGCACGATTCAGCAGCTACAAATACCCCGAGGGCTTCAAGCCGATCGGCATCACCAAGTATGATGGTAAGCAAGCTTCTCAGCAATGGCTACATTGCTACTCCACCACCATTGAAGTAGCAGGGGGCTCCAACATCACCAAAGTCATCTACTTCCCGATGGCCTTGGACCCCGCACCACTCACGTGGTTGGAGAGCCTTAGCAACAACTCGATCGACTCCTGGGAGCGGCTCAAGAAGATCTTCATCGACAACTTTCAGGGGGCGATCACTCGTGGAGGTACTTGGCATGATCTTGCCCAATGTAAGCAGGAACGTAACGAGCTTCTATGGTCCTATACACGCCGATTCTTTGATGTTCGCGCCACCATCGTGAATATTTTGGAGGAGGACATCATTGACTGCTTCTACAATGGCATCACCGATCCAGGCATCTACAGATACTTCAGGCGGAACAAGCCGAAGACTATTGCAGGACTACGTGATATGATGCATGACTGGTCCGAACAGGAGGAGAAGATGCGGGAGGGGTTCTCGAGGCGCCAAGATGGCAATCTGAGGCGTCCTCGCGACAACCGCAACGACAAAAGCCAGCGGGACTATTCGCGTCCACCCCGAAAGCGCAAGCTAGATGATCTCATTGTAGCTGTGGATCGTCCCTCGCAAGGCAGGAAGTCGACGATGCAGGAGGAGCTCGAGAAGCTCCTGCAGAAGAAATGCCCGTGGCATCCAGGTGCCAATCATACGGCAATTGATTGTTACCACCTCCGGAGAACTTTCAGCAATTCCGGCGGTGGCAAGAAGGACAAGAGGCCCATGGACATAGAACCCGAAGACGACAACCGAGGGGACCAAGGGCGCAACCCGAAGTTCCAGGATGCTTCGAAGACCGTCAACGTCATCTTCGGGGGGAGGGGGATGGAGACTTTGGTTCCCGGCGGGAACAAAAATTGCTTCTCCGGGAGATCATGTCCGTTGAGCCGGCGGCACCATGACCGCTCCGCTGGTCGGAGGTGCCCATCTCGTTCTCCCGCGATGACCAGTGGACCAGCTTTTCGGAGCCCGGTAAGTTCCCCCTGGTTTTGGACCCAGTGGTGGCAGAAGTCAGGCTCACCAAGGTGCTCATCGATGGTGGGAGTGGTCTCAACCTCATCTTCGCCAGCACTTTGAGGAAAATGGGTCTAGACTTTATGGACATGCTGGTTCTAAGCAAGTCTCCTTTCTACGGTTTTGTCCCAAGTAATGCCGCGCACCCACTTGGCACGGTGGTTCTTCCAGTTACTTTCGGCACGAGGGAAAATTACCGCACCGAGTTCATTAAATTCGAAGTTGCTAACTTCGAATCTTCTTAACATGCTATACTGGGTCATCCGACACTCGCCAAATTCATGGCAGTGCCACATTATGTTTATCTGCTTCTTAAGATACCAGGACAAAGTGAGGTACTCACTCTCCGAGGCGACCTGAAGAAGTCATATGATTGCAACACGGAGGCGATCCAATATGCTTCGACTACGCATGTGCCAGATGCTTCAGGGGAAGTACTCGCGGTCGCGCAGCAACTCTCTCAAGCTGGGCTGGAGATCCCTTCAAGAAAGGCCAGCAAGTTGAGCATCCAGTCGACTGGTGACGTGGCTCTCAAGTCGATCAAGCTTCAGGAGGGTGACTCATCTAAGACCGCTGTCATCGGTGCGGGCTTAGATGAAAAATAGGAACTCGTGCTCATCAGTTTCCTTCGGGCTAACCGAGACATATTCATATGGAAACCAGCGGATATGCCAGGGGTACCCAGAGAGCTGATCGAGCATAGTCTGAATGTACACCCAGAGGCCGTGCCCAAAAAGCAACGCCTTCGAAGATTTGCTCACGACAAGCGTGAGGCAATTAAACGGGAAATAGCTAAACTTCTCGCGGCTGGCTTCATTAAAGAAGTGATCCATCCAAAGTGGGTAGCTAACCCCGTCCTTGTAAAGAAAAAGAATAATGAACGGAGAATGTGTGTTGACTACACCAATCTCAACAAGCATTGCGCAAAAGATCACTTCGGGCTACCGAGCATCGATTAAGTCGTCGACTCGACGGCGGGTTGTGTACTCCTTTGTTTCCTTGATTGTTATTCAGGATATCACCATATTGCGCTCAAGGAGGAGGATCAAATCAAGACCACGTTCATCACCCCGTATGGGACATATGCTTACAAAACTATGTCCTTTGGGTTAAAAAATGCAGGAGCAACCTATCAGCGCGCGATCCAGAGGTGCTTTGCAGATCAGCTGCATTGGAACATTAAAGCCTACGTGGATGATGTGGTCATCAAGACCAGGAATCCCGAAGGCCTGATTGCAGACTTGGAAGAGACGTTCAGCAGCCTACGCAGATTTAGGTGGAAGCTTAACCCAACTAAATGCGTTTTCGGAGTACCATCATGGAAATTATTCGGGTTCATCATTAGCAACCGGGAATTGAAGCCAACCCTGTGAAGATTTTGGCTATCACTGATATGGAGGCTCCGGCCACAATCAAAGATGTGCAGAAGCTAACAGGCTGTATGGCAGACCTGGACAGGTTCATCTCCCAGCTCGGGGAGAGAGGACTACCCTTCTTCAAGCTGCCGAAGCGCCAAGACAAGTTCCAATGGACGGAGGAGGCCGAGCGAGCCTTACAAGACCTGAAGCATCATCTTCAGTCCCCTCCGGTCCTTACAGCACCATTGCCAGGAGAAGATCTACTACTCTACATTGCGGCAACAACTCATGTTGTCAGCAGTGCTATTGTAGTTGAGCGAGGCGAAGAAGGCTATGCATTTGGAGTGCAGAGGCCTGTATATTTCGTCAGCGAGGTACTGTCCGAATCCAAGGTACGATACCCAGCAGTCCAGAAACTTTTATATGCAATTTTAATTTCATCCAGAAAATTGCGCCACTATTTCGATGAGTACAAGATCACTGTGATTACGGATTTCCGGTTGGCAGATATTCTCCATCATCAAGATGCCACGGGGCGTATATCAAAGTGGGCAGTGGAGCTGGGGGCTTTGTCTATCGACTTCAAGCCACGCACTGCAATCAAGTCTCAAGCTCTAATCGATTTTATGGCTGAGTGGAGAGAGAATCAAGTCCCGACCCTAGCCGACAAGCCAGAGCACTGGACCATATACTTCGATGGGTCTCTTAAGCTCGACGGCGGCGGTGCTGGAGTCCTGTTTATTTCTCCACGGGGCGAACAGCTGAAGTATGTTCTCCAGATCCTTTGGGAAGTATCAAACAATGAAGCCGAGTATGAAGACTTGCTTCATGGGCTATGTTTGGCAATATCACTGGGCATCAAGCGACTACTCGTATATGGCAATTCACTTCTTGTGGTTCAGCAAGTCAACAAAGAGTGGGACTGCAACAAGGAGACGATGGACGCTTATGTACAAGAAGTTCGCAAGCTGGAAAACAAGTTTTCCGGTCTGGAGGTTCATCATGTGTTACGGGAGCATAATGTTGGCGCAGATATACTATCCAAGATGGGGTCTACTCGTGCACAGGTTCCAGCGGGAATCTTTGTCCAGGAGTTAAAGCAGCCATCCATCAAGTCTTCACCTTAGGTAACCACCGATGCGGGTCCTCAACAGCCTGATCGGGAGGTTATGTTGCTTGGTGAGGACTGGAGAGAGGCTTACATCGATTTCATCAGGGATCAAAGGCTACCGGCAGGGATGGACGCAAGGAGCGTAGAGGCAGTTAGTGTCATGCGCAGAAGCAAGGGGTTCGTCCTAGTCGACAGCAAGCTCTACCGACGTGGCGCTCGATCAGGCGTTCTAATGAAGTGCGTCACGAAAGAAGACGGCTACGACATACTGCGGGAGATACATAAGGGTGTTTGTGGCAACCACGCAGCTTCAAGAACGTTGGTGGGGAAAGCATACAGAGCTGGTTTCTGGTGGCCCACCGCAGTATCCGATGCTGAGGATCTTGTGCGGAGGTGCCAAAACTGCCAATTTTTCGGCAAACAGTCTCACGTTTCAGCCCACAATCTCATCACCATACCGCCATCCTGGCCGTTTGCTTGTTGGAGCCTCGATATGATTGGGCTCTTCACAATGGCGCCAGGCGGCTTCACCCATGTGTTGGTGGCTATCGACAAGTTTACCAAGTCGATTGAGTACAAGCTGATAGCCAAACTCACACCGGATCGAGTTGTTGATTTCATCTCTAATATCTTGCATTGCTTTGGCTTCCCGAATACCATCATCACAGACTTGGGGTCAAACTTCACGGTCAACCAGTTCTGTGAGTTCTGTGAAAATGCGTGCATCGAGATCAAATATGTCTCTGTTGCACACCCAAGGGCCAATGGTCAAGTCGAGAGGGCGAATGGAATGATAATTGACGGCCTCAAGAAAAGACTATATGATGAAAACAGCAAGAAAAGAGGCAAGTGGATACACGAATTGCTGCATGTCGTCTGGGGGCTCCGGACTCAACCGTTCAAAGCCACAGGACAAACACCATTCTTCCTCATGTATGGTTCTGAAGCTTTCTTGCCGGCCGACATCATGTGGAAATCCCCAAGGGTTGAGATGTACAATGAAGACGAGGCGGACGAGGCAAGGCAGTTAGAGCTCGATTCTGTCGAAGAGGCTCGCTGCACCGCTCTTGTTCAGTCAGCCCGATATCTCCAGGGGATCCGGTGATATCACGATCACAACGTGAGTGAGCGGTCGTTCAATATAGGTGATCTGGTCCTACGCCGCATCCAAGACGAGTCCGGCTTACACAAGCTCAATTCAAGGTGGGAAGGTCCATTCATCGTCAAGCAGGTTACAAGACCGGGGTCGTATCGACTACAATACCCCGAAGGCCAAGATGTCCCGAACTCCTGGAACATTCAGAACCTGCGCAAGTTCTACCCATGATGAAGCACTTATGGACTTATGGACAGCTGTTCTCCGGACTCCTAGGCGGCCTTTTCCTTCTGAATCAATTTGGAGGCTTTGTGTCACAAAATTCGGAATGTAAATTCTTCTGATAACAGACGGAGGCTCCGGCCACGTTCATGTTTTATAAATCGACTTCTTGCCATGATGGAGGTTACGGCCACGTTCATGTTTTATCGACTTCATGTTCTAAGTTTTGACGGAGGCTTCGGCTACATTCAAGCTTTATATGAATCGACTTCCGCCGTGACCTTTGATGGTCGCTCGCGACAATGCTCGCGTTCATTCCGAACAAGTTCGATCCGTTCGATTGGTTTATACCTAACTTGTTGGATGGGCTCGCATGAGGAGCTATTTCGAATACATCCAGAGTCGTTGCACTCAGGGAAGTTTCATTTTTTGCCATAAGCACGGCAGTCTCACGACGTTACTCGCGCTCTCTCCCAACAAATTCGATCCGTTCAATTGGTTTTTACCTAACTCGTTGGACGCGCTCACATGAGGAGCGATCTCGACTACAACCAGATTCGCTGCACTCAGGGTAGCTTCGTTTTCTGCCATAAGCACGGCAGTCTTGCGACGATGCGTTCTTTCCTAACTAGTTAGACTCGCTCGATCGGGCTATATCTAACTCGTTGGTTGAGTTCCTACTCGGAACTACTATGACTACTTTCAGGGTCGCTGCACCCGGGGGTAGTGTCTAAGTCTAAATGTCAATTCAGCTACGGCACATACAAGTAGAGGCATCAGATAAAAATATATACAAGGAAATCGAGTACTTGTTTTCACATTCTAATCCTGCGGTACACCTTTCACTATTTGTGCTACTACAGGTTAGGCTTCTTGGAGGTACTCATTAAATTGTTCTTCAGTACACTCCGCTGCCACTCCCTGCGCGAATATCTCTAGCTGAGCCTCCGGCCAAAAGGACTTTACAAAAGCAAGTGCATGGCTAACACACGCAGCCAGGGCTTCGGTGAGGAAACCGGCGACCTTCTGCGGTGCTCCAAGAAGTCGCTCCAGCAAGGTTTGCTCGCTTGTTTCGCCTTCTTCAGGAGGGTTCACCATATCCACAAGCTTCTGGGCGGCCTCCCTGAGGTCCTCCAGCTCTTTTTGCCGCTGCTCCTTCTCCTCGCCCATCGTCTTGATCTGCCGAAGGCAGTCGGCGAACTGTTCTTCAGTGTCGGTGACTACCTTCTGCAGCCTCTCGATGTCATCTGTACGGCGATACAGCATATTCTTCACGTCAGTAAGCAGCTCTTATTTATATGTTAAGATTTTCCTAAGCTCTGCGGTGAGGGTATTTTCATAATTCAAGATAAATTGTTAAGGGAAAAGTACTCGAGAGAAGAAAGGGGCCTACCTTGGTGCGCTTTCTTCTGTTCCTTGAGCTGCTGCTCGAGATTGTGCAGATCATTCTTGAGAAGCCATGTCTCTCGAGTCCGTTCCTGCTTCAGCATGTCAAGCTCTCTCTGAAGATAGCAGTTCTTCGTCTTCTCGTCGGATATGCGTTTTTCCATGGCAGCAAGCTCCTGGTGACCACTCACAACTGTTTTCAATTTCTCGGACTTCTTCTAAGAGTGCATGATCACATTCTGCATAAAGGAGAAGATTACGATAAGCAACTCGACAACGTATACAAGCAGAAGAGCGATCATGTCTTACCATGGCAAAATCGTACAACTCCTTGTAGGCCTTCTTGAAGGTCTTTATGTTGTTGGCCGTCAGCATTGGATCATCCACCAGATCGCCCCTTCTCACCCCCCCTCGGTTTCCCTCTCCGCCAGGGGGCTTTCGGGCTCGCTGCCGGGCAGTGCCTCGGCTACTCGAGCTCTCTTGGCTTCGGCTGCAGCGCTGGGGAGGAGGTGGTCCGGACGAGGGATGTCGGGTTGTGGCGGGTAGCTCCGGTACAACTCTGTGTGCCCCTACAGAAGGTCTTCAGTTAGCAGTGGCAGAACAGAGTTTGTTTTCAATATAAAGTAGGCGAATACTTACCGGTTTCGGAGGATTTTGTGACGAAAATAGCTGCAGGACGTAGGGGACCGCGTCCACATCCAGTAGCACCCGCCTGACCAGGGTGAGTGCAGCTTCGTCCATCAGCTCCTCTGCGCACATGCGAGACGGATCTTCAGCGCCCTTGTACTCGAATCCAAGTATATGGTGTTGTTGAATTGGCTGGACTCAGCACTTGAAGAAGGAGAACATCACGGATGCGCCGGTCACTCCCATCTCCTTATGAGCTGCTATGATGTTGTCCCCCCTGGGAAGTTCGATATTCCACTCCGGCCTTACAACAGGTGGTCTATTTGATTTTTCTGGGAGTTGGGGGGCATGATTTTCGATATAAAACCAATGATTTTTCCACCCGGGAATATTGGAGGGGAATTTGTACGAGAGGTACTTGTCGCCGGCTTATTGTCTAAGTTGGATGCCTGCGCCCCTACAATAGATGGATTTTTTGATGTGGGTTGTGGTTTCACCCGGAAGAGGAAGCGGAAAAGATCCCAGTGGGGTTCGATTCCTAGGAAGGCTTCACAGAAATGGATGAAGATTGAGATATGGCAAATGGAATTTGGGTTCAGATGATGGAGCTCAAGCCCGTAGTAGTAAAGAAGACGACGGAAAAAAGAGCAAGAGGGGAGGGCAAAACCTCGTTCAGCAAAATGGTAAAATGTGACGATTTCGTCTACATTTTCCATGGGGAAAGGTTCGCGAAATGAAAGGCGCCAATTGACAAGATTCTTGTCTTGGAGCAATCCCTCGGAAACAAGCTTATTGAGATCGTTGAGGGAGCACTTACTGTGTGTCCACTCCCCGGATGTCGGCTGTGCCTCCTTCTTCTTCCCATCCTTCTCCGATCTCTTGGGCGCCATCTCTAGATTCACTCGCCACGAGTTGCTCGGGGGCTGTGGAGAGAGGGGTGGGGGGATTTGGGTGGGTTGGGGTTCTCCAAGAGGATGAAGGTTGAGTGCGGCTCTATTTGGGGGATTTTGGCGGTTCTTGGCGGATTGCAGATTGAACGCACACTTTTTACTCGACGTTACCGCGGGGTTAAATAACCAGCGGCTGGGTACATTTTTCCTGCTTTGAAGCTGAAGAGTCGTTTTAGGAAATATTCGGAAGTTGAGGGGTCATTGAAAGGATCGATGGACCAAGAGGGGGGGTGAATTGGGCCTTTTTCAATTTCTAAAACAAGATAAAACAACCTTAACCTATGCAAAACTAGAAAGGCACCAATTCACCAACCGGATAGCTAAACAACCTACACAAGCTAGTTAAGATGAAAAGAGATAAAGCCTAGCAAGGTAGAGCTAACTAGTGATCCCTAAATCAAGCACATGAACAAATTGCATGAAAGATAATGCTTGAAATAAGTAAAGTGGACAAGGGACAACCGGATTTTTTCCCGTGGTATCGATGTGTTGGCACACACCCCTAATCCACGTTGTGACACTCACAAAGAGTATTGTCACCTCCCAAGTCACCAAGACGAGGGCGCTCACTAAGAGTCTCCGTTCACCATCCCGGTGTGGTGGAGATCAAGCCACGTACAAATCTCTTCTTCGGGCTTCCACAATCCCTGGCAAGCTCCGCGAGAATCACCTCGATCACCAAGATCGCCTAGGTGATGCCAATCACCAAGAGTAACAAGCTAAGGCCTTCACTTGAGCAAGAACCAATCACAAAGAATGGATGCACACAAGCTTCTCTCTACTCAAGTCCTTAATCTTGCTTCTTGAATGATTGAATGAACAAGTGTTTGAAATGTTGAAGCTCAAGGTGGCTCTTGACTATAGTATGAGTGTTTGGATGTTGCCTGGTGTCAAGAGTAGTAGAATGACCCATTGGAGGGGTATATATAGGCAGCTCACACGAATAGAGCCGTTGGAGAAAAAGCTGCCAGAAAAACTGCGTCGCGCCGGTTAATCCGACGTCCCTCCAATAGTCATCGTCGGTTTAACCGGTGAATGTAAAACTCCCCTTTTGAAAAACTAGCCGTTACTGTTTGGGAAGATTAACCGTCGTTGCATCGGTTTAACCGGTGAGTGTAATCATCCATTGATCAACAGAAAACCGGGTCTCTGGACAACTGCACCGACGTCCAATTTCAAATAACGTCGGTTTAACCGGTGTATTGACTTGTCCAAACCAGCTGACCTCGTTTAACCGACGTATAGAAAACTTGAGGCGTCGGTTAATCCGGTGATAAGGATTTTTCTGGTTTTGTCTTTTCTGACTTGAGTCTTGAATGAAATCCAAATATTTTTGAGATATAAGTTGAGAACCACTTATTTGAGCTTCTAGAAACCTGAGTGACCATTGTGTGCATCCATTTTCAAATGACCATGTCCATGCTCAAGTTACTAAGCCTAAACCCCTCTTAATAGTGCGATCACTACAAAACTATAAAACCTATACTAACCTAAGTGTCCTTCTCAACCTTATGACACTTAGGACTAGAAAGATCCTTAGTCTTGACATGTTATAGAGTTGAATGCCGAGATCGCCTTTTTGAATAATGAAAGTTAGGGGCCTCTTTTGACATATAACCAAATGAGCAATAATGATTTATAACGCTGCACAAACTCATTAGTCATAATAATGGTTGTCATTAATCACCGAAACATACCTTAAGGGCCTAGATGCTTACAATCTCCCCCTTTTTGGTGATTGATGACAACATAAACATAGATATCGAGAGAGCGAGAAAGATAAGGTACGAATAAACACAAGCAAACTCGAAAAGAAAGGAACCAAACGAAATCCATAGATATGTCTCAAAAGCTCAGCATGCTCAAATGACAAATGTACATATCCATGAACTAACATCAAATATAATACAATAAGAAACATCAAAAGTCAGATCGAGCTCTCTCTAAAGCTACCCTCCCCCTGACTCCCTCTCCCCCTTTGGCATCAAAGCACAAAAAGGCTACTGATCGGGGTGCCGCGGGACGGCGAGGAAGCGATCCGGGTCATCGTCGTCGTCGTCGTCGTCAGACGGAGGATCCTCAGTGACTGCCGGTAGCTGCTGGTCTGAAGGGCCTGCTGGTGCTGAGCTGACCGGAGGTGTAGCTGTAGTCGAGGCTGTCGTCGAGGCCCTGGTGCTAGCACTGCCTGGGAGAGGGTCCGTGGACGTAGTAGCTGGCTCAGCAGAAGATGTATCAACATCTGAAGTGGTGAGTGCTGAAGCTGCCGGCTGTGAAGACTGCTGGGCTAAGGACACCTCTCCGCCTCCCCCTGAGGGTAATGACTGTGGTACTGCGGGGAGGCCAACTGACTGCACCGCTGTGGGTGACTCCTGGAAAAGTGAGGTCGCAGGCAGAGGAGAGAAGATAGGACGACTCGCAGACCCGAGAAGTGCTGACAGTGAGAACATGATCTCCGGAGTCGCGGAAGAAGCTGGAGCAGTAGTGGCCGGAGCTGGTGTGACTGCAAGTGGAGGTGCTCCGGTGCCCTGAAGGCCTGACTGTCCTGGCTGCTGAGGGGCGAGTCCGGTGTGAGAATATAACTGTGAAATCATCCCGAACATCGCCATCATGCCCTGCTGCATCTGCTGGAACTGAGCGTCCGTCCTCTGAGAGACTCTATCAATAAGGCCGACGAAACGCTCCTCAGTCGCAGCTCACTCTCGGGCGGCCTCCCTCTGGATCTGTGCAAGCTGGGCCTCATGGGCTCTCCTGGCCTCCTCCTGAGCACGGCGATCCTCCCTCTGCTGTGTGACCAGCTGCTGTAGTAGTGCGGTGAGCTCAGACGGCTGAGACACCTGAGACTCAGAAACTGTAGCAGTAGCAGCTGTCACTGGAGCTGGCTCTCCTGAACCTCCTGCCTCATGATCATGACTAGCTGGGGCTGGTGCAGGGAAGTACTCCTCATCCTCGGAGGAGTCTGACTCTAGGTCTGACCAGTGAATCTCATCATCTCCTCCGGGAAGCTGTGCCTCAGCAGCAAGCAGTGCCTCGTCCTCCTGGGCCACTCGGGCCTGTACCTCCGGTGACAAACGTGCCATGGCAGCTCTATCAGCCTGCCTGCCTCTCCTCCGGTCCGAAGGTGCTGTCGGTCTGTAGACGGGGAACCAGGGAACCTCGTCCTGTCTGTATACGGCACTGACTGGTGACTCAGCTGGCACTATCATGGAGCAAATGAAACTGATCCAGTGAGCATATGGGAACTGACGCACGACTCCCATCCCATCAGTGATGACATCCTCAATCTCTGCCAGTATGAAATCAACAATATCGAACGGCTCGTGAGTGAGGATGTGCAGTAGAAGCAGCTGCTGCAGACCTGTGAACCCCTCTGGGTAGCCACTCCTCGGGAGCAAAGTCCTCCGGAGTGCCATGTGAACTGCGTAGGCCTCAGGGGTCAGCAAGCTAGGGACTCTAGCGTAGGAAGCAGGGAATGGCTGACGGAAGCACTGAGAGATCGCCTCGTGAGAAGGTGCAATCCCGCCAATCATAGCCCTGCGTGGTGGATCGGCATCACCGTAGACCATCTCGTGCAGAGAGACATCAACAAGATCAACTCCAAGTATCCCTGCGAGTGTCGCTCTGGACAAACCAAACACCTGCCCCCCAAACATGAAGTGAACTGCTCTGCGCTCTGGGGCGATCCAAGCTGTGGCGTAGAAAACTCTGACCCAGTCCTCAATATATCTGTTCCTCTCAATCGAGAGCAACCTGGGCAGACCCCTGAAGTGCTCGAAGTGCTCACGGACATCGGCTCCCCCTGCAGCTGTCCTCAGTGAAACCCAGTCAAGAACCCTGTGAGGGAAAATCCTGTGGCCCCGTCTCTGGTAAGTCTCGTAGAAACTGGCCTGAAGAAGTGTCCAGAATCTGCGATCGACCCGGCTGTCTCGTGTCACGGGAAACCACTCCTCCTCCTGAACACTCCACCTGAGCCTCTTGACCTTCGCCGCATTGGCCTTGGTCAAGTTCTGGAGCAGTACACCTGGCTCCAGACGCACGACAGTGTCCATGCGGAACACTGCGCGCTCGGCCGCTAGGGCCTCGGCTCGTCGAGCTGCTGCTGCTGCTGCTGTGGACCTGCGAGGCTCCTGTGGCTGGTGGCCTCCTCGCGTCCTAGGTCCGGTGCGACGCTCGGTCGCAGGTGAGGTCCCCTCTGTGGGGGACGTCTGCCGGGTGCGGCCAGAACGTCGTAGAGCTGGTGACTGAGGTGTAGCCTGCCCCTGAGACTGCTCAGACTGGTCTGTCGCTGACTCTGACTCGGACTCTGCCGCTGAGACTGACTGCTCTGACTCAGACTCTGCTGCTGCTGCTGTCACGGCTCTGGTGGCCCTGGCACCTCGGACTCTGCCCATCCCTCTGCCTCTGCCTCTGGCTCTACCTCTGGCTGGCGTGTCCCTGATCTCGAACGGACGAGCACGGCCAGACGCCTGCTCCTCGGCGGCCTTAGCCACCATCTCGGCCCTCTCGGCCTCTCTCGCTGCGCGAGTCCGCTTGCGCGCGGGCTCCTCAACCACTATCTCCTTCCC
Source organism: Panicum hallii (assembly GCF_002211085.1). Lineage (NCBI taxonomy): Eukaryota > Viridiplantae > Streptophyta > Magnoliopsida > Poales > Poaceae > Panicum > Panicum hallii. The sequence continues at coordinate 7,558,480 of NC_038045.1, read as the reverse complement.
CTTCCTCTTGTCACGACCCATCTCCACAACAGAAGGAAACAAGAAACCGGCGCTGCACGCTCGGACAAACTGCAGAACACGTGGCGTGCGCGGCGAGAAAGAGTGAATGCGCGAGAGCGAAGCAATGTGCGTGTGCAAGGCACGTGGGCTGCGGCACGGTGGAGATGGTTGCAATGCAGGCGGCACAACGGGCGCGGCTGGGATGGCGCGAGCGGCGATGGTGCGGAAGTGGCGGCGCGGGGGCGCGCGTGAAGGCACGGGCACGGCGGACAGCGGCGGCGTGGGCGCACGCGAGCTGCAGGCAGCGGCGCGGGTGCAAGCGGCGGCGGCGCGAGGGCGGCGGTGCGTGCGTGGACGCGAGCGGGCGCGGGCGCGGGAAGGCGGCGGCGCACGGACGGCGAGCGGCGGCGGCGCGCGGACGGCGAGCGGCGGCGGCGCACGGACGGCGAGTGGCGGCGGCGCACGGACGGCACGAAGGCGAGGGGTCGAGTGGAAACGAAAGCGCGAGCAAATGGGTCGTGAGCCGGCAAGAGAGAAATATGACATGTGGACCCCGCAGAAATTCTTATCGCCGGTTGATCCGACGCTTAGGTTTTGAGCACCGGTTGATTGCGTCGGTGTAGTTTACCAGAAACACTGCCAAATCTGTATCTGTACGCCGGTTGAACCGATGATCTGACAAATGAACTCGTCGGTTGAACGATGCAAATAACAGTTGATTTTCAGGTCAAAATTGTGTTCTGTTCATCGGTTGATCCGATGCTGCAAATTTTGTATACGCCGGTTGAACGCCTGAAATGACTGAGCTGTGGCTGACACTTAGTAACGCCGGTTAAACCGATGGGTATAGATCCATTGAGCGTCGGTTTAACCGGTGAACCCAAAAACCCTCTCTCAGCTCACTTTTCTATGCTAAGTCCAATGAACTTATAAGATTCAACCAAACTCAAGTTAATGGACTTGCATAGGCGACTTTACCCCTCAAAATAGGATAGCTTAATAACTTAAATAGTTTTTCTTTTCAAAATCAAGGGTAAGTCGCAAGAGAGACAAAGTGTCAATTTAAAATGTATGAGCCATGTCATAGGAATATTGAAGGAGGAAAGCTTCAAACTCACAATGACCTTGCTCACTAGGCAATAACGCACCTAACACTTTACTCTTTTCACTTCTCATGAATTAAGATCTTGCACGTAAAACAAGTCTCATTTTCATCAAGTGATCTCCTTTGTGACCTTTACGCATGCAATGATAATGCAAATTACAAACACATGCGAAAGAAAGGTAAACATGAGATGCACAACTATATGACAAGAAATGCATAACGAGAATTCAAGATCTACTTGTCAAATTTGATCCCATGGAAAGCTTCATCATGATGAGCCTTTCTACAAGCCTAGAGGAAAACAAGTGGACCACCACCTCTAGCTAAACCCTTGCTCATCACTATCTTGCCATGGTTAGACAAGTGTCCTATATGTATGCATTTTTCTATATGACATGGCAACTTACATGACGTTTGCCGCATCTAACACATTTAGCTCATTTCTTAGCCTAACAAAGGTACTCTCGTCTAAAGGTTTTTGTGAAAAATATCCGCCATTGCTCCTCGGATCTCACACCTTGAAGGGAAATGTCCCCCTTGGCTTCGTGATCACGCCAAGAAGTGATGGCGAATAATAATGTGCTTTGTGCGAGAGTGTTGAAACCGGATTCCTTGGCATTTTTACGGCACTTTCATTGTCACAAAGGAGTGGAATTCTTCCTAGTTTCACACTAAAGTCCAAAAGGGTTTGCTTCATATATAGAATTTGGGCACAACATGCACCGGCAGCTATATATTCCGCTTCCGCGGTGGACAAAGCCACGGAATTTTGCTTCTTACTCGACCAAGAAACTAGAGAACGCCCAAGCAAGTGGCAACCCCCGGAGGTACTCTTGCGATCCACACGGCTTCCGGCAAAATCCGAATCCGAGTATCCCAAGAGATCTAAACTGGCGCCTTTGGGGTACCACAAGCCTATGCTAGGAGTGTGCTTGAGATACCGAAGGATCCTATTCACAGCAGAAAGATGTGATTCCTTAGGGTTAGCTGAAAAACGGGCACACAAGCACACACTAAACATTATATCGGGCCTAGATGCGGTAAGGTAAAGCAAAGATCCTATCATAGAGCGATAGAGGGATTGGTCAACCGGTTTACCGTCCACATCCAAGTCGAGATGCCCATTGGTTGCCATGGGTGTCTTGATTGGCTTACATTCATCCATCTTGAACTTCTCAAGATATCTTAGTATATTTTTCTTGATAAATGAATGTCCCTTCCTTCATTTGTTTGACTTGAAAACCAAGGAAGAAGGTCAATCGCCAATCATGGACATCTCCGAATTCCCTAGACATCATGGTAGCAAACTCATGGCTTAGTAAATCATTAGTTGAGCCAAAGATAATATCGTCAACATAAATTTGACAAATGAAAAGATCCCCGTTGACGTCTTTTGTGAACAAGGTGGTGTCCACCCTCCCGATCTTGAACCCTTGCATGATTAGGAAGTCACGAAGCCTCTCATACCAAGCCCTTGGAGCTTGTTTGAGCCCATAGAGTGCCTTGTGCAACCTATAAACATGATAGGATTCCTCGGATCTTCAAACCCGGGAGGTTGCTCAACATAAACAAGTTCGTTAATAAAGCCATTTAAGAACGCACTTTTCACATCCATTTGATATAACTTAATATTATGATGTGAAGAGTAAGCAAGAAGGATGCGGATAGCTTCAAGTCTTGCGACCGGGGCAAAAGTTTCACCGAAATCCAAACCTTCGACTTGAGAAAACCCTTTTGCCACAAGTCTTGCTTTGTTGCGTACCACCACCCCATGTTCATCTTGCTTGTTTCGAAAGACCCACTTTGTGCCGATGATGTTCTTGTCTTTCGGAGGAGCTCGAGGACCCAAACTTCATTGCGGGTGAAATTGTTCAACTCTTCTTGCATGGCCATCACCCAATCCGAGTCCTCAAGTGCTTCCTCTATGCTAGTGGGTTCAATACAAGAAACAAACGAGTGATGTTCGCAAAATGAAGCATGCTTAGAACGAGTTCTTACTCCTTTGGAAGGACTACCAATGATTTGACCAATTGGATGATCCTTGGAGATGCGACCATGCTTCACTAGCGGTATTTGCGTGGATGCTTGTTGGGGTGGATCATGAGTGACTTGTGCTTGTGGTGGAACATTTTGCTCTTCTTGTTCTTGGACTTGGGGTGTTGGCGTTGACACATTTTCTTGAGGTAGTGGATCAATTTTATCTTGATCTTCATCCACTAGGGGTGCCGTGGAGGTGCTTGGTGTAGATGAGGAAGGTCCTCCCCCTTGATCATTGCCTTCATGCATCTCTTCCGGCTTGATATCCCCAATGGACATCTTCTTCAAGGCTTCTTCAATCTCTTCATCCCCTACATTCTCATAGCCAACAACCTCCTCTTGGGAGCCATTAGATTCATCAAACTCCACATCACATGTTTCTTCAACTAACCCGGAGGTTTGATTGAATACTCTATATGCTTTGGAGTTTGACGCATAACCAAGAAAGAAACCTTCATCACATCTACTTTCAAACTTACCGAGCCTTTTCTTCTTATAAATGAAGCATTTGCAACCAAAGACCCGAAAGTATGATATATTTGGTTTCTTCCCGGTAATGAGCTCATATGGAGTTTTCTTGAGGAGTCGGTGAGGATACACACGGTTGGATGCATGACACGCCGTGTTGATTGCTTCCGCCCAAAACTTCTCGGACGTGCCATAATCATCCAACATTGCTCTTGCTAGGGTGATGAGTGTCTTGTTCTTCCTTTCCACCACTCCATTTTGTTGAGGCGTGTAGGTGGCGGAAAACTCATGTTTGACTCCTTCTTCATCGCACCATTCTTCAATCTTCATATTTTTGAACTCGGTGCCGTTGTCACTCCGAATCTTCACGATTGGGGAATCATATTCCCTTTGAGCTTTTCTTGCAAATGTCTTGAAGATTTCCGGAGTTTCACCCTTATCGCCTAGAAACATGACCCAAGTGTAACGTGAAAAATCATCAACGATTACTAGGCAATAGAGGTTACCACCAATGCTCTTATATGAAGTTGGACCAAAGAGATCCATGTGTAGTAGCTCGAGCGGCTTGGAGGTAGACAACATCGTCTTGATGGGATGATGAGTTGCAACTTGCTTCCCGGCTTGACACGCTTTGCATAGCTTGTTCTTGTCAAAAGTGACGTCCTTAATGCCGGTGATCATCCCTCTCTTGTGGGCTTTCTTGAGGTTGCTCATGCCAATATGAGCAATTCTTCTATGCCAAAGCCACCCAAGAGACGACTTGGTGAAGAGGCAAGTCATGGTGCTTGTTTGCTTTGAAGAGAAATCCACCAAATAAATATTGCCATGCCTAAACCCTGTGAATACCAATGACTTGTCTTTTTCATAAGTCACTACAACACCATTCTTGTCAAAGGTACACGTTAGTCCAAGATCACACAATTGTGCAATAGAAATGAGGTTAAAACTAAGTGCTTCTACAAACAAAACATTTGAAATGGATAAATCTTTTGAAATTGCAATTCTACCCAAACCTAAGACTTTCCCCTTAGAGTTATCACCATAGGTGACATGTTCATGATCGCCGGGGTCTTCAAGTGAGGTGAACATGCTATCATTGCCGGTCATATGTTGAGAGCAACCGCTATCAAGTACCCAATGTTTTCCACCGGCTTTGTAGTTCACCTACACACATGAGAATTTATTTTTGAGTTTTCGGAACCCAAACAAGCTTTGGGCCTTGCACATGTGTGACAAGAGCTTTTGGGACCCAAAGTTGCTTGGGGAGCTTCTTCTTTGACTCCTTAGCAATTTTGCCAATGAACTTGGCCTTCACCTTGCCCTTCACTTTACTCAAGAGAAAATGATTATTTTGAAACATTGATGAGTAATTCTTGGGTAATTTAGGAAGAGGACGTGATGGTAAAGTGCACTCCCTAGTGTGGTGCCCGGTGACTTGGCAATGTTGGCAATATGAACCAACTTCCTTGATGAAGCTTGTCTTGATCTCCGGAGAAGGAGTTGTAGCCATGTTTGGCTCCGGAAATGAACCAAGACCTCTCTTACCATAGTCACGGGCATTGTTGAAGAGAATCTCCTTGTGGATGTATTCTCCCCTTGAGAGTTTCTCCACACTACTCTTGAGGCTTGCCACTTGATCCATCAATTCCTTTTCCCTAGAAGAGGCAAGCTTGGGCACAACATTAGTGGCATATGCATCAATGAGTAGGTCATCACATGAAGTAGAAGCATTGACCTTTTCATTAACAACTTTCTCAAGACTTGGGTCAATTACTTCATAAGCAAATTCAAGTTCTTGATACTTGTGAGCCAACTCCCTATGCTCTTGTTTGAGCTTTTTGTGGCTCTCTTCAACTTGCTTAGCAAGTACAAGTGACTCATTGTGCTTTTTGAGCAAGTCATTGTACTTACTAAGTAAGTCGGAGTGGGCAAGCTCTAACTTGGCATGAGTGCTCTCAAGAACTTTAACTTTGCCCTTTTCCCTCTTGATGACGGATGTATACTCATTGATGAGGTTAGTAAATTCATTTGAATCAAGCTCTTCATCACTATCATCTTCACTATCTACCTCACATACCTTGGTGTTACCTTTTGCCATGAGGCACATAGGAGGCGGAGGTAGAGATGGTTCTTCATTGGTGAGGGCGATGGTGACAATGTCTTCTTCATCACTTGAGTCTTCGCTTGATGAGACATCGGTCACCCATTCTTGTTTCTCCACCAAGAAACTTTTCTTGGTGTGCCCTTTCTTCTTTGGGAAGAGCTTGGTCTTCTTATCATGGGTCTTCTTCTTCCCAAATCTCTTGTTTTTGTTCTTCCTCTCCTCTTCTTCATCATCGCTTGAATCATGGCGATGCTTACTCTTGTTGTCCTTGCTTCTTTTGTCCGGCTTGGGGCAATTTGGACGGATGTGTCCTTTTTCGCCACAATTGTAGCAAATCTTGTTCTTGACATCCATTGGCCGGAACATTCCCTTCTTGGAGTCAAAGTTGAAGCCCTTCTTATTGATCTTCTCATTCAAGCGTGTGAACTTTCTCATCATGAGAGCAAGTTCTCCATCATCTTCAATATCGGATGAGCTCTCAAGATGATCATCTTCTTCATTGCTTGAGCTTGAGTCTTGTTTGACCATCTTGAGCTTGCGGGATTTGTTTGTCTTGGTCTTTAGAGCAATTGACTTGCTTGAAGTTGGCTCTTCGGTCATACCAAGAATGCTCATTTCATGAGCGCGAATTTCGCCCACAAGTTCTCCAACTTCCATAGCGGCGAGATCCTCCTTTTGAAGCATAGCATTGATAATGTTATACTTGGGCTTCGGGAGTAGCATGAGGATCTTGCGGTTGATGGATGCACTGTCAATTTTGGATATTTCAAGTGCGTTAATGTCCTTGACAATGACATTCAAGCGAGAATACATATCATTGCAATTTTCATGAGCTAGCATTTTGAAGGAATCATACTTAGCTCTAAACAAGTGATATTTTTGTTCACGAACTTTGGTGGAACCTTCATGTATTTCAATGAGTTCCTTCCAAATATCACTTGCTAGGTCCATGCCATTAACTCTAGCAAAGACCTCCTCACTAATAGCTTCGAAAATTGCATTTCTAGCTCTAGCATTCCATTTTAATTGGTCGGGGGTGGGTTCTCCGGTGAATCTGACTTTAGTTGCCAACCATACTTCGGGGGCAATCGCATCAAGGTATGCGGCCATGCGAACTTTCCAATAGGCAAAGTTCTTGCCCTCGAAGTGAGGCGGCGAACCACCCATCTTGGCCATAGCTCTAGGCGGTGAAGCCTAATGATCCAAATGAGCAACGAGGCTCTGATACCAATTGAAAGGATCGATGGACCAAGAGGGGGGGTGAATTGGGCCTTTTTCAATTTCTAAAACAAGATAAAACAACCTTAACCTATGCAAAACTAGAAAGGCACCAATTCACCAACCGGATAGCTAAACAACCTACACAAGCTAGTTAAGATGAAAAGAGATAAAGCCTAGCAAGGTAGAGCTAACTAGTGATCCCTAAATCAAGCACATGAACAAATTGCATGAAAGATAATGCTTGAAATAAGTAAAGTGGACAAGGGACAACCGGATTTTTTCCCGTGGTATCGATGTGTTGGCACACACCCCTAATCCACGTTGTGACACTCACAAAGAGTATTGTCACCTCCCAAGTCACCAAGACGAGGGCGCTCACTAAGAGTCTCCGTTCACCATCCCGGTGTGGTGGAGATCAAGCCACGTACAAATCTCTTCTTCGGGCTTCCACAATCCCTGGCAAGCTCCGCGAGAATCACCTCGATCACCAAGATCGCCTAGGTGATGCCAATCACCAAGAGTAACAAGCTAAGGCCTTCACTTGAGCAAGAACCAATCACAAAGAATGGATACACACAAGCTTCTCTCTACTCAAGTCCTTAATCTTGCTTCTTGAATGATTGAATGAACAAGTGTTTGAAATGTTGAAGCTCAAGGTGGCTCTTGACTATAGTATGAGTGTTTGGATGTTGCCTGGTGTCAAGAGTAGTAGAATGACCCATTGGAGGGGTATATATAGGCAGCTCACACGAATAGAGCCGTTGGAGAAAAAGCTGCCAGAAAAACTGCGTCGCGCCGGTTAATCCGACGTCCCTCCAATAGTCATCGTCGGTTTAACCGGTGAATGTAAAACTCCCCTTTTGAAAAACTAGCCGTTACTGTTTGGGAAGATTAACCGTCGTTGCATCGGTTTAACCGGTGAGTGTAATCATCCATTGATCAACAGAAAACCGGGTCTCTGGACAACTGCACCGACGTCCAATTTCAAATAACGTCGGTTTAACCGGTGTATTGACTTGTCCAAACCAGCTGACCTCGTTTAACCGACGTATAGAAAACTTGAGGCGTCGGTTAATCCGGTGATAAGGATTTTTCTGGTTTTGTCTTTTCTGACTTGAGTCTTGAATGAAATCCAAATATTTTTGAGATATAAGTTGAGAACCACTTATTTGAGCTTCTAGAAACCTGAGTGACCATTGTGTGCATCCATTTTCAAATGACCATGTCCATGCTCAAGTTACTAAGCCTAAACCCCTCTTAATAGTGCGATCACTACAAAACTATAAAACCTATACTAACCTAAGTGTCCTTCTCAACCTTATGACACTTAGGACTAGAAAGATCCTTAGTCTTGACATGTTATAGAGTTGAATGCCGAGATCGCCTTTTTGAATAATGAAAGTTAGGGGCCTCTTTTGACATATAACCAAATGAGCAATAATGATTTATAACGCTGCACAAACTCATTAGTCACAATAATGGTTGTCATTAATCACCGAAACATACCTTAAGGGCCTAGATGCTTACAGTCATTTGATGGATTGTTTAGATAAAATATTTGATTAATCATTTTTTCAAGGTTAATTGTCCCAAAAAAGGGGTTGTTCGAATTCCAGATCTAACTTCCATCATTTGTACCATCACATCAGTCCTTTACCATATGGACATTTTTTCACTGCATGCCATGACTTTTGGATCCTTATTTCCAAACCTGAGAGATTTGGATTCAAGGCTCGGGGGTTGCGGGATATGTGGCATCGACTACTTATTTTTTCGAGTTTATTTGAAAAAGTAAGGAACGAAGATTCAAGACTAATGCGACCCTCAGCCTGATTCTCCGATTCAACCTAAGGCTCGGGGGCTACTCCATATGGAGTGCGATTTTTCAATCGCACACCATATCAAAGATATAATTCGGGGCATGAGCACCTCATAGCTTCGATACAGCCAAAAAAGTATTCGAAGAAGAACTTCAAGACGGAGCTTCAGAAGAAGCCGAAGACTACTTCGAAAGTACTCGATAAGCCTGCAGTACTCAGCTACGAAGAGCTCGGGGGCTTGTCAGACCCGGGGCCACTGGACTATGTACATAACATAGTTTAAATAGGCTTAAGAGATAAAGTCCGTCTTATCTCTTATTTATCTCTTATTTGTTCCGTATGAATAGGAGATAAAGCTAGTCGGTACAGAAGAAATCTACTCAAGTTGTATTCAGTTACGATTCTTTATCTAGTATTGAACTAGGACTCTTGTAACCCTGACCTCCCGGATATATAAGGGGGAGCAGGGATCCATTCAAAACACAACATCAACACCCAAGGGAATACAAACCATCATACAGGACGTAGGGTATTACGCACCACGCGGCCCGAACCTGTCTAAATCTTGTATTCCTTGCACCTTCGAGTTCCTGATCTTGGCGTCTCCTCACCTAAACTTACCACCTTGGCTATACCCCTCGGTGGGCAGCCGGTAAAACACCGACACAACCTGATAATTACTCCGAGTCATTTTGGGGTAATCATCCGGGTTTAACCATAATATCTATGCCGCAAGGCCGTTTCATGTACTGGAAAGGTCTAGAGCCCTCCGAGTTACCCGAATTTGACTCCCGCCTTGTGGCACAGTCCACCCTTCAGCGTATCGACCCAGGGAGCCGGAAGATTTCGACTACTCTGCTCAACTTCATCTCACATCACAGCATCGATGCGCTGCAGCGACGTCCTTGACTACTCGACTCGCGCTGCAGTCATGACTGCTTCGACATGTCGGCAGTGCCAACGACAACTTCAACAACTCGTCTCGACTAGAAACTAGTCGGGAACGAGCCGCAAACTACTCGACGACTAGCTCGTCAAGGGGCTATGGTTTCTGACAACTACTCGGATCCATCTACTCATGTGACCAAGGGTCTTGTAAGGGGATCAGATTGGTCGGGCAGATTTGGGCATCGGAAGGGCATCAAACCCTCCAGATCCCTCAAATCAAGTCCACCACGATTCATTGCCACACCCGGGGAACTCCCTTTTCAAGGAGGCAGACCCCTCCCCCCATCTAATGATGAAGATGAGGGCCAGGCGGTGCGGATTGCCAAACGCTTCGCCCCAATCGAGAAGTACTCATGATTCACGTTGACGAGGATTGTGAAGGCCTAGAGCGGGTCCAACTAGATGACTACGATGACTACCTCCTTGATCCACTCGACGAAGACGTGGATGTAACAGTGGATAGTGAATCCTCATCCAACATCAAGGTGGAAAATGCAGATAACATCAAGAAGGAACACCAATGGCTCATCAATGCGAAGCGCAGCGAACGCAGGCACCGCGCCGTCAAGACGAACCAACATGGGAGCCGTAACCTCCACAACTCCTCCATGGGTGACCTTCGTGCCATCATCAACGCTGGCCAGGATGCCCGCAATGTCATCATTGCCAGGCAGCAAGAGCGTGAAAAAGTGGTAGCCTATCAACTTCCTCTCGACTCGGAGCACAAGCTAGAAGCCGGGGAACAATCCACCCGTAGAAGGAAGACTCCCGGATCAAAGAAACGACTCGAGGAAGCCCTCCACGGGCAATGCCCATGCCACCCGAAGAGCAAGCATTCTGCGTTTCAATGTCAAGCCCTTCGGAGGGCTCTTGGAGCTCCGCCAAGTCTACGACAAAAGGTGACGGGACTATCCGACTAATGATTTACTCATAAATTAAGTACCCGGCTCAAGGAGGTTTTCTGAGGGTCTTTTTGGTGTTTCGTTTGTTTAAACCATTGTTTTGAGACTATATCTCGAAACAAGAGGTTCTGTACACCTAAAATCACCCCTTTTTACCACTTAGTTAGGGTTGCTATTTATGTTTATTTACTCGGGTTAATCACGACTCCCTCGCTAAACGCAGGGAACCCTATCACAGCTGAACCATGCGACTGCCAAAAGTGGTTGCCTCATTTGGCAATGACTAGTGGAACCCATTAATTAGTAAAACAAAGCACATATGCTATTGTCTATTAAAAATTACCAGAAACCCCCAGATTACTAGTCCCTGTCTATTTTCTATGTTAGTGAAGGGGCCGTACTCCCAAATTTCCAGTAACACTCCATTTGCTAGTTTTCGACTAGTATTACACGTAGTTTATTGAAGGAGCCTTGCTCCTGCACAACTTTGCCAATGTTCTCACCAGAAATTAAATTTTTCTGACTAGAAGCAGCCTGAAGCACCCGTATCACCCGCATGGACGTCAACTGTGCAATCAACGACTCAAAATCCATTGAACCGAGTCCCCCTTGGTCGGAGGTCCTCTACCACAATTCGGAGGAGGATTTGGATCGCCTACTACAAGTCGGAAGAGGATTTGGATCGTCTACTACAAGTCGGAGAAGGACTAGCTAGCATCCATCGAAGGGCTCCCGTCCCCGCCGACTACTCGAACTTCATCAACAACGCCATACCTTTACCAAACGGCCACCACGGTGTGATGGCGCCTCCATCCTGGTCATGTGGGGTAGGGCATTGGAAGGGCACGAGTCCTCCAAACTACCCGGCTCAGCCCACCTTTCTGCGCCTACAACTTGGTTGGGCGGGCCTGGCATAGGAAGGGCACAAGCTATCCGGCTCAGCCCACCTTTCTACGCCTACAACTTGGTTGGGTGGGCCTCGGCGTAGGAAGGGCACGAGTCCTCCAAGCTACCCAGCTCAGCCCACCTTTCTGCACCTACAACATGGTTGGGCGGGCCTGGGCATAGGAAGGGCACGAGTCCTCCAAGCTACTCGGCTCAGCCCACCTTTCTACGCCTACAACTTGGTTGGGTGGGCCTGACATAAGAGGGGCACGAGTCCTCCAAGCCACCCGGCTCAGCCCACCTTTTTTCACCTCAATCTTGATAGGGCGGGCCAGGGCATTGGAAGGGCATGAGTCCTCCAAGCCACCCCGCTCAGCCCATCTTTCTATGCCTACAACTTGGTTGGGCGGGCCCAGGCGTAGGAAGGGCATGAGTCCTCCAAGCTACCCGGCTTAGCCCACTTTTTTGCGCCAGCAACCCCGACAACCTATCGGGCCTAGCACCGTTCCGGAAAGGTAGGAACCTTGACACCTCGATGACTACTTCACCATCACGAGGGCATTCGGCGACCCGCTGATGACTACTTCGTCTACACAACTAGCCGGAAGCAGAACTTACACCACAGTGACTAGTTGGAATTGATTCCAACTAGTCGAGATCATCAACAAACCGGCGCAACTTCATCAAAAAGCGACACGACTTCATCGGCAATCACCAATGAATCAAGATCGCCAATCACCCACGAGAATATTGAGACCCTAAAAGACATCTAGGCCCCTAAGTGGGTTTTGGTGATAAATGACAAAGCACATGTATATTTAATCGTTTTATTAAGCATGTGTGCAGGTGCTAAGGGTGACTAAGCAAAGCATATAGCGAAGCATGAACCCTCAAAAAGGATATGAAAAGTGGCGTCCTCAAGTGTACTAAAAGGCTAGATTTTAGTTTTGAAATTGAGTATAGGAACGCCGTACTATCAAGAGGAACTTTGATCCACAAGTGTAGACATGGTTGTTATGCTCAAGACAACCCACAAAAATCATAAGAATCAATCCCACCAATTAAAAAGGGACTTCCTGTGAAATTCTGTGTCTAACCCGGAGTGTCCGGGTCTCAGTTCGGAATGTCCGGACAGAGTGTCCGAAGTATCCGGACGTATACCCGAAGTCTCCGGGTTACTGTTACCAGTCCGCAAAACACACTGGTCCGGAGTCTCCGGACTCCTGTGTCCGGAGAATCCGGACATATACCCGGAGTTTCCGGGTATCGCTCTCCCAACGGCTAGTTTCTGGGTGAGAGGGTATAAATACCCCCGTACCCCCTCTCATTCTCTCTCTCTTGCTCATTTTCGACCAGAACAGCCTAAAAGCCAAAGAGAGCCCTCTCACTCCCCATTTGCTCCATTCTTGAGTGATTTTCTTAGGGGATTGAAGTGAGATTGTTGCAAGAGCTAAGATTGTGCAAGTAAGCCTTGATTTCATCTCTTGAGCACATCATCCAAGTCTAGCCCGTGGATTCTAGTTTATTACTCTTGGAGCTCCAAGCTCCTAGACGGCTAGGCGTCGCTTGTGATTGCGTGATTGATTTGTGAGCATCACAGCTGGTCTGTAATCTTCTTTCCTCTCCAAGGAATTCATAGTAAGTGACCCTAGGGTTTGAGCGTTGGTCTCACCCTTGGGAGAGGAGCATAGGAGTTCTTAAGCACCGTCTCTTGAATTCTTCCTCAATGAAGACGTAGCTCATTTGGGAGTGAACTTCGGGAAACAAATTCTGTGTGACTCTCGCAATTCTAGCTTGCATTTGTGGTTGTTTGCTTGTGAAACTAACTTTTTAGGGTTTGAGGGCGATCTACTATTACACAAGTCTCAGGAGTAAGACAACTGGTGAGAAACACTCCAGAGGTACCACTAGTTCCTCTAAATTTACTGGATCCAATTTACAGCAATATTATCTTTATTTTTGTAGCAGTTTGTTTCATACCCGGATAGTCCGGACATTATCTCCGGAAACTCCGAACATAATATGCGGAGTATCCGGATATATATCCGGAGTATCCGGACATCTGTGTTACTAATCGTGTTCAAAGTGTTTTAAGTTACAGATTAGCTTATTCACCCCCTCTAGGCATCTTGAGGTCCTTTCAGACCCGATTCAAGGAGGTTTTACGAAGATCTTTAGGGAATTTGTTTAACCATTGCCTCGAGTTTCATCTCGACACAAGGGGCTTTTTCCCAAAGAATTTGTTCAACCACTCGGTCAGGGGATCAAGGAGTTTTCCTAAAACTGGGCATGTTCGTTCATCCTTACTTCAGCGCCGTGCGACTTGCTTTGGCCCGCCCAAGGTATTCCTTCAGGCTAACCGAGACATCTTCGCATGGAAACTTGCGACTTGTGTTGGCCCGCCCAAGGAGTTCCTTTGGGCTAGCTGAGTAGCTGAGTCATCCTTACTCAATGACTACTTCTGTAACAACGCACGCCAGGATTGCGTTGTCACTTCCTTTGGGCCAACCGAGACATCTTTGCATGGCAACACACCGCTTGTCTTGGCCTGCCCAAAGAACTGATCAGGATCAAGTGCAGGACCCCATCATCACCTCCTTTGGGCCAACCGAGATATCTTTGCATGGCACTTAAGACTTGTCTTGGCCCGCCCAGGGAACTCATCACCTCACGTGAAGGACCTCATCATCAATCCCTTCGGGCCAACCGTGACATTTTTCACAAGTCAACATATGAAATCTCATGGTCCGCCTAAGGATACAACTGAAACTACCAGCAAGATTCATTTCTCCCTCGCTAATTAACTTCTAGTCACCTTCACATACTTCCAGTACCAGACTACTATTTTCCGATTAGTACGCTCTATTACTGAAGGGGTCAAGCTCCCATACTTCCGGTAATACTCCGTTTACTAGTTCTCGATTAATACTACGCGTAGTTTACTGAAGGGGCCTTGCTCCCATACTTCCAATAATACTCTGTTTACTGGTTCTCGACTAGTATTGCATGTAGTTTTCTGAAGGGCCTCGCTCCCATACTTCCAGTAACACACTACTAGTTTTCGACTTGTATGCTATGTTACTAAAGGGGCCTCACTCCCATAATTTCAGTACAACTCCGTTTACTAGTTCACGACTAGTACTACGCGTAGTTTACTGGAAGGGCCTCGCTCCCATAATTCCAATACAACTCCGTTTACTAGTTCTCGACTAGTACTACGCGTAGTTTACTGAAGGGCCTCGCTCCCATACTTCCAGTAACACTTCATTTGCTAATTTTCGACTAGTACTACGCGTAGTTTACTGAAGGGGTCTTGCTCCCATACTTCCAGTAATGCTCCGATTACTAGTTACCGACTAATATCTTATGTTACTGAAGGGGTTTTAATCCCATACTTCCAGTAATGTTCAGACTACTAGTCTCCGACTAGTCTCCCTCGGTGGGCGTGGCGGTAAAACACCGACAGTAGACGATCCAAATCCTCCTCCAACTCAGAGAGGGACTTATGGTACGGGACCTCGGACCGAGGCGGACTCGGTTCGAGGGGTTCCATGTTGTGATAAAGTCGTTGATGGCACGGTTGACGTCCATGGTGGGTGCTCCGGGCTGCTTCTGATCGGAAAGCTGAAGACTTGTTTCCGCGAGCCTGATGCATTCCGTGATCGTGCGGTCGACTCGATCGATACCAGAGTAGATGTCACCAGGAGCAGCAAAAAAAGTGCGAGAAATCTCAGGGCTAAATGGGGGAAGCTGATTACCGGAGTGTTGAAGGGCAGCCTCTACGAGCTTGCTGCACGCAGCGATGTTGCGGCCGACCCGATCCACTCCGGCGATCACATTGTCAGTGTTGTCTTGTGGACGTGGGATCGCTCCGAGGTGACTCGCGTTGTTTCCGATTAGATCGGAAAATTGAATTCCATTGAGACCGTCGGCGACATCATTGGCGTCACGATGTGATGGTGTAGTTGGTACCTCCGGCTCCTTGGTGTCGGCCAGGCGACTATTGTAGCCACCTGAACCGTTGGCGATACAGACCCAGGAGCCAAAAATGAAAGTTGTGCCCTCATCGAGCACGGCACTGGTGAAGTCAAAAGATGCCATCGAGTTCTCCGGTGGATGCTCGGTGAACACCCCTACCTGGCGCGCAAGCTGCTAATATTTTTCCGCCAAGCCCACTAAGGGATACCCCCGAGGTGGTGAGCTGTAGGTGGAGTGTCGCCGAGATCAGCAACTCGAAGGTGCAAGGAACAAAAAGTTTAGACAGGTTTGGGCCGCCGAGAGCGTAATACCCTACGTCCTGTGTGGTGGTTTGTATTGCCTTAGGTGCGTATATGTCTCGACGGGGTCCCTGCCCACCCTTATATAGTCTTGGAGGGCAGGTTCACATAGAAATCCTAGCCACATACGAGCCTTGGAGCCCTACCCGAGTACTTATCAGGTAGTTTACTTCTGTTCTGACTAGTTCTACTACGGTAAGGGTAGCTACAACGGATGTAGGGCGCGGGCCATATCCCATCTCTTACCTAGAAAATATATAATATTTATGTAGTTCCGTGGCTCCGGGCCTGACAGCCACCGCGGGTGAGCTCCGCCCTGAGGCATGCAACACCGGCACGAGCACGTTTGCCACCACGCGCGCTAGCTGGCGCGGGCGAGCTCCGCCCCAAGGCGCGCAACGCCGGCGCGTGCACGACCCCGGGCCGTGCTTCAGATGCTCAGGGGCTGAGACAACGTGTCCCGGGAGATGGCGCTCATCGTCGAGGACCTGGGCACCGCCGGCGACACCACCATCGAGGAGTACATTGTGGGGCCGCACCCCGCTGATGAGGCTGAAGGTAGAGCAAAGTAATGATCCCTAAGTCAAGCACATGAATAAATTGCATGAAAGAAAATGCTGGAATAAAGAAAGTGAACAAGAGACAACCGGATTTTTTCCCGTGGTATCGATGTGTTGGCACACACCCATAATCCACGTTGTGACACTCACGAAGAGTTTTGTCACCTCCCAAGTCACCAAGACGAGGGCACTCACTAAGAGTCTCCGTTCACCATCCCGGTGTGGTGGAGATCAAACCACGTACAATCTTCTTCTCCGGGCTCCCACAATCCTTGGCAAGCTCCGAGAGAAACACCTCGATCACCAAGATCGCCTAGGTGATGCCAATCACCAAGAGTAACAAGCTAAGGCCTTCACTTGAGCAGGAACCGATCACCAAGAACGGATGCACACAAGCTTCTCTCTACTCAAGTCCTTAATCTTGCTTCTTGAATGATTGAATGAACAAGTATGTGAAATGATGAAGCTCAAGGTGGCTCTTGACTATATTATGAGTGTTTGGATGTTGCCTGGTGTCAAGAGTAGCAAAATGACCCATTAGAGGGGTATATATAGGCAGCTCACACGAATAGAGCCGTTGGAGAAAAAGCTGCCAGAAAACTGCGTAGCGCCGGTTAATCCGACGTACCTCCAATAGTCATCGTCGGTTTAACCGGTGAATGTAAGCTGCCCCTTTTGAAAACTAGACGTTACAACTCGGGCAAATTAACCGACTTATCATCGGTTTAACCGGTGAGTGTAGTTGTCCACTGATCAACTGAAAACCAAGTCTCTGAACAACTGCACCGACGTTAAATTCAAACATCGTCGGTTAATCCGGTGTATTGACTTGTCCAGACTTCTGCTGACACCGTTTGACCGACGTATGGAATATTTAGATCGTCGGTTAAACCGGTGTTAAGGACTCTTCCTGATCTTGCCTTTTTCTGATTTGAGTCTTGAATGAAATCCAAATATTCTTGAGATATGAGTTGATAACCACTTATTTGAACTTCTAGAAACCTGAGTGACCATTGTGTGCATCCATTTTCAAATGACCATGTCCATGCTCAAGTTACTTAGCCTAAAACCCCTCTTAATAGTGCGATCACTACAAAACTATAAAACCTATACTAACCTAAGTGTCCTTCTCAACCTTATGACACTTAGGACTAGAAAGATCCTTGGTCTTGACATATTATTGAGTTGAATGCCGAGATCGTCTTTTTGAATAACGAAAATTAGGGGCCTCTTTTGACATATGACCAAATGAGCGATAATGATCTATGAAGCTGCACAAACTCATTAGTCACAGTAATGGTTGTCATTAATCATCGAAACATACCTTGAGGACCTAGATGCTTACAATCTCCCCCTTTTTGGTGATTGATGACAACATAAACATAAATAACGAGAGAGCTAGAATAGATAATGGCAAGAATAAACACAAGCAAACTCGGAGAGAGAGAACCAAAGAACTCAACGGCTCAAACGAAATCTATAGATATGTCTCAAAACACAGCATACTCAAACGACAAATGTACATATCCATGAACTAACACCAAATGTGGTACAATATAAAACATCAAAGTCCTGATCACGAGCTCTCTCTAACTCAACCCTCCCCCTGACTCTCACTCCCTCTCCCCCTTTGGCATCAAAGCACAAAAAAAAAGGAGCGGGCTACTGATCCGGCTGACGTGGTACGGCAAGAAAGCGGTCCGGGTCATCGTCGTCATCGTCGTCGGACGGTGGATCCTCAGTGACGGACGGGAGCTGCTGGTCAGAACTGCCTGCTGGAGCTGAGCTGACTGGAGGTGTAGCTGTCGTCGAGGCTCTCGTGCTGGCACTGCCTGGAACAGGGTCCGTAGAAGTAGTAACCGGCTCAGCAGAAGATGTGCCAACATCTGAAGTAGTAAGTGTTGAAGCTGCCGGCTGTGTCGACTGCTGAAGTAAGGAACCCTCTCCACCTCCCCCGGAATGAAGTGGCTGTGGTACGACTGGGAGGGCGACTGTCTGCACGGCTGAAGGAGACTCCTGGAAGAGTGAAGTCGCTGGCAGTGGAGAGAAGAAAGGACGACCCGCAGACCCAAGTAGTGCTGACATCGAGAACATGGTCTCCGGGGTCGCTGAGGTAGCAGGAGCAGTAGAGGCTGGAGCTGGTGTAACGGCAAGTGGAGGTGCTCCAACACCCTGAAGGCCTGGCTGACCTGGCTGCTGCAGGGCGAGTCCGGTGTGAGAGTAAAGCTGTGAGATCATCCCGAACATCGCCATCATACCCTACTGCATCTGCTGGAACTGAGCGTCTGTCCTCTGAGAAACTCTATCAATAAGCCCGACAAAACGCTCCTCTATCGCAGCCCGCTCTCGGGCGGCCTTTCTCTGTATGGCTGCAAGCTGGGCCTCATGAGCTCTCCTGGCCTCCTCCTGTGCAAGACGGTCCTCTCTCTGCTGTGTCACAAGCTGCTGTAGAAGTGCGGTGAGCTCAGACGGCTGAGACACCTGTGACTCAGAAACTGTAGCAGCAGCGGCTGACACTGGAGCTGGCTCTCCGGACCCCCCTGCCTCGTGGTCGTGACTGGCTGGAGCAGGTGCAGGGAAGTACTCCTCGTCCTCGGAGGAGTCAGACTCAAGATCGGACCAGTGTATCTCATCGTCTCCTCCGGGAAGCTGTGCCTCGGCGGCAAGCAGTGCCTCATCCTCCTGTGCCACTCGGGCCTGTGCCTCAGGTGACAACCGTGCCATAGCAGTACGATCGGCCTGTCTGCCTCTCCTCCGGTCCTGAGGGGCAATCGGACGGTAAATCGGAAACCAGGGAACCTCATCCTGTCGGTAGACTGCACTGACGGGTGACTCAGCTGGCACGATCATAGAACAAATAAAGCTGATCCAGTGAGCATATGGAAACTGACGTACAACACCCATCCCGTCAGTGATAACATCCTCGATCTCAGCCAAGATGAAGTCAACAATGTCAAACGGCTCATGAGTGAGGATGTGTAGAAGTAGAAGCTGCTGCAGGCCTGTAAACCCCTCTGGGTAGCCACTCCTCGGGAGCAAAGTTCTCCGGAGTGCCATGTGTACTGCGTATGCCTCTGGAGTAAGCAGGCTGGGAACTCTGGCGTATGAGGCAGGGAACGGCTGGCGGAAGCACTAAGAGATCGCCTCGTGAGAAGGTGCAATTCCGCCAATCATGGCTCTGCGCGGTGGATCTGCATCTCCGTAAACCATCTCGTGCAGGGAGACATCGACCAAGTCTACTCCGAGAATCCCTGCTAATGTAGCCCTGGACAGACCAAAGACCTGGCCTCCAAACATGAAGTGAACTGCTCTGCGCTCTGGGGCTATCCAACCTGTGGCATAGAAGACTCTAACCCAGTCCTCAATGTATCTGTTCCGCTCAATCGAAAGTAACCTGGGCAGGCCCCTGAAGTGAGCAAAGTGCTCTCTGACATCTGCTCCCCCTGCGGCTGTCCTCAAAGATACCCAGTCAAGAACTCTGTGCGGGAAGATCCTGTGGCCCCGCCTCTGGTAGGTCTCGTAGAAACTAGTCTGAAGAAGTGTCCAGAATCTACGGTCGACCCTGCTGTCACGTGTCACGGGGAACCAGTCCTCCTCCTGAACACTCCACCTGAGCCTCTTGACCTTTGCCGCATTGGCCTTGGTCAAGTTCTGGAGCAGCACACCTGGCTCCAGACGCACGATAGTGTCCATACGGAATACTGCACGCTCGGCCGCTAGGGCCTCGGCTCTACGAGCTGCTGCTGCTGCTGCTGCAGTGGACCTGCGAGGCTCCTGTGGCTGGTGACCTCCTCGCGTCCTCGGTCCAGTGCGACGCTCGGTCGCTGGCGAAGTGTCGCCTGCTGGGACGTCTGCCGAGTGCGGCCAGAACGTCGTAGAATCGGTGACTCCTGAGTACCCTGCCCCTGTGACTGCTCAGACTGCTCTGCCTCTGTATCTGAATCTGACTCTGCAGCTGAAAGTGACTGATCTGACTCTGCTGCTGCTGCCGCAGTCGTGGCTCTGGTGGCCCTAGCACCTCTGACTCTGCCCATACCTCTACCTCTGCCTCTGCCTCTGGCTGGCGTATCCCTGATTGCGAACGGGCGAGCACGGCCTGATGCCTGCTCCTCGGCAGCCTTAGCTACCATCTCGGCCCTCTCGGCCTCTCTTGCTGCACGAGTCCGCTTGCGAGCGGGCTCCTCGACCACAATCTCCTTCCCTTTTCTTTTCTCACGTCCCATCACGACACTGGGAGAGGCAAGAACGCGGCGGCACGGTGGCGTGCGGGCGGCGCAGTGGCGGTGGCGGCGGTGCAGTGATGCGCAGGCGGTGTAGGAGTGTGCGGGTGGTGCTGGGGCAGTGCAATGCGGCGGCGTGTACGGGCGAAAAGGGCGGCGGTGGCGCGGAAGGTGGCGTAGAAGGTACGCGGGCGGTGGCGCGACGAGCGGCGCAGGAAATGCGCGGGCGGCGGCGCGACGGGCGGTGGCGCGACGGGCGACGGCGCGACATGCGGTGCAAGGCGCGCAGGCGGTGAGGGCGGAAGCGCACGAGTCGGCGGCGAGGTGGCGTGTGGGAAGCAGAAGGTGGAAAGATGGAGAAAACGAGCGGCGGCGCGAGGACAAGAAGGATATATGACATGTGGCCCCCGCGGATTTTCTTATCGCCGGTTGATCCGACGCTTAGGGTTCAAACGTCGGTTGATTGCGTCGGTGTAGTTTACCAGGGACACTGCCAAAACTGCATCTGTACGCCGGTTGAACCGATGAAACGATATATGAACGCGCCGGTTGAACGACACAAACAACAGTTGATTTTCAGGTCAAATCTGTGATATGTTCACCGGTTGATCCGATGCTCCATAATTTGTATACACCGGTTGAACGCCTGGATTATCTGAGCTGAAGCTGAAACTTAGTAACGCCGGTTAAACCGATGGGTTAAGATCCATTGAGCATCGGTTTAACCGGTGAAGCCAAAAGCCCTCACTCAGCTTAATCCTCTATGCTAAGTCCAATAAACTTATAAAATTCAAATAAACTCAAGTTAATGGACTTGCATAGGCGACTTTACCCCTCAAAGCAAATAGGATACGCTTACTAGCTTAAATAATTTTTCTTTTTAAACACAAGGAAAAGCCGCAAGAGAGACAAAACGCCAAATAAAATGTATGAGCCATGTCATAGGAATATTGAAGAAGGAAAGCTTCAAACTCATCATGACATTGCTCACTAGGCAATAACGCACCTAACATTTTACTCTTTTCACTTTTCATGAGTTAAGATCTTGTATATAAAACAAGTCTCATTTTCATTAAGTGATCTCCTTTGTGACCCTTACGCATGCAATGAGAATGCAACCTACAACCACATGCGAAAGTAAGGCAATCATGAAGTGCACATCTATATGATAAGAAATGCATAGCAAGAATTTAAATTCTACTTGTCAAGTTTGAACCCTCGGAAAGCTTCTTCATGATGAGCCTTTCTACAAGCCTAGAGGAAAACAAGTGGACCACCACCTCTAGCTACACCCTTGCTCAACACTATCTTACCATGGTTAGACAAGTGTCCTATATGTATGCATTTTTCTATTATGACATGGCAACTTACATGACGTTTGCCGCATCTAACACATTAAGCCCATTCCTTAGCCTAACAAAAGTACTCTCGTCTAAAGGTTTTGTGAAAATATCCGCCAATTGCTCCTCGGATCTCACACCTTGAAGGGAAATGTCCCCCTTGGCTTCGTGATCACGCAAGAAGTGATGGCGAATATCAATGTGCTTTGTGCGAGAGTGTTGAACCGGATTCTTGGCATTTTTACGGCACTTTCATTATCACAAAGGAGTGGTATCCTATCTAGTTTCACACCAAAGTCCAAAAGGGTTTGCTTCATATATAGAATTTGGGCACAACATGCACCGGCCGCTATATATTCCGCTTCCGCGGTGGACAAAGCTACGGAATTTTGCTTCTTACTCGACCAAGAAACTAGAGAACGCCCAAGCAAGTGGCAACCCCCGGAGGTACTCTTGCGATCCACACGGCTTCCGGCAAAATCCGAATCCGAGTATCCCAAGAGATCTAAGCTAGCGCCTTTGGGGTACCACAAGCCTATGCTAGAAGTGTACTTGAGATACCGAAGGATCCTATTCACTGCCGAGAGATGTGATTCCTTTGGGTTAGCTTGAAAGCGGGCACACAAGCACACACTAAACATTATATCAGGCCTAGATGCGGTAAGGTAAAGCAAAGACCCTATCATAGAACGATAGAGGGATTGATCAACCGGTTTACCGTCCACATCCAAGTCGAGATGCCCATTGGTTGCCATGGGTGTCTTGATTGGCTTGCACTCATCCATCTTGAACTTCTTCAAGATATCTTTAGTATACTTTTCTTGATAGATGAATGTCCCTTCCTTCATTTGTTTGACTTGAAAACCAAGGAAGAAGGTCAATTCGCCAATCATGGACATCTCAAATTCCCTAGACATCATGGTAGCAAACTCATGGCTTAGTAAATCATTAGTTGAGCCAAAGATAATATCGTCAACATAAATTTGACAAATGAAAAGATCCCCGTTGACGTCTTTTGTGAACAAAGTGGTGTCCACCCTCCCGATCTTGAAGCCTTGCATGATTAGGAAATCATGAAGCCTCTCATACCAAGCCCTTGGAGCTTGTTTGAGCCCATAGAGTGCCTTATGCAACCTATAAACATGGTTAGGATTCCTCGGATCTTCAAACCCGGGAGGTTGCTCAACATAAACAAGTTCGTTAATAAAGCCATTCAAGAATGCACTTTTCACATCCATTTGATATAACTTAATGTTATAATGAGAAGAGTAAGCAAGAAGGATACGGATAGCTTCAAGTCTTACGACCGGAGCAAAAGTTTCACCAAAATCCAAACCTTCGACTTGAGACAAGTCTTACTTTGTTGCGTACCACCACCCCATGTTCATCTTGCTTGTTTCGAAAGACCCACTTTGTGCCGATGATGTTTTTGTCTTTCGGAGGAGCTTCGAGGACCCAAACTTCATTGCGGGTGAAATTGTTTAATTCTTCGTGCATGGCCATCACCCAATCCGAGTCCTCAAGCGCTTCCTCTATGCTAGTGGGTTCAATACAAGAGACAAACGAGTGATGTTCGCAAAATGAAGCATGCTTAGATCGAGTTCTTACTCCTTTGGAAGGACTACCAATGATTTGACCAATTGGATGATCCTTGGAGATGCGACCATGCTTCACTAGCGGTATTTGCGTGGATGCCTGTTGGGGTGGATCATGGGTGACTTGTGCTTGTGGTGGAACATTTTGCTCTTCTTGTTCTTGGACTTGGGGTGTTGGCGTTGATACATTTTCTTGAGGTAGTGGATCAACTTTATCTTAATCTTCATCCACTTGGGGTGCCATGGAGATGCTTGGTGAAGATGAGGAAGGTCCTCCTCCTTGATCATTGCCTTCATGCACCTCTTCCGGCTTGATATCCCCAATAGACATCTTCTTCAAGGCTTCTTCAATCTCTTAATCCCCTACATTTTCATAGCCAACAAGCTCCTCTTGAGAGCCATTAGATTCATCAAATTCCACATCACATGTTTCTTCAACTAACCCGGAGGTTTGATTGAATACTCTATATGCTTTGGAGTTTGATGCATAACTAAGAAAAAAACCTTCATCACATCTACTCTCAAACTTACCGAGCCTTTTCTTCTTATAGATGAAGCATTTGCAACCAAAGACTCAAAAGTATGATATATTTGGTTCCCTTCCGGTGATGAGCTCATATGGAGTTTTCTTGAGGAGTCGGTGAGGATACACTCGGTTGGATGCATGACACGCCGTGTTGATTGCTTCCGCCCAAAACTTCTCGGATGTGCCATAATCATCCAACATTGCTCTTGCAAGGGTGATGAGTGTCTTGTTCTTTCTTTCCACCACTCCATCATCGCTTGAATCATGGCGATGCTTGCTCTTGTTATCCTTATTTCTTTTATCCGGCTTGGGACAATTTGGACGGATGTGACCTTTTTCTCCACAATTGTAGCAAATCTTGTTCTTGACATCCATTGGCCGGAACATTCACTTTTTGGAGTCAAAGTTGAAACCCTTCTTATTGATCTTTTCATTCAAGCGTGTGAACTTTCTCATCATAAGAGCAAGTTCTCCATCATCTTCAACATCGGATGAGCTTTCATGATGATCATCCTCTTCATTGCTTGAGCTTGAATCTTACTTGATCATCTTGAGCTTGCGGGATTTGTTTGTCTTGGTCTTTAGAGCAATTGATTTGCTTGAAGTTGGCTCTTCGGACATACCAAGAATGCTCATTTCATGAGCGCGAATTTCCCCCACAAGTTCTCCCACTTCCATTGCGTCAAGATCCTCCTTTTGAAGCATAGCATTGATGATGTTATACTTGGGCTTCGGGAGGAGCATGAGAATCTTGCGATTGATGGAGGCACTGTCAATTTTGGATATTTTAAGTGCATTAATGTCCTTGACAATGACATTCAAGCGAGAATACATATCATTGCAATTTTCATGAGCTAGCATTTTAAAGGAATCATACTTAGCTCTAAACAAGTGATATTTTTGCTCACGAACTTTAGTGGATCCTTCATGAATTTCAATGAGCTCCTTCCAAATATCACTTGCTAAGTCCATGCCATTAACTCTAGCAAAGACTTCCTTATTAATAGCTTCGAAAATTGCATTTCTAGACTTGGCATTCCATTTTAATTGTTCGGTGGTGGGAGTTCCGGTGAACCCGATCTTAGTTGCCGACCACACTTCGGGGGCAATCGCATCAAGATATGCGGCCATACGAACTTTCCAATAAGCAAAGTTCTTGCCCTCGAAGTGAGGCGGCGAACCACCCATCTTGGCCAGAGCTCTAGGCGGTGAAGCCTAATGATCCAAATGAGCAACTTGGCTCTGATACCAATTAAAAGGATCGATGGACCAAGAGGGGGGTGAATTGGGCCTTTTTCAATTTCTAAAACAAGGTAAAGCAATCTTAACCTATGCAAAGCTAGAAAGGCACCAATTCACCACCCGGGTAACTAAGCTACCTACACAAGCTAGGAGAGATAAAAGAGAGGTAAAGCCTAGCAAGGTAGAGCAAAGTAATGATCCCTAAGTCAAGCACATGAATAAATTACATGAAAGAAAATGCTTGAATAAAGAAAGTGAACAAGAGACAACCGGATTTTTTCCCGTAGTATTGATGTGTTGGCACACACCCCTAATCCACGTTGTGATACTCACAAAGAGTTTTGTCACCTCCCAAGTCACCAAGACGAGGGCGCTCACTAAGAGTCTCCGTTCACCATCCCGGTGTGGTGGAGATCAAACCACGTACAATCTTCTTCTCCGGGCTCACACAATCCTTGGCAAGCTCCGAGAGAAACACCTCGATCACCAAGATCGCCTAGGTGATGCCAATCACCAAGAGTAACAAGCTAAGGCCTTCACTTGAGCAGGAACCGATCACCAAGAACGGATGCACACAAGCTTCTCTCTACTCAAGTCCTTAATCTTGCTTCTTGAATGATTGAATGAAAAAGTATATGAAATGATGAAGCTCAAGGTGGCTCTTGACTATATTATGAGTGTTTGGATGTTGCCTGGTGTCAAGAGTAGCAAAATGACCAATTGGAGGGGTATATATAGGCAGCTCACACGAATAGAGCCGTTGGAGAAAAAGCTGCCAGAAAACTGCGTAGCGCCGGTTAATCCGACGTACCTCCAATAGTCATCGTCGGTTTAACCGGTGAATGTAAGCTGCCCCTTTTGAAAACTAGCCGTTACAACTCGGGCAAATTAACCGACTTATCATCGGTTTAACCGGTGAGTGTAGTTGTCCACTGATCAACTGAAAACCAAGTCTCTGGACAACTGCACCGACGTTAAATTCAAACATCGTCGGTTAATCCGGTGTATTGACTTGTCCAGACTTCTGCTGACACCGTTTGACCGACGTATGGAATATTTAGATCGTCGGTTAAACCGGTGTTAAGGACTCTTCCTGATCTTGCCTTTTCTGATTTGAGTCTTGAATGAAATCCAAATATTCTTGAGATATGAGTTGAGAACCACTTATTTGAACTTCTAGAAACCTGAGTGACCATTGTGTGCATCCATTTTCAAATGACCATATCCATGCTCAAGTTACTTAGCCTAAAACCCCTCTTAATAGTGCGATCACTACAAAACTATAAAACCTATACTAACCTAAGTGTCCTTCTCAACCTTATGATACTTAGGACTAGAAAGATCCTTGGTCTTGACATATTATTGAGTTGAATGCCGATATCGCCTTTTTGAATAACGAAAATTAGGGGCCTCTTTTGACATATGACCAAATGAGCGATAATGATCTATGAAGCTGCACAAACTCATTAGTCACAGTAATGGTTGTCATTAATCACCGAAACATACCTTGAGGGCCTTGATGCTTACAACTGGATTCTTCCGATAGGGGATCCTTGGCCAGCTGTTTTTAAAAGGGTCAGAAGTTCTGACCCTGTGTCGGAAGTTCCGAAAATCACTTAACCAGTACACTAATGGCTAGTTTTGGGGCTCGGGTATTTATACCCCCTCAGCCACTCCTTCATTTGTTGCTGACCTAACCCGAGACAAACACCTCCAAGAGCATTTACTACTCCTCCCCAATCCCTCCTTGAGCTAATCCTTTTAGTTGATTTGAGCTAGGGCTTGGGTGAGAGCAAGATTGAGGTGCGCGACTCAACCATTTAAGTGAGAGAGCAGCCAAGTTCATCTCAAGAGCACTTGAAGCATTCTCATCCTTTGATTCGCGTTTGTTACTCTTGAAGCTTGCTTCTAGAAGGTTTGGTGTCACTTGTGTAGCGTCCTCTCGTGTGTGTGCATCCCGGGAAGTTTGTAGTACGCTATCCTTTGTGGATTTCATGGTACGTGACTCAACCTTTTTTATGGTTGATTGAGTGAGGTAAAAGGTTAGTGGAAGACTCGGCTCTTTGTGAGCTCCTTAATGGAGAAGTAGCTTCCTTAGTGGAAGTTAACTTTGGGAACAAATCTCTTGTGTATTGTGCTTGTTGTATTTATTTAGTTCTTGTTGATGTAATTTTTTTTATGCTGATCTACGTACTCAAGTTGTTATGATTGCAAAAATCAGCTGCATAAGTCTCCTAATATCATTGTGCAAATTTTGATTGAGCCAAGTTCTACAGTTTCAAATTTAATTTTAAATTTCGTATAAGAAATTTTCTTTTGTCAGAAGTTCCGACCCATTAGAACTTTCTACAGAGTATCGGAAGTTCCGACAGATTTAATAACTGTGAAGAATTTTTCAAGTTTTACAATTAGACATATTCATCTCCCTCCAGGCATCACCAAGATCCTTTCACTGTGGGCTGAGCAGCATGCACGAGACGGCGACGACGATGGGCATTGGCGGCGGGTGGCAGCTGGCGTGGAAGTACGCGAACGGGTCGGAGAGCGGCGTGGTGAAGAGGATGTACGTGCACGAGTAGGTGGGCAGCTGCGAGGGTGGCGTGCACATGGCGGCGCTGGTGAGCCAGTCGGCGCTGTACCTGCAGCAGCAGCAGGAGGAGGGAGGGCTGGCGCTGGTGCACCCTGCGGCGGCGGAGGAGGAGCAGGAGCAGGAGCAGGTTAGGGGGAGGTGGCGCACCTGGTGAAGGTCCCGCCATTTGCCACCGAAGGCTCCCGTCCTCCCTTTTCTGGATGCAGCGAGAGGAAGAGAAAGATGCTGACCTGTGGGGTCCGCTTGTCAGTGAGGGAGGGAGAGATTTGAGTGGGTCGAGCGAGAGAGGGAGAGAGTTGAGTAGGTCGACCGTGAATAGCGCCAGGGGTAAAAGAGTTATTTCGTGTTGCTTTTAACGTCATTACCTTGTCAAACTAACGGAAGGGTCAAGAACCCAAACAAATTTTATTTTGAGGCTAGATAACCAAGTTTAAGTCAAAAGGAGCCAAGAACTAAGCTCAACTTTTTGTTTCGCTAAGGAACCAATTTACTCTCGCTCGAATATGTTTCTAAAAAGAAAAGAATAAGCAGTTCCGGTGGGTTTTCGGCCCACAACTTCATGACCTTTAGACTTTTCGGCCCAGACCTGGCCCATCCTTTTCGGAAGTCGAGTTTCTGGTACGCGGCTCGACTCCCCCGCGCGGCCGCGTGCGGAGTCCCCTGCCATGGCGATCGGCCAAAGCCAACGGCAACAAAAGGAGTACATCGCAAGCTCGCAGCCGCGGCGACGCCGTCTCCTCCACCTCCCAGAAGGCCGCCGGAGGTGAACTCCCCTTGCCCCCTCCCGTCCTGCCTCGCTCTCACCGCCGCCGGATTTCGGGGCGATCGTGATTTCCGCTTGCGGTGTGTTCGACGAAATGCGATGGTAGCGTGTTTGGCGGTCTCCCTGGGATTTTAGGGTGCCATGCGTTTAGAACGGAGGTTTTAGTCTCGGGGCATGCTTGCTCTTATTTAGTAGTACAAGCACCGGTGGTACAGATCTGCTAGCGTTTCGTAATTGGCTAACCGTGTAGCGCTGCACAAAACGAAACTGCCAGTCTGCCACTTTGTGTTTGGTTTTACTAGTTTCTCCAGGCCACGGAGCTTTCTGTTCATAGAGGACTGTGAGTTTTAGGGAACACGCGCTTCCTCTGTTCCAGATATGCATAGTAATTGCGAGTTGATTCAGTATTATGCTACAAAGAACCAGGTGTTCCTTTTCAGAAGAAAATGAAAACTAGTGAAACCTATGGAACTCTGTGCTTTGCAAATGTTCAGGGGTATTTGAAATTATTTAACATGAGTTGAGTCTCCGTGATTGAGAGCACCGTCAAGCATGCTTTCTTTTTTCATGGAGGTGAGGGGTCAATGTCCATGGAAATTTGACTGGTAGTGGAGAGTCGTTTCTGCTGAGATTATGTAGCATAAGTATGGGACCACTACCCTGATACTCTGATAGATGTAACAGATGTATTCATCCTCAACAGTCTTTTTTTTGGTTAAATTTTCATAATTAATCTTCTCCCTATTTCAACAAATTCTTTTCCAATTCTTCCCCACCAGAAATGGCAAGTAACACATATACACTACAATAGCATGGAAAAGCATGTAGACTACACGTCTACGCATGGGGGAGAAGGTCAATGAACTTGAACTTTTTGATGTTCCCATTGGTCTTACTCTGCTTCTTGACAATTAACCCAAGAACGAAGGGAATAGGAAGAAGGAAGCAAGGAACAAAAGATATGGCAATGATGAACATATTTTTTTTCTTCTTTTGGAAAAAAAGAAAGGTCATACGATTGCTTGTGCTACAAATAAAGTTACTCGCTGCAATTCTATTGGACATCATAGTAGGGATTGATTTGTTGACAACTTGCCGTCCAGTCTATCAGTTAGGTCCTTCATATTTATTGAAAATGATCAATGCATTTTCACGATTATAGACAGTGCTTTAAAAGGTATAAGACAGGTCAGGTCAAAACCCTTCTGTTCAAGTAACTTTTTTCGCCATCTAATTCTTATGTTACATGTTGGTAAATAGTTGCATAGATCTAGTGTTAGGTACAGCTGATAGAAGTCAGTCTCTGTTTTGTTTTCATATGAAATGGCATACACTGGTACAAATCATACCTTTCATATCTAAAATAAACAGAAGAATGAAACTAGCAGTCCACCCCAACTTGCTTGGAACTAAAAAGCTTTTGATTTTGTTGTAAGTATGAAATCAACCTATCACTTAGCTCACACATTGTCTAATTCGTGAACTCTGTTTCTATTAATGTCAAAATTATGATGTATGGCGATCTATCATATAGACTATATTTAGAGATGTTTTCCTTCTAGAGGAAATGAATAATTCACTTTATTCCCTGATATGCAAATCTGGCACGGAAGTTATTTCATAATTTGTCTTTTTTATTGGCAGTACTCACGATCGGAAAACATTTAGCCCTGAAATAAGTGGCTGCGGTTCATCCCTTCATCCTAGCCGGTGGTTAACCTTATCCTTAATCATCTTCTCTTAGCTTATTCTGTTATTTTGTTGTTCCTCTGCTAGCAACTGGTTGCTGTGGGTGCGGGCGTGTGCCCTCCACAACCACCTACTATATTGCAGCCTGGTCACATCCCCATCATCTGACTAGTCAATGACTCATTTTTTCAGCGTTATACTTATTGGATACATTACATTTTCTACGTGTGCTTTAATTTTCAATTTTCTATAGTGTGCAACAGTTGCCTTTTTTATTTTTATATGAAATAATTCCTGTCAATAGTGGGCAGGACCTTGATAACTAACCAGATATGACCTAATCTGTCACTACCGCTTACGATTTTCTGACAGCTGAGTGTTCAGCGGTACCTTTTCAAATATCTTGGGCTATCTTTTCCCTGATTACTTGAAAGGGATCAAGAATTTAGAAAAAGGAAAGATATTTTATATTAGAACCTGAAGTTCATATTGACATGATTCCCATCAAAGTTATTATTAATTAGCTGGACTATCCATGTACATACAAGTCTAATAGCTCCTTTGTCCCATTTGAGTGCTGACTTCTGACAACCAACACAGCAATTGTGCAACGATCTGATAGAAGCTTAATTTGCTATAGGTAGTGATCCGAGAAATTTGGATTTTTGCCATCGTAATCGTGTGGCTTCCTTAACATTGGTTTCGCAAAATTGCCACTAACTTCATTGACACCTTGATTAGGCTGCGTGCGGGTGCACCGCACTGCGATGCACGTCCTCTTTGCTCGCCAGCCGCCGCTCTCGCGGCCACGACCGCGGCCTCCGCAGGGTGCGGCCAACGTCTCGTCTCGTCAGTGCCCGCCCTACTTCGTGGCCATCCCCTGGTACCTTTCCCGGTGGCGTTACACTGCCGGTTCCAAGGAAGTGACGCGCGCACCTGTCTCGCCCATGGCCTGCCGGCGTCGCGAAGGATTTGGAGCTGCCGATCCATTCGTGACTTCAGGTCCAACCAGAGGTATGGATCAGATAAGATTGGAGAGAGGCAGGGCAGATTGGTCAGTTCCCGTGCTCGTTAGTGGGAAAATGAATAGAATGTGAGGTAATCAAGGTGTCAACGAAGTTAGTGGCAATTTTGCAAAGCCAATATTAGCGATGTCAAGTTTGCGAAGCCACACGATTGGGATGGTAAAAATCCAGATTTCTCGTAATGGTCCTGTGCTTCCCCATACAACCATCGCCCTTTGATTGAGGCACCTGTGTATGCACTGCAATTTGTTTTCTTTTTGGATCACCAGCCTTACATTTGCTGTTACCCCCACACAGAGGGTCCCTGTAGAGATGGCAGCGCAGTGTCCTTTTGCTTAACGCCATGTTCCCTTTGGATTTGCAGAGCCTTCTGAAAGTTACGTATTTGTTGGGCGCAAGTCCATGATTGAGCCTCGCCTTACCACCTTACAACTTGTGACAGCCAGTGAGTTACTCTCTCTCTCTCTCTCTCTCTTTTTCTCTAGGAGTGATCCAAAGGCCACATACGTATGCAGCCTAACCATCATACAATCTAGCAGCTGCCTTTTCTGTTGAAAACGTTATCCAGCTGTAGGAATGGTACGATAAGAACTATGACGGCGCCGCCGACTGTTTTGTGCTCTTGCGTACCTGAACCGTCCTAATACAGCTCGGTTAGGTTGTTTTCACTGATATTTTGTTGGTCTTTTTTTTTTCTTTTACCGAGCATAAGTATTCTCCTATTGAGCTGTGATCATGCAAAGGCCATGCCCTATTCAAAGAACAAGGAAGAAACAAACTCTAGCCAGAAGAGAACAGTTAATTCCGCCATTCCAAAAACTGTGCTATTTCCGGGAACAGTTGACTCTGGTGACTGTATGGCTTGGGTATACCATGCTGAAATGCTTGGGCCCTGCACTGTTTGATACATGCTACATAGCTTCAGTCTTCTCTCAGTTCAGACACTGCTGTCTGCTTGATGCTGAAACATGATTACAATGATCTGGAACTGGCTGCCGACTGCCGAACCACTAGAGGAGCATCTACCGCAGTAATACTCACCCTCTGTCTGATGACAAACCTGCAGATTTCTGCGCCGCGGCGTCTCGACCTGCTTGCAAGGATCTCAGCGCCGGATCGGATCCAGCCCCGATCCCGATGCGCGCGGAGGGAGGAGGAAGGGAACACCCATCCATGCATCCATCCTTGAAGATCTCACGCACGTAAGTGGGTCATCAGCACACGATCTTATTACCAGATTGCTTTCACCCCCGCATCCCCACCGAGATCCCCGTCGCTTTTCCACGGGCGCGAGCGCATCGACCGGTCGCTATGCTCCGACCAGGACTCGTCCATCCGGCCGGAAAGGACGGGCATGCTTTGCCGAGCCCGGCGCGGTGGGCGCGCGCGCGGGTCCGGGCCAATCACTGGCTTGTTCGGGCGCGCGCCTGCCCCCATCGGGGGCCAGATCACGAGGGAGAGCGCCGAGGAACAAGTCGCCCAGAGCGTTGGCCGGACGCGGTCGGGCGCGTATGGGCTCCGCCGCGCCGGCAGAGCCGTCGCTCTCGGGCTCGGTTTCACTGTGCCCGCACTGGCTGGCCTGCTGCTGCTGGCCATGGTAACAGA
This sequence comes from Panicum hallii, assembly GCF_002211085.1. Lineage (NCBI taxonomy): Eukaryota > Viridiplantae > Streptophyta > Magnoliopsida > Poales > Poaceae > Panicum > Panicum hallii. The sequence continues at coordinate 7,525,558 of NC_038045.1, read as the reverse complement.
GGATAGATGGATGGGTCAGGACCAGGGGGCAGGGGCAAAGGCAGGCGCTGGTGGGGAGGAGATGGGGGTGGAGGTAGTAGCACGGCCCAGATTGCCTTGCCTGATTTGGTAATCCGCGTGGGGGAAGTCTTGTTTCTACTTTCCCTGCGCTGGTGCTGGTGCTGGTGCATGCACGCCATCATGGTCGTTTGGAGGCGCACGGGATTCTGGTTTTCAATGTAGAGATTCCGGGAGGGCGTGTAGCTAGATATTTGTGGGGATCAAATAGTCTAATTTATTAAGCGGATATATAGAAGGATCATGTACACTGAGCGCCGTCAATAATTTAACTTATGTTAATAACTTTTTTTTTTTACTTCAGGAGACTCTCATGTTCTTCAATTCCTGTGAGATTCTTGGATGATGGATTAGGGTGTAGGATTAGGGGCTTCAGGCTCGAGAGGGGACACCAAAATCTCATGGGTTGGATGGTAGGTCGGCAATGATGGTAAATGAGTAGAGTGCGGCAGATATTGCCGGACGCATAAGGTGGGAGACATCAGGAGTTGACAGATTGGCATAGCGATCTAAGGCGGCGATAGGGATCTGGACACGGACGCAAGTCAAAGAGGAAGTTGTCACAGTTGAGGAAGAAGGTGGCGAGAGTGTGGGAAGAGGAGGTCAGCTTACCGTGGAAACTCGCTACCAAATACCAACGCCGTGCAAGCGCTGAGGGAGGAGAAGGTTGAAGTGTAGGCTGTAAAACAAATAAGTGCTAGGCACTCGAGAGATGCTAAGAAAAACTACATCCCACTATAAACGATGTTGCTGCCTCTGTAGCTACATCCCAGTTTAGATTGTCAAATAAACCAAATCGCTTAAACATTAAGAAATCATCAATCAACGAAAGAAAAAATATGTTTGCACAAAATGGACGATTCACTATCGTTACTTTGAGTGATGGGTGTTTTCCTTTTCATTGTAGCGGTGGTTTTGGTGTCTAGTACCGACCCGTTGAAGTTCATGATGCATAGTGTTTTTGGATTTATTTGTGAACAGTAAAAGAGGGATAAATCTGAGAAGTTACACGATTTGTGTTTATTGTTGGTGTTTTGGTCGCAAACAACAACTATCAACTGGGCTCGCGATGGGTGATGGAGGCAGCAGGTGTCTCTTTGCTGTCGAAGCCATTTAATGTTATTTGTCTTTTTATATGGTCATTTATGGGGAAAAGGAAACCAAGTTTACCATCGTTGCCTATTCTTCCCTCAGCTTTAATTCGCACTTGAACTCAATATCGTTTACTTAGGGCAGTCCTGATGGGATGGCTAGAATGGTTTTCATAGCATTAATTAGAGTACAATGTAAGTAAAATAATGATATGGAAACGGAGTTTAAAAGAAGAGAAGAAAATAATTTCTCATACAACAAACCAGCTCTACGCGAAAACTAAGAAAGTAAGAAGAGGGCTGGAGGAGGACAAGAAAGAGAAGCGAGGGGATTGGATGGGAATTTATTTTGAAGAAACTATCTATTAAAAAGTTAGCTTCTATTTGTAGTGTCTATATGATATGGTATGGATTAGCCTAGTCTGGATGAAAACTACTTAATAGTGTTCAGGTTGGGATTGGCCTTAACGTCCTGCACTACCAAAGCTAGAGCACAAATAACCTCTTGATTGGTGGCTCTGAGGATGTTTTTAGCATGTTTAATTTAACATTTATAGATTTTTACATTTGGCTTGAACTTCTGGTTTTTTTTTGTGTTGCATCGGTTGTGAATGAATATTTATCGGGATCACCTATATCATCCTCGAACAATTATTTTCCCTCGGCGTGCTTTTTTTCACCTTCAAATCTATATCATCCAATGGTCATGAGATCACCTTCTTCGTCCTTCCGATCTGCTCGCCACTCCTTCATGACATCTCTTCTCCACCCTTGCTACTGGGGATTGGAGGATGCCTTGCTAATACTTGGACCCCCAAACCCTAACCCAAATACAACGCCAAAGAAAGCATTGTGGAGAGGAAAAGCACCTGAATAGCTTTGTCATGCATATTTCCTTTTGTTTTTGTTGACATGGCAATATCAACTGAGGCTGCTTGCCCGCCTCCGGTCTCAGGGCCGCTTAGGTGACACAAGCTATGCGCTATGGAGCCGTTGATCCCGCTAGGCTACATAGGTGCACTGTCATGGTCGGTTGTGCTCCTTGCACCCTAACTTTACATGCGCCACCGCTCGTCGAGGTGTAGGCTGCCACGTGCCCCATTGAGAAATTGTGGTAGAGAGAGAGAGGAGAGGGGAAAAGGGAGGAAAAAGAAGAAAAAATAGTTATACAAAGGGAGAAAGGGTATCTGCTGCTGCAGCATTCATCCTCAATTATCCAAAAATTGCTATTGCTCTAAAAACACATCTATAGATTCTTTGCATTGGTCTTATTAGTGATGTAAATTAATAGGTGTTTGCTGAACTTGAAGGTGTAAATTAACCGATCTTATTAGCTGGAGTTCATAATATTTGAGTCAGCATGATATGATAAGTGATTATGACGACTGTCGATGATCTAACTCAACATAAAAGACTAGTTTGATGGGCGATAGCTGTATTAACTTTGCGCTCCTAATGATAATTTTCTTGGGAACCAAAAGTACCGATTACAGCTGGTGCAAGGACGTATCAAATGTCTGCAAGAACTGATAAGCTTTGCAGAACTAGCTAGCCTTCTGATGCTACAGAAACTACAGCTAGTCTTGTTTTGCCCTAAGCCGAGGGCACGGCACAGTTAGTTGCAGCTAGGCGACGATTGGCACTGCGATCGCCGCAAACAAACGTACGGGCGACGCAAGCGACGTCCCTCCATCACATATCCCGTGGCCGATCGGGCCGACTAGGAATAGTATGTGTTTGCACAGCAGCCGACGTGTTTTACTGTTCCCCTCCGATCTATGGGTCATGCTCATCCCCTTTGCTCTCTCTCTCTCTCTCTCTCATGCGTGTGTGCCTGAAAGGGATCACACACGAACGATCTACACGGCCTAGCAAAGGTAGACCTCTCTCCTGGTCCCTTTATAAAAGGGACATGCCTCACCCTGCAGTCCATGATCGCCGCTCTGCCTCTTGATCCCTTCGAATTGCCCGCATCACACTGCGGCTGTTCTCCTCCTCGCTCCCCTCTCCCCATCTCATCCTGATCTCCACGGATCACTCATCACCTAGCTAGCTACTACCTAGCCAGCCATAGCTCCATCCGGATCTCGAGCGCAAGCTCCTCTCGGTCCCATGTCTGCCATCTACATGAGCCAGCTCTCCACTGCCCTCCCTCTCATGGAGGGAGATCACCACCAGGATCATCACCACCACCACCACCAAGGACACTTCCAGACCTTCACCCTGCCCAAGGATCCCCCGATCCTGTTCCCCTTTGTGATCAGCAGCAGCAGCAGCGCCAGCGACAGCAGCCTGAGCTATGGATCGGCAGACCATCACTTGATGTTCAGGCAGCAGCATCAAGCTATGCTGGAGCCCCAACATGTAAGTACTAGCTAATAAACAAGTGTGTTCAAATTAATTAATTTCTCAATTCTATGTGTATGTTACTTGGTTTATGTTAGTTTGGTCACTCTTGGTTAACATGCCCTTCTCTGTCATCAGATGATAGGCGGATCATCGTCTGCGAGTGTCTTTGCGACGCCGTTCCCGACCGTGGAGAGCATCCGGGACGACATGATCGAGCCGTCCTCGTACGATCCATACGATATGGGGAGGCTGCAGGCCGCCGGATCACTCGAGGCTGCAGGCAGCTGGACGCCGCCGGCCAAGATGAGGATCACGAGGAAGGCGACCGCCGATCCTGGTGCGGCGAAGAAGCCCAGGAGGAAGGCGCAAGGGTACGAGGACATGATGAGCATGGGCGGCCAGCCTAATCTGGGTGTTATTAGGGTGTGCTCCGACTGCAACACCACCAAGACGCCCTTGTGGAGGAGTGGTCCCTGCGGCCCCAAGGTAGGAACAACCGTTAGCTGCTGCTTGTTTCCTCTTGGAACTCGTGGTCCTTGCACTTTGTACGATTCATAGAGAGCCATAATTTGCATGCCCGTGACTGTAGCTCTTGGTTTGCATGGTGCAGTCGCTCTGCAACGCGTGCGGCATCAGGCAGCGGAAGGCGCGGCGGGCGATGATGGCCTCCGGCGGCGGCTCCGGGCCAGTGCCGGCCGACGGCGCCAAGGCAGCCACGGCCACGCCCAGGGACGCCATGGCCGCACCAGCACACCCTAAGGTGAAGAAGGAGAAGAGAGTGGACGTGGACCGGTCGCTGCCGTTCAAGAAACGGTGCAAGCTGGTCCAGGATCACGCTGGCGCTGCCGGTCCTCCTCCTGCCGCGGCTCACAAGGCCGTCGTCCAGCCCGCCGCCGAGGTTGCTGATGACGCCGGTCTGAGCAGCAGGGACCTCGTCGACAACATTGGGCTCCTCAGCTGGAGCAGGAACCCAGCTCCCCCATCTGCCGCTGCTTCGTGCAGCTTATTCCGCGCGTCGCCGGGCCTGCCGGTGCAGCAGGACGAGATCACGGATGCCGCCATGTTGCTCATGACGCTGTCCTGCGGGCTTGTCCGGAGCTGATGATGATCTACCGTACCTCTACACAAGGCACGACCAGCACCGTAGGCCTTTTGCAGCACCTAGGTGCCTTTGACTGTTAGTGTTACCGTCATCTACCTTCCGCGCTGGTGTTTTTTGGCTTCTTGTTCGTGTTGCCAGTGCAACCCGTGTCACTGTTCGCGAGTCATGTGATTCGTTCGTGTATGTGAGAGAGATCAGAGAGAGAAGAGTTGAGATAGGAGCGAGAAGATCACGAGGGAAGTAATAAGGCAAAATCGTGAGATTACCATCTAGCTAGAAATATAGCTAGGATATAATTGCATGTAGTGTGAGGAGTTTCAGTTTTGAGTAATAGTTTTTTTTTCTGTGCTGGGGGGGCTATAACATGGTCGCTGGCTGCTAGCCTGTTACATGTATTTTTGTTCTTTGTTGTTTTGGTTCAGTTTCTTGTACTGGAGCTAAAAATAATAGCAATATGGAGAGAGATCAAGCACAAGGTGATTTTTCTGTTCATCGGGACTCGTTCATGACTTTTGCTTCACTGATGGTTACTATGTCAGTGTGATCTGCTTTAAACTGTGTGCGGTGTCAGCTTGGTCACTTTATCACTGGTTTTCATGCAACATTCTCCTTTATCCTATAGCATCTGAGGAGCTTTGATACTTTCTATTGGCATATGTGTTTCTTTGTGTCATTATCTTGTAGGTGTGCTAAACTGGTTTAGCCCCTATTAATAGGGTGTACTTGATGTCTGGGGGATATAGTATAAGATAAAGTGGCTTTTGTGCTGGTAAGTCCAAAACCTAACCTCTATAGGACTACCTATTGCTGGATCCCTGGGATGTCCCAGGCATTCCAAAATGGAAACACTTGGATAGAGATAGCTAGGCACTGTGTATATAGTTTAAAGCTCAACTTGGACGAGTAAATTTTCTGCTTTTGTAAAGCCTTTGAACACGTGCAGACGGATTAAGACTAAGGGCGTGTTTGGATGGGTTAAAGTTGAGTGCTAAACTTTAGCACATATTAGCATTTTAACCTTTGCTAAAAATTTTGAGTCTTGGCTAAAGTTTAGCCCACCCTATTAGCATTCCTGTTTAGATAGATTAGTGCTAAACTTTAGCCCTTTTGGATATTAGCACTTGGATCCAAACACCTCTAAATTGTTTTAGCTATGCTTTCCTAAACCAATTTCCTCTACCACATCATATAATTTGACTGAACAATCAATTCTACGGAACAAATAATATGCCTCTGCTAACCATTGGATCCACATGTCACGAGATATGATTCGCCAGTTCATAATCTTCACACATTGAGCATGCAAGCACTAGATTTGTGCATATATACACAGAGGGAGGTGGGGGACGGGACCAGACTGTATAACATGACCCGGTGCCTCCACTTCATCATCTTTGTCATGCAAAATTTGACAAAAGGAAATATAGCACAATATGTCTGTCATCCTCCCTTTTACCCTTCTCCATTTAATGCTACTCCTGCTCACAAATATCACTACCAACACTATAAGGACTCCTCCAACAATGACACAACGGCTAGCTCATAAGAAGTCAACTCATTATTTTTGCTTATATAAAAAAGAGAGAAGGTGAGGGGAGAGAGTGTGTTCTCTCTCTTCTTTAAGAGCTAACTTATAGAGGGAAAGTGGGTTCCATGCTTTATGCATGAGTGAGTGAGTGAGAGAGAGAGAGCTCTTGCCGGTTTAGAAAAAAATATAATAGTAAATCTCCAGGTCACCCATGCATTTTAAGGTATCTGGAATTTGACAGCATGGTGCTCCTTGCCACTTGTCAATGTGTTGAGTTGTGAATTGCAAAGCTACTGCTCCCTCTGTTATAAATTATAATTCATAACTTTATGCAAAGTCAAATTGTTGCAACTTTGATCAAGTTTCTAGGAAAATATAATAACATCTACAGTACCAAATAAGTGCACTATCAAGACATACTTCATGGTTGAATAAATGATCCTAATTAGTTGGTGCTTCTTTTTATAAATTTGATCAAAGTTAGAGAAGTTTGACTTAGAACAAAACTAAGGTGAACTATAATTTAAAACAGATGGCATACTACAATTAGATGTTTATCTTGAAATTTCGACATGGTGTGCAGTACTTGAACTTCTATTAGAGGCATCTAACTCTTGCCATGACCCTTTTAGGAAAAAAAACAAAGAATGAACCAGGGCATGAACAAGTTCCAGAGACCTGCCATCAATTTGCTTCACTTATTTGCAACAGGATGAAATTTACTTCACATGCTTTTGACCGGACAAATAATGAGATAGATAGATGCCGTTTTGTGTAACATTTGGATGATGAGTGATCAACATGATTTGAGAAAATATTTGAGCACTACTAAAAAACAATTTGCAGCAACACCCCTAATTTTTTCGGGGCGGACCAAAATATCACCCGTTCTTACAAATGGGGTATGGGTACTGTAGCAACTGAGCCACCCCTATAAATTCATTTGTAGGGGGCGGCTCACCCCCCAGCCGCCCCTGAAAATAGAAGGGGGCTCAGCCCCCAGCCGCCCCTAAAAATGGGCGCCATTTTCAGGGGCGGCTGGGGGTGAGCCGCCCCTACAAATGGATTTACAGGGGACGGCTCACCCCCAACCCGCCTCTAAAAATATCTATAAAAATCTGGGCACCTTCTTCCTCCTCCCGACTCTCCATTGTTTGCTCAGGAGAGAAGCTTCTCCAAAAGCCCAAAAAAAAGAAAAAGAGGGGGGGAGCTTTTCAACTTGATTTCCTTCGAGTTTGGGGCTCTAGGAGGTAAGTTGACGCTAATTTTTTATCATTTCTAAGCTCTTTTGTTCGATTTATAGATCAGATGGAGCTCTCTTTGCCTCTAACTAGCTCTAGATATCCATGGTGTGGATTAGCCATTTGAGACACCATTTGCCTCGAACTTTTGGATGAAGTTGTACTATTTTAGCAGGAGAACAAGATTATATAATCATTTTGGCTCGATCTATAGTTTTTAGCATTATTCTTAAATAAATAATGCCCTAGATCTACGGAGGAGAGAGAAGAAGATTTGTTTTTTCCTATTTTTTAAAGATGCATGTTAGATTTTTCCCAACATTTAGTGGTAAAATAATATGTTGAGTTTTTTATTATTTTATTTATTACAAGTAAATTAATTTTTCCCACACCTATGCATATATAGAAGTATATATTTATATCAATTTAGGGCTCCATTTCTTTTGAGAAAAAGATTTGATTTTTTCTATATTTAGATACATGCAGCCCGACCCTTATGAAGGCTTGGACAAACGTGGATGGCGGTGGCTTGAAGCAAGGAAGCCAAAGATAGTTGAAGGGAAACCAAAATTTGATCAACCCGAGACCGAAGCGGTGGCAGAAAAAATATTACAACTTGCCGAGCTTTAAAAAAAAGGTCAGTTCAAACCCCATAGGGAGAAGGATGTGCTCAGTACAGCCATTGGGTCCAAAGAGCATGGAGGCCGTGTCAGAGGCCTATCCTCTAAGTTGAGCATCAGGGATGGATTCGAGAAGGACCGAGCTAGATACATGAGCCATGACGCTATAAAGAAGAAACGTGGCAGCAGCAGAGAATGCAACGCAAGCAAAGTTTAAGGATTTGTTCATGGCAACACTTGCGGAGCAGCAGCAGTCGGGGCTACTTATGTTCAACCCGTCGCAAGAGGTGCGGCAGCAATAGATGGTGGTCATTCAACCTTTAGTACTTGGCCAAGCGAGTCCAGCATGTGCACAGAGCAGTGCTACCTCGACCACAGCTCAACAATACCCGGTGGATACCATAACGAGTATTACTCCCTGCTTGTTGCTCTATCTGGTAGGCAAAGCTGGAAAGACAAAGGAAGTTGCCAAGGCCTAGGTTCATCCAGCTACGGGTTTATTTGAGGAAAACCGATCCCGGCCCTATATGCATGCGTACAAGTGGAGCACTCTTGAAATTAAGCTATGCGGATAACGAGATAGACATCCCCAATGAAGATGGAAAGAGTTGACTTGGAGAATGTGTTGGCAGCACCATTCTATGGCATAAACGAGATATCTTACTGGCTGGTCAGGTACCATTGGCTGCTCCAGACTATAAATCGCCAACACCACAACAACAAGATCAGGGGGCAGCACCAGAGCATTCACTACCAGTCCTGCCGTCACCACAACCATGAGATGCATCACCAGTGGCTCCAGTATCACGAGAGCCATCACCTCAGCTCCGCCATCACCAGCAGCTCCAGTATCACGAGAGCCATCACCAATGGTCTCGCGATCACCGCTAGCTCAAACATCACCACCACCAAGAGAGCCATCCCCACAGGCCCAGGTATCACCACCACCACGAGAGCCATCCCCACAGGCCTCGGTATCACCACTGGCTCCGCCAGCGGCCCGATCACCGTTGCCTTGAGTGTTGCGGTCTTATCAAAATGACAAGGAAGGGTTAGAAATTATGAATAGATGGCACGTCGCAAACAAGAAGTTTGATGAAAAGGCTAAGAAGGCTAAGTCAAAGGATAATCCAGCAGATTGTAGTGCGAGCAGACGGTCGGGTTTTTCTACGCCCCGCACTAACATGGAGCACAAAAAGGACATTGGAGTTGATGACCTTCCAGACTTAGATGATGCTCCTTTAAAGTTTTAGTATGGAAAAGACTTGCTACCGGACTGGGCACTAAGGGATTGTCCTAGTTTTATGCGGAAGTTTCATAATTGGTACAAGAGGGCATGTATACTTGGGCTAAAAACTATATATGCTCCACACCATCCGGATGTATTCGGACTTAAGGGGTAACAAATCTTTGATATCACGTTCGATTTTGATGACATCCAACACATGTTCCGTCTCCAACAACTTGGTATTAAAATGCCTCACTGATACTAATTTGATTTATATTACGATCTAAAGTACTGTATATGCACAAATATTTAATTGTCATACATATATTCTACAGGATGCGAACAATGGATGCCATTATTTTAAAGAAAAAGGTCTGGTACTTTGACTCGTAGCGATTTGCGAGGCCAGGCACGCCGGGCCAAAATGGATGAAGGACGATGATGACTACCTAAATCCATTTGCAACAAAGAAGGAAAAACAAAAGGAATGACATAAATTTCACTAAGAGACTGTGAAGAGGGTTGCGGCCTACATATTGCATATGATGACACGATGGCAAGACATGGATATTATATTTGCGCCATACCACATCGAGTAAGTCTAATATCAACCATTTGATATAATAAACCACTGGATTGCTTACAAATCGTACATAATATTTTTTTTTCAAAAATCACTGGATTGCTTTCCATCTACAGCCAAAGCTTAAAAGATTACTCGTATTGGTCAACCTAGAGATACAAGAATTCATAGAAATTCTACAATTGTGAGTGAATTTCTTATCTTCCCTATGCATATCATGCTTATTTCTCTACAGAAGTATACATATATAAATTAACTTTCTATTTCTTTCATTTTAAAACAGGGTTACCAGATCTACATTCATAAAGGATCAAATCATCCCGCCGGCAAACCAGAGAAAATAACTATACACACAAGGTTCCCGTGCCACAAGCAACCCGCGGGTTCTGTGTACCGTGGGTACCACATGTGCGAGCATCTAAAGGTGCAAGGGAGATATACTACTGATTCCGAATGTGTAAGGCGCTACTTTTTATTAGGAGAAAGATGCATATGTGTATATTATTTTTTTACTGTAACTAGCACTTGGTTAATTAATTTTACCATGGATTCAATAATTGCAGATTCACCCGGAGAAACACGGTGGCCGGCTCCACGAGAAACAACTTTTAGATGTAGTCGACGATTTGTGCCATTTCATTATGCACGAAGTGGTCACATTATGCATGAAGTGGTCAACGTGAGGGGTAAAATTTTTCACGAAGCACAAGATTTGACAACGGAAGATAAATACATTGGACTTCGTGAGTGGAACAATCAACAACACCGTGCCGCCTCTAGTAGCGTTCGTAGGGAGGAATAGAGGAAAAATATATATTCAGTGTGCACTTTAATGATGTACTCTAATGATGTTTGATTTTTATATATTTAATTTTATATGCATAAGTATTTTTAGTTACCAAACATATTCCACGTCACGATCGTGAACTAGATTGAGAGATCAAAATTAGCGGGAATGCAAATCGCAAAAAATAGCGGGAAAGCTATTTCCAGGGGCGGGTCACCCCCTCACCCGCCCCTGGAAATGCATTTGTAGGGGCAGGTGACCCCCCCCCCCCCCCCCCCGCCGCCCCTACAAATAGGGGAAATGGATTTGCAAGGACAGGTAACGCACTCGTCCCTCCAAACAGCTATTTTTAGATGCGAAAACTAGCAACGGGTGCACCACCCGCCCCTAAAAATACTTTTTGTAGTAGTGGAGCTTTCGGTTGCATAGCATAGAATATTTTATATATACATGTTTGTGTTTATGACTAGCCAAATGTAGAGTTTGAGTGGAGGATGGTGGAGAGGCACTTTTCTTGGCTCATGATGTGTAGATGCAGCATGGCGCTTGAAAGCGAGGCGGTGAAAGTCAAGAACCAATGGACCAAGTTTGAAGGGTGGGCATGCAGAGAGTTGGATTAAGGGATAATGCAAGGCCTGGACGGGTTCATAGGCGATCCGCATCGCTCAGATGGAGGGTGCAACTATGCAAGACAGCAAGAGACATAAAGCAGCAAGATGGTACGGTGAAGATAAATAATCAAGGTGGGTGCGTCGAGTTTAACTCAAGAGGCGGCCTGGTGGCTGGAGCTTGAAGAACTTGAAGACGTCTTGAGGTTGAGGAGAAGGTGGAGAGGCATGTTTCTTGGCTCAAGATACAAGGAGGAGTTTCTCTCTTTATCCCTTTCATGATTTTTGGAGCTATTTTCTTGGATTTTTTTTGTTCCTCACGTTCAGCTGCAGTTTTGCTTCGATTTCTTGGATGGTCTCGGTGTTACGACGTGAAAGAATATCAATTGAATTGTCTTGCATCAAGCCTTCTTCTTTTATTTTCTGGGTCTCCTCCAAGTTCATCCCTTTCCTTGGTCTTCCTCAGATCCGTAAAACTAATGGTGAAATCTTGATCTTTTCTTGAAGATCTTTCGGATCAAGATTCAATATGTATAGTATGTTGATAACGGTTGAATTTGGGACGTTACTATTACTATGGAGGAGAAATTATAAAGCTCCTGGTTGAATTTTGATTGTTCCTATAAAGCCGGAATGACCTCTGGGTTCAAGATAGAGAACCAAGGTCCGTTTCAATCCATAACTACTTCCAGTAGGTCAGCACATCCCAGCTGAACCTGGAACATCTAATAAGTTTGTCAGAAGACAATTGTTTTGACCTTTGCTTTTGTGTCTGCACATCAGCTATTGGTCAGAACTGTTGGTTAGAAGACAGTCGTCGGTTAGAAGACAGCCGTGTTGTATTGTGAACTTGTGATATCCGGATATAGGCCAAAGTTCTGAAGGAGAATTTTGATCGGCTGCTGCTATTCACCCCTTGGGTAGCTGTTTATGACCTTGGAAAATCACTTGAAACAGACAAACCAGACACATGAAAAAAGCAAGGAACCTTGCAAGAGGCCCAGGGAAGAAATATCTGACGAAGCGCCTGAACACGATCGCCTGACGCGACAGGACGCCGCTCATCCTCTGAAACCTAGAAGCCTCTCAAGAGCCAGCAGGAAAAGTTTGGTGACCCCGATCGAAAAGGCGGGCGATGTACTCTTGCGCCGGCCGGCCTGCGCCCGCTCGCGGCTCATCCGGATGCCTCCGGACTCCAGACCGGCGACGTGCCGAGCGGCGTGGACAATCCGTTCTTCTCCGGTGAAATCCTTTTGTTGCTGCCCGTCGTAGGAGCTCCAGTTTTCGCCGTGCTCTTTTTACGTGGGCCTCAGCTGCATTTCTCCGCCGCGCCGGCGACCTGGAGGCCGCCGCGCCGCACGTTCGGGCGCGCCGGCAGAGGTGTCGACCGTCGCCGGGGGCCCATCGTGCCGTCATGTCCTCCGCACGTCACCGTGTCGTGGCGTGATTGTTGACTGCCGATTAATCTGTTCCTTCGTCGGAGGCTGCCGCGGTGGCTTCCGGCTTTGTTGTCGATTGATCGGATGGCTCCGGCGGCGAACTGATGGAAGGTTTCGGCTACCAGTGGAGAAACATGGTGAACTTATCATCTTCTTTGATCTATAGAGTAGCTTCTCGCTCCCAGCTTATCCGCTGGTGAGGATCTTTACATGGCCGTTCTTGTATGGTTTGCATTTCGTGTCGTAGCAGATCACACAAGACGACCAACACAAGACGATCCGCATCTAATCGAATTTGCAATCCAAGATTTTTATCTGAACGATTCTGAACCACGAGCAAGCGAGCCTGCTGACATTTTTCTAGACAGACAGACGATGGGCAGCCTGTGTTCCCCTTCGATTTGCTTAACCCATTTGCAGGTGGACGATACGAGCTGTCGCAACAGCTCAGGAATCTGGAGAGAAATATCTGACGGAGCTCTGGACACGATCGCCTGACACGACAGGACGCACATCCCCTGAAACCTAGAAGCCTCCCTTCCGGTGATCCCGAAAAGGCTGGCGATGTCCTCTTGCACCGGCCGGCCTGCCGGCTTGTGGCCACCGGCGGCTCATCTCTGATCTCGATGCCTCCGGAGCCCATACCGACGCGTACGTCGCCGACCGCGCGACGACGATGCCCGTCGCGTCGAGCCCGCGGGCGCCATGAGTGGCCGCGCGCGCACAGGCAGAAAGGTTTTAATTTTTCGCCGGCTTCTTTTCCTTTTCTTTATGTGGACCTCGCTCGCCGCGTTTCTCCGCGTCGCCGGCCCGGCGACCTGGACGCCGCGGCGCCGCACGTCCGGGCGCGCGCGGGCGGACGTGGACGCGCGCGCGCCGTCGTCTCCTCCGCTCGTCGCGATCGTGGGGGGAGGACGGCTGACTGGGACGCCGCCGGCAGAACGGCACCGCCCGTGCGGCTGGTTTGTTTGTTCCATCTGAGATTTTGTACTGGGGATGCGATGGCTTCGCCCACTGATTAGATCGCTCGATCGGACCGATGGCGATCCAAGGTTCCGGCTACCAATGGACCGCGGTGACTGGGTAAGCAGCAGCGAGCTTATCGTCATCTTCTCCATTGGTTAGCAGTACTGCATGGCCTTATCCGCTGCTTGGGATTCTTATCTGCGCGTTCTTTGTGTGATTTGCGTCGTGTCCTGCATCACTCACTTCACGGTCTTGTCAGTTTTTTCATGCCTCATGTACAGCCTTGCAACATCCATGGAGTCCTAGGTGGAAAAGGAGACCTTTGAGATTTGAAAACAATGATGTTAATTGTTAATTCCGGATGTGCTTCTGCTTATTGTATAGGTGCCTGACTGAGTTTTAGTTTTCAGACGACGTGTAGTATAAATTCCATGTTCATCCAACCGTCCACAACCTATGATGTACTGTTGATTGTCTTTCATTTCATCTTACTTGCGCCGCAGGTAACACCACGGCAAAAGGAAGCTATATATGTGCTCCGTTGCCTCACCTGTATCCTCCCATCTTCTACTGAATCTGCCGGTGCCACGTAAGGTTTTAAATAGCCGCTGTAGCTTCCGGCTATAGTTACTAGGAAGGGCAGCCGCTATGCTATTTAGCCGGCTATAGCCCGCTAAACACTAGCTATAGCCCGCTAAATGCCGGCTATAGCTCACTAAACGTCGTAACGGCAGTTCTACCGCTAAACGTCTTAAACGGCGATTTAAAACTATGGTGCCACCATGACGGTACTAACCCACAATTGCTTCCTTCCTCATCCACCGCTACTATCATTCGTTGCCTGTCATGTACCAGTGAGGCCCTACTACCACTACACCGACAGCTCCTACCATGCCAGTCATCTCCGAAAGCCCCAATTCTAACCCCAACAACCACAACTCTATCATAACACACCACCCTTCCCAAAGTAAAAGAGCTTTCTCACCACCATGAATTTGATCATTTTACATACACTAATAATACACGCACAGAGGAGCTCAGCTATCACCTTGAATTTGAGCATTCACACAAAATATACATACGTACCCAAAATCTCGCTCAATTCAAGCAACCGAAATGTTGTGATGTACAGTTTTTTTTTAAATGATGGCATGGATCAGCTGTGAGCCCACCACGACAGGATCTAGGACGAGCCGGAATTTTCCCATCTTGGAGAAACTAATCCACTGATTATTCCTGGAAAAGGAGATCGGGACCTCGCTGTATCTCAGAGGCTTTTTATGCCCGGCTCTATAGAGAGGATTTCACGCAGGGTCAGCTTCTGCACGCGCTTGGAGGGGAAGCCGTCATCTCCACCGAAGATAACTTTGACAACATTCTTCGGGTCTTGGAAATCTTGAGCCCCCGACTTGTCACCCTCGTCGTCGTCCTCATCCTTCCACTTTCCGTCTGGAGGGAGGAGTGAGGCGTTGAGTGACTTGCGGAGGCTGATGCACTCGAAGAGCGTGTGCTGGGCCTTCAGGTGCATCGGGCAACATTTGTGCAGGATTTTTTCGAATTGAGCTTGATTGCTCCCTAGCTTCTTGCCTCGCGGATTGTGCTCAACAGTGGCCCTTGTCGAAGTGGTTGTTGTTGCTGCCCTACTTGTCGTTGTTGCGCTTAGGGAAGCAGTCGTTCTCCTCGTCCTCCTGATCGGCCCACCATGCCATCATGTCGTGTAGTTCCACGGTAGTAGTCGGGCGGTTGCGTCCGAAGTCGTAGTACGTGTGCTTCGAGAAGAGGCTGTTCTGGAAGCAGCAGATGACGTTCTCGTCGGTGATGTTGGCGATGGTGGCTCGCATCTCGAAAAAACGCCGGGTGTAAGACCTCAGGGTCTCGTTCATCTCATGTTTGACCTGGGACAGATCGTGGCGAGTGCCTACTCTGATCATGGATTCGTGGAAGTTGTCGATGAAAAGGCCCGCTTGAGATCCTCTCAGGAGTCGATGGAGTTTGGTTTGATACTTTCAAGCCAAGTGAGGGGCGCGGATTCCAAGGCCACCAGGAAATAGAGTGCCTTGATGGAGTTGGATCCCCCGTAGACCTCGACGGCAATGGACTAGCATCGAATCCATTGGCTCGGGTCTTGCTTGCCGTCATACTTGGGGATCCCGACTGGTTTAAAATCCTTAGGGTATTATTTCTCAGTGATGTTGGAGGTGAAGGCGGGGAAGCGATCATTATCGTCATCATCGTGGTACCTATCGGGACGTCCCGACTGGTTTAAAATCCTTAGGGTATTATTTCTCAGTGATGTTGGAGGTGAAGGCGGGGAAGCGATAGTTATCGTCATCATCGTGGTACCTATCGGGACGGTCCCTTCTTCTTGCCTTGATGATGCGCCGCGCGCGTGGCCATCATTGATCTTCTTTCTAAGATCAATCGTGGGAGCGTCGTGGAGGCTGGCCTCCGGTGGAGCTTCGCCTTGAGGCCTTGTGTCGCGCCGGTTGCGAGGTGGGCGAGTGGATTGTTGTACCTCTTGTTTGACGTTGCCACGCGCGGACTGCTGGCCCTGGATGCGCTGGCGATTATCGTTCCTCCAGTACTTGGGGCCTCCTCTAGGGGTGCGGCTAATCTGCATAGTGTCACCATGGTGCTCAGATCTCGAGGGCATGTTCCGAGTGGAGGACACTGGATGTTGCCCATCGAGTTGTACGAGCACGCGCTAGGTTAGATACTGCAGCCTTTGTGTCTGGGGGTGGGTGGTAATTGTTGAGCTAGGAGCGCTGCTTCTGCGATGGTGCCAATCGGTGTACGGTACTCCCGATCCGTAGCTGTTGCAAAAGTGTTGTCGAGGTTCATTTGGTGCATTGGGTTGCGAGCGCGGTTTTCCACGTTCTACCTGCACTGCGCGCGCTTGGCCTTCTTCAGCCACTGGATCCTTCTGTGCTCCTTGTTCTCATCCTGGGAGCATCCGCCGTATGCCCGTCGGCAGACACATCAGCGAGTAGTTCGTCGTCGTACTCGGGACCTGGCTCGTCATCATCCGCGTTGTGAAGGGAAGCTACCTAAACTTGACGATCCGGCGACTTGCCAGCCGTGTGACTGTACTCGAGTAGCTCTGTGCTACCCTCTCGCTCTTCAGAGATGGGAGAGAGAAGTTTGCCCTCCTGGAAGGGCAGTTCCTAGATGAAGGCCACAAGGTGGGAGTCGTATTCGAGTAGTTCAGAGGGCTCTAAGCCCTTCCAGTACACAAAACGGCCTTGCGGCGTAGATGTTATGGTCAAACTCAGGTGACTATCCGAAAAGAATTCGGGGTGGTCATCAGGTTGCGAGTGGTTGTCGAGAGCGGTTGTCGAGAGCGGGGGCATCCTGACAAGCGGTGGCTCCCTCACCCTCGAGTCCTCCTCAGCTCTGACTTGGAGGTGTAGTACTAGTCGACGAGTACTCTTCATTGGAGTCCAAGTAGTTGTTGAAAACGGGGCCCCCGACAGGCATTGGCTACCGCGTCCTCGAGCTTGAGCAAACGATCTAAGTCCTCCTCCAAGTCGGAGAGGGACTCGGATTGTGTAGTCTCCCTAGATCGGTTTGAGTCCAATCCGACTAGTTCTGGTGCAGCATGAGTTGAAGTCGCATCGAAAACGGATATCTTTTCGATCTGCCGAACTAGATCGGGGAGTAGCAACTCGTCGAGGTCGCTGCGCCGAGTTGTTGTGGAGGCCTCCGGCTTCCTAGAGTCGGCTAGGTAGCTGTTGAAGCCACCCAAGCCGTTGGCAACGCAGATCCAGAAGCCAAAGATGAAAGTTGTGCTCTCATCGAGCACGGTGCTGGTGAAGTTGAGAGATGCCATCGAGTTCTCCGAGAGATGCTTGATGAACACCTCTACCTGGCGCGCCAGCTGTCGGTGTTTTACCGCCACGCCCACTGAGGGATACCCTCGAGGTGGTGAGTTTGTAGGTAGGGTCTCACCGAGATCAGAAACTCAAAATGCAAGGAAGTTTAGATAGGTTCAGGCCGCCGAGAGTGTAATACACTACATCTTGTATGGTTTGTATTATCTTAGGTGATAATCAGGTGATCTGATGCTTGGAGAGTGTCCCTATCCGCCCTTATATAATCTGGGGGGACAAGACTGCATGGAAGTCTTAGTCGGATACGAGCCCTGGAATCCTACCCAAGTACTTTTCGGGTAGTTTCCTACCATCTCCGACTAGTTTCACTACTGTATGAATAGTTCTACTACGCTACGAGTAGTTACGACTGGTGTAGACCCCTTATCCTATAAGATGTAGGCCATGTGCATAGTCCCGTGGACCCGAATTGTCTTATCTGATTTTATCTAGGAGAGCAACAAGAGTTTAAAAGGGTTTTACAAAAGGATTGACAAGTCCAACATCTGGCAACAGAAAGAGCAATGAAACAAAACAATGTATGTCAAAACAGAGTTATCATGGACACTACCATGTCCAGCTAGGGGTGCTTTCCTCAGCTTGCCAATCTCGAACTGATTCATCCTTTGCTCGATGTTGTCCTTGATTTTAATAATTTATTTTGTTAGGAAGAATTTGCTTTTGGAAATTCTAAATTTAGAGTCTTCTTTTCCAAATGGTCCACCCAAAGTATATTGTGATTCCGTTGAACTCATTTCTCGTGCTTTTGTCGCCTTCTTGTTTGCCTCTTGCCACACTTTATGATTGCCATGTAGGTTTGGCACACAATGCATGATATCTGGTAAGACAACTTAAAAAAAAGAAAGAAATCTTGGATTGATATAAAACTTCAGGAACAAAATATTATATCCTTGTGCAATTCGAAACCACAAGTCCCGAGCTTTAGAGCAAAGCTTCCGTACAAGCCTAAACTCAGTACATGCATAAAACTTGTATAAACAGAGCAAGGTCAACAGCTCAACAGTCAACATAACTAAAGTGCTTCTTCGAAGCACAGTAGTTGACTTGGTGCAATGCTTACATGTTCTTTGAAGATGCCTTGTATTGAGTATTGACCCCATACAGAACGATCCAAAAAAAAAAGAAAGAATATACTATCACAAATAGAACTTGTTGCTTCTCCGGATTTGACACAAGAAAATAAACTGTCACAAATTTCCTATGGGCCCCTACTTTTGACACAAGAAAATCAAACAAACTACATAAACAAATCAATGAACTGCCACGACGGCTTTCCTCCGAATCAGCCGCCCCCAACATGCACGCAGGTTGCCAAGAACTGACCATACGTGCAAGCATCTCCGTTTCCTACTTGCAGGTCACGAAACGATTATCTTCTACAGAGAATCAGAGCCGGCGGCGGGGAAGATCCCCTGCCCCGGCGACAGGATCCCCCGCGGGTCGTACCTGCGCTTCAGCGCGGCGAGCCTGCCCCATTTCTCGCCGAAGTGCCGCCTCCAGCCGTCCCGCGACGCGTGGTGCGGCAGGTACTGCCTGCACCCGACGCCCTCCCGGTCGCAGAACGCCAGCACCGCCGCGTTCTCCCTCTCCAGCCGCTCGAGGTCGCCGGCGGCCACGGCCGACCTGAGCAGCCCGACGGCGTAGAACACGTCCTCGCCGCCCGGCGTCGCCGTCGTCATCCTGTCGTCCCACCGGTCCCTGTTCATGGGGTACATGAGAACGAGGCCGGCGGGCTTGGCGTCCCTGAGGATGCCCCTGAACACGCCGGCGTCGAAGTCGAGGATGCGCGACCTGGGGACGAAGAGGTTGAGCCACGGGTGCGGCACGTCCCAGACGCCGGCCGCCCGCAGCTTCTGCTCCTCGCGGCCAACCCGGTCAAGGAACTCCACATACGACACGTCCCTGACGAATGCGAACCCCGGCACAAAGTTTAGCTCCTCCAGTAGCCTTTCAAGTTTCTGCAAAAAAAAAAACAAATGAAGTTTACGACGTGTGTGCTTGAACTCTAACGGGTTGACGAGTCTTTTATGAAACCGGCCGGTTGTGAACTTGTACCTGGTTCACAGAGGAGGCAGTGTCATCGTTGTAGTACACTGCACCCTCGATGTAGTAGATTGCAGTGGAGCCGGTGTCGAGGACTAGCTTCGCAAGCTGATCAAGTTCTGAGGCTGAGAAGAACGAGGACGACCTTCGGCCCTCGGTGAGGGTCCGGTTCATCTGGACTTGGCCCTCAACGTAGTCGAAACCGGATCCGCTGGACGCCGGTTTCGATATGAGCAGCTCCTGATCGCTGGTGAATGATTCAACATCGGCGTAGGCGACCCGGACCCAAAGAACCCGTTTGGGAGCGGGTTCAAGCGCGATGCGGGCCCGGGTTATGACCCCAAACTGACCCAACCCGCCCAAGGCTGCAAAGAACAGGTCGGAGTCCTTGTCCGGAGAGCAGGTGATCATTTCACCCATGCCTGCAACGAACATGGCTTGTGTTCATTAGTTAATTCTTGTGAATTCTTCTCGTCGAGACTGGTTGACGAACAAATAGGTGAAACCGATAAACAAGTTGTGCACTGGTCAGCAGTCAGACGATGCATACATGACCAGCAAGACTTGTACCTGTCACCACGTCAAGCTCGTGCACGCTGGAGATCTGCGGCCCGTGCCGGAACGCCTGCCCGCCGATGCCGCCGTTGGAGAGCGTGCCGCCGACCGTGATGCGGAGATAGTCGGTCCATATGCGGGGTGCGAGGCCATGCTCGAGCGTGGCGTGCAGGACGTCAATCCACAGCTGCTCCCCGCCAACGTCCGCCCACAACTGCTCGGACGACATGCTCACATGGTCACCACGCCGCATCGAGCGCATGTCGATGACAATGCCACCCGGGGCAAGGGCCTGCCCTCTTGCGGAGTGACCTTGCCCGCGGGGCGCCACGGCGAAGGGCTTCGGCTGAGAGATTGAGAGCCGGATTAGGGCGACGATGTCGGCGGGTGAGGTGGGATGGAATACCCCATTCGGGATGGCTTCCACAATGTGGCCAAAGTCTGACGACGCCCTGGCGATCGAATCATGGTCGGTGTGGATTCTTGACACGATGTCTGGGGTGAGGAGGATACCATCATCTGCTAGGCCAGCGGTAGCTACCATATGGAAATGGTTTATGGTGGAGAGGAAGCTGGTGACCATGACAAATGTCGCTAGACAAGCCCTAGGCATGTTGTTGTTAGAAAGGGCAGGGATGGAATGAAGCTGGGCAGCTTGAGTTTGCTGATTGCATGAGAGAGATCTTGTGTGTGTGCTAAGGTCATCAATAGAAGACACATTTATAGTTGAGAGTAAGTGTTTCAGTTAGTATTAGCTTTGAAAAATGCAACATGAGTGGCTGACTTCCTGCCGGAAAAGACAGATCCCGAAAAATAAAACTTGGTCACCGGCCCTTAGTTTGACTCTTCAGAAGACCCTCAATGATGATTGGTCAATACAAAATCATGAAACATCCTTGACTTTTGCAGGCCCAAAACTAATTAAGAGGGCACGTACACAGGTCAAAGTACATATCTTATGAGACGAGATACATATAGAAAATGGTTGTTTGGAAGTTTGGAGAAAAGTTTCATGGGATACCATTAAGCTTAGTTCATGGTACTAATTGTCAGCCATTTGATGGTTTCAAACCGAGTGTCCTCGTCAATTTGTTTGGAAAGTCTGAACAGCAGGAATTGTTTATTACCAAAGCTTCAATGTTCTATCACAAGTAAATTATTTATGGTTTTCCTTAGATAATAAACAATCTAGAATATAATGTCGGTTTAAGACTTAGAATTAACAATATTTTTTTATTATTACCTTGGTAGAATGAAAGGGGGGGGGAGATGAGAGAGAGAGAGAGAGAGATCATTAAGATTCTGTATAATCATTTTATCATATTGTTCATACCGTTGCATCAATTATACTAATTGATAGGAAACACTTCCTAAAGAATAATTGTCACACATCCTAACATCCATTTAAAATTAAAGTTTCACCTTTCATCATTCATGACAAGCAGTAACTACTTTTAACTTTGCAGAAATAGTACAACTTCAACCGCGTTAACCAACATTGTTTTCTATATAACCCAGTCTATACTATGAAATAGGATAGGCAATACCGTACCTATCCATTTAGATGTCAGATATACTATCTTGTTTTTTGGCAGATAGTTTTTAGTTTCTGAAGTTGATAAACATATGATAACATTGTTGACATATATAACAGCCAATGGGTGGCCCGAAAATAAGCAATGCAGAGTAGAATTTTCAGTTAATTCAATCAGCTTAGTCGCAGCAGAGATGAGAAGTCGAGACGGCAGTATTAAGTAACCGAAGAGATATTGTTATAGATTGGGGAGCATGGATGTTGCGGCCTACTTGTGTAAGACCAGATCAGAGCTCGAGATTTGTCAACGCAGTTCATGTTTAGATAAATATAATCACTGCCAATTAGTGGTGGCCATCACAAGATTTCCTCGTTTTCTGATAAAAACAAATTCGACACTGATATACTACTCCACTCACCATTCATGCACCAAAAGGAAAATCAATGTAGGAAAAACAATGTGTGCTTGGAAGTTTAATCCAAGTCAATTGTGATCTTTTCAGAAACAATAAGGTTTTTCAAAAAAAATGTCAGTGTGAGAAAAAGTTGCACGGAGTCTAAATCTGTGTGCCCTGAATCCGGACAGGATGACTTTCAGCTGAACCGGGGAACAGGTCATTGTTTGGCCGTTTGGAAGAGCCTCAAACCAAATCATGGCATGTAATGCTGAAAACTTATGGGGAAAACTTACCGTTTGTTCTAGATAATAACGAGTGCGTTCTCTCTGAAGAAATTAAATTTTAATTTACAGGCTTGGGCCAGGCTTGCATTGAGCCCAGGCGGCCTCAGTGAGACCTCAATGGTCGCGGCCTGGGAGGCCCAAGAAGCGTTTTGGGTCAGGCTTGGGGATGTTTCAGACTGTATGACCAAATTGAACGAGTTTTTTTAAAAAAAGGGATTAAAAAAAATTCGGAAAAGGGGTGCCGGTTGGAAAAAATTGGAAAAATAGGTACCTCCCGCTAGGGCTTGAAAAAAAGCTCGCGGCTCGAAGCTCGGCTCGGGCTCGGAGCGGCTCGGCTCGGCTCGTTCCAGGCTCGCGCCTCTTTTCTGGGCTCGCAAAAACGCCGAGCCGAGCCGAGCCGGCTCGCTCCGGCTCGCGAGCTGAGGCCAAACCTCCAAATGCCCAACCCAGCAGCCAGCCCAAAAGGTCAAAGCCCATTAGGCATTAGCTAAACGCCTAAACCCTAACTCCCCTTCCCATTTCCCAATCCCACCCGGCCTGCCGCCGGCCACCCCATCCGCAGACCGCAGACCAGAGGGGCCGCGCCGCGCCGCGCAGGCGCCGGCGCCGTCGCCCAGGCGTGCAAGCGCCGCCGCGCCGCGCAGCCACGCAGCGCAGGCGCCGCCGCCCAGGCCCAGCCGCCCAGGCGCGCAGCGCAGGCGCCGCCGCGCCGCGCAGCGCAGCCGCTGCTGCACGCGCTCGCCCTCCACTCCAGTTCCCCGCTCCCCGGTTCCTCCGTCCGCCGCCAAGCTGCTACCGCCGCTGCTCCCACTCCGTCCGCCTCTAGGTATTACTCTTTACTCTATTACCGATCTGCTTCTTTACTGTAGAATGTGGGGGTGGGCTAAATGATGAACCGATTATAGGCTGTAAATATATGATTCAATGAAACTCAATTATTTCTTCTTGATTGTAGCTCGCTAAGTGATGGAATCTGTTGTGCAACAAAAGGAAGGGAGTGCAAATGCAAATGATGGAACTGATTCAGAAAGTAATTCAAGAATGACAATATGTCTGAGGATGAGCTGACAGTGCTAGGTGGGAGTGACCGTGTCACAATTGTTGAATCTGATGATGATGGTGGAGGTAGAAAAAGAGGGAAGAAAAGACGCAGAGGGGTAAAGATAAAAGTTAAAACAGAAAGAGTCAACAGGAAGACATCCAAAGTTTGGAATGTCTTTGATGCACTGCAGGTGCCAGATCCATATGAGGAAGGGAAGATGTTATCAAAGGCAAAGTGCAGGTACTGCAAGAAGGATTATGCTTACACACCAGGGTCAACAACAACGACATTGTCGAGGCATATGAAGAATTGTACAGCGTATTTGAAGGCGGTGGAAAAGAAGCTAGACCAAACTCTTTTGAACTTTGCTCCTTCAAAGGCAGGTGAAACTGGTCTCCCTACTATCTCATCTCCTCAAGATTATAATCATGAGCAAGTTAAAAAATTAATTGCCAA
Organism: Panicum hallii; assembly: GCF_002211085.1. Classification (NCBI taxonomy): domain Eukaryota; kingdom Viridiplantae; phylum Streptophyta; class Magnoliopsida; order Poales; family Poaceae; genus Panicum; species Panicum hallii. The sequence goes on along the minus strand of NC_038045.1, from coordinate 7,501,757 downwards.
GATGATTATAGTTCATGAGTATCCATTTAGGATGGTTGAGCACACATGGTTTAACATTGTGATGAGGTATTTGAATCCTTCATATGAGTTTATTGGTCGAAAGACCATAAGAGCTGAATGCTTGAAGGTGTTTGATACTGAAAAAGTATCACTAGCAAAGGTCCTGAAAGATGTTGATTTTATTGCCTTAACCACTGATTTGTGGACATCTAATCAAACATTGTCACATATATGTGTTTGGTTGCACACTACATAGATAGTGATTGGAAAATGCAATGCCGTGTGCTGAATTTTTTTGAGTTGGACCCTCCACACAAAGGAGCAGTGATTGGACAAGCTGCATATGACTGTATTACTGCATGGAAAATTGAGGACAAGATTGTTTCTATCACCCTAGATAATGCCTCAAACAATGATGGTGCTGTGTCCGTGTGCTGAGGTCTAGGTTAACAGCTAGACAGGGCTATGCCTTTGATTCAAAATATTTCCATGTCCGTTGTTGTGCACACATTATCAACTTGGTTGTCAATGATGGGGTTGCTGTGCTTGCTTCTTTAATAAGCAACCTTAGGTTAACTGTGAAGTACCTTAAGAAATCACCAGCTCGCATGCATACTTTTGTAGAGATTTGTAGATCTCTTGCATTGCAAATTGGAGAAGGGTTGAGTCTTGATGTGTCAACAAGGTGGAGTTCAACATACAAGATGGTGCATACTGCTTTAGCTTACAAAGAAGCCATTAAAACATATGCTGATCAAGATTTAAATATAAGTGGGAACCTTCATCTCCAGAATGGGATTTGTTTGTTGCAATTGAACCAATTCTTGCCTCTTTAGCTAAAGTAACCACTGCATTGTCAGCTTCTTTATATCCCACCGCCAACCTTTTCTATCCTCACATTGTCGATGTGAAAATTGCATTGAGGGCAGCATGGTTTCCAATAGTTTAATTATGAGGAACATGGGCACTGCTATGATGGAGAAATTCAGTAAGTATTGGGAAGAAAAGAACAATGTTATGGTGATTGCTACTATCCTAGACCCGAGGTACAAGATGAGATATATCGAATGGTGCTTTGGTAAGATATTTGATGGGGGTCAAGTTCAGATTAAGATAGGTGAAGTCCGAGGTGAGTTAGACAAGTTGTATGCAGAATTTGAGTTGAAACATAGAGAGAAGAAAGCTGCTGAAACCAAGTCTAGTGGTTCGTCATCTGTGACGATTGACAGATCCTGCAGTTTGCCTTCTGCCTCTTCTGAATTTCAGTCATATTTATCATCTACTGAAGCTAACCCATCAAAGAGTGAGTTGCTCATCTACTTGGATGAGACAAACGTGAGTTTATCAGACAAGGAGTTTGATTTGTTGACTTGGTGGAAGGTTAATTCACATAGATTCCCAGTGGTCTCAAAGATGGCAAAGAAGTTTTTAACTATACCAGCAACCTCAGTGTCTGCAGAGTCTACATTTAGCACTGGTGGTAGAACTCTAGATGATTTTCATAGTTCTCTAAGCTCTTCTATGGTGGAGGCATTGGTATGCTCGTCTAGCTGGATTCGAGGTGCACATGATGGAAGTTTTACACATGTGGTATGTTATTCTTTTACTAATTGCTCTAGCTGGAGTGCTGGACTCTGTGTTATCGAAGTTTAATTGCTCTTTTTATTTTTCAGGAACAAGATGATGAGGATGACGTAGAAAATATTACATTTCCAAGAAGCTGGGTAGCGAGCAACTGGCAGGTCATCTTTACTGTCATCTATATTGTCATCTTTGCTGCTACAGATTCCATTCATCAACAATGATTTGGTACTAATGAAGACATGTTTTATTTCAGGTTTAGTCCTTGCTAGTTGCTGCTGTGAGGCCTCAATGGAGAATGGACAGTGCCAGATTCTTTTGGAGCATTGGAGGACTTTATTTTGGATCTCTTTATTTATTTTTGGAAAGGAAAAATGGTTGTCTGCTACCTGCGTGTAGCTGTTGCCTGTTATGAACTTATGATGCCCTTTATGCATTTTTTTTCTTGCTGTTAAACACTTGATGTCTTGATCTGTGAATCTGTGATGCAATAAAAGTTGTGGCTCGCGAGCTGGCTCGAGCCGGCTCGCGAGCCGATAACGAGCCGAGCCGAGCCTCTTCCACCAGCTCGTGAAATTACCGAGCCGAGCCAGGCTCGGCTCGCTAGATGACCGAGCCAAGGCGAGCCGAGCCGAGCCTGGCTCGGCTCGGCTCGTTTCCAGCCCTACCTCCCGCCCGTTGATCGGGCGGGAGGCGTGGGGCCGGGGACCTCCCGCCCTCCCATCTGGCGGGAGGTTTCCCGAGGACCTCTTCGCGAATAAGAAAGTTGTCTTATTCGCGAAGAGGTCCCTGCGGGGGCGTCCCGCCCATCCAAAGGGCGGGAGGTGGTGCCGAGGGGCATCCCGCCCGTTGGGCGGGCGGGAGGTCCCCCACCTGCCCCTAAATTTCTATTTTATTCAGCAAAAATCAGAAAAAAAAGAAAGGAAGGAGAGGAAGAGAGAAGAGGAAGCGGCGAAGCCCTGTTCACATGTCGATTTGGAGGTATATTCTCATTCTAGTCGTATAATTACTTGAAAATAATTATAATCTAGGAAATATTTCTTAGGGTAGTTATGTTTTGAATAGTTTTTAGTATTTTTAATTATTTTTAGTATAATTTATATTCTGAATATTTTAGAATCTGAAAAATATAATCTGGGAATCGCTGAAACTTAGGGTCGTTGTGTATTAATATATAGTATAACTAGTTTATTAATGATTGACATATATGTCTTCCGAGAAGGGTATTTCAGTATATATTACGGAGAAGGAAATGTAATTTATGGGCCGAATGAGATAGATTTAAGTGAATTCAACTGTGCGGTCAGAGGAATTACCAAACCGCACGAGAGGATATTTGAATCGCTATGCAACTGGTTAATGAGGGGATTAAGGATTAATCAGGAGATACACACTGTGAGTGTTCAGTGCGTCATAAATCGTACCACTCACGCTTTGATCTGGGAGCTGATGCCACTTGCAAGCAACGAGAACTGGTTAACTTATCTGCAAAATGCAAGTCATTGGCAATGGCTACTGGTACTCCTTGTCAGTGTGCAACAGAACCCTTTGATAAACATTGAAACTGCTCCGGAGGATGAAAGTATTATGAACAAGTTGAGGAGCCAAACATTGAGTCAGGTGGCACCGCAGCACCTCAATGCGTGGCTGATGAGGGGGAGAATATATCCTTTATTGTTGAACAGCTGCAAGATGAAGAACGTGAATTGGATGAAGCAATGAATGCCGATTCATCCGATGATGATGAGGATGTGCCTGAAGAATAGGTAAGCAGCGACTTCAGTCATCTTGTCGTAGATGAGGGATCTAGCGTGCCTTCGGATTGCAGGGAGAACGAAGTTGTCCAGGGTGCGAGGTACCACTCAATTGATGAGGTGAAGGAAGCTGTTAAGTGTTGGTTTCTCTCTCTTATGCGAGAGTTCAAAACAATCGAGTGCAAATCTCGTAAGTATGATGTGGTATGTGTGAAGGAGGGCTGTCCGTGGTGGGTGCATACTTGTAAGGGTAAATGGAAATATTATTGGGAATGCTCAATTGTTACTCAGCACACTTGTCATTTGCTGGGGGTGCAAAAGACCCATCTCAACCTTACATCGCAATACATCGCAAATGAGATGTACGGGATGATAGTAGAGAACATATCATTTGAACCAAAGTCTATTATCAGGTATATTCAGGAAAAGTACAAGTATACCATCTCGTACAGCAAGGCGTGGAGTGCAAAACAGAAGGTGTTGGAGATGAGATTTGGGATGTTCGAGGCTGTATATGATAATATTTCTCGATTGCTGGTCGTCCTATGTAAGAAAAATACTGAAAGCTATTATGACCTGAAAAGTCTAGACAGAGGAGAAGGTCCGCCCTACATATTGGAGCGGGTCTTTTTCAGCTTTGGTCCATGCATTAACGCATTCCAACACTGCCGGCCTCTCCTGTGCATCGATGGGACCTTTCTCACAGGAAAGTATAGATTGCAAATGCTGACAGCTATTGGAGTGGATGGAAACAGTCAATTGCTTCCCGTTACTTTTGCTTTTGTTGAGAGTGAGAACACAAACAGTTGGTACTGGTTCCTGAAACGGGTTAAGCTTGCAGTCGTTCGGGATAGGGAAGATGTCTGCCTCATTCATGATCGTTACGCCGGCATATTAAGGGCAATACTAGATTTGCAGGAGGGGTGTGTGGAGACCGGAGAGCCACCCAAGTAGCGTGATGTTCGCAGTAGGTGGTGCATGAGACACATCGGTGCAAACTTTTTCAGCCAATTCAAGAACAAGCACCTTATGGATATGTTCAAGAGGCTATGCAAGAAAATAAATCAACAAAAATTTAACAAGCAGTGGCAGAAACTTGATGAACTGACCGGGAAGAAAAAGAAGCGAGGACGCAAAAAAAACCAGAACTGCACAGGATGAAGCAGAGGCTTCGTGTCCTTTGCCAACAGATACTGCACGTACTCGCAGAAGGTCTGGGTCAGCGGTGAAAACCTTTTCTGAATGGATTGAGAATGAACCGAAGGAGAAGTGGGCGTTGCTTTACGATCCCGATGGTGCAAGGTACGGCATAATGACCACCAACTTCGCCGAGGTTTACAATTGGGTGTTGCGAGGTGTTCGTGTGCTTCCACTGGTTGCAATTGTGGAATTCATCGTCCGCGGGTGTACCGATTACTTTAGGGATCGGTTCACTAAAACTCAGGCATACATGCAAGATCTTGACAGATATTTTGAGAGAATGATGACAGAATATATAACTAAGAAGGCAGCTAGCGCCCAGCTACACCACGTGCGGCAATGTGGTACACAGGAGCTCAAGTTTGAGGTAGCTCCCAAAGACAGAGCACGACATGGCATGAGACGTCAAACTCCTGTAAAGGAGTGCATCCTCAAGTTTGATGGAACTTGTTGTTGCTCATGCATGAGGCCAAAGTTGCTGCGCATATCTTATTCTCATATAATGGCTGCTTGTGCGAATATTCGACATACTGTCGATATATATGTTTCCCATTACTTCAGAAAGGAGACAATTGCCAGCACGTGTCAGTATGAGATCTATGGGTTCCGTATGGTTGGATCGTTCACCGAGACAACGAATCCTGTGATATATATTCCAGACCCGAGAACAGATCGGGTTAAGAGAGGGCGCCGTCAGACACGGCGTATTCGTAATGACATGGATGAGTCAGAGCTCCGTCCGAGAATACAGCGCTGCAGTGCATGTAATCAGAGTGGACACACGTATAAACATTGTCCAAACAATGATGCTGGGCCAAGTTCTGCTGAAGCTGGCCCTACAGGTGATGCTACAGATGGAAGACCTCCGGTTGCATCAAGGAGTGGGAGACGTCGCCGATCGAGTGCTACTACGACATCAGGCATCGTTTAGTTGTAATTTTATTTGAACGTTGTTTGCTCCTGTGTAATATTTGCCGCGTTGAGTTTGTATCAGACCTGAATGTATATTTGTAATTTTAATAGACCATTATGTGTATTTGTAATATTTGGATTCTACGATACAAAACATTATCGCGTAACCATCTTCATACGCGTTTAGATACCGTAATCTTCTTCGTAAAATTGAACTAAATTTTTTTATATATACAAAAGAGCATGGCAAATAAATCTTGTATTTGAAAAAATATAAATTTTAAATAGTTTGTAGAATATAAATTCTAATAAAAAATAACAAAAAATAACCAAAAAAAGTGGTGGGCACCTCTTGGAACCTCCCGCCCGCTGGATGGGCGGGAGGTCCCCGGCCCCACGCCTCCCGCCCAATCAACGGGCGGGAGGTACCCATTTTTCTAATTTTTTCCAACCGGCACCCTTTTTTAGAATTTTTTTAAGCCCTTTTTTTTAAAAAAATTCCAAATTGAACTGCTTTCAACCGGGCGGGCCTTTTCCACCATAGTCAAAAAAAAATCTATTTTCTTTCACTTCAAAAATGCTGAGCCCCGTGAGCCTAGCTCGGGCCCAGATGTTGCGCTCACTGTCGTCGTACAAGCATGGCATGGATCCAACGCGAACCAGACCAGCAAAAACTAGCGTTACTTTCAACTTGCAAGAAGGTCCGTCCTGCCTTGGACACAAAATGCACGGACCGGTAGGTAGCACCATAACAAAGTTTGACAACCATCGTCCCCAGCAAAAGGACACAGATCAAGCGCGCATGCATACTCCAATAGTTCCCAAGTTGGTGAGCACGAGCCGAGGGCCCCAACAACACCCCGAACTGTTGCCTGGCACCAAACTTCGCATCGAGATTCTTGGAGCACAAATTTCACAAAAGAAAAAGGAGGCTCATTTCGTCGAAATTCTTGCTCAAATCACCGGCACCAAAACCATCATCTTACAAGCTTCAGACGACATTACAAACAGAACTCACCTCCCTCGCTTGCTTACACCGGCGAGAGATCGACAAGAGTCAAGGACGACGACGGCCCAGCTCGAGCCGTCGACCGCGTGCAGGTCAGTAGTTGTTGCCCCACTTGTAGCGGCGGAACATGTCCTCGGTCTGCGCGTTGCGGAAGGCGCAGCAGCCGACGACGTAGACGAAGATGAGCGCGACGGTGGCGGCGAGCAGCGCCACGCTGGCCCGGCGCCACTGCTCCCGGAGCTCCCCCAGCACGCCGGCCTTGCAGGAGCCGCAGCTGTAGCAGAGCTGCCCCGGGTCGTTGCTCCACGCCGCGCAGTCCGCGTCCGCCGCCGGGTTCGCCGCGGGGCCCGACCACGCCGTCGGGGACACGTACGCGAACCCGCACGCCGTCGGCGGCTTGCAGCACCCGGACTGCATGCGTATCGCGTCACAGGTTCAGTCAGAGCGAGATTCAGAAGCTTCGTGTACGGGACAAAACTGCAGACAAGAAAATCAGTAGTGGATGGCTAGCTTTTTGTGTCCAAGCGCCGGCCCACATGGCACATGCCTCTGCTCTCTCTCTCTCTCTGTCACACACACACCTAGGTATGATGAACGCATCGACAGATCACTCACCGAGTGGTGGCAATCATCTACATCTTCCCGTAACTAGTGGAAGTGTCTGCACTCTGCAATAATTTAACACAATATACTGGGACTGAACTGATTGATGCAACCGTGGTGAATAATTTAACACTTCTTTCTTTCTTCAGAGTTCAGACCGTACAATACAAGATTGTTCCTTGATTCCCATTGCCAGTGTACTATCAGCTGGTAGAACAACTTCAGACCAGCTAGAAAGTAGAAATGAAACTACCAGCCACCTTACACTGGACTCCACTCACTCTGTTCATCTTAAATAAATTGTAACCATACAATTAAGTTACTAAAACTCTGCTAAGTTGTACTAGAGTTTTACCACTTAGCCAAGCACTGTATAATGTACTAGAGTTTTACCACTTAATGAAGCACTGTGATTAGATTAACTGGTGAAATCGCTAGTAAAAAAATTATAGCAGGAGCAACATTTACTGAGATAATAATTACCTCGATGGGCGAGAGGTGCGTCATGTAGAACTGCTCGGGCACGATGAAGGATCTATCCATGGCGAGCTTCCTGCAGGTGCCCGACCCGGTGACGCACGCCCGGATCCCCTCCCACCGGTCCGGGTCGCCGGCGACGTACCTCCGCAGCCACGGCGAGTACCCCTCGAGGCGGTAGTCCTCGTAGGCGCGCCCGGGGACCGCGTACGCGCCGGAGTCGTGCGCGACGACGAAGGCGGCGACGAGGAGCGCGAGGAGAAGCGTGATGAGCGCGGCCATGGCGAAGAGGTAGCAGGCGAGGAGGCCCTTGCGGTTGCGGTAGGCGCCGAGGAAGCCCGTGAGTGCGACGAGGAGGAGGAGCGCGCCGAGGGCGGCGACGGGCCAGCGGGCGAGGCGCGCGCACCCCTCGCCGCCGTGGCGGGAGGCGAGCCAGACGCCCGTGGCGGCGATGGGGACCGTGCAGAGCAGGACCATGAAGGTGACGCACGCCGTGATGTTGTTGCTCACCGCCATGGCGGCCGGGGAGAGCTGAGGGGCTGGGGACGGCGCGGGCGGGTCGGTCGGGTGGAGCTGGAGGAGAGAGCGTGAGAGGAGAGAAGGGGCGTGAGTGAGACTGAGAGAGTGTGAGCGAGAGCTGGGTTTCCTGAACTGCTCCTGCTTGGTAACGCGGCGAGAGAAGCAAGCTGCTCAGGGAAAAGGTTACGGGCCGGACGGAAAAGATGTTAAAGATTTTCTTGACGGAACTCTCGAGCGATCGTGCATGGGAGATCGTAGCCGCCTGCAGCAGCTTCCGCGGCGAGTGGATGACGGGATTTGCAAGCATAGTGAAGCGCGTGCCGTATTGTTTACTGCAGTGATGGGCAAGTCGTCAGTCAACGCAGGTCGTCAGGGAATCGCTGCGGCAGCAGCTAGAGTGTACTATCCGGTGGAGGTGCGGTGCGGCGCGAGGAAGGGCCGACGGCCACGTGGAGTCGCCGGCCGACGTCGGCAGCAGCAGCACCGGTGGCTGCGGCCGCCCGGTTCGGCCCCCTCCGCCACCCGTCGTGGGAACGAAACGAATGGCTCGCGCTCTGCGCATGGGCAGCAGCAGCAGCAGCAGCTTCCTCTGACGGCTGACCGCTCCTGGACCCGTGGATCGGATCGTGATGGGAGCGCCGCGTGAGCACGTGTCGCGTGCTTCCCCTGCCGCGTGCACCGCCGGCGCGGCGCCCGCGTTCCATTCCCATCCCATCCATCCGCCCTGGCCGCCGCCGCCGCCTCGGCTGACGAAGCCGACGGCCTGATCTGCCACTGCCACTGCCACGCATATACAGGCGCGTGTGCCACCACACCTCCTCCTCCCTCGCTCTGCCCGCGGCCCGCGCCCTCCACGGCGGCGGGATCAGGCCAGTCCGTGGTAAGTACCACTGGCCGGCCGCTGTATCATCGTACATCTCCGTTAGATAATAATATTCTATATTTTAAAACAAGATAAAATTAAAATATTATTATTTTCAACTCTTTATTTTATTATATTATTATTTTCAACTCTTTATCTTATTCTAAAATATTTTATTTTATTTTATAATATTATTATCTTCAGCGGACATATGGAAAGATACGGCGGCTAATCGCACAACAGACATCCCGGCGGGTTGGCCAATGCTGACCAGTGCACAACATAAGACACTTGGACTAGCACGGAATCAGCCCGGAAACGAGCCAGATCCGGGCTTCGGCCCTGGGTGCCGGGCCGCAATGACACGCCTATCATCTCAGTTGGGCCTAAAGTTGCTGGCTTGCTCGACGATTCGGTTTGGCACACTCTATCAGCCCTGTAGCTGCTGCTGCTCAAAATAAGATTCCATCAGGAAGGTTTACGTCTTTTCACGATCTGCATCAAGGATCCAGCCAGTTTAGTAACTTTAGTTTTATTTACGTTCAAAAAATAATTTTAGTTTTATAGTATCAGAGTTTTCCACTTTCATACAATAAGAAATAGGGAACGGACACATAGGCTCCAAAAAGACCAAGTCAGCAGATATAGAGATTGATGATCCAATTAATCCTAAAATTGTAAAAAAATATGAGCACCTATATTGAGTCAAGAATTTAAACTTAGATGGACAAATTCCACCACAAAAAATCTTTCTAGCTGAGCTACGCTTAATAATTTACATACAATCTTTCTTAAAAAAACCTATGATATATAGATATCTAATTTTGCTTTGCATTCCACGTCAGTCCTCCTACGGCTCCACGTCCCTTCCAACAATGGATAATAACAATAAAAGATAGCATAAGGATGGCGGATATATAAAGAAACTAAAATGGTGCAGCAATGTTGCAGAAAAAAGTAGAAGAGTTAATGCTAAAGGGTACAACTTTTTTTTCAACTCTTCTAGGGTTCTTACAACTAAAATCTTGCTTTCATAGTATCAAAGGACCAATAACACACAGCCGAAAATATGAGGCTATTAGGAGTCACATGTGTGACTAGCAGTTAATGTGTCTACAGTCATATTTTCCAAAACCGATTCAAATCAAAATCCAACTGCGCCACTATGTTCCTTGCGATAAAATTTTTAAAATAAGATCTCAGTTGGATGGTTTTTTGTGGAACATTTTTTGAATGCGGAATAATTCTTTTAAGCTGGAATAATTTTTCCAACAATATAAAAAAATATTCCGCCTTGTGTGATGATTTGACTGCCAGTCACACATGTGACTCCTAATATTTCCAAAAAAAGGTCTCGCTTAACAGATAGGCGGGCTCACGAACGTGTCCGAGAAAATCGGCATTCACGTTGTTTTGCTGATTCTGAGCTGAGCCACTTCCCCAATAATTGAAAAATAATCGACGCATTTAGGTAGAATTTTAACTTATTTCCATCGATAAGCGGCTTATAATGGTAGCCAAATAGAGCCAAACACTTGCAAGGACAGTACCACTCGTCTCCTCATCCCCGCAGGTGGTGATCGAGGTAACGGCGTGACCAGGATGCGTGATGTCGCAGAAGCGCCTCCCTTGCAGTTCTTGGGCTGCCACTTCAAGCTCGTATCTGCTGCTGAGCATTTTCATTTATTTGTTCGCGAGGGCGCATAAATAGAACTAGCGCATGATGTTCACTACCAAAACTAATACATCGCATGCTAATTATTTTAAAAAAAATTATCTAAGTATTTTATATAGCAACTGACCATGTATTGATAATCAATTCATCTAGCAAAACACCATATTCAAAATGAGGTAGAATTAGTATTTTATATATTCAAATTTCAGCTGAAAAATGGAAAAGATAATATGAGATATAGTTGAAATATTGAACACTTCAGTATTTTCCACAAAAATTTGAAACCGCATCAGATGATTCAAATCCTAATAGTTTATTCTTATTATTGAAAAGATGAATTAATCAACCTTGAAATAAATATAGATATCACCTAGGGTGTGAAACACAAGATATGTTCCCTTGAAACTAATGTTTAAGTGGAACAATTATTTATATTCACATATAACAAAACAGCATGCCATCCAGAATAAATATTTTTAACTAGGGGAATAATTATAATTTTGATAAAAGGAAGAATTAGAGATTAGACAAGGAATACTTATAGTATTGACAAGAAAGTGGCACAAAGACTTATATTGTGGGAACAAAATGTTTGTTTCACTCGAAACAACTACTTTTAAGCGATGAAACGGTAAAAGATGTCACGTGTAAGAAGACTTGTATCACTAAGAACACATGTTTTGTTCATTTGAAACAAATGCTTTCAAGTGATAGAATAGTCATTGATATCACGTGCAACAAAAAGACTTATATCACGGGGTAACAAATAGTTTGTACTGGAAAAAATGTTTAGAGCTAGCGGAACAAAAGATTTCATCCCATAGAACAAAAATGTTTAAAACAGTGGAACAAATTTATTTACATGTAGAACAAAATATTATATTGCATGGAACAATTATTTTGAATAGAAAAAAATTAGATATCACATACAGCAAAAAATTTATATTATTTGGAACAAAAGATTTGATTTTCAACACTCGAAACAAATAAGATGTGGATTTAGAACAAATATTATAGTCCATAAAAAAGTAAACACATAAATTTAAATTTATGAAAGAAGGGAAGAATGGAATAAAAAATTAAAAAGGGTATAACTGAAGAATGAATGAATAAAAAGGATTGGATCAAGAAATAAGAGAATAGAGTGAAAAAGCATTAGATAGGGGGTAAGATAAAACAAACAAATGAAATGAATGATTAAAGGACGAAGGGAGAAAAAACTTAACAACAATAAGAAACAAATATAAAAGATACTAATTAAGAAGAAAATACATAATACATGAAGATTAGGAATGGGAAAGATAAAAAATAGCATAAAATAGGAAAGAAATGATAACTAAGAACTAGGAAGAAATAAAAAATAAAAGGGAAAAAGCTACCTATACCAAAATAGCTTACAAGCGCTAGCAGACAAACATTGCTACTCTGTATTTCTATATGTTAAAGCTTCGTGACTCCATGGCCTATCAGGCTAGCCACGTCTGCCAAAATAATTTACAACATCAGATGGTGAATCTGTGGCTCATATTTCTATCCGTGTGTTTGGTTGGTGGAATGAGGGTGAATGGAGTGGAGCGGTTCCATTTTTGCATGCGTTTGGTTGAAGAACCGTGGAGCGGAACCGCTCCCGCAGGGGAATATACCCCGTAGATCCGGAACGAGCCCGCTCGGTAAAAATGAGCGGATGCGAGCGCTCGCCTTCCACGCGCGCTCGAGCCCCGCTGCCCATCACCGCCCGCCCCTCTCCCCTCTGCAGGTGAGCGACCGGCCTCTCCCTCCCCTCCGCTGCGCGGCGCCGCCCCCCCGCCCCCGGCCAGCGGCCGGCGAGCGCGCGCCAGCCCCTGCCCACGCGCCGCCCCCCCCCCCCCCGGGCGGATCTACCGCCCCCAGCAACCCCCACCCCCGCGGCGGATCTGCGCCCGCGCCCGCGCCGTGCGGCGGCCTGGAGGCCACCCCCTCCCCCCCCCCCCCCCCCGCATTCAATTGAATGCAGGGTGTTTCTTCTTGTCATAGATGTTTTTTTCTTCTTATGAAGAAGTTAGAGTAGCTTTTCTTATTGGCATAAATTTTAGATCATGTCCCTAGGTTTATGCAATACTCTAGGATTTGCTACACAGAATGATGGAAAGATAATTGCTGATAGCTTGCTGTCTTATTTTCTGATTCAAAGCTTTCATGCTCCTATCCATGAAAGAAAGAGTTAAACATCAATCTTTTTCATCAGGGTTTATCTATTGCAACTCATAGAGTAGAGTAACATAATTTCAATTTTAAGTATTTTATCTTCTTTATTTATTTGCAAAAGCATGTTAATGATACAAAGGGGCTGCTTCTTTCTGGCTTTTAAGTAATATAGGTTACCCACTAAATGATCAAAATAGCATACCACTGCAAATTGACAAACAGTAATTATGTGTGCACAGTACAATAGTAAATAAACAATCCAATGCCAGAGCCCCCCCCCCCCCCCCCCCCCCCCCCCGCCCGCGCCCTGTCTTGCTGTCTTGTTGATCTTGATCTGTCACTCTTTGATTTTGGCAGCTCAGTGATCTTTGTCTCTGATTTTGGCAGCTCGCAGGAGAAATTTGGCTGGAGGAATGAAGGCAGCGTGCACGCCTCAGAAGGTAGAAGGTTACGTCTACTGAATATATGCTTTGTGTGATTACTTGTTACGCCTTAAAAATTTATTGATTTTATCTTGTTTCTGTATAATTTAGATGGATAAGAAACAGCAACTTTTCATTTACACAGCTGCAGCGTATACATTACTTTCAATGATGGCCATGATTATTCAATCTAGAAAAAGAAAACGCCGTGAATCCGTAGAACCAATTATCTATGCTCCAATTGAGGAGAGGGATAGAATGAGAATTGAGTATCTAAATAATAAGATATGGAAGAATGATGTAACTTATCTCAATATGCTTAGACTTAATAGAGCATCTTTTTTCCGATTTTGTAAGCTTTTTAGGGACCGGGGCCTTTTGCAAGACACCATACATTTATGTGTTGAGCAGCAGGTTGCAATGTTTTTAAACACAGTAGGTCACAATGTTCGAAATAGGTTAGTTGGCACCAATTTTGATAGGTCCGGTGAAACTGTTAGTCGGTATTTCAACAAAGTAATGCACGCTATTGGAGAGCTATGAAACGACTTCATTACACCACCATCGACATCAACTCCAGCTAAAATTGCAGGAAACCCAAGATGGGATCCTTACTTTAAGGTGTGAGGCCTATCTCCCCTTCATTTTAAGGGTGGAGTTCAGATTGTAATTTCTGATATTATTTCCATTCTAATTGTATAATAGGATTGTATTGGAGCAATAGATAGCACACACGTGCGGGCCTCTGTTCCTAAACACAAGGAGGCTTTCTTTCGTGGTAGAAAGAGTTATCCTACTCAAAATGTCATGGCAGCTGTAGATTTTAATCTTCGATTCACATTTGTGTTGACCGTTTGGGAGGGGACAGCCCATGACGCTCTAGTCTTACGGGATGCTTTAGAGAGGGAAAATGGTATTCGTGTTCCACAAGGTAAAATAAAACTTGTATAGCTCATTATTTAGTTATGAAATTTAATACCTAGCATAGCTTACATACATATCCCTTGTATGCTAGGCAAGTTCTACCTAGTTGATGCCGGATATGGAGCCAAACCTGGATTTCTGCCCCCTTTTCGTGGTGTTCGGTACCACTTGAACGAGTGGGGCAACAATCCTGTGCAAAATGAGAAGAAATTATTCAATCATAGGCACTCATCGTTGAGAGTCACTGTTGAGCGGGCATTTGGTTCGTTGAAGAGAAGATTTAAAATTCTCTACACAAGTAGAAATTGTGGTTGCTTATTGTATTATTCACAACTGGGTTATACAAGATGGAGGTGATGACTTTATCATTGATGCGAGTGAGGAATTGGCTACCATTAATCATCATACATCTTCTCATGGACAAGCAGCAGAGCATGCCTTTATGGTTAACTTCAGGCAGGAACTTGCCAATGCCATGTGGGAAGACTATCATGCAAACAATATATGATAGTTATGTATTTCTTTTAATGTGCCTTCACTTGTATGGACATGTATGTTTTATTCGTATGAACATGTATCTTTTATTTGTATGCACATGTACACTTGTAAGATGTTGAAATATGGACATGTACTTTGGCAAACTTGATGCAATATGGACATGTGCTTTGGCAAACTATCTTTCTGAATTTAATGTATTTGATGTCATGATTTATAATGTAGGGGATGGACACGGAGGCAAGCGGTGCAAAAGCTGGACTGTGTCAATGGACTCCAACTCAGTCCACATTTGTGCTCACCTTTCTTAGTAATATTGTAGCTGATGGCACTAAGATCTCTACCGGCTTCAAAAAAGTTCATCTCAACGCTTGTGCTAAGGCTCTCAACGATCATTTTAAACTCACAAGAACAGGTGATCAAGTTAGTAATCACTTGAAGACATGGAAAAAGAAGTACGCTAGGATCAACTATCTTAAGAATTTGAGTGCTGCTCTTTGGGATGAAGATGAATTCATTGTCTCTCTAGATCATGACCACTACAAAGGACATATGGCGGTACGAATTTCACTTGCCTTTTCTATTTGATATCACTATATGCTGGATATTGTACTTAATTTGTGTTGCATTCGCTGTTAGGATCCAAAAAATAAAGTTGATGATGAATATTTGAACAAGCCTCTTCCATACTATGGTTTTCTAGCTACAATCTTTGGCAATAGCGTCGCTAACGGTAAGTATGCAAAGAGCTCCAATGACTCAATTGGGACTGATAGAAGTGAAGGTGTGAGCCATGGGGGTGATGCCACTGCAGAAAATGATAGGTTGAACCATGGTATTGATAAAAGTGTTGTCAATAATGATATATCTTCATCAACTAGACTAGCTAAGAGAGCCAAGACTATTGATGATACCGGGAGAAAGACTGATTGTTGGTTGAAGCATTTCAGTGTGGCACCCAAACGCTAACAAAGGCAATAGCGCAAGCAAGCAGTGCTTTACCACATGGTTTGTTCGAAGCCGTGGACAGTCTCCCAGGTTTTGAGCTTCACCACAAGACTCGATACTATCAGTACTTGGTTAGGCATCCCAATGATGCCCATGCTTTTGTGAATCTACCGTCCGATTGGAAGCTATCGTGGTTTTCGAGTTTCGTGACTGAGAACTTCTATCTTATGGGTCATGGTTTGTGTCATGGCGGCTGCTGCCCTTATATTTGTTAGTTTAGTTATTTCGGTTGATTTGAACTCATGTATGTGTTATTTCGGTTGATTTGAACTCATGTATGTGTTATTTCGGTTGATTTGAACTCATGTATGTGTTATTTAGATTGATTTGAACTCATGTATGTCATGATTTATTATGTTATGTTGAAACTCAGTTAATTATATTGCATATTATGTCACGTTGAAACTCAGTTAATTATATTGCATATTATGTCATGTTGAAACTCAGTTTATATTGCATATTATGTCATGGTGGTAACCTCACCCAATAAAAGAGGAGGTAACCTCACTCACCTGCCTCTCCAACCAAACACAGAATGGAACAGTTCTACTCTAGCGCACTCTCCAACCAAATAAAAAATGGAACGGCTCTATTTTCCTTACCAAACGTAGAATGGAACGGCTCCATCCTCAGAAATTGGAATGGAACCGTTTCATTCAACTTGGCTCTCCAACTAAACAGACCCTATATGTTAAAGCTCCGGTACTTCATGGAGGCTCTCCAACTAGCCACGTCTGCCAAAATAATTTACAGCGTCGCGGCTCACGTTCACTCCACCGTTATGTTACCATCCCGGTAAATATCTCCGCATCGAGAGGTTTCTTCTTCCTTCCCGACACCTCTCCAGTCTCTTCCATGGCACTGCCTCTGGTCTTCCCCTAGATCCAGCCTCCCTGCGCCTGCTCCAGCCATCGCATCTCTCCTGTAGTGAAGGCGGTGGCCACGGCGGTAGCAGCGTGCTGTGGGAGGAGGCCAGCGCCCGCGGCGGCGGAGCTCGTCGGCCGCCTACCAGACCCGGCTCGCGCAATCCTGTCCATGGCGGCTGACCCCCCGCGGAGTCCGAGCTAGCGCAGCACCTCCGCTGTGACTTCTCCACTCAACGCCTCCCCTCGCCGCGTCCTCCACCTCGTTACCCTCGCCGCCCGGCTCCACGCAGCCGTCCTTGAGGGCTCGCGGCCTCCGTCGCCGCCGTACACGCGGAGCCGACAACAGTGTCGCGGCTGTCTCCGAGGGCTGCGGCCTCCGGCGCCGCCACCCATGGTCTGCTCGGCGTTGTAGCATGCAAAGCCGACGAGTACCGCACGGCCGTCCCCGAGGGCTGCGGCCTCCGCCGCTCATGATTTGCTCGGCACTGTAGCACGCGGAGCCGTCCCTGCGGGTAGCGGCCTCCACCGCTGCCGCTCACGGTCTGCTCGGCGCCGCAGCACCAGCTCCACCCGCGGGCCGTCGTTGCCGTACTTGCATGCCGCGCGAGCAGCGAGGCCAGCGGAGGCGGTGGTGGAAGGGTGATTCGACCTCCGCCTTCCACCCACGCGAGCAGCGGTGCGCCGCGGAGAGCTGGTTGAACGCTAGCCGCACCAGGCACTCCCGGGCCAGGTAGAACCACTACGCCATCCCTTTCGGCGTCGTCTCCTCCCAGACCATCTTTTCAATCCACGGCTGCTGGAGGTGTGCTCTCTCCTTGTGCTGCCGGCCGCCGCCAGCCCCCCTACCGCTGCCTCCTTCCTCTCACCTCCGCCTCCTTCGGTAAGTAGCGAATGGCAGACCAGCAGCTCCTTGTGATCCTACAGATGCGTCGTTCTCTTGTGCCTCCTGCACTCCTCATGATTCAAGTGCATACACCATGGCAGCAGCTTGCAAAGTTCGACAGAATGCTCATGAGGAGACTTGGGCAGCAACATAAAGATAGTAGTTGTCTGATCTGCCTGTAGTGCTCTAACCAGTAACCACATGAAGAACAGGCCTACTCTTCTGCCAGGTTTGAATTTTTCCTCTACTTTCACTGGTTGGTCTGATCTGTACAATGATATGTACACCCTAGCATGTGTAGCCACTTTTTGTTAGTTTAGTGAATAAATTATGATTCCCCAATTAGAACTAGAGCCAAATTATGATCCAAATGATAATGCAAACTTCAAAAAGCAACTACCATCTTTTTCTTAGTTTAGTGAATAAATTTGCCTGAACTTTTGATCTCATTATATTTGCCTGCATGATTCATGAATTTCGGAGAATGCAACTCCACCTATCCATGCAAATATCTAAGGAAAAGGCTACATTTGTCTGCTGAATCATTTTTTATATGCTATCAAGATTGCACATGTGCACTGAAATTTCCGAAACAAAAGAAAGAAGGGTGCAACAATATCTTTAAAAAATAATTGTGCCTATGTTTTCATTACCTTTTGACAATGCTGCATGCACATATAATGCCTAAGTTGACCTTCTTGAGTAAGCAAAATTTTAATTATATGAACAAACTTTTCACCAGCTTAATAGATGGATCAGAAATACACGTAGTTTTTCTGCCATTGCCTTTTTAAATCAAGGAACATGCATGGACCTTAACTGGTGAGGTTCCAACTGAAATATCACTGAATGAAGACCACTTTTTTGCAATCCTATTGAAATTTACATACTTGAGTGCCCCTGTTGGCGAAACCGTACTTTCAGTTTAGGTCCTTGCAATTGCTCTGAATGTTGACCAATTTGTGAAAATTGAATGATGGAAAATTTTCGTTTGAGAAATGCATCTACATATTGTTGATTGTTGTTCTACCGCAGGCTCTAATTGGCTGAAGCAAATTTCAGATACGAAAGAAGAGCCCCAGCTGAGACTTACGCAACAAAGGTAATATAATTGGTTCGCATTGGAAAACATGAGTGCTATCTATAACAAGAGGTTTAGCTTGGCCAAATTATGGAAGGGACGAGGTGAGTTCATGGTACCTGAAGCTGAATGTCAATATAGGATCCTTAGCCCTTATAATTTCTTTTGAGATGCTCTTTGCTACTATTTGCATGCTATATCATTGTCTATCGCCTAGAATCCAAATCAATGTAATCTGGATGCCAGGTATACATACTTTTTACAAGGTTATAACTATTTTGAATTCTTTCTTACATGGAAACCATATCACTCCTTGACTGTTGATCCTTTTTTTTAAACAATTTCTAGGTTGCAATGTTAATTGTGAGTGTGGATAGCCCATGCATATCAAATTCAGATGGTATATAGTATAGATCCAACCGATTACTGAGCAAGAAGATGAAACAAAGCAAGGTATTTCCAACATAAAGAAAACAAAACTTCTCATATGTTATTCAGTAAATTTAGGCAATGAGTATCAATGCAGTTTGATGTGCTATGCCTTTTTTTTACTCTATGATCCTGTATAAAAATGATTTAGTCTAACTAATCTAGAGTCATAATTCGAAACATTTGTTTGGTTACTAAAGCTATCGGGATTATTAAACACTCACTTTCCAATTTATTTTTCTTACTTTGCAATCCCAACAGGTTAGTTACTGAAAAGCTTAGCAGATCTAAATTAATATTTTTTTGCTGATTTTATATTTATTTGTTATTTGTGAGATTTCTATTACCTGGCATGTTCTCCCAATAGGATAACCAAAGACGATTTGTCTGTTCTAGCCCAAGATTATTTTGCATAGTGCCTAAGTTGTTACTTTTTTTTTCATCAAACTATTGCGATACTACTTATGACCATATATCATATTATAAGGCAAGAATGTCGCAACTTCCGGACTGGTCCTACTACTAGATAGAAAGATAACCAACAATAATTTGAAGCTATACCATGGCTAAATGGTATGAATTACACAAATACTAATTGTGTATAATGCGGCTAACTGTAAGTATATATGTTCTGGTGAAAAATAATGGAAAAGAGAGAAGCATAATTAGATTAAAAAACTTCATTATTCTCCATTTATGCTTACTATTATTGCATTTGATTTACATATGTTGAACGGAATTTACAACAGCTCTTGTGAGTTTTGATTCTCAGTTGAGAATTACTTAAAGAGCCACATGATTGTTTGTCTGAATCTTTGCTTGAATCTGTTTTGTTCAATACATAAGGCACAAGAATATACCTACATATATAGATAGATATGCATTCTAATTAGAAAATAGTACCTATGGATCTAGCTTGGAATCGGATATAATTATATATTGGTTCTAGATTTTCTTTTATTGAACATAACTCTAATGTATTGCAATAGGTTTCATCCAAAGAATGGGTCAAGAGTGGGAATAGAGTGGGATATTTCAAGGCAACCCTTTAGTTCCTTCTCCACTAAGTAAGAGTGGGATATTTTCAAGTTAACCCTCCAATTCCTTCTCCACTAAGCAAGAGTTTGATATTTTCAAGACAACCCTCAAGTTTCTTCTTCACTAAGCAAGAGTGAGATATTTTCTATGCAATACTCTAGAATTATTACTAGTAATAAGTAAAATTTTGAAAATAGGATATTTTGGAATTATCTAGAAGGGGGACACTTGTCCTAATACTATGGCTTATCTTGATCTATAAATAGAGCTTTCTCCTTGCCATAACATCCACCCATGAGCAATGTAGTTAAGTTGTGGAAAGGCTAGAAGGGTGAGTGTTGGACTAGCCACTTAAAGGTGTGTTTCTTCGTGGCTTTGTCGCTCCAATAAGGTAAGTGTTTTTATAAGTGTTAGTCTCCTACTTAAACTTAAGTACTTAGGATATAAGCTGTGATTCATCTGTTGGTAGGCTCCACCTCGCCATAAATCGGGGTCGTGCACAGTGCCGATCGAGATATTTTTCCGCCGCGCGAACCGTCTCACCTCGTCTATAAAGGAAGCTGATGCCCCTCCTTGCCGTCCCCACCCGCACTCGCTCTCGCACGCGCGAGACGCCGGCCCCACGACGGGACCGCACACTGCCGTCGGCATAGCGCCGTGCCGCCCACCTCCGCGTCCCCACCTCGTCCACGCCGCTACAGCGTCCTCGTCGGCTTTGCCGTCTCGACGCTCGCGCCTTCAGTGCTGCCACTGTTTGAGTTGACGGCAAGCTGCCGCAGCCCATGCCGTCGCCCGTCCCTATACGACGCCGTCGCTGCTCCCCTCGCCTATAAAAGGAGTAACGTCGTAACGAACCCCATCATCAACCCAATCACACCGAGCCGCTTCACTCCACTAGCTGAACCACTTCTCACGAGTCCAGCTCACTCACGAGACGAAGCTCCAAAAGTTAACCCTTTTCCTCGAGCTAGATGAAGCTCCAACAGTTAACCCTCTTCCTCGAGCTGTTCCGCGTCAAGGTGAGATAGCAGGCAGCTCCTCGATTATTAACTCCGCAATACTAATAAAGGTCTAAAACACCCACCAGGCCGTGAGCACCTAATCCAAATTATTCTATTTGAATACCAACCAATACTGTAAACCCAATATCTCCTTCATATCAACTCATTTTCACATAATTTTCTTTCCTAAACTCTCCTCAAATCATATACTATCTATTCCTTCTATTTTCATCTCCATTTGAGCTTATTTTATAGTTTGCTTGTGTTTGTTTGCCGGTTGTGCCGTTTCCGGCGTAAATCACGGAGTGATCGAGGAGGAGCCTGCCAAGGAGTACGAAGGCCAGTGGGCCGGAGCCAGAAGACCCGTACCGCGAGCAGGAAGCCGCCACCGCCGACGTGTACGTAAGCGAAGGCAAGTTTCATCGACCCCTACGTGAGCGGTTGCATCTATGTGAGGACGTCTAGTTGTAGCCCTGATTTAGGATCGATTACATATATCGGTGCTTGAGTGATTGAGTGTGCTCAGATATGCATATGAGTAGTTATGCATATTCAGAGTTGAGATTGGGATATGAAGGGATTTTACTGAGGCTAGGGCAGCTTGGTATGCTGGAGCCGGTGCTACCGTGGTGGCAGACTGGCAGGTGAGTGCTACCGTGCAAGTAGGCTCGAGTTAATATGTTGAGGGATGGTTGCTGCCCTGGTGAACCATAAGGACCGAGTTGTTTTGACATCTCATCTAGTTTACTTTAGTATGACCACAGGTTCTGTTATGGGCCGGACTTAGTCTAATCCCACTGGTTAGTCTAACAGTCGCAGGGATGGTTCACGGGTATAGACCACTGAGGTCAGGGTCCGAGGGTTTTGTGCGTTCGGGCTGGGGCGTGACCACGGCTGGGTGTCTGCTATGTCTTGTCTGTTCGGGCAGCCGAGCTTGTGGGTACAGTGTACGACCTTTGCAGAGAGTAGAATCCATTCGAAGGGTCCGTGTCCATGGAATGGACGGGCTACGGTACGGTCCTGACAACTAGTGAGCTACCTACTGTGGGTTGTGTCGGGAAGAGTTGCATTCCATAAGTTGCATTACTAATGCATTGTGGTTAATGTGCGTCGTGCATGTCATTCCCCTCCCGTAGGGTGAGGTGGAACTTGCTGAGTATTTTTGTACTCATCCGTTTATGATTTATTGCAGAGGATCCTGATTTCGTGCACGAGAAAGGTGGGTAGTTCGTGCCCTATACCCAAGTCTGAAGTGGTGCCGTTGCAGTAGAAACCACCATGTCAGATGAAGAGTTTGCCCTTACGTTTATCACCACTACTGTTGTATTCCTAGTTTATATTATTATTGTAATCGAACGTATTAAATAAAGCTATCTATAACTGTGGCACCACTTGTGTAATGTATTTTTACCGGAGACTGTTTTTCTGGTGTTTAAAATACATATTTAGTTCCGATTGTTTAAACTGGTGAAAATACATTACACAAGTGGTGCCACAGTCATACATAGCTTTATTTAATACGTTCGATTATAAAAATAATATAAACTAGGAATACAACACTAGCGGTGATAAACGCAAGGGCAAACTCTTCATCTGACATTGTGGCTTCTACTGCAATGGCACCACTCCAGACTTTGGTATAGGGCACGAACTACTCAGCTTTTTCAGGCACGAAATCAGGATTCTCTGCAATAAGTCATAAACGGGTGAGTACAAAAGTACTCAGCAAGTTCCACCTCACCCTACGGGAGGGGAATGACATGCACGACGCACATTAAGCACAATGCATTAGTAATTCAACTTATGGTATGCAACTCTTTCCGGCACAACCCACAGTAGGTTGCTCACTAGTTGTCAGGACCACACCGTAGCCTGTCCATTCCGTGGACACGGACCATTCGAATGAATTTTATACTCTGCAAAGGTCGTACACTGTACCCACAATCTCGACTGCCCGAACGGACAACCGACATAGTCGACACCCAGCCATGGTCACGGCCCAGCCCGGCCGCACAAAACTCTCGGGCCCTGACCTCAGTGGTCTATACCCATGAACCATCCCTGCGACTGTTAGGCTAAACAGTGGGATTAGACTAAGTCCGGCCCATAACGGAACCTGTGGTCGTACTAAAGTAAGCTAGATGAGATGTCAAAATAATTCGGTCCTTATGGTTCACCAGGGTAGCAACCATCTCTCAACATGTTAACTCGAGTCTACCTCCACGGTAGCACTCACCTGCCAGTCTACCATTAAAGTAGCGCCGGTTCCAGTATACCCACCTGCCCTAGCCTCAGTCAAATCCTTCATATCCCAGTCTCAACTCTGGATATGCATAACTACTCATGCATGTATTAGCACACTTAAGCACCGATATATGTAATCGATCCTAAACCAGGGCTACAACTAGACTTCCTTACATGGATGCAACTGCTCACGTAGGGGTCGATGAAACTTGACTTCGCTTATGTATGCGTCGGTGGCGGCGGCTTCCTGCTCGCGGTACGGGTCTTCTGGCTCCAGCCCGCTGTACTGGCCTTTGTACTCCTTGGCAGGCTCCTCCTCGATCACTCCGTGATCTACGGCGGAAACGGCACAACCGGTAAACAAACACAAGCAAGTTATAAAATAAGCTCAAATGGAGATGAAAATAGGAGGAATAGATAGTATATGATTTGAGGAGATTTTAGGGAAAAGAGTTATGTGAAACGGAGTTGATATAAAGGAGATATTGGGTTTACAGTATTGGTTGGTATTCAAATACAATGATTTGGATTAGGTGCTCACGGCCTGGTGGGTGGTTTGAGCCTTTATTAGTATTGCGGAGTTAATGGTCGGGTAGCTGCCTGCTATCTCACCTTGGCGCGGAACAGCTCGAGAAAGAGGGTTAACTATTGGAGCTTCGTCTCGTGAGTGAGCTGGGGCTCGTGAGAAGTGGTTCAGCTAGCGGAGTGAAGCGGCTCGGTGTGCTTGGGTTGATGATGGGGTTCGTCACGGCCTTGCTCATTTAATAGGCGAGGGGAGCAGCGGCGGCGTCGCACAGGGACGGGCGACGGCATGGGCTGCGGCAGCTCGCCGTCAACTCAAACAGTGGCAGTGCTAAAGGCGCGAGCGTCGAGGCGGTAAAGCCTGCGAGGACGCTGCAGCGGCGTGGGTGAGGTGGGGACGCGGAGGTGCGCGGTCCCGACGTGGGGCCGGAGTGGGGACGGGCGAGTGCGAGCGCGGGTGGGGACGGGAGGGAGGGGTGTCGGCTTTCTTTATAGATGAGGTGAGGCGGTTCGCGCGGCGGAAAAATATCTCGGCCGGCACTGTGTGCGACGACCCCGATTTATGGCGAGGTGGAGCCTACCAACAGATGAATCACAACTTATATCTTAAGTACTTAAGTTTAACCAGGAGACTAACACGTATAAAAATATTTAGCTTATTGGAGCGACAAAGCCATGAAGGAACACACCTTTAAGTGGCTAGTCCAGCACTCACCCTCCTAGCCTTCCACAACTTAACTACCTTGCTCATGGATGGATGCTATAGCAAGGAGGGGGCTCTATTTATAGGTCAAGCGAAGCCATGGTATTAGGACAAGTGTCCCCCTTCTAGAGAATTGCAAAATATCCTATTTTCAAAATTTTACTTATTACTAATTCTAGAGTATTGCATAGAAAATATCTCTCTTGCTTAGTGGAGAAGGAACTAGAGAGTTGTCTTGAAAATATCCCACTCTTGCTTAGTGAAGAAGAAATTAGAGAGTTGCCTTGAAAATATCTTTCAATGGTGATGAAAAACTAGAATGTTACAAACCTACCCCACTTAGCTTGAATCTCGTCCCCGAGATTCAGCTTCACCACTAAAGAGGCTGGGGAACTCGGATCGGAGCGTGTCTTCTCTCTCCCAAGTTGCTTCTGCTTCCGAATGTCTACTCCACTGGACTCGACAAATATTGACTGCTGAGTTGCGGGTTCTTCGCTTCACAGTATCTAGAATTTTTACCGGTATTTCTTGGTATCTGAGGTCATCCTGCAGGTCGATTGTTTCTGGGGCCACTTGTTCTTCTGGTACTCGCAAACACTTTCTAAGTTGGGACACATGGAATACATCATGCACATCTGACATCTCCGCTGACAACTGAAGTTTGTAGGCTACCGCTCCCACTTTCTTGATAATTAGGAAAGGTCCAATATAACGTGGAGCCAACTTTTCTTGTACCTGGAATCTGCGTGTGCCGCGGATTGGGTAAACTTTAAGGTACACATAGTCCCTAACTTTGAAGCTGAGAGTACGTCTTCTTTTATCAGCATAACTTTTCTGGCGGGACTGAGCTGACTTTAGATTCTCTCTGATTTCTGCTATATTGTCTTTTGCTTCTTTAATAAAATATGGGCCCTCAATAATGCGGTCACCGACTTCAGTCCACATGAGAGGTGTGCGGCACTTCCTCCCGTAGAGGGCTTCAAATGGCGACATCTTCAAACTGGACTGGTAGCTGTTGTTGTAAGAGAATTCCGCATATGGCAAACTGTCTTTCCAATTTTTACCATAAGTAAGAACACAGGCTCTTAGCATGTCTTCAAGGATCTGATTAACTCTTTCGGTCTGGCCATCGGTCTGGGGATGATATGCTGAACTGAAATCCAACTTTGTACCAAGTGCTTCATATAACCTGCTCCAGAATCTCGAAGTGAACTGGGTGCCTCTATCTGACACAATCCTCTTAGGTACTTCATGCAACTTCACAATACGCTCAATATATAACTTGGCTAATTTATCCCCTCCGTAATTGGTACGTACTGGGATGAAGTGTGCCACCTTAGTAAGTCGATCGACAATTACCCAAACCGAGTCATGGCCGCTCTGGGTTCTTGGTAGACCGGTGATAAAATTCATACTAGCTTCATCCCACTTCCATACTTGAATTGGCAACAGTTGGAGTAATCTCCTGGGTTTCTGGTGCTCTGCCTTAACCCTTTTGCACACATCACAATAAGCTACGAATTGAGCAATATCCCCCTTCGTACCATTCCACAATACTTCTCCTTAAGGTCTAGGTACATTTTCGTAGTGCCGGGGTGAATGGAATAGGTGGAGTTATGGGCTTCATCCAAGATGGTCCTGCGAAAATGACCTTGCTTAGTCACACATAATCTTTTCTTGAACCACAAGACTCCATCCTTATCTATCCTGAAATCTGGGGCTTTACCTTCACTGTTGCAATCTTTAATCCATACCAATCTTTCATCCTCCATCTGAGTTTTCTTGATCTGGTCATCCAGGATGGGATGAACACTAAGATTGTGGTTGCAGAAGTGGCGTAACCCTTAGATTGTGGATAATATGCAACTCAAGATATCATAAAGTAAGCTTCCATGTACAATAGCAGTGGTTGAAGTGAAGAATTCAAAGTCAAGGTAAGCAAGACCATGGTTTAATTCAGCATCTTTTCTATTGATACCACATATCCTTGTTTTTATCTCTTGGGATGTTTGAAATGTAAAAATAGCATGGTTAACTAACAGCGAAGAAGTAAACTGATACGTAGTAATAATTTTTCCAACCAATATTAATCCTCTTAACTATTGCTATCCTGATATTGTCCGATTTTTGTAATGAACCTTTTATAACGAACCGTCACTTAGCAAACCAAATCGCAGCTTCTCATATCCGAAATATCAATTTTTATTATTTTACAGTCATTCAATTGTGATTCCCCACGCAGGAACCAGAACCGGAGGACTACCCTCCAAGCAAAGCAAAGAACTCCAAGCACTCGATCCTAGCTTCTACCAATTAATAGCATAGGCTCCTATATATTTAGAACATAAATAAATGTACCCTGATGTTATAAAGTTAATGTCAATATATCTATGTAAATTAAATAAATCTCATTACATTAAGCATGGACGCGCAGGGACGCGCGCAAAATACTTGCTAGTGATATAGCACAAGACCGTCCCAGGCTCCTAGCCATTTGCACGTGGGCCGCCACCCGTGAATCCAATCCTGCAAGCGACCGCTAGCGAGCTTGTTAACGATGGATTCGTGCCGATTTGGACTGCGCGCATTACTGATTTCACTGCTTCACTGCTGGCCTTCCACGTGCGTGGTCCTACAGCTACCTTTTTTTTTTCCTTTTCCACGTGAAGTATCTCTTCCTCAACATCCAATTACCCTCGCCGTAGCGTACGACGCGATATATGTGCAAGATGTGTGCGTACATATGCTTATTTAGATGGAGTCCGTATGTGATGTGCCCAGGTATTAATTCCTTTCTTTTTTTCTTTTTCTTTCTAAACTTTTTCTTTTACAAAAAGTTATCTTGAGAACTTGTATTTTTTTTACAAATTGTATGGCGAACTTATGTATTAAAGTTGTGTGAGAAGTTTTTCTGACAACATTCACATGAAAGTTGTGCTCAAAATTATCCTTTAGTAAGTAGACTGAAAAAGTTATGCGTAAAAATGTTGTGTTAAAAAGTTATCCTACAAAAGTTGTTCGGAAAAATTATAGGTAAAAGTTTCGCATATCATCTGATAGTTATGCTGAAAAAATATCTTCTAATAGTTATGTGGAAGAAATTATACACATACAAGTTATAACTTTTTAAAAATAGAAAGCAGTGGAGAAAGAAACTTGCTAGAAAAAGGTAAATCGCATGCTGTCCGATCGCGCGCTCGCCGATTAGCACGCCCTGCCGCCATCGCCGCAGGCCAAAGCGGAAGGCCACAGCAGTAGACAAAAATCGGCCCATTTAGCATACGTGAGCGCTTCTGCAATGGCACTGATTGCAGCGGCTGCGATTATTTCCGGAAAACGTTACCCCACAAAAGAAAACGCTTTTTTTTAATTTTCTGGGCTGCTTCTTGTAATTGTGGACCTTCATTTTGTCAGAAAACTAGTGGGCCTTTTCGGTTCCCCTTCTTTTTGTTAGGCCGAAAGTCACTGGGCCTTTTCGGTTCCTTCAAAAGAAAAAAGAAAGTCACTGGGCTGGAGGCCCGTGCAAGGCACTTCTCACCGAAGCCAGATTTTCTCACCTACCGCACGCAGCCCGGAGAAAACCGGGAAAGACGGGCTCTCGCCTTCTTCGGTCTCCGGTCGCCGGGAAACAGACGGACCGTCATGCGCCACCGGCGTCGACGACGAACGCCGCGCAGCTCGTCCGCCACATCCGCGTGCGGCGGCGGCGGCGGGCGTCCCTTCAGGGTCGAAAAAACACGTAATATAAACAACCAGGCGGCCGGAGCGCGTCGTCGTCTTCGATCGGTGAGACGCGTATCGATGTTCCTTTTGCCCACCTGTCTGAAATCCAAACCATCCCGACTGCTCGATTCTGTTTCTTCGCTGCCTGCAATAAGTTTAACCCGAGTAATTCATTTTGTCGGTCATGAACAAAGTATTGTCTCTTTCTGCAGGTACGAGTTCAGTTTTAACTTTTAAGTTAAATTTTGTGAGATGATTGAGGACATGATATATGCTACTATGTTAGGAAAATACTTTGTTAAGGACTTTTCATTATGACTTTCCATGAAATTTTGTATGTCTAGAATTGTATCTAGTATTAGATGCTCCTAACATATGAAAATAATCATGAAAAATCGGTAACATATTATTTTAGCATAAGTTGTGATGTCTTACGCACCCTAAAAAAATTGAACTTCTTTTCTCTAAAAAAATGTGAACTTTAAAACTCAATTGATACATGGAGGGGAAAAAAGACAAATCTCATAAAATGGTAGATACCAATTGAAATAGTTCGGGAGACTCAAGTCAAATTTTTTGTTCAGGGGACTAAGCGGATGAAGTTCATTGCTGGGAGTAGGAAAATGGACTTTCCAGTATTTGGGTCCAATCCAAATTTCCCACGTCTTTTCTTTTCCTTGGCCAGTGCGCATGCTCTTTTCGATGCAGTATTTCTTGAGGATACTAATTTGCAACGAATCCAATATTCAAATCACTTTGCATCTGCACCCAAAATTCACGTTAACTTTGACCGAATTATCTGTTTCCAAAGTGATCTGCACCAACTAGGTGGATTTAGTTTTAAGGTAGGCAGGTTGCCCTTGCAGCCTTGCTGGGCTGACAGTTATAGCAGGAGCCGGTGAGGGATTTGATTTTGGTGAAAGGTAATTCGTTTAGCATTTGCAAAAATGTAACTTTCCAAAATTAATCTCTCGTAGAATCATTATTCATTATCTTTAATCTAAAGCCAGCTACTGACCGATAATGCAGTCAACATCCAAAACTTTTCATGTTTCACGGCATCGTTTATCCGCAGTTAAGGTTACAGATGGCAGTACTTCTGAAGACACATAGTTTTCAGATATCTGGAGCCGATGTTTCTTTCATCGTCAAATAGCAGCGGTCATCCTCTATTCATCCTTGCAGTGATGTCGAAGTTTGTGTTGAACAGCAAGCAATCATCTTGTCAGATAAGTTTGAGCAAAATTTTCCTGGGCAAAATTTCAACAACATTTTTATGTCCTTATCACCATTCAAAGCTCATTGTATGGTTACATCTTCAAGAACTGGATAAGGAGAAGAGAATGCCCTTGAATGCCTAGGTGACAATTTATGCTTTGCATATCTATACAAAGCTGTAGGAGAAAAGATAAGTTCTGAGAATTCAAGAACGAGAAACTTGCTTCTGCAGGGTTCTGTATTATCCCTGTCCATTGGGTCCTCAGGGACTGAAAAGGTCCTGCTATCATTGACCGGATACTTGTCCCAATCAGCGACCCTACGGTTTATTGTCATTACTTTGAGATGGACCACAGGTATACCATTATTGTAGACTTGTAATGTAGTAGCTGAAGTGTCAAGCTCATCCATGACGATGATTTTATTTTTTTCTAAATATATTTCAACATAATCCTACGTATCTAAAAAAGAGTGACAGGAGAAAAGTGAAGGATAACAAGAATGTTTCTTATTCACCCAATCCATATGGTTGGTATGTTTAGTGACAAGTGGAGTTATGGGCAGCGTTCATGCATGCTGTTAGGCTCTACCATGTAGGTTCAGATATTGAAGATTTTGCAAGCATCAGTTCATGATTACACAGCTCAAGAAAGGTGTCTATGCCTCCTTTCTTGTTTTCTTTAAACTGTGGTCCCTTAGGCCTCCACAGCACTTTCATCCACCTAGCAAATATCTGTATGTCTGATCATCTGATGCCCTGCTTTGTGGATGCTCCATGTTCATCAACAATCATATGACATGGTTACATGGGCCTTTAGCACATTTAAAGTACTCACGTAGCCATGTGTGGTGTCTTCCAAGTATAAAGACATGGCTTCATGTTACTGCATTGTTCTTCGTCGACGCTGAATTTCTTGTTTCCTACTGATGATGCCTTCAACCAGGGCGGATCATGAAGCAGTCTTTTTGCCGTGTCAGGCACTGTTGGACATGCTCACATAAGAAATCATTTGCTTATATTCACATTGTGACAATCTTCAGCTAGGAATCCGGGACTGTGCAATGGCGGCTGGACCGATAAGAACGAAGGAGGAGAAGAAATCCTAGTAGGATGGAGCTATCAGGAAGTAATTGGAGTTAGGACTTTGGATAAGGAAATTGCGTGAGGCAAGCTGCTAGCATGGCATGGCAGGTACAGTTGCATGAAGCAGCCTTATCCAGGACGAACACTTTTCATATGTGTATATCCTTTGCCTACCCCGAACATGGCAGGTACTCTTTGGGCATGTGGGTGCAGCATTAAAAATTGTGGTAGTTGTTGAGTCCTGTGGATAAGAGAGGTCTTAGGCGTTGAAATTTGTCGTCAGTGCAGTCTAAAGCGGATCATAATCTATTGATTAGATCACTGATCTTTCGTCAGTATTGTATTGAGTATATGGTGCTTGCTTTGTTATACATGATGCAAGGTTCCTCTGCCTGGATTAGGTGTTGGAGCTGCTCTGCCACTTGGAACCTGGAACTGCATCCTTTTTCCTTGTCAGAGGAGGTGAGCAGAAAAGTGTGTAAGAGGATAGTAGCAAGGGAGGAAGGGCTAAATCTTGCACGTAGCATTTTGGCAGGCCAAATTTCTTGTCGTTTTGGATGCTTGGGTAAATGACAAGTGATTTCGCCTCACTGAATTATATGTGATATCATAAAGCCTCAGACCCTTATTATGCTAGTTGGGTATTAGTTCAAGATGGCTTTTTTTTTTTTACTTTCACACTGTCAAAAATATGTTGCAGTGAATTCTTTCGGTCCATGTTGCTATAGTTTTTATGGATATGTTGGTGGCAAGCTGGAGTCCCTGTAAGTTGTGATAAGGCTCGTCTGCACTTTCTCTTCTCTTCCTTTGGTTCCTGCATTTTATATGATAATATGGCAGGTACCAGTAGTGAAGCGTTCTGAACCTGAATTCTTCCTGGCCATAAGATTCAGAGATGCCAAACAGATGAGATTTGGATTGGGTCACAGCGGTTGCAAGGAGCTTGATTCGCAGCAAGTGTCATCGATGAAAAGCATATAGAACAGTATTTCATCAAAATGGATGGATACATTTTATAGCTGCATCTTGGTTACTACTTTTCACTGTCACTTTCCGAGTATTTGTCATCTTGCAGCAAGAAAGGACGGAAACAGAGAAACATCAGATAAAAGGGAGAATCTGAAATTTCCGTCTTCCCAGATCCTATTATCTGTTTATTACTGTTAGTCTATTGTTGGCTGTAACTTTTATTTCTTCAGTTAAGGTTGATATTTGACCTTTTCTGCCTTTCTTCAGTCTACTCGACTGTCCATGTCCAGGCGCCTTGCACCATGCAGTTGGTGGATATGAACAGATGCAAAGAAAGGAACATATCCTTTTTGCCCATTTACTTTCGTTTTGTGTTGATTAGTTGCTTGAAAACTTTACAAGTGCTATTCAGATAGGTAAAGTTGAACAGTCATTTGGGTGAACTTTTTGAAGAATTATGTTCTGATGTAGTTCGAGGTCAAAACTTTACAGGGTTATTCCCCAGTTACCAAGATCAATATCTGACTTTTTAGGATGACAAGAAGTGTATGGTCCAAAGGATGATATGATTGGATTGAAACTGTTGTCAAGACTCGACCACGGTTGTCCAGGTTAGTTAGCATTTGGCATAGCAAGATGCCTCCACATAAATAAAGAAAGAGGAGCCAGATCGAGAGTTGGTATAGTGCTGTTGAGGGGTTGCTTTCAGCACTCTTATTCTCTTTGTGATTGCCACCAAGCCTGAAACTCCCTCTCAATGCAATTCATACCAGTGCTACCGTTATTTTTGTTTTCACAATATGCATATCAAGATGAGTGATGGTATAGGCATGAATTGATGCTTCTTGATCAAGCAACAAACATGGACTTTTGGTTGCCTAATACATGACCTCATGCTGCCAAACAGCATCTGTCGCTTCACTTGTCAATCCAAAGAAGTTGATATGTCTCTCACAATCTTATCCAATCAACTACCCAACCAAGAGCCTATTCAGAGGAGTTAAAGTTAAGTGCCAAACTTCAGCACATACTAGGACTCATGCACGTGCTAAAGTTTTTGAGTCTTGGCTAAAGTTTAGCCTACCCTATTAGCACTCCCGTTTGGATAAGCTAGTACTAAAGTTTAGCACTTTCATCCATTAGCACTTGGATCCAAATAGAGCCTAAATGATAAACGGTACCTCATTCAGCTACGGAATCTGTTCAAAACAGCTGAGGAACATGCATGATAGGAACATGAGTGAATGCCAACTTGGAAAAAAGGGTTTTTGTTTGAAATGTCTACATCAAGGGAATGCTTTTAAATTCTAAGTCATGTATCTGTACGGCTGTACCTTGTTAATCTGTTAACGCCCCAGGGCTAGGAACATGCATGATAGAAAAAAGTATACACACATCATACCATCAGCATGAAAAGGAAACTTCTTTATGTGGTCCCATGCCCTTCCCTGAACATAATGCTTGTGTATCAAGCGTGCCTTTTGCTACTCTCAGCTGCCAGTTCATCTTTTCCTTCATATCTCAAGCATAATTTCAGGTCCCTTCCTCTCTTGAACAGCAAACCTTCGTATCTTTTCTTCTTCTTCTTTTTTACAATGGCATTCCTTCATATCTTGAGCCTGATTTCCTCTAGATCATGTAGACGCATTAACTTCAAAAAAAATAGTCACATTAGAGAAACATGAGAATTCTTGTGAACTGAACACTATCGATTAGATCTAACCACAGTACCAAATTGCTTAGACATGTATATGCAGGTGATGAGCGATGAGTTGGAGTTGTTGGCGTAGGCGTGTGCGGCCAAACTGAGGGATCTCACGGTAGTCAATTGCTGTGCTGGTATTGTCTGTCTTTGGGTCCTAGGCCAGTTTCCAAACATGGCGGGCACGGCGGAACCCCACATGGAACCAGCTGCACATGAAAGAACTGTTCAGACATCAGAGATGCAGGAAGGGAAGGCAAGGGAAGATCTTTATGGGTCATGCGCATGGTTTTTCTTCCAAATATTGGATACAGTTTCTATACAGCATGTGCATGCTGTGCTGTACTTCCCTTGAGCATTTCACATTTTGGAGGCGATGTTTATCTTCTTTCTTTCCCGGGAAGTGTTTCTAATTCCAACTTTGATCCAATCTTGATTTGGCATGTGCTGTGAGTCGATTGAGCATTACTTATTTTTGAATATAATGTTCTTTTATATCCACATACACAGCAGTTGATCCAATCTTGATGCTGCACATGGTATATCTCTTATGTATTTCTCGTTGTGCCAGTAATCATTTTTATGTACACACGAATGTACATTCCATCCTGACGTTTTCAGAAATTTACCATTTTGCAGGTAATTGCTTCTACTGCACACGGATGTTTGTTGCCACAGTGGCCACATCTTTGAAGTACTTCTCAATCTCAGGCAACAATTTCTGTTTCATACTTTCGTCTCTTCCACTGGATTGGAAAGCAATGTCTCATACAGCGAGGCCAGGACCTTTGCTTGCTTCAGCAATGCTACTCTGTTCTGTAGTCATGAGTTCAAGACTCATGAGCACGGCATGTTTCTATACTCCAAATATTGTTAGCTCCTTCACAGGATACCCAAAGACATGACCATGATATCTAAATAGTCAGCGTTGGTTCCTGTTAACGAGAAGGCTTCATTTATACTTTTGCTTCTGATGCAGATCCGATCGTATATCGGTTGGATGAGTTCTGTTTAAGAAGTAAGCTTCACTGTGAAAACATTATCCTGTAAAACTGGCATCCACAAATCTTAGATCAATTTCAACGAAGTTAGGCAAAGAATCTTTTATCTAAAATAAGTGACACCCGTTTTCATTTTTTTTCTTAAAAAGTGTCATTTTCATTAGTCTCACAAGTTAGGCAAATCGTCCCCTGCGGGCAACTCACAAACTCTTGGGAAACACCTGTCCTTTTTTTTTTCTTTTGGCAATGAAGTAAATATCTGTTCTCATCTTTTTAATATGAAAAGTAGCATGCGTAGTCCATTAGCTCCAGCGTGTATGATGTCCGAATACTCATTTAGGTTGTGATTGGGCACAGAATTTTCATCGATTATATCGCGCTAATCTTCATCCCCCTAATCTGGTCCCATTCCCTTTCCTAGATTTTGTGGTGATGCATCAGCATGGGCACATCTTATTCCATGGTTGATCTTTCATTTTCAGGCATATGATGACTAACCCAAGTTGAGGACCGTAGTGTCATGATCCACTGCCTCTAATGAAGCTGCCTTTCTGTCTCATATTTTGTTTTCTGGTGAGAAAAAAACTCCGCCTCATTATTATCTAACGCCCCGAAATGTTTAGTTTTTCTTATCCGTGGCTTATCATTCCTTTGCTGTCACAACTGCATAATTTTTCTAATTATCTCTATCCTGATATTAATCTTTCTCAATCACACTACTAAACTAGGGAGTCTTTGTAGCATATATTTCTGCAAAAAAAAAAGTGCGACGACTATCTTCATTGTCACATGAGGACATTTTGGAAGTGATCATTGTTGCTACCGCGCAAACCCTTTTTTTTCTTGAGACTACTCTATTGCAGAGTTTAATTGCCAACAAGGATGAAGGATCTGATTATGCCGCTTTGTACTGTTGTACTAGATGCTGGTACACTTTTTATAAACTTAGTTAAAGTTAAAAAAAAAAGAATCTGGCCTATAGCAAAACTAAAACGACTTCCATGTTTCGAACGGATGAAGAAGTATCTGCCCATAAAGCAAAACATAATTGATTCATTTCATTTTGTTAGGTACTAGTCCAGTTTGTTTCAGTGGCACGCTGATGATGTTGCTAATGATGCAACCCTGGTGAGTGAGCAGGTCGTTGGTGTGTACCGTCAGTTGGACGGCACGCCCTGCAGTGGGTGTTAACGTTCATGGCGTCTACTAATTGCGCCGCCTCCTCGCCCTAACCGCCGCGTATAAGCATTGTCGTTGTCGGTGCAGTGTTGCTGCTGGGAGTGATGATCTATCGGAAGCTTTTGGTTGGTGAGAGATCTCGCTCAGGTGGTGGCGATCATAGAATCCAAGCTTTTTGTGTGTCGCCGATGGAAAAAGCGAGATGGGTAATGGGTTCCAGGACAACCGGTGGCGCGACCGCCACCGCCACGCCGTATCTTGTTATCATTCACTGACGTGATGCTTGCAACGGAAAGGCAGCAAGAAGAACAGCCTTAACGACTGATCCGGTGGTGCCGGCTAATCAGGTTTAGTCACCACAAACTTACAACCTTGGAATTAGTTGGAGCATCCATCCTTTCTGACTGATGGCTACGTATTGTTGTCGCTGCCGCGTGTGAGCACCTCGCATGGCATCAGTGTGTCTGTATGCGTGTTGAAAACAATACTAGGTCAAAAATTAAGTGTGGCACGCTAACACTTAATTCGGAAAACTAAGCATCTCCAACAGAGTACTCATATTTCATCTCCATAGCCGATAATTATTTTTCTCCGTGCTCAGATCACGCGGAAGATAGATCTATCATCTAGGTGATTAGGAAACTGCAGGGTATCATCAAATGGTGTGGCGACGCAATGATTGGCCAGCAGTGCCCTGTGCAGGCCCAGAGAGGAACCACGTTGCGTGAAGCAGAGCTGCAAAGCATCCTATACATTAGCCTCGTACGGTTTCATCATGCCGTACCCATGTAACTTGATCTTGAATCCACGCGAGCACATATTCTAGTAAGCCCAAACACGTGTGCATACAGACAATTGGCCAGGCACGCCATGTAGGCAAACACACCTGCAGTTTTCAGAGCCCCAAGCACAGCAAGGGCCGGGCTGTCAACACGGGCGGACGCGTCTGCGTGAGGAGCCTGGCCGATCGATGCGTTTCGTCCGGGGAATGAATTCGCAACGATTTGTCTTAAAATTTGCGTGAAATTCGTTGGACGCGTAGCACGCTCACCTTTCCTCCTCCGTGGAAAGAAAGCTCAGTGCCGCCACCTCAGCTCGCATTTGCAGATCAGAAGGTCCTGGCGTTGGCTAAAGAGGGTTGTTGAAGCTTTAAGAGGCGCAGCTTTTGTTGCTACTGATGATCAGTGGGCTGGTGCTTCAGACCTTCAGTGGTGAGCATCACTGCCGCCTCCAGAAACTAATAGCATCAGGACGACATTTGTGTTGTGAATTAGACGGCTGAGGTTCACCCAATTTTTTTTAGATTTTTTTATGCACTTTTAGAGATATATTATTATGTGATTATTTAAGTTTTTCTAGTACGTGATCACACCTAGTGTGGGGGTGTTTGGTTTGGAGGGGTTATAAGCCCCACCAGTCTTTTTTTATCCAAACATGAAGGTTTATAGGTGAGCCTAGTACCCATAAGCCTCTCCAATGGATACTTATGCGGCTTATTTTCTATGGACCTCACTAAAATATCCCCTCTTTTCTTCCACTAGCCTCATCTCCCTCGCTTACAGGGCATTAATAAGGAATTGAAAGGTCATTACCAACTATAGATGTTTTTTATAAGCCATAACAATCAAACACCACTTTACTCTTATAATAAGCCCTTCACATGAAGAAACTTATGAGTTTATAATTGGCCTTTCCAAACCAAACATCTCCTAGATCAGCGGTAAGACGAGAGAATCTGGTGTCGCCGCCAATCAAGAAGAGTAGGGACGCCGGCCTATTCGATGGGAACCGGCGCCAGGATGCCATCTTGCACAGCTGTAATAATTAATAAACAATTAGATGTGTCATTAGCGCTAAGCACGCAGGTGTCGCTAATCATGTACGATTTCTTCTGTGTTCCAGATTTCTTGTTTATAGAAGAAACCGAAGCTAATTACTGCTTCTGTCTGTGTCAGATGATCTTCTGTCTTTCGGGGATCTGAGTTCGATGGGCCATCTCGACGGCAGGAAACATGGTGCCGTGAAAGACGCGAGTTTTAGCAAACACGTGACAACGACTTGAGCAACACAGTATGTGTTTCCGATTAAGTTG
The DNA here is from genome assembly GCF_002211085.1 of Panicum hallii. Classification (NCBI taxonomy): domain Eukaryota; kingdom Viridiplantae; phylum Streptophyta; class Magnoliopsida; order Poales; family Poaceae; genus Panicum; species Panicum hallii. The sequence goes on along the minus strand of NC_038045.1, from coordinate 7,464,397 downwards.
GAGATGGTACAGACCCACGAGTAAACCAAGAATCTCCGCCGCCTCCTTGTTTACTCGAGCATCCTTCGATTCCGGTCGTCATCATTATCCTACGCGCAAGCATCTCCGCCGCCTCCTTGTTTACCGGTGCGAGGAGCTCTACCTGTGGGTGCCGCCGGTGGTGAGAGCCTTAGAAATCACCCCCTCCGATTCCGGCCGCCCATCTCCAGCGCGCGAGCAGCTCCGCCTTGCTTAGCCCCCTGAGCAAGGAGCCCCATCTGTGCAGTACGCGTCTTATTCGGTGAGAGCAACATCAATCGCTTCTTCTTCCCTCCATCCAGATGTGTTCTTCTTCCTCTAGATTCAATTTGTTTTCTTCTGCATGGCCTGTCTCCTGCGACCTCTGCGGGAGCATCAACGCGGTGGAGTTCTTCCCGAACCAGCAGCTAGCAAGCACCGTACCAATCGCCATTTGCAAGTGAACGCCGGTATGGCAGACCCTTCCAAGCTAGCAGTTCTGGCTGCTGCACTGCGAACGGTGAAGGTTGATGGAACGATGGCATCTTCAAGACGAAGTGGACCTCCACGATCATTTTGAAACCAAACAAAGAGTGCAACCAGGGATCCCACCTCTGATTTCACTTGCGCTACCGGTGGTCGAACCAAACACTATCCACATGTTTAACATCCTGCGGTACCACACACTAGATGACATGTTCAAGTCTAGGATACCTAATTTAAATACAATGACCCAGGGCTTACTTAAAGATTAATTTGAGAAACGCTGCAGGATTCCAAGAAGTTCAAGTGCGTAAACGCTCAAATGTGCGCTTGTCCATCTCAAAAGTTCCTTCAACAATCATAGGAGAATACTGGGCATGCACGTACCTGCTAACAAGCGCACGCAAACCGTGTAGAAAGCATGATCAGTGATCACCGCGAAAAGGAAAGGGCAATGCCTGCACTCTGCGCACATCTTTCGCAGCTCGATGTTTTTCACTATATTTCTGGCACTTTGCTGCTTCCTTTTTCCGGGAGAAGGCACAAATTAATGCTGACATTATCTTATTCTACTTGAGTTTCTGAAAGTTCTGAAATTGATTTAGAAGTTTTTGAGCTACAGCAATGCAGGTGAACTAACTCCAACAGATACGTACTCCGGCAAAGCACCAACCACTCGTGCATTTCAGGGATTGAAGCTCGAACAAGCCACGCCACTGTAGGTGCAGCAATTACACTTGAGACTACCAGAATCCACGCCACCAATGGTGTGGCGACCAATTGGAGTACAATTGGAGTCAGCACAAGTACAGGGCTGTACACGCCACCAATGCCAGGCCTGCCCTCAGACCACCGCCGTCCTGTCAAGTATTCATAGTATTTCTTTTCAGGATTTGCCGTGCCCTAATAATCTTTGAACTGATGCCTTGCTTCCATGCTCTCTCCACTCCAGCTGAAACTACTCACCAAATGCTCATGAACGGTGCCCACCGGGGCATCAAGTTCGAATGAACATCCCATGCCGGGGAAACCAAAGTCGCCGACTCGAACCGGGGTGGCTTATTGTCTTCTCTGGACCTGTTAGAGTTTTCTATTTATTTTATTAAAAATAGAAAACTTGAAAAAAATAATTCTAGCTCAACGGATTTTATTTTTATCCAACAAATTAGTGTGCTACATACCAGAAAATTACGAGAAAAGGGTATAAATACCGATGCCCATATATTACGAAAACCAGCATATAAATTTGCAGGAAATTTTACAATTCAATGCAAAATACATAAAACCTAAACCACACTAACGATCATCAACCCAAGAAAAGAGAAAGAGTCCATGGAAATGGGAGTGGGCCCTACCTTTTCCCCTTCAGTTTGGCCCCAGGGCCCAAAGCTCCTTCCCCTGTTTCGGCGCCAACTAAAGCCGCCTTGCCTTCCCTCACTCACTGAGAGTCACAGCAGAGGAGGCGGCCTTCCTTCTTCTACCTGCTCTGCTTCGGCTTTCCGCTTCTGGCTTCACCTCCCCACCACTCCTCTCCTTCCTCCCTCTTCCTCTTGCTTGCGGCCTCGCCCAGCGGTAAACCGCAAGCGCTGATCCAAAGGCGAGGGGAAAAGATCAAAAGCGCCGCAGGTGAAAGAATCGGAAACCCACGGACGCATTCCCACTCGTTGCCATCCAGCACAGCTCGGATATAAGCTCACCAGCACCACCCCTTTCCGTCCTCCTCCTCCCTTCTCCTCCCGTCCACTGCCATTGCCCCTCCAAGAACACACGCACAGAGAGAACGAAAGAAAGAGGCCGACCCGGGCCGTCGTAGGCCCGGCGCCACCCACCCCACCATGTCCGGCGGCGCCGCGCTCCTCCTCGCCCTGCTGGCTGCGGCAGCGGCGGCAGCCATCGTCCTTTCCCCGGCCAATGCCGCAGTGTCGTACGACCGCCGAGCCGTGGTCATCAACGGGCAGCGTCGCGTCCTCATCTCGGGCTCCATCCACTACCCGCGCAGCACGCCGGAGATGTGGCCGGACCTGCTACAGAAGGCCAAGGACGGCGGCCTCGACGTGGTCCAGACCTACGTGTTCTGGAACGGGCACGAGCCCGTGCAGGGGCAGTACTACTTCGGCGACCGCTACGACCTCGTCCGCTTCGTCAAGCTCGCGCACCAGGCCGGCCTCTACGTCCACCTCCGCATCGGCCCCTACGTCTGCGCCGAGTGGAACTTCGGGTAGGATGCACGCGCCGCCGTCCATGGCGAATTGGTCCTGCATTCTCGCTTGCTGCTTCAGAATTCAAGGTTCGCTAATTAGCTCTGTTCCGCCATGGATGACGCCGCTGCTGCAGGGGGTTCCCGGTGTGGCTCAAGTACGTCCCCGGCATCAGCTTCCGGACGGACAACGGGCCGTTCAAGGCGGCGATGCAGGCGTTCGTGGAGAAGGTGGTGTCGATGATGAAGGCGGAGGGGCTCTTCGAGTGGCAGGGCGGCCCCATCATCCTGGCGCAGGTGGAGAACGAGTACGGGCCCATGGAGTCCGTCATGGGAGCCGGCGCCAAGCCCTACGCCAACTGGGCCGCCAAGATGGCCATCGCCACCGGCGCCGGCGTGCCCTGGGTCATGTGCAAGCAGGACGACGCCCCCGACCCCGTCGTAAGTAAACAGCAACCTCTGGTTTGGTTCAAGTTTAACCACTCCGCTTGACCTCCTCGCCGTGGTCCGGTCCGGTCGGTCGACGCTCGACGGGATTAATTATTGGCGGATTAACCCGTCCCCGTCGTGGTTAAGGCACACGCTAATCGGCCATCAACCACCTCGGTCGCTTTCTCGCCGCGTCCAATGGTGCGGCGCCGTTAGCACATCGCTGCCGCGGCGGTCCCTCCTTACCAGCTCGCCCAGGCTGCCATCTTCTTTGCTTGCTGCCAAACAAAATGCCCGTCTCATGATACTTATTCGGAGATATAAATCTTAATTTTTTAAAGAAAATATATCTTAAATTTTATCGAGTAAAATGCACCGCCGGTTCTCAAACTTTGGCTCGACAAGTTATTTTATCTGATAGATTCTTTGATCTCGTTATTTGCATTTCCTATGCTGATCTTTACCCTTGCGAAATTTGTGAAATGGCGATGGTGTCCAGATCAACACCTGCAACGGGTTCTACTGCGACTACTTCAGCCCCAACTCCAACAGCAAGCCCACCATGTGGACGGAGGCCTGGAGCGGCTGGTTCACGGCGTTCGGCAAGCCGGTGCCGCACCGCCCGGTGGAGGACCTGGCCTTCGCCGTGGCGAGGTTCATCCAGAAGGGCGGATCCTTCGTCAACTACTACATGGTGAGTTGAGCTCGCTGCTTACTGCTGGCAGCGAGTGACCGAGTGAGGCTGGCTCGATCCAGCTGATCGAGCTGCCACATGGGTCAGTCATGTCACATGAGCTGCCGCGTAGGATCGATGAGTGTGTGTGTGTGTTTTTGTCAATGGGTAATGATGCTTAGCATGTGCTTTGTTTGGTTCTTCTTCAGTACCATGGCGGCACCAACTTCGACCGGACCTCCGGCGGGCCGTTCATCGCCACCAGCTACGACTATGATGCGCCGATCGACGAATATGGTATGCAGCCATGGCAGTTTCAGTTTCAGTGCAGCAGTTAAGAGGAAGAAGTTTTGTAGAAAATGTTGCAGTAGGATGTTCTGAATGTGGTTCTATGTTTTACCGAATAAACTGAAAGGGTGGCATGCCATTCTGCAGGTTTGCTGAGGCAGCCGAAATGGGGCCACCTGAGGGACCTGCACAAGGCCATCAAGCAGGCCGAGCCAGCGCTCGTCTCCGGCGACCCGACGGTCCAGTCCATCGGCAACTACGAGAAGGTCGATAGCGACTCTGTCAGATTGTCACGGCCTCTGAAGAAACGTAACAACCGTGCAGAGTTGCTCAAATAATTCTCTGTTTCAGGCGTACGTGTTCAAGTCGAGCAGCGGCGCGTGCGCGGCGTTCCTGTCCAACTACAAGACCAACGCGGCGGCGACCGTGACGTTCAACGGGCGGCGCTACGAGCTCCCGGCGTGGTCCATCAGCGTGCTGCCGGACTGCAAGACCGCCGTGTTCAACACCGCGACGGTGCGGGCGCCGTCGGCGCCTGCGAGGATGAGCCCCGCGGGCGGCCTCTCGTGGCAGTCCTACAGCGAGGCCACCAACGCGCTGGACGACCGCGCCTTCACCAAGGACGGCCTCGTCGAGCAGCTCAGCATGACGTGGGACAAGTCCGACTACCTGTGGTACACCACATAGTGAGTCACTCCCGCCGCCGCCATCTCTCTTGCTGATCTCTGAAACAAACAACAGCTTCGTCTCTCTGCGTGCTGATCTCTGAATGTCTGAATGCTTGCTGCAGCGTCAACATCGACTCGAGCGAGCAGTTCTTGAAGTCCGGCAAGTGGCCGCAGCTGACCATCTACTCCGCCGGCCACTCCCTGCAGGTGTTCGTCAACGGGCAGTCATACGGTACTGATGACTGAATCTTGTCGCTGCTCTGTCAGAGCTAAAAGGTTGCAGAATTCAAGCGATCAATCCTTCAATTTTTTTTCCCATCGCAGGCTCCGCGTATGGCGGCTACGACAGCCCGAAGCTGACGTACAGCGGGTACGTGAAGATGTGGCAGGGCAGCAACAAGATCTCCATCCTCAGCGCCGCCGTCGGCCTCCCTGTAAGCTCACCACCATTGTCACTCTTCTTCCAGTTCAGAGTTCAGACCACCGTGATCCTAATCTCCTCTTGCTGTCCGTCTTCCACCGTCCTGCAGAACCAGGGCACCCATTACGAGACGTGGAACGTCGGCGTGCTCGGGCCGGTGACGCTCTCCGGCCTGAACGAGGGGAAGCGGGACCTCAGCAGCCAGAAATGGACGTACCAGATCGGCCTGCACGGCGAGTCGCTGGGCGTCCACTCCGCCGCCGGGAGCTCGTCCGTCGAGTGGGGCGGCGCCGCCGGGAACCAGCCCCTGACATGGCACAAGGTCAGTCTCCTACACTACACATCTCAACATCAAGGCTACCGTGTGTTCGTCCATTTCTCTTACACCGTTGATCGTGTGACGTGATGCGATCGGGCAGGCCTACTTCAACGCGCCGGCCGGCGGCGCGCCGGTGGCCCTGGACATGGGCAGCATGGGCAAGGGCCAGGCGTGGGTGAACGGGCGGCACGTCGGCCGGTACTGGTCGTACAGGGCCCCCGGCGGCGGGTGCGACGGGTGCGGCTACGCCGGCACGTACAGCGAGACCAAGTGCCAGAGCAGCTGCGGCGACATCTCCCAGAGGTACTACCACGTCCCGCGTGCGTGGCTCAACCCCAGCGGCAACCTGCTGGTGCTGCTCGAGGAGTTCGGCGGCGACCTCTCCGGCGTCACGCTGGTGACCAGGACGACATGAGGGTTGAAGAGGAAGCTGGAGATTTGAAGGACACGAGGAGGAGGAGGTTGAACTGTGAATAATCTGCTGGGAAAGACGTAGGAAAGGCACACATGAGTATACATGATACCAATTCTTTCTTGCTCATATCTATACGGATACGGCGTACACAAAGTATTTGTAGTATTTATTGGAGATGTATTGTTGGATTGGAGTTGGCCTCCGGCCCGGCTGCAGGAACTGCAGCTCCGGAACGGCCGGCCGGCCGGCATACAGTCGCTGCTGAATACTAGTATGATTTTGCTCTGCAGGCTGCAGGTTTCACGCAGAGTTCATCTTATTAGGAGAGAAATTTGCAGCGTTGAGCTGTAAATGGGCTATTTATTAATGCCATTATGTTTGATGCCTTATTGCGCGAATGGAACAAGAGGAAATGAGTATCCTTTTCCCACCTCTTTGTCAGTTTCTTCTTCTTTGTCCTCTTCGAATTGCGTAAATGATGGTTACCCTTTTCCTTTCGGAAAGATTTTGATGCTGCAAAAATGCAGGTAGAGAGTAACTTGATCTGCACGGCTGAGAAGATGATAGAGCTAAGCTTTTGATTGTACACACACGTGTCTACGTTTCAGCCTACAGCTGAAGTTCGATTTTCAACATCCAACTACAAAATCGGATAATAAGAACCATTCAATTGTTAAAACCGGATAAATTTGGCCCTTCAGATGGTTTTAAAAGTAGTTTTGTACAAAAAAATTATTTTTTAAAAAATTCTGGTTAGATCTTAAAAATCTAATTCATTTTAAATCAGAAAAATATAAACCTAGTACCAAATTTTTTATAAAAATATAACCTATCTATTGTTACTCTATTTGAGTCTTATTTATTCAAAAATAATAGGCATACCTATAAGAAAATAAATATTAGGAATATGAAAAAATTGGATCCAAATAGTGCCAATAGATAGGTTACATTTTTAGAAAAATGCTGGCACCTGTTTCGTATTTTTTGATTGAAAATGAAGTACTTATGAATTTTTTGAATTTTTTAGTTAAAACTTGAATATTTTTAATTTTCATAAAATGAAAATCATCTTTGAAACTATCTAAAGAACCAAATTTATCTGGTTTGGACAGTTGGATGGCCACCATTATCCGATTTTATAATTAAAAGTTGAAAATTTGACTTTTTTGATAGTTCGAGGTATGAACTAAACTCTTACATTTTGGATGACAATAGAGGGAGGGAGAGAAAAAAAATCAGAGTCCCCGAACTCAAAATGGCCGATTATATGCAAATCGACCCCAAATTCACATTGGAGATCGAGTATATTCTCGGAAAACACTAGGAGCAAAAATTAGGACGAACAAGAGATTAACCAGTGCTCACTCCCAATGTCACTGACACTGAGCTCCCTTGCGTTGCGTAGTGGTCCTCTAAGGGGACTCTGCAATTAGCACACACAAGAAGTTGCTCACTTGGCTGGCCAGTCAGGCCAAACTGGGAGTTGGTGACCGGCTCCCATCTTCGCCCAACCACCGCGAACGGCGTGCAGCTCGCATCCATGTCCTTGCATCTGCGTCACGGCCGGCCTTGCGATTAGGAGGATCGATCCATGGGCATCGGTGGTCGGCGGAACATCTCATCACCGCGCGCCCGGCCGGTCTTGGACGCGGTGGCGCGTCCGCGTCAACGATTTTCCGGCAGGTCGGTGCACGATTGGTTGGTGGCTTGCTATCCGTGCGCCTTGCTCTTCGATCGTGTAACGGTGTGAATCTATGTAAGGGGCCACGCTCCCCGGCTCCTCGTCTCCCTGGCAACCATAGGGGAATTTTAATAGGAAATGAATAACAGGTAATGTAGGCACCAAGTTAGAAAAAAAATAACTCAGAAGGTTTGTAAAATAAGTGAAATGACGGCATGCAACTACTTCCAAAGAAAAATCTAGTACAATTATGCAGTACAACACGGCATGTTTTTGACAAAGAACTAGAAACTAAATCTGTTATTTCAGTATCTCGAAGTTGAAGGTGACCATAGAGATAGAGGTACCTGCGTAAGAGTACGAGAGAGAGAGTATGCGAGTTTCTCCGTAGAAAAAAAAAATCTTTTCGGAAAAAAAACTCATGAAGGACGACGGGTCGACGGCACTGCAGCCCACGTCTTGACAAAAAGTATGTGATAGCCAGCCCACTCTACACGTACATGGTGTATATAGCCCAGATGTTCCGCTTGTAGAAAAAAGGGCCTTAGTAACTACCAGCCCACGTAAACTTAGCGCCAGATGGAAATAAAAATTAGCCCGTTATGAAATCCCATCAGGCTAGTTTTAAATGGGCTAGAGCCCAGAAATAGACGGAGCTCGAATTTACACTTGAGAGAAAACAAATCAATTTTTTCTGTCTCAAATAAAACGCGGGAAACCGCCTCGTTCACGCGCAGTTCCCCGCGAGAACCCACCCCCCCAAACAATGGAGCAGTGGCTGCCGCTGTTCCGCCACCTCCTCGCCTGCCCCGTCGCCAACGCCGACGCCTTCTCCTCCTTCCCCGCCTCCGGCGACTGCCCCAGCTCGCCTCCCCCGGCGGCCGCGCTCCTCCGCCTCCTCGTCTCCCCGGCACCCACGCTCCCCGCCTCCGCCCCCGACCCCGACCCCACAGCCGCCATCCTCTTCCAGACCCTCCCGCCCTTCCTCCAGTCCCAGGCGCTCTCCTTTCTCGCCTCCTCCGCCGGCCTCCTCGACCCGCACCTCGTCCGCGCCCTCGCCGCCCGCGTCCTATCCGGCCCGCCTGGGCGGTACGGATTCTGGGCCCGTCGCGGCGCCCGCCACCTGCTCGACGGATTGCCCGAGAAGGAAGGCGTCCCCGGTGTCGCCTCTGAGGAGTTCGTTGATGGATTCCACGAGCCGCCTCCGTGTCTTAAAGAAGCGGCGGCGCGGGCGCGTCCTGTCTTGCCGTGGCTCCCTGTTGATTGCCGGAGCGTCATGGGGGGCGTGGCCCCTGACCGTGGTGGTGGGGATGGTTTGGACGGGATTGGGTTGGAGACGTTGGTGCTGAAGCAAGACGAGGATTTGGAGATGCAGGAGGCTGGGTGCGTTCTGCCACCTCAGGCTCCTCCGCTTGCAGATTTGATTGTGCAGAGGGCGCTGGATTTGCAGAAGGAGATTGTGACGGTAGAATCTGTCTTGGTGGCCAAGCGAGTGGTGAAAGATTTGCAGGACCTTTGTGTTGAGTCCAGGAATGCTGCAGCAGTGCTTAGTTTAGTACAGCCGTGGGAAGCTGATGATGACACTCTAAGGGTCTTGCTTTCCAATTTACTGCTTCCAGAGGATGGAGTGCAAAGAGGAGGGCTAGCACTTGTTCTGTGTTCTGTTTTCCTACCACAGTTACTCGAGCTTCAAAGACCACCTTCGTCGGTTCTTCTTTCCGCTGCGTTGGATCTCTGCAAGCTCCACCCAGCTGCAGCACTGGAAGCTGTACTCTTTCCACTGGTTCTTAGAAAGGGCGGGCTAAATGTTCCCCAGTGTGATGTGCTAACACGTATTGTCAAGGAGTGCATGCATCCACTGCATGTCGCTGCTTTCTGCCATAGGCTGCTTTCAGGGGAGGAGCAAGATCGGAAACCAGTTTGTATGCCTCAGCATCACGAGAATGTTGGCACTCATTTGGTCTGGACGGAATCTCTGTTCGCTCTATTTTACAGCATTCTCAGTCAAGATATTTGCTTGACACCAAGCACCATTGGTGAGCTAATTTCTGTAACTGATGAGCGGGCATCAGAGTTCTCGAGGTCACTGAAATTTGGCAACTTTATGCTGTGCTTAGTGTCGAAGTGTTGGCATCAATGTAAGAATCAGAGGGTTTTGCTCGAGAGAGCTGCTGAGAGAACCAACACTTTCCTGACCAAAGCTATATTGGCAAAACTGCGCCCTGCAAGTTGAAGTTAAATGTGAATAACTTGTGAGTCTACATTTCTTCTTCGATCAGCTGATGTTTTAATTCCCTTGAAAGGTCTGTTTAATTTGATAGAAGTATAGCTATGCATGCACAGTGCTTTACATCTACTAACTTAACCATGCAAACCTGAAGACTAGTTCATATACAGAGCGAGTAATTTATTATTGTGTATATGTTAAATCTTAGCATTTAAGATTCATAATTAAATAATGGCATTGGCATCTTCATAACCAACATGACATTTCAGTGTCTGAAGATACCCATATGTAATAGTATATTACATTAAGTACAGGTAGTGCAAGCCGTTTATTCTTCAAACAGAAAAACACTGAAAGTAAATTGTATATCTCAACACTTCACCGTTCCTTAGAAGCACTACATACAAACGCATTTACACAGTGATGCTGTGTTGCTGCACAAGATACTTCTTTGCTCTGGGCTTCTGACATAACTCACTTCAGTATTTCCTTTGTTGTCTGGAACCTTGATACCTTATCAGTGAATTTGGTAGTAGAATAGAAATTAAGGTAGTCTTCGAAACGATATTGGCTAGGATATGTAAGCTTTGGAGCTGGACAGATAATGGCATCAGCACCAGGGTTATAGAATGTTGCAATAGATAGGCGGCTCCCATTCTTGTTGGGAAGAACCCGATGGCATATGCTCTTGTAGATTCCATTGGTCATCACTTCAATCTGATCCCCAAGGTTTACAAAAATTCTGTTGCCTTGTGTTGGAGGTACTGGGACCCACTTACCATCTTTCAGAAATTCCAAACCTGGGACTAACTCATCTTGCAATAGAAGTATGATCCCTCCAGCATCAGTGTGTTCCCTGAGGCCCATCACAAGCCCTGGATGACTGCACTTGGGATACTTTGCCACCTTGATGCCTACAGAAGGTTTTGAAAATGCCTTCTCGATGTAATCCTTGTCCAACCCAAGATTTTCGCTCATAGCTGCCGCGAGCTGTTCAGCCAATTTGATTACTTCTTCAGCATATTCAACTACTGTTATTCTGCACAGTTCATTGCATCATGTTAGTTTCCTTATAATTTTTTTATATAATTTACAGCAGATGATTACTGGAAATGGTAAAATGTTTTACTTTATTACAAACTCACCTAAGCAGCTTAGGAATATCATGACTGTTTGATTTTGGCTGATGACGATACATGAAACTGCACTCCCAGTCAACATTTGACGAAATTTTCTCATAACCTTGGATCGTTGCCATCTCCGAACTGTAGAAGTTCTTCTCCATGTCTTGCTCATAGTGTTTGTTCACCAGTCCCTTCATTTTATTCATAAGGTCCTCATTGACCCCATGATTCTCAAGCTGCCATACAGTTCAGCATGCAGATGTTAGAAAATAAAGTGAAATTGTCTTCATCAAGACATCGATGCATACATCGTTACTTACCCAAAAGAAACCCCATTGCGCACAGGCATTATGGAGGAGTGAAAGTGTCTCTGGCCTCTTCTCACCGTACAGCTGATCCATCCTTATCACTGGGATCTCCATTTCCCAAGAAACTGGTGAGTAGCAGTCTAACCAGATGTGTTGTTTGTTCTTCTCAAGTTGGTACGCTACATCTACAACCGGCCAGGTATTTATAGTGGCCTAGACTAGATAGGAATGTTGGGAATATCCTTCTCGAGATTGCTAACATGACGTCGTTTAACAATGAAGGAAACCTTGCTTTCTCATGAGGTTTCTCTGTAGAACCATGTCCAGATACGTGCCGCTATTCCCGTGTGATTTAGCTAAGATAGCTTTGTGGCATCCTTCGAGACTCACCAACATGGTTGACCTATGAGCAAAACATGGTCGCTATTTGCTTAATTCTGTTTTACTTCCGTATATTAATGAATGTTAGTGTCAGCCATCTCGTTGTTATAACTACTTCCCTGCAAGATTAACTCTCTCTGGATCAGTTCACCGCCCTGAGTCATGGTAACGTCGCAGATGCTGGGAGGAGTGAAATCTCAACCTTGAGATCTCTTTCAGGTCAGACTAATCATGGTAGTTGGCTTGACTTTGCGATTCAGTGCATGCGGACCTGCGCGCGGGGTCAATCGATCGCAAAGTAGTTGAATTGAATCCGAAACCATTCGTTGCATTTCGTTTGTCGACGCAAGCCTAGATTCTCTCAGATTTGCTGGATTTTGTTTGCGAATTCTTCAAACGGCGTGTGCTAGTTCCCTGCATGCCAAAATTAGGGCTGGTCCGCTCATCTTTACGCAAACATTGTTAATCTGACAGTTGCTTGATAAATTGCCTGCACAATTTTTTGAAATGTTGGTCGTTCATGCTCTAGAGCTGAAGTTATCAGGTCGGTCCGGCGGTTTGTTGATAAATTGCCTGTGCAAATGGCCATTTCAAAATGTCTATCAGTTTGATAAATGGCTTTAGGGCATGTTTGGCTGCCGGCCGCTGGTTGCCGAGCCAAAATTTGGCCCCTGACCGCTGATTGCCGAGCTGCAGCGTGTCTGCCGGCCTACTGCGCCGTGTTTCCGCGCCTCCTGTCACCTTGGCGCGGCTGGATCGGAGTTCGGAGATCTCCAAAGCGTGTCGCTGCGGATGATGGCAAGCAAGCAAGCAATCCTACAGCACGCGCGCGCCCGCAGATACGGAGAGGGCGGTGACCGGCCGGCCAGCGCGAGCGGGCGCCACCTGCGCGTCGGGCGGGGCGGGCGTCAAGTCTACGGTCTCGGGCGAGGCCAGCAGTGTTGACGGACTGGGGCTGGGCCCATCAACATCATGGATTCATGGAGTAACGGCTCATGCTGCTAATGGTTTGGACGGAAACCGGGTTGAGCGGTTTGGTTTGGTTTCGGGAACAAAACAATTTGGCTTTGGTTTGGTTGTTCCTGCGCGGAAATCGTTCAAATCCACGAAGCAGGTGTAGCTCTGGACGACGCGCATGCACAATTGCACATACGCACACACGTGCTCGGCGCCTGTCGACGTTTTCGTAGTATTGACTAGTGATTTTATCTGCGCGCGCGCTCGTATAGCCTAGCTCTCGAGGGTATAGAAATCATACGGGTTCGGGATCTAACACTCTACGTTCAGTCTCAATCGGATCGTGTTTGTGAGGTCGAGGGCTTGAAGTTTGCAGTAGAGATTTATAAATAGGTTGGCTAGAGGTTGAAGATAACCTCCAATCGATGAGGATGATGAAATATCTAGAGTTACCAGAACAACAGAGAGGCCTACACTCCCTTTTTATACGTTCAAAGGGAGGTAGGTATAATGGTCGATCGGGAGCTAAGGCGAAACCTATCTGTCAAACTCCAGCGGCTTCGCTCCTTCGTCCCAACCTTAGTCGACCGCTCGCTCCCCTCCGTAGGCTGCCTCCGGTGGCCACCGTCAGATGGCCGGGCAGTGGCGGCCTGCGGCTGAGCCCCGGCCTAGCTCGCCTCCTCCCTCCATCTCCTTTCTCTTTTCCCCTACCCCTACCTTCAAACCTAGTCACCCACCGTTTTAAGCCGTCGTCGGTCGCTGGGCGCTAGATTCGGCCACCCTTTCGCTGGTTCTAGTCATGACGCTCCTTTTTCTCCCTCACCAGCATTTGCAGTCACCGGCAACTGGTTGGGGGCACCGCCGCCCACGCCGCTAGCGCGTCAGCAACAATGGTTGCTGCTGCGGTCTCCACATGGCTGCCCCCTCCACTTCTGGTGCTCTGCTCTGCCTTTTTTTGGTGGCGCAGCCACCTTCTTGGCCGGAGGGGGCAGATCGGTTGCCGGTGGTCAGCCCTGTCGCCTGGGCCACGCCCACCTCGCCGGGGCCCGAGCCCACTTTGCCCAGTGCAGCCATTTTTACCGGCCTAATGCGGTCGAGGCTTGGCTACCGTCTGCCTTCGACATTTTTGGCTATGGGAGGTTGCTGCGGGTGGTGTCCACGGTCGGGTTGAGATTGTCATCTATTCCTGCCGGTGCTTCATATGCACATGTTCACCATGTTGTCATTGTTTAGTCGCTCCATTATCTCTAGCGGATGCTTGGCCGCTATAATTTACTTCTCTGGTGGATGTTATGCCGTCGTCATCACCTTTAGCGGGTTACCGCCATCGTCATTTGGAGGAAAAGCTTCTGCTGTCGTCGTCATATGCTTGGCGGGCGATTGTTGTGCTGAATGGTTTGGACGGATGCTTTGCTGTGACATCATGGTGGATGCTTTGCCACCATTGTGATCTCCTTCGACAATCATGGTCACGATGTTTCCTTTTGTGCAGGATTAGATGTTTTGGTCGTTGCTGTAAGTTAGGTTTGTTAGGCTGGGTGATTTCTTTTCCTTTGTCTCGTGCTGCTTTGGTTCGCTTTTGGTCATTTGCCACTTGCTCGGTGGTTATGTAACTCTGTGCTATGAGGGCTCTAGTTGCATAGTTGTAATTCTCTTCCTACTAATAAAATACATGCTAAGGCATGTTCACTAAAAAGAGCATTAAATTGGTCCAATTCAAAGTAAAAGGATGAAACTGACTCTCCGGTGATTGATGAGGGACGAAAGTATCTATTTTCCAGCCACAATATACATGTATTGCATTTATGATAGAGTGTATTGATTTTTTGTGACTATATATTGTAACCAAGAAACCAGAGTAATTTTGCGCTCAAAAGAACAAGGTTGTACCTTGCTAGTTTCTACTTGAGAACTCAAAGGACCACTTTGGATAAAGGGTGTTGCTTTATGTTGCAGTAACCATCTGAGTGCATAAAGGTTTGAAACTGGAATAACAGACTTGAAGGAGAAACCACGTAGCAATGGCGGATGGAATCGTACGGGTATACTGCTTGATTTGATTGTTGGAAAAGGAATGGTACCGGAGTCTTGAATCCAATAAATTGAAAATTGGATTTTGTGTCTTGTAGTAAGATGTATGCTGGTCCAATGTCCTACCATAACACTGTCTTTTTCAGGTATTTGTGGCCATGTGGACTCCATCACCAATCAATTCACTCTGGAAAAAGTTGTTGTTTGGTGGTCGATAAATAAATTGGAGATCTAGGAACAGTTGAGCTGATCGTGTACATTGATCCTTTTTTTGTGAAAATTAAAGCCACTCAAAATATTGGCCGACCCGAATTGCTAGCATAAATATGGAGTATTAAGGAAGGACAAGTACATTGAAGCCGTCTAATAGGTAGTCTCGTGCAATGACACTTTCATCTTAAAATAACTTAACAGATAACATCTATAATAGGTTATTATTTTTTTCTCGTAGTAGTATCATATCCCTTAATTTGTGGAATGAAAAAAAATACTATGAGTAGTTGTTGTTACAACTCATACAATGGTGAGGAATTAATCTCATAGTCCTTAAATTTAGCGTATGAGACGGTTGTTTTGTAAAACAATCGTCTCATTCTCTCTCTTCTCCTTGTCTCATCCATATCATCAAAAATACTACATAAAATTGCATGAAACAAGCTATAATACCGCTGACCGTGTAGCAATGTACTTACCCTCGACTAACTCGTCCAAACAATGGTAGAGTTAAACCCTGGAGCGAGGTCTATCTGGGAATCCAGCCTTCCAGCAATGGAAAGTTTTTGAACTTAACAGCAATGGAAAGTAACTACCCCAAGTACTTCTATTTGCTCTTCTTCCTGATCGGCTCATGGCTTCTCACCTGCCTCCTCCACTTCCGCCAGCCGCTCTTCCACCTCTTGGGAAGCGGCACGGCAGTTTTCCTCCCATTCTTGTGCAAGGCGAGCTTCTTTTTTTTTCTGAAGAAACAGGAGGGGGAGATCCCCTAATAGATATATTAAAGCTTATAAAAAAGTTACAAAAATTACAAGAGATTAATTATTGCTAAAGTTCTCTAGCCATATTGACATGAACGGAGCATTCCTTGTCTTTGCTCGATGGATAACCATTGCAAAGTTATACTTGAAAATCTCTATTGTGCTCTGAACGGAAGGTGCAACTGAGTCAAAAATAAGAGCATTTCTTGCCATCCAAATGCTCCAGCTCATTAAGATGATTATTTCCATGAAGAATGGTACTTGTAAATTTGCTCTGAAGTTTTCTAAGATTTGCAGTGGATCTTGATTCAAATCACTGTCCAAATTCAGTGAAGACCAGCATTGCGAGGTAAAATTGCAGTGAAGAAAAAGATGCTCCAAAGTTTCTTCAAGCTCTTGACCACAAACTGCACAATTATAATCTTCAAGTACCATGTTACGTCTTCTGAGCAACCCCCTTGTGTTGACTCTGTCTTTTAGTAAGAGCCAAAAGAAAATTTTATGTTTTAACTGACAGCACGATTTCCATAGCCACTTATAACTAGGATGCGTTTGAAATTGCCCTTTCAATTGCTTGTAAGCCTTTGAACATGAGTAACTTGGACGCTACATATATGACCATGAGTCATTTTCTGCAGACACTGGCAGGTTTGACAGCAGGTTCTGAAGGTCAGTGTATTGAGTAAAAGCTTCCTCTCAGAGAGGTAAGTGGAAGATGCTATGGAGATGGGAAAGTGATCTGGCCTTCTGTAAGGATATGGATTTATTCTTTGTAAAAGAGTACAACTCAGGGAAACACAATTTTGGGAGCCAACCATTCCACATATCATCCCATAAATAGGTTGCAGATCCAGGGAAAATGTTCGACATCGCCATCCCCTTATACAGATCAAGAAGCTTCAGAATATCTCGCCATCAAAATGAACCCTTCTTTGTTGCACTAGGCAATTTACCATTCTTGTAATAATTATCCCATATTAGATTTACCCATGGCAAGTTTTCTTTGTTGAAGAATTTGTGAAGATTTTTTAGGAGAAGAGCCTCATTTTGCACTCTAAGGTCAATGACCCCCAATCCACCCTCTTCTTTTGGCAAGCAGACCATTTTCCATGCAGCTTTAGGTGGTTTCTTAGAATTGATGTCTGACCCTCTCCATAAACAATGTCTTCTATATTTGTTAATCTGTTCTATGACAATGATTGGTATTTTCATGGAGCACATCATGAAGGTTGGAAAAGATAATTTTACTGAGTTCACCAAAATGAGCTTGCCTGCTTGAGAAAGAAGGTTAGAAGTGACTAAGATTTTCCTTTCACATTTCTTCACCAAGGGCAGGAACTCCTGAACTGTAGGCTTTGTTGTGCCTAGGGGCAGACCCAAGTAGGTGAATGGGAGACTGCCAGTGGTGCAACCAAAAGTATTTGCAAGTGATTGATGTCTCTCTTCAGTGATATTAATAGGCACCATGGCAGACTTTGAATAATTAACCCTTAAGCCAAAAGACTGAGCAAATGTATCCAATATTCCTTTTAGGTGTGATAACTGAGTTTCACATGCTTCTAGAATTATAAGTGTATCATCTGCATATTGGATTATAGGGAAATCACTTCCAGCACCTGCGGGTAGAGGCAAGTTCAAGTGTCCCTTGGCTTGGTTGATAAGGGATTGTAGAATGTCAGCTGCTAGGACAAATAATAATGGTGAAAGGGGGTTGACGGTGGGTGAGTACCGCAAGCAGGGATTCATGGGAACCTCCATTCATGGGAACCTCCGTTTAGAGATTCGGCTAGGGGTATAACACGTAGTAGGGTTTCAGCCTTATGACGATCAAGAGACAAAGGGGTTTAGACAAGTTCTGGCCGCTGTGAGCATAACATCCTACATCCTATGTGGAGCTGGTAGTTGTATTCAGTTCAGTCCCTTCCCATCCCTTTACACATTACCTATCTATTCTATTTATAGCCTTCCCTGTTGGCCTCGGGGAGAGGCGTACTGCCTTGAGTGTGAATGCGGCGCCTTACGAGGGACGCCGACCTGCAAGTGGCACCCGCCCGCCAGACAGGGTCCTGCGCCGTGGGTCAGGACTGTCGTTGCCTGGGTCCTCCTCGAGGGACCCCAGGATGCCCTAAGGTCTCTCCCGGGCTCTGCTTATCGCTTGGGGCTGCAAGTGGCGCCCGCCCGCCAGACGAGGCCCTGCGTCATGGGCCAGAACTGTCGGGGCCTAGGATCCTCCTCGAGGGACCCCGGGATGCCCCGAGGTTTCTCCCGGGCTCTGTGCATCGCCCGCGGTCTTTCCTGTGCGCCGCTCGGGGTTGTAGATGCTCCTCTCCATGCCTGTTCGATGTGACGGGAGGCGTAAGTGGTGGGGCTTCCCCCACTGTCCATTGCCAGACGATGGGACACGACCCGGAAGTGGGGCTCCCTCTGTTCTAGTCACCCCGCCGTCCGTGAGCATGCCTCCCCCGTAATCATGTTGTTTTAGGGGGAAGGCGCGCTGCCCCTGGGCCTCGGCCGGTCGTAGCAGGACGGGTGCATTAAATGCGCCGACAGGCAAATCCCTTCTCCACGAAGGGATTGCCATGTCCTGGGGAGGTGCTTGGTCTCCTGCGATCTTGGGTCCTCTAAAAGGTGCTTCAGTTTAGCCCATTACTGCTAATGGGCTAGGAGGGCCTTTCGGCCCATTTACCTTTGGTTTGTCTAGGGTTAGGGGGATCCCCGTTCCCGTGGTGCTGATGGGGTCTCCCTGTCTTACACACCTCTTGTAGTGAAAAACCTTTCCTGGTACCCCATTCAGAACAATAGATGATGTCCCTGAATTAAAGATCATATTTATCCACATTAACTATTTTGGATCAAAACCTTTGTGCTCAATTAATTGCAGAATGAATTGATGCTCCACTTTGTCAAATGCTTTCTCAAAATCAAGCTTCAGAATTACCAATTCTTTTTTTGACTTGTGACACAAATGCAGATACTCAAATGACCAGGCTAAACAGTCTTGGATCGTTCTAGACTTGATGAAACCATATTGATTGAGGTGAATGATGCTTCTAATAATCAATTGCAGTCTATTGGCCAATAGCTTAGTGATGAGCTTTATTGAACAATTTAACATGGAAATAGGCCTATAATCTGCAGCTGTTAAAGGATTCTCTTTCTTTGGAATTAATGCCACATAGGAACCATTAATACTTTGTAAACATACACAACCCTCATAGAAGGCATACAAAAGCTTATAGAAGTCAGGTGCAATAATATGCCAGAATCTTTTAATAAAATCTGTATTAAAGCCATCGGGACCTGGAGGCTTATCTGTAGGTAGACTTTTGACAACTTCATCTATTTCTTCTCTAGTGAATGGTGCATCCAAGAAATCCAGTTCATGTGATGTTTGAACTAGATTAGCCAGATCTATGGAAAGGGAGCTGAATTCTGACACACCAAGTCTCTCTTTGAATGCCTCCCATAAGACATCAGCTTTACCATCATGATCAAACAGTTGTTGCCTTGAATGATTCTGGAGGAAAGTGATGGAATTCCTTCTGAATTTTATAGTGGCATTTGCATGGAAGAATTTTGTGTTTCAATCTCCAAATTTGACAAATTTGATATTACCTCTTTGTTTCCAATATATCCTCTGCTGGTCAAGGAGAGAAAGGAGTTTTTCATTTAATAACTCCTTGAAGCCGCATTCAAAGATGGATAAGTCTCTATATTCCTCCAAAACATCTAAGAAGTGGATGATCAACTTGATGTTGTCAATCAGCAAAGAAAGATTGGAGATGTGGGCTTGCCAAGCTCTGAGTACCCTTCTTATGTTCTTAAATCTGGCCATGACAATTTTAGCTGGATCAGAACAGGTAACAGGCACTGTCCAACCATGATTGACTATTTGCAAGAAATTTGAGTGCTCCATCCAATAGTTCTCGAATCTAAAAACTCTAGCTCTTGTGATTTTGGTGCCGATATGGACAACACAAGGTGCATGATCAAATGACTGCATTGCTAGGGAGGTTGCCACTGTATTTGGATAGTTGGAGGTCCATGAAAGTGAAGTGGACATCCAGTCTAATCTTTCAAGTAATGGGGAGTCCTGTTTATTGGACCAAGTAAATAATCTTCCTTTTAGGGGAATCTCCACCAGACTCAAAGCACTTAAAGCTGCATTGAACATGAAAATGTCATTGGCATTAGCACCTTGCTTTTCTGTCTTCAATTTTTCTTATTGGATTAAAATCTCCAACGATTAACCAGTCCACAAAATCTGGCATCTGTATGTTTTTGAACCATTCTATTAAATCACGTTTCCCTTCATCTGTACATGGCGCATAAATGTTGGTTAGAATCCAAGTTGCCCCTGAGGCAAGAGAGGTGAATTGCAGTGACTGTGTGTATTCATTTTGAAAAAAAGAGTTCACCGTCAAACAGAGAGCCTTTCCAAATCACAACAGTACCACCTGATGCACCACGTGATGGCAAAAAGGAGTACTTATTGAAAACCACATGAGCTATATTTTTTATGAAGTTCCTCTCAAAGCTGTCTTTTTTTGTCTCTTGGAGGCAAATGACATCATATTTTGATTCAACAATCTTATCTTTAACATCATTCAATTTTCTGTCAGAAT
The DNA here is from genome assembly GCF_002211085.1 of Panicum hallii. Taxonomy (NCBI): domain Eukaryota; kingdom Viridiplantae; phylum Streptophyta; class Magnoliopsida; order Poales; family Poaceae; genus Panicum; species Panicum hallii. Next base: position 7,444,199 of record NC_038045.1, on the reverse strand, counting down.
TTAGACCTCTGACATTCCAAGAAAGAACTCTCCAGGTTCTATTATTATCGCAATGATTCATTATAAAGAGTTATATAAGCACGAGAAACCAAATGCACAGCACAAGGTTGATTAACCGAAAAGTCAAAGGAAAGACAGGCAACTGCTGACAAGTCTAACATCAAGTTTACAGACCAGCACACATAAAGATCCCCAAAATGAAGCAGGAAGGAAACAAAAGCCATAAGTTTAACCAGGACAGTCTGAACGATAAAACCAGTAAACAAAAGCACACAGTACCTGGCCATATTGAAACCCAATACATCATTTCTTTGGCTTCTTTCTTGGTGTATCTTCAGAAGCCGAAGCACTCGGCCCTGATTCCTTGTTGTTCTTCTTGCCCCTGGTCTGTGCCTGAGATGGTGCATTTTTCTTGCCTCTGCTTTTGCTCTTGGCTTGCAGTTGTTCAGCTGAGACTTCCTCTGGGGCCATCTTGGCAAAAGTCACTCCAAGGTTTTTAATTAAAGTAGTAGAAAGAGTAGGAGGGGAGACATTGCAGGCCAAACAATTTTTTGTCTGGGCAAGCTTTCTTTCTGAAGCCTTGATTGAGTTGTTTGATTCTGTTGCTCCTTCTCAGTGTGGAGGCTTGCAGAACTGGTTCCTCTGTGCAATACAGTATGGTCTCCTATTCTGGTGTGGCAGTTGGTCGGGTAGATTGAGTCAGATTCTGACATGGGAGCTGTTCTTTGCTAGGGCAAATCTGTGGTAGAGTGAACTGGATAGTGCCATGTGCTGAAGTGCCAGTTTGCAATACATCCCATGCCTGTGACAGAAGGAACTTTCTGGCCCATTCAAAGTGGGTTGGAGACATGAGAATGGTGGTAAAGAAGTCTGACCAAACACTGGGAATCTCAACTGTTGGAAGGTTAGAAACTCTGCTCTGAGAGAAATGGTTGGCCCAAAGCCTGACAGCTTGAGCATTGCAAATAAAAGTGGGCTGGGTCATTGGGCTAAATGTTTCCAGGACAGGATCCGCCAGAAAGTTGTTCACAATGTGGACCATACCAACATTCAGATGCTGGTTAAGAGGTTGTGGTGGCTGAGCAGGTAGAGCCAAAACTATCTCTTGGCTTGGTTCTTGCAGACTCGACATAATAGAGCTAGTGGAGCTCAATGAACCAAAATCCTCTGAGACTTCGTAGCTGTGCTGTTCCTCTTACTGGTCCTCCTGCTGATTAGGAGCTGCATGTTAAGGTCCCAGTCATTACCATGCAATTGAAAAGGTGGAGGATCTCCTTCAATCACCTCATGCTGAGATGCATTCTGGCCTTGAGGCCCATTTTGCCAATTCTCTGCAGGGGGGTTTGCATCAGGAGCTGCATTCATCTGCTGTTGATGAAACCCTGGCATTTGCTGACCAAAACCAAAGAAGTTGATGGGTGGTTCCTGACCATTGCTATTATCAGGTTCTGGATCCTCATCAGGAGTTAATTCCTGCAGCATCTCCTGTTGCAAAATCTCACATTGAACCGTCCAGGATTCTCCTTGTGCCCTTTCCCCATCAGTGACCACAATGAAGTGAGGGACAGATTCAAGATCAATAACCCGAGCCTTAAGTATCAGCCTACCCAGTTTGTTAAGATCACGCTCCCAAGAAATCAAGCGACCAAAAGAAGTGATTGCTTGCTCAAGACATTCCTGTGCCCAGTAATCAAGGGGTAAACCCAACAACGTCAGCCAGACTTCCCTATTAAAGTTAAGGGCTTTCCAGTTTCTACCACGATTGGTGTTTCTGGAAAGTAAAGTTGCAATTTCCATAGTTGTGTGGACCAGATGACACTGCATTGTCTCTATCATAGACATACTCAAAGCGTACGTAAGCCTGACCTAGGTAACACGGCTGAATGTCTCATACTGGCACATGAAGATGCTCATCAAAGAACTCTACTAGCACTTCTCGGATAGTGTTGAAAGGTACCTCATGATCGGGCATGCCATTAATGGTGACGATCGAGACATCCTCGTTGCGGGATTGCGGCCGAGCGACCACTGCGCGAGCCTTCCTTTCTCTGTGCAGAATCGCCAGAACATTGAAGCCCTCTGGAGCAAACGGAGCAGGATTGGCACGCAAGTAGGCCATCTCCCGTGGCGGCGATGGCCGCGGCGACGGCGAGGAGCTCTGGGGTTTACTGTTGCTGTTGCTCGGATTAGGGGAGGTGACGTCGGGGAAGCCGAGGGGTTGCTTTGAGTTGTTGCAGGTCGCAGTAAATCCGCGAGGGAGTTGCAAACTGGGGCCACTTGTCAATGAAAACCATTTGGAGAAGTCCCCCTTGTACCAATCTGAACGACTTGGCGTGCTGACCTGACGACCAATGTTGACCGGAGATGGCTTGGGGCAGCCCTGCGCCACGTGCCCCCAGCTGAAGCAAGCATGGCAACGGATTCCGGACTTGCAGGCAACTCGGTCATGTGCCGTTGAGAGGCACCTGGTACATCTCCGGAAACGAGGCAACTCGGAAGACCGAAAGAAATTTGAATTCAAATGATGACGCGAGTTCTTCGCTGGGATCGGCCCCAATCTATCAAACATTGATGATTTGGTGTTGGAACCCGATGCACGTGCAAGATCATGAGAAAGGCGGCTGAAGACCGAGGCAATTGGAATCACCCTCTGATTGGTTGGCCTTTTCAATGGCACAGTGTTTGCACCCGAAAGAGGAGCTTTGGCCGCATCGGTATAAGAACGATGACGCTTTCTGGAAGAAACCGTAACCCATTTGAATTGTGGTTGATGATCGGCGGTGACGGCCAATTTTGCTTTAGAAAGACCAACCTCATTGGCGAGGAAGAAAGTAGCATTTGAAACTGTCACAAGCAAACTGTTGCAATTGATAGGCAAGAAAGCCCACTGCCTTGGAGGAGACCCAAAATTCGCAAACACGATCATCCACCTCTGTCACACAGAGATCAATTGCCTTGGCACCAAGAACGGATTGCAAAAGAAAACCAGCTGAATCATGGGTGAGACGAAAGCGGCATCTACCAAATGCCACCAAGAGACGAAAACTTGGCCTAGAACCCGGTGAGAGAGAAGCGACGGGCACACGGAGGAGAGATCTGACCTTGTTAGTGAAGGCACGGCCTGGCGCCGGATCAAGAGCAGAGAAATCCATGGTGAGAAGCTAAGATCAACAGGAGGAATCATGGCGAATTAGGGGCGGCGTGTGGAGTCGCCCATCCTCTCTTCCTTCATTTCATCCTCAACTTTTCGTGTGACCTGCTCGGCGGCAGCTTCCGGAACGTCGACGTCGGCAGGCAGCGGCGTCGTGCGACGGGCGGTACGTGCACATGGTGGACCTGCCGCCACAGTTCGATGTCTGCGCCGAGGGGTCTCTGGCGTTCGAGAGCGAGCACAGCATTCGTCAACTCATGTCCAATGCCGGGATCGGCCCGGTGCTCCTCCCCGCCGGGGACCGCAGCGACGGCGAAGACGAGGATATCGTCCTCAGCACCGGCTGGTGAGCTACTCAAACATGTGCTCCTGTTATTAGTCACGCAGGGATTGGTTTTGCGAGACAAATGATTTTGCATCGCTGCACACGATGGCAGGTACAACACGAACCAGTACGCGCTGGAGGTGATCTTCCACCACCGGATGCGGCTGTACGAGTCACCGACGCCCGGCGGCGGCGACGGCGGTACGGTGTACGTGCCGTACTACGCGGCCATGGAGCTGCAGCCGCACACGTGCGGAATGTTCAACGCCACGGTGAGGGACGGGGCGACGGAGCAGCTGCTGCGCACGGCGGCCGCGACCACTTCATGGTGGCCTCCAAGACCCCGTGGATGTTCAGGAAGGTGCCGGCGGCCGGTGGCGACGACGACACGGGTTGCGGCAACAGCTTCATGGTGAAGCCGGAGTCCAGGAACATGACGGTGCTCACGTGCGAGACTGACATCTGGGAGCAGCCACAGCGAGACTTCGCCATGCCGTACCCGAGCTACCTCCACCCCTCGTCGGCCGGTGAGGTGGCCGAGGGGCAGGCGCGCGTGCGCGCCGCGCCGCGGCCATGGCTGTTCTCCTTCGCCGGCGCGGGCCGCCCCGGGATGCTGGCCATTCGCGACCGCATCTTCAACGCGTGCGACGCTGCGATCCCGCGCCGAAGCTGCGGGAAGCTCGACTGCGGCGGCCTCGAGGGCAGCATCACCTGCCGGTCACCGCTGAAACTCATGTCCCTCTTCACCTCCTCCCGCTTCTGTCTACAGCCGCAGGGCGACTCCTTCATGCGCCCCTCGTCCGTGGACGCCGTCATGTCTGGCTGCATTCCCGTCTTCTTCCACGAGGCCTCCACCTTCGAGAAGCAGTACTACTGGCACGAGAGGGACCCGGACAGCGACCGCGGTGGCCGGAGCAACAATGACCGCCGCTACTACGTGTTCATCGACCAGGACGACGTCCTCCAAGGAAAGGTGGGCATCGAGGAGGCTCTGAGCAGGTACACCGATGATGAGGTTGCCGCCATGAGAGAGGAGGCGATCAAGATGATCCCGAGGTTCCTGTACAAGGACCCCCGGGTGAGGTTCGCAGGAGACATGAGAGACGCGTTAGACATCACCATTGATGAGGTGATTGCGAGGATTGGTAAGGAGAGGATTTGGGAGGGAAATATTACAGTTGCCAATGACTTATGACATTCTATGGAATTTTACTGATTTTGGTTGTGTTGACGTGTGTTTGTTACAGTCACACTAGTACTATAAATCTCAGTCTAACGATTTCTGCTAAACTCTCAGGTTGCCAACGCACGTGGGTAGGGTAGATTAAAATAAAATTATTGACGTCATCGCTGGTAATATTTTTTTTCTAAAACATAGGATGTGACTCTCGCAAACTACAAAATTGCAAATTTAGAACTCCAAACATCACACTTCGCAGTTTTACCATTACTAACATTGATTTCGCAAAAATAGGACTTCAAACATGTGCAACTTGATTCTACTGCCATTGGATGTATTTCCTCGCTTTTCTATTTTTTCTTCATGTACTTGGCAGGATGAAAAGACCATTTTGCCCTTCCTCTTTAATTTCTGCACCACACTTGATATATTAGGCGTGACGTGCTGCCTTGCCGCCGCCGCCCTTGTCAGGCAGGCAGACCGCCGCCGTCACCTGGGCGTACTGCACGGACGCCAGGAACCGCCGCCTCACATCGGGCCCACCGGCCGTGCTGCTGTTCGGCAACCTGCTGTGGTTGCGCCACTTCGCCGCCCACGTGGAGCCGCTCCTGCTTAGGCTCTTCGAGCGGTAAGGCCCCATGGTGACCCTCCGGATGGGCGCTCCCGCCCCGCCGTCTTTGTGGCCGACCGCCGCCTCGCGCAAGCCGCGCTCGTGGGCGCCAGCGCTGTCACGATCGCCAATCGGCCTGAGCCCGCCACTAACACTCTCCTCGGCATTGGCGCCAACATCATCACCAAGACAAGCAGAACGCCTTCTGCGCCACAACCTCGTCGCCGAGATGCTACACCCGTCGCGCCTCCTCGTGCTCATGTGCTTCGGCGAGCAGCTCGGCAAGCTCACGGTGGCCGAGGGGGGGCCCTCCTGAGCCGGCCGCGGACTAGCCACCGGCAGCATCAGCCAGGCTGGAGGCGGGCGGGCCAGCGGCAGCTGTGGCCAAGTTTGGGGGGGAGGGGGGGTGTGACCGCGGACACGCTGTAGGCCCCGGGGGCTGGCTGCACGAACGGTTAGGGCTCCATGGCCGCCGGCCCTAGCAGGAGGAAGACGAATAGGAGAGAGACTCGATCGGGAGATAGAAAGGCAACGTATGTATGCATGATGTGGGAAGGACAAAATGGTCTTTTCATCTTGCCAAATACATGAAAAAATAGAAAAGAGAGGAAATATACCCAATGGTAGTAGAATCAAGTTGCATATGTTTGGAATCCCAATTTTATGAAGTCAATATTAGTAATGGTCAAACTACGAAGCACGTTATTTGGAATCCTAAATTTGCAATTTTCTCCTCGCAAACAGACAACCACCTATCTTTATGAACGTACTGCATCCATACTCCTGTAAGCATCTCGAAGAGTTTGAGCTGATAGATATTGAGATACATCTCATTAGATATTGAGAATTTGAGATACGTCTCATTGTTGACAAACACGTCACCTGCCATGAAAGAATAGCATCGTTTATTTTATAAAGATATGAACATATGATTTCTAGAATACTGTGTACCCATGATATTTGCATGAATCTGTATGTTGATTCTATCATCGTATCTAGGAAGCTACAAGTTTGTATCTAGGGACGGGAGTTCCCAAAGACTTGTACACTACTTTTAATGATTCAATATATTACTAGAGTCCTCATTTTAGAAAAAGAAAAATTATCGCGTCCAACCAGCGTCACCGGTTTTATTGAATATGCAATATACCTTTGGTACACCAACAAAATGCGTTTATTTCATTTACCACAGAGTGTATTGATTTTTTTACTCATATATTATAATCAAGAAACCATAATAATTTTTTTTTTGCAAATTCCTACTCAAAAGAACAAGGTTGTACCTTCCTAGCTTCTACTTGAGAACTCAAAAACCGATATTGATAGTTTGGTTAAAGGGTGTGCCCTATGCTGCAGTAACAATCTGAGATAAAGCAGACTTGAAACTGAAACCACACGGTGATGGCGGATGGAATTGTACTGGGTATATTGATTGAATTGATTTGTTGGAAAAGGAATGGTACCGGTGTCATGTATCCAATAATAAATTGAAAATTTGAATCTTGTGTCTTGTATAAACGTGTACCCGGGTCCGGTATCTAATAAACGTCTTTCTCAGGTATTTGTCACCTGCTGCGGACTCCATCACTAATCAGTTCAGTATGAAGAAGTTGTTGTTTGGTGGTCGATTAATTAGAAATTTACGGAACAGTTACATTGATTGGGTACATTGATTACTAGCATGGTCTTATAAAAGAATATATTCTTATTTTTCATGATTGACTAGTAATTATCAGTATGTAATATGCTTAAATAATTTTATATCTTGGTCCATAAAATCCTTTTATATCGACATCAACGCAAAAGAAAAACATTTCATAAACATATATCATCAATGGAAGTGTTTTATATAATCAAATCCATAGAAATTTATAGCTGATTGAAATTATTCACATAAATATTTAATGACTCCAATTTGTTTTCAATTTTTTTGAAATGAACCAGGCAACAGATCGAGTGGCCAACTATATTAAAAAGAAGATGAAGCATGCATAGACTAAGGAATACAACCAATAGGAGGAAAAATAACTCACCAGCTACAACAGACCAATGCTCCAATACCAAGCAACACAACTAATGGCACATGCCACACAGCACCACCTCGCCACTGTTCCACGTCATTTATCTGCCACTCCATAAGCTCCACGCGACCACCTGTCGGCTGCTAAATTGCACAGCTATCACCGGACGTCAAAGCCATCAAAATTGATAAGCCATACAGTCACTGCTGGGCAAGAGGTCTTAGATTTGAATCATATGCACCCAATAGGCAATACCACTACAAGCACCGTGGTAAGCATGAGGCAAGAAGTTCTAGATTTGAATCCTATGCGCCCAATAGGCAATACCACTACAAGCACCGTGGGCGTCCACGCCACATGCATCACAAATGAAGCCGACACTAGTAAAAGCTGCCTCCCAAGGTCGTCATTGCCTTCCTATGTTGCATGGTTACTGGGGACAGAAAACATGTCGCCCATATTGCCGTGCCCGTGACCATCACTGCGCTCAGCACCTGACCACCACATTCTCCGCCCAGCCACAGAGAACCCAGTTGCCTCCTCCACTAGAGCATCATGTTACTCCACCTGTTGATGTTAACCTCCAATCCTATCGAGGGATATCTCCAACATAGTAGATTGTAGGTGGGATGTCGCCGAGATCAGAAACTCGAAGGTGTAAGGAACACAAGATTTAGATAGGTTCAGGCGGTCGAGAGCGTAATACCCTACACCCTGTGTGGTGGTGTATGGTGGTTTGTATTGTTTTAGATGTTGATTGTTGGTTAATGCTTCGGAGAGGGACCCTGCCCGCCCTTATATAGTCTGGAGGGACAGGGTTATATGGAAATCCTAACCCGATATTAGCTTAAGAGTCTACCCGAGTATTACTCGAATAGTTTCCTTCTGTTCCGACTAGTCCTACTCCTGTACGAGTAGTTATAACTAGTGTAGGAGGTGGGCCATATACCATCCCTTATCTTAGAATATGTACGCCATGTGCGCAGTCCCGTGGCCCTGAATCTGACAAGCCACCGAGCTTTTCGTAGTCGAGTAATGCACGCTTCCGAGTACTTCTTAAGGCGTCTTCGAGTTCTTCCAAACTTCATCTTGAAGATATCTTCTAAATACTTCCTTGGCTGCATCGAGGCTATGAGGTGCTCATGCTCCGAATAGGCTGTGATGCTGCATCGAGTCTGAGGGTCAAATTAGTCTTGAATCTTCTGCTCTTATCTTCCAAAAATTTAAAAAATAAGCCATCGATAACACGTGTCCAGCAGCCCTCGAGCCTTGAATCCAAATCCCAAGATTTGGAAAAAAGATCCAAAGAGTCATGGCATGCATTGTGTAAAAATTTAAGAATTTGATTTGATAGTTAAAATGGGTAAATTGGTTCAGAAATTCGAAAACCTCCTTTTCAGAATGAGATCCTGAAAAATGGTTAAACAAATAACTTCCCTAAAGGAACCCTAAATTACCGCTCAAAACAAATCTTATCCCGAAAAAATCTCTTCAGCTTTCGCATTGTGATACGCCGAGTTGTTTCCTGCGTCCAGCCCCGAGTACGGGAGCCAGACCAGCCTCCGAAAGCACGCTGAGTGCACTGATGCACCCAGCCCCCGAGCATGGGAGCTAGACGAGCCGCCGAAGGTACGCCGAGTGCCTTGTCGCGTCCAGCCCCTGAGCATGGGAGCTAGACGAGCCACCGAAGGTACGCCGAGTAGCGTAGATACTGGCCGAGTCAGAGGAGATACGTCACATGGTCGGTGGCGCCAGCCCCTGAGCCTGGGGTCATCCGAGTCGCCGCTAGCACGCCGAGTGGTCTGTGCCGATGAAGTGATAGCCAAGTAAGGCAGCTCTCGGGAGCATACCTCACCCAGCGGCATGATCCAGGTCCGGTCCCCTGCAAGGTAAACATAAAAATTTGTTGTAATACATGATATCGAGTCGGGAGCGAATCACAGCATTGTAAAATGCATATAAAATTTTTCGCATCTTGCTCTTGCTAGGTCACATAATTTCCTCGGGTAGGTAGCCTGTTACGTTTAAGCACCTGATCCCTGATAGCAGTAGCCCATAGCGTTGGGAGTATGGCCGCATGCACGCGTAGGACCATAGGCGTACAGAAGAGTCGAGGTCTCACAGATAAAAGCGTGTGCTACCTAGATATTTTAGCGACCGTTAAGAGAAAACTAGAGCAGTCGGCGCTGCGCGAAAAAACAGAACGCTCATGGAGTGCATATTATACACCCGTTAGGTGTAGTCCCGACTACAAGCCCGGAGCTGCATGAGTAGTCGTGAATGCAATTATGGTGTGGCCGTGGAGGCACATAGTTAATATCCAGAGATATAAATAAATATATTAAAGCATGACTTAGCTTGATTTGCGGGCGATTGCTGACGAAGCCGTAGCGCTCGTTGATGGAGCTGCGACGGTTTGTTGATGATGCCCGACTAGTCAGAGTCTATTCCGACTAGTTATTGATGGTGTGAGGCACACTCCCGACTAGTTTTCTAGTCGGGACGAGTAGTCGAAGTAGTCATCAGTGGGTCGTCGAGCATCCTTGCAAAGTCGAAGTAGTCGTCGACGGGTCGCTGAGTGTTCTCGCGAAGTCAAAGTAGTAATAGCATGATCCTTGCTGGTAGCTTCCGTGTAGTAGTCAGAGCAGTCATCTACGATCTTGAGCAGGCGATCCAAATCCTCCTCCAATGCGAAAAAGGTCTCGAATCGCATGGTCTTCTGGTAAACAGTGGCCTCGATCTCCCTAGCGAGATCAAGATCAGGGAGCAGCGTCTCATCGAGGTTGTCGATGAACTCGTTAAGACCGTTGCGTTGGCATGCCGCAGATGCCTCTGACTTCATGTCGTTGACGAGGTGCCGGTGGAAGCTGCCCGCACCGTCGGCGACGCAGACCCACGAGTCGAAGATGAAAGTTGTGCCCTCGTCGAGCACGACGCTGGTGAAGTCGAAAGATGCCATTGAGTTCTCCGATGGATGCTCGATGAACGTCCCTACCTAGCGTGCTAGCTATCGGTGTTTAACCTCCAAGGCCACCAGGAATATCCCCGAGGTGGTAGATTGTAGGTGGGATATCGCCGAGATCAGGAACTCGAAGGTGCAAGGAGCACAAGATTTAGACAGGTTCGGACCGCCGAGAGCGTAATACCCTATATCCTATATCCTATGTGGTGGATTGTATTACCTTAAGTGTTGATTGTTGGTTAATGCTTTGGAGAGGGACCCTGCTCGCCCTTATATAGTCTAGAGGGATAGGGTTATATGGAAATTTTAACCCGATACTAGCTTAGAAGTTCTACCCGATTACTACTCGGGTAGTTTTCTCCTGTTCCAACTAGTCCTACTCCTGTACGAGTAGTTACAACTGGTATAGGATGTGGGCTATGTCCCATCTCTTATCTTAGAATATGTACGCCATGTGCGTAGTTCCGTGGCTCCGGGTCTAACACCGCCCTACCCACACCGCACCAAGTTAGGTTCGGCGGGAGGAGCCGGCCGCTTCATAGCCACTGAGGGGTTGCCTCCACCGTTGCGCCATCCGCCAAAGTGCCACGCAAATCCAGCCTCAGGAGTATCAGATCCGACAACCATGGCACCAGATCTACCGGCCTGAGCCACTGCTGCTATCACAGAGCCCGTCGATGCCACTAAGTCGTTGGTGCAGTCCTTGTGAGATCTCACACGGGCTTCCTGCAGGGCACTCCAGCAACGACAAGGTAGAGGAGGATAGGGAGAGAGGTCAGCGATACGGGAAGGCATGTTCGGCCTGTGCGGTTCAAGAGGGGTAACTCGGGGTCGGAAATGGTTCATTTATTAACTTAAAATTTGGTATCATGTCAATATTGTTGGAAATTTGTGATCTCAGGATGACAACCAAAGATCTGCATGGCAAACAATTCCACAAATTAGAGATAAAGTACACCTAAGGTTTCCATCTACAAGTCGGCCCCGGCCCCATAGTGCTGTATATATGAGATGTAGGGTACCCTGTGTAACCCTAATTCCAATCTAATTGTGAGATTAGTCTAACTCCAATCGATTAGGGCACTGGAGGGGTTGGAAGCACGACTTCCTCATCTACTTTGTGGCAGGCAACAACGAGAGTTGCTGCTCGTCATCGACAACAAGAACTTCATCAACGGAGAGATCTAAACCTCTCTAATTGGTGAAGATAAAGTCTACTTCATCTACATCAACAAATCTACAAGGACAGAGGCATCTATGATGACTACATGCTCTGGTTAGTCCTTAAGTAATTAATTCCGCATTAAGCATTAATTATTGATCATGATTAGGCTAAGTATAGATCCTATTTAATGGTTAATTAGAACTAACAATCGCTATCAGAGCCTTCTTAGTTCTGACATGATCCTAATCCAGAGTCATCAAGTTTTAAGTCTCTGTTAATATCAGATTAGATATGTTTATACATAATTATGAGTTTAGTGCATTGCAGATTGGTTTTTCACGAACCTTTATGCCCTAATTTTATTACGTTTTATGCAAATCTGTATCATGCAATTAGTAGATTGATCTACTATACTTCACGTGTAAATTAATTATGTACAGATTAGTTCCTGGTTAGTTCATTTTAATGAGTTTAGGCTAATTGTCTCTGGTTATACTAAAATAATGTGGATCGATGCATAAGACCAGCATAACCAAGGATCATGAGCAATTAGTTCTTACAACAGATTTTTTTTACGGATGGTTAAGTATGCATATCATTTTTATGTATGCTGAATTAGATCCTAAACGTGCTTGATTAATGCTTAAGTATGCCGGTCGATGCCACTAAGTCGTTGGTGCAGTCCTTAGCCCGTCGATGCCACTAAGTCGTTGGTGCAGTCCTTGTTCTCACACGGGCTTCCTGCGGGGCACTCCACCTGCGGGGCACTCCAGCAACGACAAGGTAGACGAGGATAGGGAGAGGGGTCAGCGATACGGGAAGGCATGTTCAGCCCGTGCAGTTCAAGAGGGGTAACTTGGGTAGGAAATGGTTCATTTATTAGCGTAAAGTTTGGTATCATGTCAATATATTGCTCGTGTACGTTTTGGGCAGCATAAAGACAAAATAGGAACTTGAACCTCTAGAAAGGATACTTTGTTTTAGTAAACGTGGAAAAGGCTATGTCATTAATTCAAAGAGGAAAAGCATGAATAATGAAGCCTTTCTATTATAAAATACTCGGGGTGTAGAGTTTGGCCCATTAACGGGCATTCCCAGTGGAAAAGATATTATACGAGTGCTTGAGAGCCACATGAATCCTTGAGCATCAATGTAAAAATATCTCTCTCCCATGCAAAATGCCCTTTTGTATGTGCTTGTTGCACTTATTTATGATATTTTTATTATATGAACAAGTACTTACTCAGTTCCAAATATAGTTCATTTTGTCCTAAGTTAAACTTGAATAATTTTAACCAAGTTTATTGACAAGTGCACAAATAAATACAATTTCAAAACATGTTTGGCAAGGCACAACAACAATACAGAGTAAGCACTCTATTTATCCTATGTGAGAAGAATAATAAAACCGGTTTGCTTTTGATAAGCACCACTCAAAAAAACTCCGATCCACTAGATGGCCAAATAAATGGGTCTTTTTTTTTGCTGTTCACACCAAGGACTTCTAGTATTACTTCATGTTTCTAAGTAAAGGGAAAATCATTCGAAAAGATTTCCGAACAGTACGGAATAAACATGTGCAGCCTTAGTAATGTAGAATGTGCTTCAGTCATCAACTTCAACGCAGAAATAAAATCTAGGTGAAGGAGCGAGAAATTAAACCAAATCACTAATGCTCTATTTGGATGCCGACATTGGAGGCTATGACATTAAATTAGGTTGAATACCAAATCAACTATGGTATTGAAATGGACCATGATTCAAATTCAGCTGATTGCATGACCATTAAAATTGGCTTTTGGAATCTAGAAAATAGTCAAATTCAAATTCTTGTTTGGATGTACACAAACATGGAATTGGCATTTGTTCTAGCCACTACCACACACGGGTTGGAGGAGGCATGGCGGCAGCTTGCAGGCGGGCAGAGACACCAGCATCGGAGTCGGCGGAGGGGTCATCAGCGAGGAAAATGACTGGCGGGGGGGGGGGGGGGGGGGGGGTGGTGGTGGCGTTGAGGTGGCGCTCGGGGCGCACTTGGGGTGCGGTGGCGGAGGAGAGGAGTGGGGATGCGGCCCGCGAAGGGCCGAGCAGGCGTGGACGCCGGCCGCTGCGGATTGCGGGGGTGGGGGGGGGCGCCGAGGAAGATAGGGCGCAGGATGGGAGAGGAGGGGAGGCAAGGGGATGGAAGCCATGGGGGTGGGAGGTTTGGGGAGCTTGGACTCCGCGCGACTAGAGATTGTTTCTCAATTAAGTTACCCTATTCGTTCTAAATTATTAGTCGTCTTGATTTTTTTAGATTTATAGGCTTTGCTATACACCTAAATATAATATATATATAGATGTATAGCAAAAAAACTATAAATCTAAAAAAATCAAAACAAATTATTAATTTGGGATGGAGAAAGTACCTCTAAATTCAACCCTCATAATGCATCAAACAACTACTTGTACGAAACTCTAGGCTATTTGGCTTAGAATTTGACGTCCCACCACTTTCTAACCACTTTCCGAAGTTTAGATATAAGCCTATCCTACATTTATACGATGGAAGATGGAAATTGATTCTATACACCACAAGCTGTTTCTATTCAGTAACTTATAACACGTTTTTTGGATCACTCCTCTATAGTAGAAAAATAGCACATAAATATCTTTCTCATATGGCCAACAATAGTATACAAATATATTTTGTATATAATCATATTAGATTAATAGGTTTGTGTCTAAATTATAATTTTTAGAATGGAATTCAATTCCAAGGTTCCAAACCGGACCTTACAGATTTTTGAAGATATAAACTATATTGTAACCTGTACAATTTCATATATATATATGGAGCCATAAAGCAAGGCATGCAATGCAATCCATCCTTGACCCCAACACAACAATGGCTCTTTCCTCTCCACGGCTAGTGTTCCCCGTAGTTCCTCTCCTCGTTCCATTCTACTACTTCTTTATCAAATACAGAAGATCAGCAAACCTGCTTCTCCCGGTGAAATGGTCGGTAGTAGGCATTCTCCCTGCCATCTTTGCCAACCTCAATAACGTACACGACTACATCACCCTTCTCCTTTCCGCCTCCAGCTGCAACTTCAAGGTGCACGGGCCACTCGCAACGAGCATGCAGTTCTTCCTCACCAGTGACCTGCGAAATGTCCGGCACATCTTCACCGCCAACCACGCGAACTAGCCCAAGGGCGAGGCCGAGGTCTTCGACGTCATGAGAGGGAGCTTCTTCACCGTCGACGGCGAGCCCCGCCACCAGCACCGCGCAAAGATCCAGAGAATCCTGAGCAACCCGCGGATGCTAGCCCTGATAACCCACTCCTGCCGCGGCAAGGTGGAGAGAGGCCCGCTCCCCTTCCTGACGCGCATGGTGGACGCCGTTCGACATGCAGCGGCTGAACACGAGGTACGCGTTCGACGTGACCTCGACGCCGGTCTTCGGCGCCGACCCTGGCCTCCTGTCCCCAGCCATGCCGCCCATGCACGTCATGGACGCCATGGACACCGAAATGGAGTGCCCTTCTTCCGGCACACCATGCCGGCCGGCATTGTGCTGGAAGGTGATGAGACGGCTAGGGATCGGTCCGGAGAGGAGGCTCACCACCGCACAGACGGTACTGCGTGAGTTCGTCGTGAAGATGATGGAGACGGGTAAGCATATCGCCTATGGTGACTTTGTTCAGAGACGAGACGAAGAAGAACACTACAGAATCTGTTATAGAAAACGCTCTATCACAGCTGGTTTGGTGCAAACCGGCAGTGATAGTGGGCATCACCGCCGGATCGTAATATAACCCGACGATAATACGTTCAAATAGCATCACTTTCGGATCGTATTACGAACTGGCAGTGATACCTATATCACCGCCGAGTCGTAGGAGGACCCGACAGTGATGTGAACCTCGTTTTCTTTTCTCTCCCTCTCCCTTCTCTCCCAGACTCCCTCTCATTCTTCTTCCACTCCCATCTCCTCTGGCACTCCGCTGCTCCTCCACTCCCCCACCTCCCCTTCCTTGCCACCCCTTCCCTCCCGGCCGCGCCTCCCACACCGCCACCTCCACCCCCCACTCCGTCGCCACCACCCCTACCTTGCAACCCCTCTCCCGCCGCCCCTCCCCTGCCGCGACGCGAGGGACCGCGGCGTGAGGCCGGGGCGCGGAGCCGCCCCTCGCTCTTCCCACGCCACAGCCCCTCCCTACCCCCTCTCCTGACGAAGGGGACCGCGGCCGTGGTAGCGCGTGGGCCGAGGCGAGCAGGCGGAGGCGTGCGGAGGGCACGGAGCCACGGGCCGAGACGAGCAGGCGGAGGCGTGCCGCGGCGCGGAGCCGTGGGCTGAGGCGAGCCGCTGGCGGCGTGCGGGCCGAGGCGAGCAGGCGGAGACGAGCCGGCGGCGACACGGAGACGAACAGGCGGCGGCGCGCGGATGGAGGCGCACCGAAGCGCGGCAAGCAGGTGGTGGAGCGTGGGCGGAGGCACGGCAAGCGGGCGGCGGCGCGTGGAGCCGTCAGTGGGCGTGGTGCGAGCGGACTTCTTTTATTTTTATTTTTTGTTTTTTTAAACGGTGTCACTGCCGGTTCTAGACCCGGTGGTGATAGTTCAACCTATCACAGTCGACCTTAATCCAACGTCGACCCTAATCCAACATGTCGTCGAACCGGCGATGATGACGTTTTTGAACTGGTGGTGAAAGGGTCATTTTTAGTAGTGGAAGAAGATGAAGCTGCTGCGTTGCTGAACATTTAGTCCTCCTACATCAGTGACCCCGACTACCGCGACGATGTACTCCACGCAGCTCATCAACTACCTCATTGCCGGCCGGGCAGGACACGATCGGCACAAGGTTATCTTGGTTATGGTACAACATCGCCAAGGACCCCCTCCGTCCGCAAGGAGCTCGAGCCCATCGCGTCGCACAAAGCCGGCACGAACAAAGCAGGACCAGACGCCATGGTAACCTTTGCGCCGGAGGAGACGAAAGAGCTGGTCTAGCTGCAGGCTGCCGTGTTCGAGACCCCTGCGGCTCCACCCTCTGGCCCCGATCGAGCGCAAGACCGTGCTGGGCGACGACACGCTGCCGAGCGGGCACGAGGTGCGCGCCTGCGATACCATCCTGATCTCCCTCTACGCCATGGCAAGGATGGAGAGCATGCATGTGGGGCGACGACTGCCGTGAGTACAGGCCGGAGAGGTGGCTCTCGGATGAGCAGGCTGCGGTACATGCCTTCTCACAAGTTCTTGACCTTCAGCTCGGGGCCTAGAATCACAGGCGGAGCCAGGGGAGGGGGCTGGCAGGGGCCATGGTCCCCCTAACACGTGAGAAAATTTCTCTGATCCCTATAAGTGCAATACTGCAAAATAGTTACATGCTTCAAGCCAAACAACATCAGGCACTTAATTAGGTTGATTTGCTCTTTAAGTGATCAAGCCTCGAGCATGCCTAGACTAAATCAATGTATAGCAGGAACCAAATATGCATTGCACATATACAGTTAGGAATAGTAAGCAATTGTTATTTCTAAATCTCAAAATCAGTTTGTTTTGGCTTCTCAAGCAAATATTGAATTTGTGGAACGTGGGTAACGTAAATTATGTGTTAATTTTGAAAGTATGATCAAACCTAAAAATAAGACATCGGGTTCCTTTTACAAGAACATGGGGTATCTTTTTGAGAAGCGAAGCTTTACTGATCTTAGAAGACTACACTAATCTTCAGTTTTGTGCAACATAATACACACCTGAACTTCGAGAAAGGTTCCTAAAGACAACGCAAACAACAAATAGCACGCGCGCACCATCGTTGCAAGATACAATCAGTCAATTCTCCCCGGAGTTGAGGAATCGATTTCGATCCGAGACCGCCAAATCGAAGTCTTTTGGTGCTAATCTTCCTTCTTTACGTACCAATGCCACCATATCACCTAATCTTGTCCGATTAGAATCCACAAACTTAATAACTCGCAAACCATTTTTAGACATGTTACCCCATACTTAATTCCTTGCTTTGCTCCTGCGGCCAGGTACATCTACAGTTCGTGTTCGGCCCCCCTATATGTAATTCCTGGCTCCACCCCTTCCCAGGATGTGCCTCGGCAAGGACATCAGGGTGATGCAGGTGAAGACGGCCGTTGCCAACGTGGCGTGGACCTTCGATGTGGAGCTAGTGGAAGGGCATGCCGTCGTTGAGCCGAAGCTCTCTGCAGATGAAGAACGGGCTCATGATGAAGGTGAAGAAAAGGGTGGAATGTGACACTGTGCAAAGTTAGGTACTATACTATCTATCCTCAGCAACAAAAACAATAATACTGTTAATGCAGTTTGCAATCGGAAGATTTCTGCGCCACAATAATATACAACAGAGCATAGCATGGATGTTTCAGAAAAAATAAACCGGGCCTGTACCCAAGTGCGGGCCCCACATGTATGCATGGGTATTTAGTTGAATACCCAAAATTTTTGGCAAAAAAATTATATACATAGTATACAACATGTATGTGTATCAAAAAAATAGAAAATTACACCACCAAATAGCCTTTCCAATCTTATATTACATCGGGCTCAAATATCCCACTACTCCCCCTCCTCTAGGCCTAGTTGCGGTGGCCCACTACTCCCCCTCCTCTAGGCCCAGTTGCGGCAGCCCAACTACTCCCCCCCTCCCCTCAACAGGCGCAGACGGCCCAAACTGCTGCCCCTCCTGATTCCCTTCCCCTTCCCCTACCTAGGCCTGCCGTGACCTGTCCCGACTCCCGCAGCAGGGGCAGCGGTGGCGGCGAACCCTAGCACTAGCGGGCGGGCAGCAGGGGCCAGCGGCGCTGGCCTACCGGCATGGCGGGCGGGCAGGCAGGGGGCAGGCCGGTAGGGGCGCCGGGCGGCCTAGCAGCGGCGGGAACTGGCAGGGCTAGCGCGGCTGCACGGTGCGCGCAGCGTAGGGCGGCCACCGGCCGAGCGCCGGGCGCAGCTACGGCCGCTGCGTCAGGCCTGAGCTGTGCAGGTGGCACTGGCACACCGGTGGCCCTCTTCGGCTCTTTCTTTTCCTCTCTGGCCTCTGCGATTCTGGAAAAAGAAAGGTGATCACAGAGCATTGATGATGAGTAGTTTGCAATTTCGATTGGAGATTGCTTGTTAATTTATGATAATTTTAAGCTGCCAATTTTTTTAATTATATGCTACGAATCTGTATTTTAGGCTGCCAAAAAAAATTCGCCCCTTGAAAATTTCGAATACCCAAACCCAAAATTCTAGACCCGCCCCTGCCTGTTCTGAAACCTTGTATGACCATTTGTTCTCCCTCATAATACTGCCTGACAGTTCAAGCTCCTATCTGTGATAAACATATATATAATTGCGATGTCCGTGCGATCTTCCCACCATTCTAAATTATAGGTCATTTCGGCATTCCTAGGTACCTAGTTCTTGCTATACACCTAAATATACACTATATCTAAATACATACACTACTAAAAAAAGGTTTTGGGCGGGTAAAAAAGTATTTTTAGGGGCGGGTGCGGTACCCGCCCCTACTTCTCGCAGTTAGAAATACTATTTTTAGGGGCGATAAAAGCCTGCCCTGAAAATGGTTACAGAAAATAAAAGGAATCAAAAATAGCAAAATAAAAAAGAAAAAAATATTGCAGCCAACTAGCCACCACAAGCCCCTGTACAATCGAGGTACAAGTTTTTTTGACGAAATTCGCATACTTGCATTACTCAGGTTCGAACCGCATATCTCAAGTCTCGCGCGTACCTTCCTCTCCACCACACTACACAATCACTTGTGACTCTATAGGGTAGGTGATGCCACCATCCGCCCTTAAAAATATTTTTCTACTTTACTCCGAAAATTCATTTAAATCTTTACATATAGCAAAATAAATAAAAAATAAAACTTCTACACTATGGTTATTATAAAATATAGATAAATAAAATATGCCAAGTATATTTTAGTGTATATAAATGTTAAGATTGTGGAAATCTCAAAGTATGACTTGAGTTGTATAAGATACTATATAGTCATAGCTATTAGACAACTTATAATAATTTTTTAAACTATTAAATAACCTTGAATAAAAGATTATGAACTGCAAAATTTCAGATCTCATCAATATCTGCAATTTTGGTTTAAAGTTTGACTTCATATGAGATTATATGAAAAAGTTATGAATTTTTTTAACGTGGGACTATTTGTAGGGGCCGGGTAACGCCATCTCCTGCCCCTAAAAATGCATTTCCAAGGGCAGGTCAGTTGCTACATTAACCCTACTCCATTTGTAGGAGCGGGTTACATTTTGACTCGTCCCTGGAAAAAATAGAACGTTGCTGCAAATCATTTTTTACAGTGATAGTAAGAACTATGCACCTAGAAATGCTAAAACGATAATTTGAAACGAATAAAGTATTAAACTATTCTTGTTCAATTCTTGTTTCTATCACCATAGCAATCCTTTTCAAAATTGATGCATCCTCGTTATCAGGCCAGGCCTACTTGAAAGATTTCAATGCTGTTGGTTGGAAATCGCTATCAGTGTCTGGCTTCTTGGCATTGATGAATTTATGTCAGATAAAGGAATAAGCATTATCCCGGCCTTTGTGAAAATATGCAGCCATTATTACAAGGAAACGCATTTACTTTAAGCGAGCTCAAACAGAGTCATCAACAGATTAGAAACAAAGTCTATTACTAAACTGAATAGAATAAGTCTATTACTAAACTGAAAATACGCGATGTAGATGCAGGTTGAGATGATAAACAAGTTCGGTGGCAGTTGAGGAAACGCCAATCGATAAGTTCAAGGACTTGCCAGCTGCAATTGTGACCTCGGTGTCTCGGACTCTGACAAATCTCACAACGAATCACCGCAATCGCACTCCTCACTGCCTAATTCAAGATCACTGCCCCATACATAGAGCTTCCAGCCGCCACAAATCAGATCCCTGCGGGCTCGCTACCACAACGTTGCTGCCCTTCCCACGCACTCTGCATGAATGGTGAATACAATCATGGATTTGCATATGCAGGGATGAATCCGGATATGTCACTGGCATAAATTGACGACCGTGAGAGAGATCCGTGGAGAGGGGAAGAGGAAAGAGGATCAATAGACAGAACGAGAGAGAGATCGCCATGGGAAAACAGAGATCGTCATGGAGATGGAGGTTAGGGCCTCGGGGCTCTGGGTGATGGGGGAGAAGAGGAGGCGAAGAAGAGATCGCGGTCACGGATGAGCCCGACATTTGTCTTTTTTAGTGTGGGCTCGAGAGGTGTTTTTAATTTTTCGGTTGGAATGGCTCAATACAGGGGTAAATTTAGTAGCTTCACATGCCATCCAAACAATCCTTTTGAGTTCTAGATGTAAAAGTTTTCCGACTGTAATTTAGACCGGTTTTAGCTATAAACCCGGACTTCCAAACAGACCCTTACAATAAATGTGAATGCTCTTCTTTTCCAATTCTTTTCCAATTCAGTATGCCCTTTCTTTTATACATAATTCCTTTCCGATAAGGCCATGCTGACCATTGTTTATGTTTCATCTATAAGCTAAAAACAAGATACGCCTGATATATATAAATATATGTTTAAATTAGATAGAGAATAGCCATTTTCGTCTCTGAACTATAAAAACGACCATTCCAGTTCTTGAAATTTTGCCATGGGCTCAACTTTGTCCTTCTTTTGATGTGGATCACCGAGTTGGCGCACTGACAAGACATCCAGTCACCTAAGGGATCGTGTGTATGACTAAATGTCTGCTACATTGTGCCGTGCAAGTTTTTGGATCATCCACGTGTTGGATCTGCAAATTAATTGAGTGTATTTTTAAGTATAAATGATATATTCAAACAAGTATAAATTAATTGAGTTTTAAATGTTTGTTCTTATATTATCTTATCCGATTTAATCGGTTCGCGCTTCAGATAATAACACGTTCATTCGCTGTACACATTTGAATCCCAAACAGGGGATGTCCTACAAAATCGAAGAAGGGGAAACAAATGGCCATGCATCAACCGAGACGAGACGCTTGCCGCCTGTGGCCGCACGGTTGCAGCCAACGTCGCCGCTTGAGAGAATACCAGTGCCCCATCATCATAGAGAAACACACACGGGTCCACGCCCTGGCAGCTACGCGCTCTGCGCCTCCAGGAACGCGTTGAACTCCGCCCTGGCCCTCGCCAGGCGCGGCGTGATGCACGGCGACGTCGGGCACGACGCGGACGCCGCGGCGTCCGCCGCCACCGCCGTCGAGAACCTCACGTGCCGCTGCGACGACGTCGAGGGCCTGGCCGAGTCCAGCCGCGACGACGCCGAGTTCTTCAGTATCCCCCTCGTCGCCGCGGGGGGCTCGCCGTCAAACACGAACGCCATCTTGACCGGCGCCTCCGCGTCGTCCGCGGCGCAGCTGGTCTTGGCCACCTCCGTCGCGAGGCAGTCGGCCGCCTCGTGCCGCGCGGCCACGGGCGGCGGCGGCGGAGGAGGTGGGGGGCTCCACGACCCGCACTCGAACCGCTCCAGCGACGCCACCCGCGACGCGCTGCTGCGGCGAGGCCGCAAGCCCGACGGCTGCCTCTGCATGCCCGACACGGCCGTGCCAGCGGCGAAGGCGGGCTTCTTCCTGGAGAAGCCCGGGATGAGCATGCACAGCGCGCCGCACGTGAAGCCGTCCTCGGCGGCGAGCAGCTTATCCGGCTCTCCGGGCTCCTCGTCGTCGTGCGGCACCATGGTCCTCCCCTCGGCGCGCGACGCGGACCTCGGCAGCGTGGACGGCGCGGCGACGAGCCTGGCGAGCGCGGCGGAGTGCTGCCGGGCGAGGGAGCGCAGCGCGGAGGTTGGGCTGTGGGCGGCAGCGGGCTGCTGCTGCTCCTCCCACTTGGCGCCGCCGGCGCCGTGCATCGGTGAGGAGGCGGCGGAGCACGGCAGGCTGGCGCCGACGAACGTGGGCCGGCGGAGCGGCGGCAGGAGCGGGGACGACCGCGCCACCACCTCCGTGAGCACGGACGGCGCCGAGAGCGGCGAGTCCTCGTCCGCCACCATGCCCAGGCGGCGCAGCGACGCCGGGTCCACGGGGATCTGACGCTCCTTCACCGTGGACGGCGACGCCGGGGCCGGGCTCGGGCTCGGGCACTTACCGCCGCCGCCTCCATCCACCAGCGGGGAGGCCTCCGCTTCCTGAACCTTTGACGCCTCAACTGCCGCCGATTCCCTCACGGGGACACCTGATAACTCGGCTGCCTCGTCGCCGACAAGGGCAGTAGGCCCTGGCGGCACTACCACCGCCGGTGCTACTGCTTCCCTCACGGCGGCGGGCTCGGGCGCCTGCTCGCCGGACTGCATGGCCGGCGGCGTCGTGGGACAGAGTTGGGAGTATGGACTACCTTGCTTGGTACGGTGAGCTGCTTCAAGTGAAGATAGCACAGATCATCCTGGGCTTAAAAGAAATGGCGGATTGACCATTGGGGGTGGACGGTGGTGCGTAGTGGAGGGCATGAGGAGAGGGCGTCGGCCGTTCGGATCATGTTCGTGATCGGCATGTACGCCGAGAGGAATGTTGGCGCCTTAGTGCTCCACCACACACCATGGATTCAACCCTTAATTAAAACCGAGGTTTAGTATTGATTGATAACCGACCACGTTCTCAGTCATGTAGACAATCTTTTCGAAAGGTTCATGTCATGGGTTTGTGTTGACAATCATAGATAAAATTGTAAACAAAAAAAATGGAATTTGAACGAAAGCATTGAACTGTTGCATTGGAAATTCTAGATGATTTGGACTACTTTTTCGAGTTCCATATGTTGCCACGTATACTGAACCCCGGCAAGAACACTGGACGAGGAACGGGGAGGGCTGCCATGGCGAAGGCATCTTGCGGTTGCCAACTTGCCAAGGCGGATTATTGCGGGAGCTCCTATCTATATTTCGAAAGATGGGGAAGCTATCAAACGCACGACCCACCATGGCCCATAATTGCTTTGCGCCGTCGCGGCCCAACAATGCAGAGCTTGGATTCTGAATCATGTGAGCTGCATGCAGAACCACAACGGTGAGTAGAGCAGAACGCGCAACAACAAGCTTGGCTGATGTGGTACAAGAGCAGGTGATAAGTATACTTTTTTTAAGATACTACATTCAACATTTATCAAATGTAGTTCAACAATTCCAATAAACTAGTTCAATATTTTTTATATGGAAATATTGAGATAGTATTAAAAATTGTTCAACATGTATAGCAAAATGTTGAATTAATATATTTTGAATGTTGATTTTTTTAAGTAAAATATATTTATATTGGATCTTTGTTTTGTTGTATAAAATCTAAGTGACATCGTGGTTCGAACAGAATCCAAAACGCACTTATGGTTTGTAAGAAAAATAAAGTCAAAATTTCAGATCCAAAAGAAATCCATGCAACCAGCCTCCACAGTAGCCAACCAGATGCCAACACCTGTCCTGCTCCCCCACTTGAAAAGCTAGCCATGCGCGGAAATAGCTGTCTCACGCGCTTTCATCCGGTCCATTCATTTCGCTCCCCACGAATCTCAAACATAAGAAGATAGAGAAGAAAATTTGTTCCGAAAATAAATAGGGAATTTGGGTTTTTGCATCCGCTGGTGGACAGGGCCGAACGGCCTTAAATGCTGGACAAAATTAAGAAGTGGCCAGACCTGGGCCTGGGTCTAGAGCAAGTTCCCCGTTCCATGGGCCGGTCCCTTCCTCTGGCTGGGATGATCGTTGCCCACAAATGAGGTCGGGCCGTTACCCAAACTGCTAATGGGATTTGAATTTTTTATTTCAATTTTCCTTCAAATTGTAAACGGGATTTGGATTCCGTTTGAACCTTCGTACTACTTAGAATTTATGCAAAGAAATAGATCCAATATGAATATATTTTGATTTTTCTAATTTTGTTTTAAGAAAACAGATTGGAAATATAGACCTTCAACATCTTGAATATACATGTTCAACAATTTCGACTTACAACTTCAACAGATTTATTTAAGAAAAATAAAGGATGCTATTCTTTCTTAGCAGGCGCCAGTACAAGTGTAGTGTCCCATTGTTAGTAGGAGAAATTCGTCGCAAAGTGAACCACACCATTGAGAGTTTAGCAAAAATCGTTCGACTGAGATTTGGGGTCTCTTTGGATGAGATGTTAAACTTTAGCACGTATTAGCACCTATACCTTTGCTAAAATTTTAAGTTTTGTCTATAGTTTAGCCTATCCTATTAGCGCTCCTGTTGGACAGGACCAGTGCTAAACTTTAGCACTTTTAGGTATTAGCATCTGGATCCAAACATCCTGTTATATCAGTACTAGTGTGACTATACGTAACAAACACATACATATCAACACAACCGAAACCAGTAAAATTCCATAGAATGTCATGAGCCATTGGCAACCTCAACTCCATCACTGTAATCTTTCCCTCCCGAATTCTCTCCGTTCTTGATCTTCCTAATCCTCGCAATCACCTCATCAATGGTGATGTCAAACGCGTCTCTCATGTCCCCTGCGAACCTCACCCGAGGGTCCTTGTACAGGAACCTCGGGATCATCTTGATCACCTCCTCTCTCATGGCGGCAACCTCGCCATCAGTGTACCTGCTCAGAGCCTCCTCGATGCCCACCTTCCCTTGGAGGACGTCGTCCTGGTCGATAAGCACGTAGTACCGGTGGTCGTTGTTGCTCCGGGCACCGCGGCCCCTGTCCGGGTCCCTCTCGTGCCAGTAGTACTGCTTCTCGAAGGTGGAGGCCTCATGGAAGAAGACGGGGATGCAGCCGGCCATGACGGCGTCCACGGACGAGCGGCGCATGAAGGAGTCGCCCAGCGGCTGCAGACAGAAGCGGGAGGAGGTGAAGAGGGACATGAGCTTCCGCGGCGACCGGCAGGTGATGCTGCCCTCGGGGCCGCCGCAGTCGAGCTTCCCGCAGCTACGGCGCGGCATCGCGGCGTCGCACGCGTCGAAGATGCGGTCGCGGATGGCCAGCGTCCCGGGGCGGCGCGCGCCGGCGAAGGAGAACAACCATGGACGTTGCGCGGCGCGCACGCGCGCCTGCCACTCGGCCACCTCGCCGGCCGACGACGGGTGGAAGTAGCTCGGGTACGGCACGGCGAAGTCCCGCTGCGGCTGCTCCCAGATGACGGTCTCGTACGTGAGCACCGTCATGTTCCTGGACTCCGGCTTCACCATGAAGCTATTGCCGCAACCCGTGCCGTCGTCGCCACCGGCCGCCGGCACCCTCCGGAACATCCACGAGGTCTTGGAGGCCACCATGAAGTGGTCGCGGCCGCCGTGCACCGCCCACGCCGGCCGCGACGACAGCCAGCGCAGCAGCTGCTCCGTCGCCCCGTCCCTCACCGTGGCGTTGAACAGCCCGCACGTGTGCGGCTGCAGCTCCATCGCTGCGTAGTACGGCACGTACACCGCCGTCGCCGCCGCTGGGTCGTCGGTGAGGCAGTCGTACAGCCGCATCCGGTGGTGGAAGATCACCTCCAGCGCGTACTGGTTCGTGTTGTACCTGCCATCGTGTGCAGCGATGCAAAATCATTTGTCTCGCAAAACCAATCCCTGCGTGACTAATAACAGGAGCACATGTTTGAGTAGCTCACCAGCCGGTGTTGGGGACGATATCCGCGTCGTCGCCGTCGCTGCGGTCGCCGGCGGGGAGGAGCACCGGGCCGATCCCGGCATTGGACATGAGTTGACAAATGCTGTGCTCGCTCTCAAACGCCGGAGAGCCCTCGGCGCAGACATCAAACTGTGGCGGCAGGTCCACCATGTGCACGTACCGCCCGTCGCACGACGACGGCGCCGTCGAGGGCCGATCATCAGCAACGGGCGCAGGGGTAGAGAAGAAGCTGGCCTTGCGCGAGAATGGGAGGACAACTGCCGTGCCGCCGGCGGGGAGGTGGAAGAGCGGCTGGCGGAAGTGGAGGAGGCAGAGGAGCCATGAGCCGAGGAAGAAGAGCACATACAAGAAGTACTTGGGGTAGTAGTTACCTTCCATGGCTGGAAGGCTGGCTTCCGAGGTGGACCTTGCTCTGGGGTTTAACTACCATAGCCTGGCGGATTTAGGAGGGTTAGGACTTGTATTAGCACTCGAGATTTGTGCTAGAGATTCGGGTCAGCCGGCCAGTATTTTGTGTGGC
Source organism: Panicum hallii (assembly GCF_002211085.1). Taxonomy (NCBI): domain Eukaryota; kingdom Viridiplantae; phylum Streptophyta; class Magnoliopsida; order Poales; family Poaceae; genus Panicum; species Panicum hallii. The sequence continues at coordinate 7,417,632 of NC_038045.1, read as the reverse complement.
CTTAATTTTCACATTGGACGTATCGACACGAACGGTGGCTGGGTCAACTTATCAAGCTAGCGCTGGTAGTCATTTAGTTTTAATATATCCAGATTTAGTTTTGTACTTGACTGCATGTTATTTTTTGTGTAAAGTGCTCTTGTATTGTATAGCACTGTGTGACAGTGTAACTCCCTGTCCTTTGAGTTTAATCTTTAATGTGTTATTAACTACTATCCCTGCATCCAGGTCTATTCAGCGTGACACTGTCACATTGTTTATGTGGTAGATCGTTCGATGATCGTGCCCTATCTTTTTTTTTGCAAGATCTGTGACCATGAAGTGAAGCATGCTGACATGGTACACATATACAAGCGTAGTATATATAGACTGAATGATTTGTAGCAAAATGAACTGGTAGGGTGGTACACTGAGAGCAGTAAGGCATGTCATGTGTGGCGTATATACGTGTATGGTTGACTACACAGCAGCCTAGGGTACTTTGGCGACATGAAACTGTGGACACACACTGCACATTGGCATACGATGTCGTGGCTGCCATAGTGGCATGCTTCTGTTTTCTGTGTGAAAACCGTTTGAGATTAAAGGAACAGATCCTATAGCGCAACCGGTTTCCGCATATATGGAAATGAATTTCGCAAAAAAAATAAAATATTATAGTTATGTTAGGATTTTGTTATCACACTACGGATATCAATCCATATAAAAATAATATTATCTTTTTGGGTAAAAAATAATACGTATTTTGATTGGAGAAAGTTAAATTTTGCAAACTTTACCCAGCAATTAGTTATATTTCTATTCAAAGTGATTTCAAAATTATATCAAGCCTTTAGCTATTTATAAGAGAATTGTGGGTTAAAATCTTCTATGTAAGACTTTTCCTGATCAAAATATGTCTAGTATTTGTGGACGGAGGGAGTAGTATCTTAAACCCAAAGGGTTGCACGAACTTTTCTATATTCATGATCAAAGATAAAAGAAAGTTGACTTAAGATGAACTTAAATGGACTCATTTTTCTGATGGGGGGAGGTAAGTTTTGTGAATAAATTCTCAAATGTGTAAGTTTTTTACAGAAAGACGATTCTCTTTTTTTGTGTGTATCCATCAAAATTTCTTGAAGCTGCGATTGAGCGAAAGTTTCTTATGCTAAAGCAAATTGTTCCTTGAGAAACACTTTGTTTTACTTGGAGGATGCAGCGGGCTGTGCAACAGTTAGACGGAATAAATTAATTGCAGGAGAAAAATATTTGAGTTTTTGGTTAGACCCAAAAGGCACTCCTTCACCTTCATCCCAGGAAATATGTTATCTTTTTCTTTTGCTTGCACCAGACCTTAAAATTCTAGACGATGATGACACGTCGCCATAGCTCGTCCTTCGATCCCTACACTGCAATTAACTTAACGTTGTCAATTAAGTTTGCTCAGTGGGATTCCAAAGTGGACTTCCAGAGGATTCGCGTCAGAATTCCAATGGGCATTAAAGAATACTGTAGGAACATTAAAAGCAGTGAGTTCTCTTGCCAAGAGCTCTAGAACATTAAAGCATTAAAGAATATGATTGTTTATCTGGAAGGATTCGATGGGCGCAAGATTCGACAATGCATCACGATTGCAAGTCTGCAGGACAATCCCCTGACTTGCATACACATCTGTTTCCAGGTGTATATGCATCAGAGCGTATATTTTCTTTCTCAAATAAATCAGCTATCGATAAATAACATCTTTTAAAAAAAATCAAACGAGATGATATATACTATATGAAAGTACATGGTTTTTTAAGGTCTCATGGGGCTAATTACGTGGATATATATACTGTTTGTGCCATTGGGCTGCTAGCCATGACTTTGGAGAAAATTGCATTACTTATATTATTTGGTCCAAGGAATATGCTAAAACATGTTTAACTATACACATAGTAATTCCTCTGGTAATAAATACAAATCCATCGAAAGGGTCTCTAATCTAGTGGTTAGAGCAACTAAGTAGAATCAAGTAGGATTGGGTTCGACTTTCCGTGAAAGTGAATTAAATGGTTCTGAAATAAAAAATATAAAAAATAGGCCGGACTTCCCCTACTGACTTTGGTCAAAAAAATATAAATCCATCTAGGTTGGTCCTAATATTTTTTAATACTTTTCTACAGTTAGCGATATGACAGGTCCAGTGATTCGGAATCCCAGCGGGTCTACTTCCCGCTGGCACTCTCGATAGTCTGAGACCGCGTATGGATCAAACGACCACCCTCCTGAGCCGTGACTTCCTCCGGACCGTCCAGGCCCACAGTCCCGACCGGCCGGCCTGTCGGCGGGAGCCTCGACCCGCGTCCCTGACTGAGGGGACGATTAGGGCCTAGGTGTGTACCATGGTCGTGAACTAAGGGGCCGATTGGACTCCACTGTACGCATATCGCTACACTCAACTGATAAGGTCGGGGGCCAGCTAGGCCTTACGCACTGACAGTCCTCGGGAGCAGTGATGAGGATAAGGGCGGACATCGGGGTAACCTTGCCGTACAGGGCCAACCACCCTCGCCACGCAGGCTATAGTCCCCCTTGCTACCACAGCAGAGGGACACTATTCCACCTACCCGTCCTCACGAAGGGACGAGGCGCAACGTCATCATGGCACGATGGACATGCCTCTGTCACAACAGAGTGACCGAGCGTGGCGCCAGGGAAGGGGCGTGACTGCCGTACCGTACTTATCGGCGCACACCGGCTCCCAACCGACGGAACATGATGAACAAGGACAGAACAAGACGGCCAGTCCGCGAGGCAGGACTCGGACGGTGGCCGCCCAAGGACTCCGACTGGTGAAGTTGGCCATCCCGATTGAAAGAGATGATGACCCCGACCGGCAGGGCTTGAGCACTCTCTCTCTCTCTACCTCTTTTTTCTATCCTTAGTTCCCCTATAAAGGAGACCCTCTTCGAACTGTAAAAGGGAGGGTCAACCGTCTAGGAAAGGGGACCAGACCGAGATCCAAGAGATTCACCCTCCACTCAAAAGTTTGTAACTTCCCAACTCTCACGAGCATCTGGACTCAAAAAATACATCCAACCGATCCCCGACTGGACGTAGGGCATATTTGCCTGAAACAGTATAAATCTTAAGTCATTGTGTGCTAGGCCACCTCCGATCACGACGCACGATACACACTTCGAGTAGGTTTAGCTGCCGGCTATTTCCGAAACCGACACTATCAATACCAGAATTTTATATGGATTGAACATAACATTGCTATTACTGATTTATCATGATCGACTTCCGTACTTCCAGACTCCAACACGCACTTCCGGACTTCTCCAGCATCATTCGTCCCCGCCGTCGGCACGGGCCACCAGTTTCCTACCCCACATCAGCCAGCGGAGCCCTCATTGGCCGGCCTCACCACTGGGCCGCCGTCGTTCCATGCCCTCCTTTTAAGGTCGCCAATCTCAGATCGACCCAGCAACCTCTAACCCTAACTATTCTAATGAACTTAAACTATATTTATGATGGGAAAAAGTATTTATATACTAATAATTGATCTAAGGAGTAGTCTCGATATAAAGCCTCCTCAATCTCAAATCAAGAAGACTGTAATAACCGCCACTTGGGCCCTGGTCCAGGCTTGCAACCAAGGAGCCGTTATATCAAACAATTGAAAGTTCAGCTCGTGCATTTCGTTCTTGGCCCCAAGTTGCCAGGCCAAACTTTGGCCCTGTGCAACTATTTTGACGCTTGTTTGGTTAAGGATCAAATTTTGGCCTTACCAAAAGAAAATGGCCTGCCAATGAACTATGGGTGCATTTAGAGCATCCCCAATAGTGCCAAAAAACACTCCTAATAATAACTTTTGAGTAAAAAGATAAAAATTAACGCTCCAACAATGATCCAATCCTCTGCTCAATATTTTGATTCGTCCAAAACAAGTGCTTTGCTAAACCAGATATCTGCCGACGCTGATTGCTCCCGGCCCAATCCTAAAATTCACCGCCGATGCCCGCCATTTCTCGCTTCCACGTGTTTCCCTCCCAGTCGCGCCGCCTCCTATCTGTCTACCGCTGCCACACCCCTCTATCCCTCCATCCAGGTCGCAGAATCTCCGGAATCGACAACGCAGGCTCCCGTCCGTCCAGCGTTAGATCCACTCCGTCGACGGCGGTGGCTTCCCTCCGCCCAGCAATGCTCGGTTGGATTGCCTCCTGTGAACGTCCGTTAATTTGCTTTGATTTGTATCTAGGTACTGAACTTCTGTTGATTTTTTTTATTCGATTTGCATCCCATGAACGGTGATGCAGTAAAATATGCCGAATGATGCGGCCAGAAGAAAAGGCGGCGAGAAGATTGTATGTTTGTTAACCTCCCGTGAGAAAAATCAAATACTTAGGCCCACTTCTTGATGATGTGTCACCTTTTATATTTTTTTAGGGAAAGTACTTTTGGGAATTGTTGGAAGAGATGTTTCTTTTTACTACCAATAACTTTTGGCAAGGCTTCGTAACCAGAATTTTTAGACTATTTGTTTAGGCACTCTTGAAGATGCTCAGGGATGTTCGGATGGGTGCCCACATCTGTCTGTCCAAAAATCCTTTGACCGTGGGTGCGTTTGGATATCTAGGATTTGTCAGGCTCCAACTGCTATAGTTCGTTTTTGCACGCTTTGGCCGGCCGAATCGGGTGATCGGTCGAATTTTGGCCGCGGCCAAAGGTTTCGGAACTCCCATGCATCTTCTTGTATATTTTAGGCTACATGTCTTCCATTATCTGAGATTGGTGCATGAACCATCAGATGGATGAGATTGACGCAGAGCTGATGGGCTGAGTACTGATGAACAACATCTGTGTGTACTGTGTGCTATGTTTTGAAAAAATTAAATATATCGTTGGGTTTTGAAAAAACTTAACCTGACCATATAATTATCTAATGGTAAAATTATAAATACAACAAATTAATCTCAATAGCTAAGAAAAGAAACAAAGAAACAGAAAAAATTAAAAAAGGAAACGAACCTACCAAGTGCGAACAGGCTCAGGCCTCAGTGTGATCTCCTATTCGTCTTGGCCCGCTGTGTAGCTCTGCTTGCTGGCTTGGGCTAAAAAACGAGTGGGCCGTAATCGGGCTGTGAGATCAAATTAGCGGATGAAGTTTTGGCCTTTTGTATTTTCAAGTTATGTTTTTTTTCTATTTAATTATGTCTGTGATTGTTCTTCCTGATTAGTTGTGTCTGAAATGTAGTGGCAAGACCGTCAAAACCTTACGGGTATTCTCTTTTTTTGTCATTTATTTTTCCATCGATATCGTTGTAGTTTTTTTTTTTAAAAAAACAAGGTGTGTGTGAGGTTAAATACAGCAGCAAAACTTATTGTTCTTGTTATGTTTGCATTATTATTGACTCCCTCAAGCCACTATTTTGTAGTAGTGAAATGTTTGTTTGTTTTTTGCTAAAACTTTGGAAAGGTGCTACGGGTGACACTCCAACCCAAAATATTAGATGTGGCGGATTTAAAGGACAAATCACATCAACCATGATGTAGGATCAATGTGTGCACTTATTAGTAATAAGCCTAACAGCCTACACAATACTAAGTCTAAACTCTCCACAAGTGACACACCTAAACTATGCATAGAAGTCAGTTTATGCAGATCCCTAAATGATGTGTTCGGCAAGAGAGAGAAAATTTTATGCCCATAGAGCTACGTTTATGAAAATTTGAAACTTATTAAGTTTTTACAGTTATTATCTCCTTGCTACCAATTGAAAACATGGAAACTCACACGTTGACCACCACAAAACATGGAGTGATTTTTAGTGTACCCCTCAAAACCTGTCTTGTCCTCCTACCTTTCATCTATCCCACGCATAATTATAGTTTTGCATTGGAATCGCAGTCTGGCTAGTCATGCTTATTAAACGACATTAATGCTGGTGGGCTCTTTATACTACATTCTATACCAACATTAGTAATTGAATAAAGGAAAAGGATAATAAGGCGAATAATACCAAAGACTGAAATGAGCGACTGAACACAAAACTGAAGATTTACACTATCCTTGCAACTTTGATGTAAGTGCTTATCTATTGGGCCACAAGACTCATTAAGCGTTAAGTCACCTTTATATGGTTGATCCAGTTTCGTAAAAACGACCATTTTTCCCTAGCAAGTTTGATAGGCAAAGATCAATTAATTCTTTTTAGTCCTTGTAACTCAATTTTGTCAAACTGGCGATGCTACGTGGCTCCATCCAGGGGCGGAGCTGCAGAGAGCCGTCGGGGTCCGGCGACCCCCAACGACCACCGGCAAATCCCTTTAAATCGCTGTTGTTTATATCAAATGACCTCATAGAAAATTAAAATTACTACACCTCGATCCGATGCTGGAAAAGAAAATTGATTGGCCTCATCACATATTTTACTCGATTGTTGCGGATATGCGTTGGCACATGCATAGTCTTTCTCCTTCCATGCTCACTCTAGTTAGGTGTGTTGCGTGCCTACAGCTATTATCTTTTTTCTATTTTTATTATTAGGTGTGTATTTGCGGAGTGCTCCACGCGTTTGTGCCTAACATTTAGCAAATCCATATATATTTTTCTGTTTTTTTGACAAAATAACACCTCTGTATTTTGTTTCAAAAAAAGAATGGCACCATCAATTTTCTCCGTCACCACCAGGACGGTGAACAAATTTAGGATATGTTTGGATCCTTTAGTAAAAGGGCAAATAGCAAAAAATTTGCTCTTTTTTTTTCCATTTGGACCCAAACACCCTATGGCAAAAAGGAAACAGTAAAAACAGATAGAAAAAGGAAATAGCAAAAACAGATAGCAAAAGGACTTTGGTTTGGGCTGTATAAATTTTGGATTGTCAATTTTATGCACTCTGTATGAAATGGCGGGAAAGAGGTGGCGGGAAAGGGGATAGGAGAGGGAGAAAAGAGGTTAAAATAAGCTTTTGCTAAAACTTTTGCCATTTGGATCCAAACACCTCTAATGGCAAAACTTTTACCACTTTTAGCAAATGGCAAAATTTTTACCCTTTTACACTTTAGATCCAAACACTACCTTACCCAGTGTGGCACTTGGTACCATGACACAGTCGGAGCGTACCATGAGTCCATGACGAATGTGTCCCTGCAGGGCAGCCCTCTCGTATCCTTCCACAGTCTACGCTAGCAAACTGTTCTATGAAAAGGACAAGAAGCTCTCATGCGTCGTGGCCCCCCCATTTCTTAGTTTTTTTTCCCTCATTGAGATCAGTTGAGCAAACGTGGCCCGTTTTACGTTCACAGGAAACCGCGGCCGCTCCCACGGAGGCGATATGGTAGCCTGACCGACCCCCAACCGGAAGCCGTGACGCGAAGCCTCTCCTGTCCTCTCTTCTTCCTCCCTCCAGCACCGGCTGGCAGCCGGCGGTGTCGCGCTCCTCTATCATCCGTCACGCCCGGCATCACCGCGCCGGCACGACCACGAAGACGGTCGGTGACAATGGTGGCGGCGTCCGCTGCCGAGCGGGCCTACGGGGCGGCGGCGCGGTCGGCGCTGGCGGCGCTGGAGCGCAACCTCATCCCGGACGCGGTCACCCGGCGCCTCACGCGGCTGCTGCTAGCGCAGCGCCTCCGCCAGGGCTACCTCCCCTCCGCGCCGCTGCAGCTGCAGCAGCTCCTCTACTTCGTCCACTGTGAGTACCAACTAACTGATGGCCGAGGTCGGAAGGAAACTAACAATAAGGATGAAACTGTAGCTACAGTGGCAGCCATCTCGTGGCTAATTGCACCGTAGCAGCATTAAAAAAACCAATGACACGTGTTTTATTAGTTAAACAATATCCATCAGTTACACGGTTTGGTGATATGATTGCAATTCTCTTACCGCAAGTACTTTCTTTTTAGTGGACTTTCCGTAAGTACTTAGTGTGTATATATGTGTAATTTTTGTTCCTTTGTGATGCAGCTCTTCAGGAGATGCCCATTGCGATTGAAACGGACAAAGCTAAAGCCCAACACTACGAGCTGCCAACCACATTTTTCAAGCTGGTTCTTGGAAGGAATCTCAAATACAGGTTCGTACTGTGCACTCAATGTATGCTAGGACCAGCAGGTCTGCTCATATGACTGACCCATAGAGTCCAGCTATGACATTCATATGACGGTCTATGCATGAGTGTCTTTCCCATGGTGCAACGTGTAAACTTTCACTCCTTAGCATGCATCAGTAAAACGATATTTCTCTTTAGGAGGATTCACACGAACCTTATACCATAATTTAGTATTAATTAGTTCATACTGGTAAATTGATCTTTTTTCCAGTTCCTGCTACTTCCCTAACGAGTCCAGCACCCTGGAAGATGCTGAGGTTGCAATGATGGAACTGTACTGTGAGAGGGCAAAAGTACAGGATGGACAGAGCATCCTCGATGTCGGATGTGGATGGGGGTCCCTTTCGCTGCACATTGCGAAGAAATACAAGAACTGCAGCGTGACAGGGATATGCAACTCTACCACGCAAAAAGCTTTCATAGACGAGCAATGTAGGTAAGAAGTGCTGCCGGTTTCAGTGCTCGGATGGTTTGCTGAGTCCATTGGTTTTTATGTACTGCAAACTTAATTATGCATCCTATTCGTGATGCTGCAAGTTAATTCATCTTCATCATGTTGTTAAATCACTTGGTTAATTTGAAGTTATTTCAGCTAGTGAGGTTTCAGTACCATATTTTCACCATATTTTCTCTGATTAATTTTAGTGAGCTGTTTCACCATATTTTCTCTGATTAATTTTAACAGAATTTATGTTTGGCGTGCATCTTGGTTTCCTCAGTATGCAGACAGATCTTGCGCCACCATTTGTCCAAATAATTTATGTTTCCCTGCCTCTAATACTTTGCAATTCTGTTCAGGGAAAATGAGCTGTCAAATGTTGAGATAATTGTGGCAGATATCAGCAAGTTTGAGATGGGCGGGTCTTTTGACAGGATCATATCCATAGAGATGTTTGAGGTATAATTCAATTTGTTCTATTGCTGTTTTTTTATTCGCCAAGGCAAATGATTGTTTGGCATGGTCTCATGTCCTGTTATGCAGCACATGAAAAACTACAAGTCACTTCTTAAGAAGATATCCAAGTGGATGAAAGAGGACGGCTTATTATTTGTTCACTACTTCTGCCACAAGACATTTGCATATCATTTTGAGGTGCACTTATGATCCTGCATTTTCATTGGTCATTTGGTATTGGCTTCATCTGAAACGGCTTGCCTTTTACATGGATCGTTCTGCCACCAGTTATATGGCTTGCTTTTTATATGGATTTGTATTTCTCTGGTGCACGTAGGCATGTAGCTATATTTGTGTCAGCTGATGCGCGTCATACTTGAACATTAATAGCAAATACGTTCCAAGTGAACTTAATTTTTTGGCGTCTTATCCTTACTGAAAGTAACAGAGGAATTTCTGTAAAGTTAGAATTGCTAACCCTCACCAGTGTTGTGGGAGGTAGCACGAAAACATCCGGTTATTCAAAAATGAAATAAGCTCACCTCTTCTTTGAGCTATTGGTTATTTGATGTTTTGCATTTTTATGTAGCTGCCATGTGAATCATCATAACTTCAAAATTTCAACAGGATAAAAATGATGATGATTGGATCACAAGGTATTTCTTCACCGGAGGAACAATGCCATCATCAAACCTTCTACTCTACTTTCAGGTGATTTCTAACCAATCATATTTCCCTATTTATTGTACTTACCAATTATCATATGCAGTTCACTAAACATGAATAATGACTGGCTGCTGATCAAAATTTGTATGAACGTTTATATTTACCGACTCTGATCAACATATGGACATTGATATTTACTGACTATATATTGGTTCAGGAAGATGTATCTGTGGTCAATCATTGGCTTGTCAGTGGCACGCATTATGCTAGAACTAGGTGCGTCCTTCCCAAAGTTCAAAGTATCTACCCTCAATAATCATGCATTCTAACATGATTTTTTAAAGTTCTACTAGCAAATCCTGCGATGCAAAACTTACATTTCAATCTTGATCTTGTGAGTGGAATTTCTCATTTTGCACTTAGCTACCACTGTAAACCAAAGTAATATCGACTTTATACGTTATCGGGACAAAATGACAGGCAATGAGGTCATCTAAACTAGCGCTGAAAATAATCCAGCATACAGTGTATATTAATTGACCTAAGCATTTCTGCAGTGAGGAGTGGCTGAAACGTATGGACCGGAGCATCACTTCCATTAGGCCCATCTTTGAGAAAACTTACGGGAAGGAATCAACTACCAAATGGATAGCTTATTGGCGAACATTCTTCATCGCCGTCGCTGAACTTTTTGCATACAACAATGGTGATGAATGGATGGTTGCGCACTACCTGTTCCGAAAGAAGTAGGAGCTACTGCTCGCCTTTTTCTCATACACAAGTACAAGCCCTGAGAAGCAGGTCGTTTTCATAGTGATTCAGTAATCTTGTCATTTGCCTCCAAGAGCAGCCCATTTTCATGCATTCAGCTGTATTTAATAAGGTGCTTCCACAGTGGTTTCACCGACAACATCACGAACAATGGTGTTAGACATTCATGTTGGACTTCATCAGTCCTTGTTCTATATATTATTCCTTCGATGTTCTGTACAGAGCATACCTTTCTGTCTTCGGATGGCACGCTCATAAGAATGGAAGTATGTAACTACAAAACTGACATTGATGTGCACTGAGTACATTGCAGTACTGGCATTTCACCATGTTACTTGATCTCAAAGAAACCACACACAACATGGTAAATGGCCCTTCCAACAGATAAAAAAAGGGTACCTTCTGACAAATATTCTTGCTGCAGCTTCCCCTGATGTAAGGGTTGAGGGCTGTCGTAGAAGGTGCATTGTGGTCTGCTGCTGGTACCAAACAGCTCATATAGCATTGTGGTGTGGTGCAGTGTGGTGCTATGTGGTGTTTGCATTTGTTTTCTTCTTTTCTCTTACGCAGATCTCCTGCATATCCGAGGGGGGAAAAAATCTTCCAGAAGATACCTACCATACCATATAGCATCTAGCCAAAATTGAGTCTGTAGTAAGTTTTTACATCTTTCAATAACAGGAAGCCAGTTAGGCTATACCCACTCACCAATCTTAAGCCAGAAAAACAACTTATTCCTACAACACTAACTTTTACCGCTACTACGTTATACATCTATCTGCTATTTATTTACAGCTGAACTCAAAAGGTATAATGATCAATCAGATTATATATAGACACAAAAACACTAGTCATCTCGTGATTTCAAAAAGATGTCCGCGATTTCCATTGCTGTATCGCCGCATGTAATGAATGGTTGGGAATTATGGATAGATGTGGAAGCCTCTGATTGGTGACCGGGGATACCTTGTGTTTCTTGAGCCAAGTTTTAATTGCCCTGTGCTCATAGGTGTGGCCATCAGCAGCAACATAAGGATCTTCCATCACCTCCTGCATAAAAAGTTCAAAACTCCCCCGTTTATCTAGAGCAAGAAATGGTACTATGCAGTGAAGTACGGAACTATTTTTTACCTGCAATATAGGGCAGATGAAGTGGCTTGGTGCAACAATGTTTTCAAGTTTCAGAGAATCAGTTACCCTGCTCAGGATATTTTCCAGCTCTGGAAGCACCTCCGACTCAAGATTAGGTCTGTCCCTGCATTTTAAGGCTGTACACCGCAACCCAAGTTTTGCCAGCATCTCTGCCTCAGCAATTGGCCAATCAGTTTGAGACTTGTCAAGAATATCAGGCAAAGTCCCCTTTTCAATCGCCTCTTCTACGCTGCATACCAGCCCATGTGGACGTTTGCCGGTTAGTAGTTGAAGAATAATGATCCCCAATGCAAAAAGATCTGATTTTGGCCGAACTGTTCCTGTTAATTGGTACTCAGGGTCCATGTAAAACAGTGTGCCAGCGATGACAGTGTCTCTGTACTCTGTAAGCCCTTCAGGAACGAGGTCTGATATGAGCTTAGCGAAACCAACATCACCAATTTTGCTTACATAATTCTTGTCCAGCAAGATATTTCCAGGCTTTAGGTCACGATGGACGATAGGCTCCGGTTTCGTTCCATGCAAGAAAGCAAGCCCACAAGATACGTCAAAGATAATTTGGAATCGCAGAAACCAATGGAGTGGTTGCCCCTTATTGTTGATAAGTAGGTCTTCTAGACTACCATTCTCCATATATTCGTACACAAGGCATCCGATTTCAGGACAAAAACCAAGCAGTAAAACCAAGTTGGGATGGTGAAGTTTGCCAAGAATCTCCACCTGAATGATATCACACAATAGATCAATGTAATGAGTCCTTCATCCAAATATATATTATGTAATTATTTTCCCTTTGTGATTATGGGGTATGGACAATAGATTGAAATTGAAGAAACGTAAAATATAAGAAAAAGTGTGGAAAGATCACCACAAGTTTCAGCAACTGAAAAAGCAATTAATGTCCTATGAGAAAATTACAAAAATATAGATAAATGTACCTCTCTTAAAAATTCATCGATCTTGTCACTGGAATCTTGTTGAATAACCTTGACAGCTACTTCAGTGTGATCAAGGGTACACCTGTATACATTCCCATAGCCTCCCTCACCGATCTTCTTTGCATCAGAAAAGTAATCTGTGGCAAGCTCTATTTCATGTCTGGAGTACCGCCTGCAACTTTTGCCTGTTGACAAAAGAGCATCCACAACCTTAACCTTCTCAGTAGACACCATGTTAGCTACAAATTCAGCCTTGTGTTTGGAATAGGCCTCGTGAGCAAATGATTCTTTTGCCATCTCAACTGCTCCAATTGCTTGTAAATATTTCGTTTTCTTATTTGCAACAGCCTGTTTCAACTCTTCCTCTCTTTGTAGCGCGTCTTGCACCTTATTCACATCTTCACGGCACTCACCAGAAATTATCTGAATCTGAAACATCAGAGATCAAAAGAGACAAAATGTAAAAACCTTACACCAAAGGGGTGAAATGCTAAATGAAAGACCAATGTACAGATGGTAGCAACCAATTCATGAGATTATTATCAACCTTCTAAAAAATGATATTTGAAATGTAAATAAGAATGTGTTGTAGCGAATTGACAGACAGCTCATGTTTCCAAGCCAAATGGTGTTCTCTCTCAAATTGCTAACCTTTTCCTTAGCATGAGCGAGATTCTCACAAGCTCTGTCATACATCATCAAAGTATCTTTCAGCTCCTTTCTCAGTGTTGCTACTTCATCTATAGGTTGAGACTGCAAGTTAAGCCAGAAAACAAAGTCAGCATTGCAATATTGTAGACTACATATGGAAGCAAGCATTATTCAGAATATCATCAAGGCTGGAAAAACATCTCTGACCTCTTCGACTGAGCTTAAGGCAACGTAACAAACTTCCTTCCATTGGCCAATAGCACCAATATCTTTGTTCCCTTCTCTCCTTGGTGTCTTTCGACCTAAGCTTCCTAAGAGACCTCTTCTTTGACTTTCTGAACTTTTAACAGCATTTGAAGAAGTGCTAAGAGAACTGCAGACTTGAGACTGTGAGTCCAAGCTAGAATTTCCAGAATATTTCAGTATTTCATCATCAACCAGATTATTAAATGACTGTTTATCTTGCAACCAGTCCCTCTGTATTTGACTGAATGCTTTATGACTTATTGACTGAATCCTTACATTGTTTGACTCTGTAAAGAAATATTTGTTTAAGACAATAGGATATCAGTACAAAATGTAACAAAGACAAAATTATTGAAAGAAAGCAAATTGATCGACACATACTGCTCGTACGAGCCAGATTTGCAAATTTTATTGTTAATCTGCGCCGGGACACAACAAATACATTGCATGAACTTGGCACGGTTTTCAGAACCATAAAAGGCACATCTCGGAGCCGTAACATCCTGAAAAAGGAATAGTAGCACCATTTAGTGGAAAAATTCAGAATATAAACAGACAGTATGATTTTTTTTCCCTTCTTATGCATTTAGAGTTGATATCGGGTTCAACCAACAAACATGGAAATGTTTCTCCTTTGAAGTAATATACGATATTAACATAGTTAGGCAAGAAGAATTGTCACAGAGAATCATACAGAAAACGCAGAGCACAACACGGCATATACAGGGTTTAAAATGGAAAGAGAATAGAGAGCTTCAAGCTTTTCAATTTGATAGGAGTTGGTACAACTTTATGAACAGCTCATGGGGAAAAACATAGCTAGAGGTACACAATACTGAGAAAGAGTCTATCAGGATACCACAAGCAACAAACTAGATCCACCAAACATATTTGGCAGTTGAGACACATACTGATTGCACCAAAATGCACAACAGTTGATAGAACTTGTAAAATACATCCACTATTTTGTCAGCGAAAATATTTTATGACAGCTGAGCAAGGTAGCCTTTGCAGGAATAAAAAATCTATTAGAGGTTCGTGAATTGTGATGCAAGGTGGCAAAATCATTTTTTGAGCTGATCCCAATCCTCGAAAAAGAGGATAACTGAGCCTTTTTGTGGCAAAATATCCCAAATGGACCTTTTGTCCATGTCATTCACAAAGGTAGTCAACTAGAAATTCTCCACCAACTACTCAATTGGAACGAAAAGCACAGATCAGTTGTACTAGTACATTACAAGCACAGATCAGCATGGTTCAGTATCATCCCTGCTGCCGTCACTCCTGCCCAGGCACAATAGGTTAGCTGTATCGTATTATATTGAAAAACATAAACAGGCTTAAAAGACGTTTGGTCTTCATGAAAGCTAGAAGACCAATCGCAATGTACATGCATGCACCTATCATATTTTTACCAGGCAAATGCGTAGGCACATCTCACTATCTTAAAAGGTATTCTCCTTTTTGCTCCCTAGCCAGTTTGCTTTCCTTTTTAAGTTCCAGCCAAAAGGCTACACAGGTGACAATAATCCCCCTGATCCCTATCACATCGCTTTTGGCCTTTGTGTTCTCAAAAGCAAACTCTAGTCTTTAGAAGAGATTTCCAGAAAAAAATTAACAAAGTTAGAGCCCTGACCTCTTGAATGAGATACACTACAACAACAACAACAACAACTTAGCCTTTTGTCCCAAGCAAGATGGGGTAGGCTAGAGATGAAACCCACAGAAAACAAGAATAAGAAACACAAAAAGTGCACAAGCCAAAGGAAGAGTTAGGGGTTAAATAAAAAGTAACAAAGGTCACGGTTCAGGTACATTAATTGCTAATCTCCAAGCGCTCCTATCCATAACTAATTCCTTAGCGATATTCCTTAAGGTCTCTCTTAACCGTCTCGTCCCAAGTTAGTCTAGGTCTACCTCTACCTCTCTTTACATTATCGCCCCGCTTTAAAACTCCACTACGCACCGGCGCCTCGGGAGGCCTCCGTTGTACATGTCCAAACCATCTCAACCGATGTTGAATCAACTTCTCATCGATAGGTGCCACCCCGACCCTATCTCGAATCTCTTCGTTCCGGATTCTGTCCCTTCTTGTATGCCCGCAGAACCAACGCAGCATACGCATCTCTGCTACACTCAGTTGCTGAACATGTCGCCTTTTTGTAGGCCAACATTCAGCACCGTATAGCATCGCTGGGCGAATCGCCGTCCTATAGAACTTACCTTTTAGCCTCTGTAGCACCTTCTTGTCACAGAGGACGCCCGAAGCCTGCCGCCACTTCAACCACCCGGCTGAAATTCTATGTCTAACATCTTCATCAATGTCTCCATCTTTCTGAAGCATTGATCCTAGATACCGGAAAGTATCCTTCTTGGCCACCACTTGACCTTCGAGGCTAACGTCCCCATCCTCATGCCTAGTCGGGCTAAAGTCGCACATCATATACTCGGTCTTGGTCCTACTCAGTCTGAACCCCCTCGACTCTAACGTGTGTCTCCACAGCTCTAACTTCATATTAACCCCTACCCTACTCTCATCAACTAGCACCACATCATCAGCAAAGAGCATACACCAAGGGATATCACCCTGTATGTCCCTTGTGACCTCATCCATCACCAAAGCAAATAGATAAGGGCTCAATGCTGACCCCTGATGTAGTCCAATTTTAATTGGAAAGTCACTGGTATCGCCATCACATGTTCGAACACAAGTCATCGCATCCTTGTACATATCCTTGATGAGGGTAATATACTTAGTTGGAACTTTGTGTTTTTCCAAGGCCCACCACATGACGTCTCTCGGTACTTTATCATACGCCTTCTCTAGGTCAATAAAGACCATGTGTAAGTCCTTCTTCTCCTCTCTATATCTCTCCATCAACTGTCGTACTAAGAAAATCGCCTCCATGGTCGACCTCTCAGGCATGAACCCAAACTGGTTTTGGGTCACCCTTGTCAATCCTCTTAGACGATGCTCGATAACCCTCTCCCAAAGTTTCATCGTATGGCTCATCAGCTTAATCCCCCGGTAGTTAGTACAACTTTGAACATCTCCCTTATTCTTGAAGATCGGTACTAATATACTTCTCCTCCATTCCTCCGGCATCTTGTTTGACTTGAATGAGATACACTTTTGGAGGTAAAGTTAGTCCTATCATACTCCACTCAAAACATAAACAGGTAAAATAGAGGTTGGTTTTTCATACAATAAGGTATGCTCATTCATCTACCACCCTTTCGCAAGCCAAATGGTTAGCGTGGCAGAACGAGGCACATCTCAGAAAGGACAAGGACACTCCTTCCCGGTCCTTGTCCCATGTCCTCTAATTTTCATTTCGGCAAAAGTCCAATCAGGTACCAACAGTGCCCAAAAGTGAAATTCAAACCACCATCTGTACGAGGTGGGAGAAAAGGTTCTCAGAATTAAATCCTCACCTCCGAAGCCAGGTGAGGGAGGCGTTCCCGAGCACGAGGCTGCGGACGCCGGACTCCGCCGCGTAGCTCACCAGCGCCTGCGCGACGCTGTCCCCTTCCAGAACCACCGTCTCCACCTGCGCGCTCCGATTCGCAAGGCACGAAGCGATCGATCATCAGACGGAGTTCGTATAGCAGAGAGACTAATCAATAGAACCGGGGGGTTTAAAATTAATGGCTGCGCGGCTGGGCCGCCGGTAAGGAGCACGAGAGGACTCACGGCTCTGCGGGCGCAGAGGCGGCGGAAGGGGAGGAAGACCTCCTGCGCGCGCGCCCGGCGGTCCTGCGCGTACATCTCCACCACCTCCCGCTCCATCTTCTCCACCGGCACCCTCTCCCCCGCTTCGCCGGAAATACGAACACATCGTCGTCAGCTCGCTGCCGATTCCGGACCGAAATGGGAAGAGAAGAGAGAAGTGGGTGGGGGGGGGGGGGGGGGGGGGCGAGGTGATCCGAGGGGGAGGAAGGCTCCTTCCTTACATGGAGACGGCACGAAGGAGAGGGGCGGGATGACGTGGACGAGCGCGACGCGGCCGCCGGCGGGGACCATGCTGGCAGCGGCCCACCGCGCCGCGCGGCGGCTGCCGCGGCCGTCCCCTCGCACGGCCACCGCGACCTGGGGGGCCCCGCCCCCGCGGGCCGAGGCCGGCGAGGATGAACCATCGTCCATCCGGGCACGGCGGGTTACAGGAACGGCGGCGCCGGAGGAGGTGGCTGGCGGAGTCAACTCAGCTGCTGCTCCTGCGGCGGCGGGAGCTGCGGGGAAGCAACGGCCGGGCCGGGCGGGTTCCTTCGGGAGCACGGGGCGGCCGTTGGGTTTAATGGTGGGCTCAGTTCTGCTGCGGCTGCAGTCGCTGCGACCGTGACTTCTCGATGCGGACGTGGAGGCTCGGGGGGCCGTCTCTGGTGGGGCCCGCAGCGGGACAATGGCCAATGGGAGCCGCGTCGTGGCGGGGAGCTTCCATGTGGAGGAGGAGATTGGAACGGAAGGCTCGGTCCCTGGTTTCGGGATGGATGTCGAGCTTTGACCTCGTTGGACGGTGGGGATTGCTCCGGGATGTTTGAGCATCTCGTTCAGGTTGAAAGCAAATTTTCGAGGATCCGGGATTTGGATCTCATCTCTTCCAATCCAGTTGACCATGAGGCTCCACTGTCATCGTATGATCGTATCCCTTGGTCAGGTGTCATGCATATCGATTAGGCCAGTGGTCGCCATTCATTTTGACATGACGGATAATATGGATTCTTGTTTTTCTTAGAAAATACACGAGATATCTCAATTTTCAAGCTACGAATGGACGATTACTGCCTCCATCCCAAATTATAATTTGTATGACTTTTCTAGATATATATATTTTATTATGCATCTAGATATACGAAAATCAAAACGAATTGTAATTTGGAATGGAGAGAAAAGTTTACATACGCCCATTGCAAAAAATTGAAAAAGGGTACTCATTGGATTGGGTTTGGGTTTCTTTCTCCAATCCTACGAGGGATGAGATGAGAGATCATCGTCAACGATCTGACGTGCATCGTACTACGGATTGTCCACAAAGGTGGTTTAAAATGAGATACAGGGTTCTCGTACGTGGAGTTGGAGATTACTTCTGCAGTTCTGAATATAGAAGCCTCACTAAAAAAAGAGTTTCTTCGGGTTGCCCATTGGAGCATCTATTGACGAGTTTTAATTTAATGCCAGTGATAGAAAAGCAAAGCATTATATTGATTTCACGGGGGGAATTAGAAGTTGCAAAAAAAAAGAATTCTGATTTTATGAGGCAATGTGTCACTTGGTGCTGCGAGGGGGACGCCTTCAAGATGCACACGTCAGCAGCTGATGACATCACGGGGATGGGATAGCTGATCTTTTGTGTATATGGGCCTGTTTAGATCAGGGCGCGTAAATGCAAAAAAGTATTTTGCAAAAGAATCTTGTCAATTTGAAGTACTAAATGAAGTCTATTTACAAAACTTTTTGCACAGATGGGTTGTAAATCGCGAGACGAATCTAATGATGCTAATTAATCCATGATTAAGCAATAATTAGCGGTTGGATACTGTAGCATCACTGTTGCAAAACATGGATTAAGTAGGCTCATTAGATTCGTCTCGCGATTTACAGCCCATCCATGCAAAAAGTTTTATAAATAGACTTCATTTAGTATTTTAAATTAGTAAGATTCCTTCGAAAATTTTGCGTTTACAGTTTTTTTGCGTTTTTGCGCTGGGAACTAAAGAGGCCCTATATAACCACACAGAAAGATATGTAAGCAGTCCATTTAGAGGATTGACGTGACGACCATCCATGACGCAATAAAGAGAGAAGAAAAATATGCTCAAAATTCGAGAAAAAATTGTACCTAGGAATATTCGTGATGGCTACCTGAAGGTTGACCTTGACGTACAGGACGTCGAGCACACCGTCTCCGGTCTCTGCACCTTTTCCATCTCATCAACGGCACCGAGAGGCCCTCGAAACAACCGTAACAAAGCAGCCAAGAAAGGCCCCAAGGATATCACACGCATGCGCCCTTTTTTCTAACGTGTGTCCTCTTCCAAGCAGCGATCGGCACCTGTAGCACATGCTAATCAATAGCAGTCGCGATCAATAGCAGTGGTTGGACTTGTCCGATTAATTCCCTCTCCAAGAAGATTCAGAAGGATTAGAGGGGGCTGAAGAGAATTTTAGTTTGTAGAGTTATCCTAATTCCCTCCAATCCGCTATAAATCCAATAGGCCCTCGAGGGCAACCCCATGATTGATTTCTCTAAAAGAAAGAAAAATATCACACTATGGGGCTACCCCTGAGGGTCACGACACAATCGGTTTCTTCCCAGCATTTTCGTCGTCGCCCCTCGCAACATGCCAGGGTGTTCCAGCGCTACGCGTGACCATTGGCTGGAGAGACAACGACGGCGATCAATCAACGAAGAGAACCGTACGATGCATGCGCACATGGACGATCCCGTTCTATCTGCAGTCAAAGATCAAGTGTTGAATACTTAAAAGTCCAGAGGCCGGCACCCGCACTGTACTGGCAGCCTGCTAGAAGGTCACTCCGAGTAGCTGCGGTCAACGCCTCGTCAACCGGTTTCAGGACACAAGCGGCAGAGGGCCCACACGGTTCCCCGGAGCATGCTCCGGGGAGAAGAGAAACATTGATTGGTCAACGCGGACGGCATCGCCAGCCTGAACCTGACAGACCGCTGCGGCCTCGGCTCGGACTTCGGAGGCTCTCCTGCCTCGCTCCCCAGGTGCCAGTACAGACCAGCGCGCTCGCCAAACCACAGAATGGACGAGCGTGACAGAATGGAACGGAGACTCGGAGAGGACCAACCGTGACACACCAAGTAGTTTCAGTTGGTCTCTCGCACGACACGATAGCCATGAGTGATGTCCGTTTGAACGAATGATCTACAGCTTCTGCCAAGTCTACTTGAGAAAAAAGAATACCCAATGTGTCTGGCGTTTTTGGCAGAATATTTCCTGCATAATTATCTGAATGCTTCTCAGTTCGTGCTACTGCCGACATGCGCTGCCTTTTGCCACGGAGAACACGTTCACTGACCTGCGCCGTTTCAGATGTTGCCCTTTGGGTTCAGGTTCAAGCATCCGTTAAGTGGCAGTGGATGATTGCAGCCGTGCTGCTCTTTTGGCAAAGTTGGGTTGCAGCTTTGCGAGTGTCAGATGGCTCTGCGAGTGTAAGTGTGAGTTCGCTATGGTTGGGATGTTTAATTCAAGCTCAATGCATTACTAATCAGTTCATGCCTGGTTTTCCTTCACAGTGCTTTTGACATCCTATAAATAACTGAATGAACAGCACTTTTCTAGAACTAATACCTGTCAAGTTCGTGACATATTCTCAGTTTCTGGCCTTCATTGACCGAGAGATGCCTTCAGTCTCTGGACTTCAGCTAAGAGGGAGGAGTTCATCTCACAAGCATCCTTCAAGATTTCAAACCGCTGGTCAAGCTCATTGCTACTGCGCTCCGGATCCTGTGCGATGCCTTGCAGAACGAAGCTCTTCAGCATAGCCTGTTGAACAGGATATTCCAAACAATGAGAATCGGGGGCATGGTTAAGCAAACATGGAGGGGATTGCCGCGTGATGAGTGCTTGCAAGAAACCTGAGCGGACATTTACCTCGTGATGCCGCTTCTGTGCGTAGCACCGGAGAAGCGATTTGACCACCTTGTACCGAAGCGTTTTGCCAGAAACGCGGCACTGGAAGACAAAGCCAGAAAGGTGGTGCTTCGCTAATGTGTAGGACATGGAATCACGCTGTGCAGCTTTGTCAAGGACACCAGATGTCCATGATTTGGCATAAGATTCCAAAATTTTCTCATCAGCCTGTAAGAGTAATGTAAAAAGTACGAGCAGTGAGACCATTATTTTTTCCTCAGTAGGAAGCAACCAACAGAATAAAATAAAAACAATCAAACAAAATGATGGCATGCAATTCATATGTATAGGAAGCAAATAAATCGTCTACAAAATAGGATACATTGCATATTCTAGGCTGTGCAAGAAGACAAACAGATTACAACGTAATGGCTCAAAATGAAATTCATAATAAATTCATAATTCACAAGTTTACTGTATTGAAAGGTCATCCAGGAAGGAAATCATACCTCAAGAGGCTCCAAGTAACCTTCCATGTTGCCAATGCATTTATCCAGCGCTGGTAACAGCTCGAGCACATACGCATTAGACAATGCATTCCATGCTGCAAGACGTACTGACGGTTCAACCATTCTATGCAGATAAATGACCACTTGCCGACCAAAAATAACATCTCCATATGAGACAGCTGCAAATTGCTCAACAAGGCTCTCAACAAAACTAGTATAGCTTCCATGAATTTTCTCCTCAAATCTTAGGATTTCAAGCCTACTGATCTCTTTTCCTTCCTCTAAATTAGCCATTCCAACACTATCATCTTCCTTGACAGAGTGAGATCTATAGTACTTCTGGCATAACATGTCAAGATGCTGGCCATACAATTCCTGTAAAGCATGGAAAATATCCCTGCTTCTGTCTTCTTGTAGCAAATCCATGCTAGAGCGGATAGAGACAGAAAGTGCATGCATTTTCCAGATCACAGGAGCATGAAGGCATGGGGCAGCTGAAATGGCTTCCAAACCAAATAGAAATATAAGACCAGCCCTTGAGACATCAATAATATAGTTGGCTGATGTCAAAAGGATGCCTTTTGGATCATCAATGCAGCAGATTGCACTTAGAATCCAATGTACAGGAAGAGGCAGTCTCTGATGGGCCCACTCTACCACTAATGTGCTGAGAGGTTCATTCACAGCTTCTGTTAACTCTGTTTCTTCTTGAATTGCCTCCAATGTCTCTGGTATTTTTGGTACAATGGTGCTGTTGTTATTTCCTGCATACTTATCTGAATGCTTCTTCTTGATGGACAACCATCTGGATCTAAAATGTGAATTCAGCACACTGCTGAAAAGCAGATATTCATCTTCAGTTATGTCCCACTCAAAAGGTTTTGGTAATGCCATGTGAGAGGCAAATTTATGTATAGATGATTTGAGATACTTCAAAATTGATGGTTCAAAGAGGATGTCAAAGGCTTTCTCCATCATAGAGATCTGTCCCGGTCCTGCAATCGAAGACACCCCAAGTGAAGAACTGATTCTATCTGAAGCTGTGACAGCTGTGTTAGTGACATTATCTGAGTTCACTCCGTTATTGTGAGTGACAAGACCTGGTGCTGAAGAGAAAGTTTTGAACAATTCTAGGACCAACTGTGAATCCTGTTGTGCAAGCAGGCATTTAAGAGACCAAAACCCTCCACCACATGCCCCCCAGCCAAACCCAACTCCAGGAGCTGGCCCTCCTCTACCAAACACCTCTATGTTCTGTAATATGGACCACTGCGAGGAAATCATTGGCAAGAGCGAAGTTAGCAAGTGTAATAAGTCATCATGCCATAAACTGGAGATACCTTCTCCTAGTAGCTTGCCAGCTGCCCCAGTTTTAGATTCATTGAGATGCTCTGAACAACTTTTTGTGGCTCCCTGAATCACTCTGTCAACAGACCAGGATAGCTGCATTAATCTTTTAAGGCAACTTATGGAAGACAATGACACATCAACGTTACCGTGGCATCTCATATAACAAAGTCCCTGCACCAATGATGTGCGGCACAAAGACTGATGATCCAGATTTCCAAAAGCAACAGTGCCAGAGATGCTGAAAAATCCA
This sequence comes from Panicum hallii, assembly GCF_002211085.1. Taxonomy (NCBI): domain Eukaryota; kingdom Viridiplantae; phylum Streptophyta; class Magnoliopsida; order Poales; family Poaceae; genus Panicum; species Panicum hallii. The sequence continues at coordinate 7,394,521 of NC_038045.1, read as the reverse complement.
TTACCAATTATGCCCAGGCCAATTTTAGGGACAAAATCAGGTATCCAAGGCAAGCTATAATTTTTACCATCATAAGTGGCATCCGGTGATATTCTTTCTAGGATTGAATTAAGCATGCCTAGCACAGAAGCAACCACCAAAATCAAGTAGCTTGCCTCTAGCATGTGCTTTGTATTCATATTCTGACCGCTAACAAGTGAACATACATAAGGAATATCATTCAGATGTAACCAAGAGAGTGCTAGGTCTACCGTCGGGACTACATGGCTCCAAGACCATGTCTCCATGTAACTGGAAGCAGAAACTCCCACATCTTGCTTGGCAAGCTGCTCCACTGAATGAAGAAGCGGCAACCTTTGCGCCAGAGCCCCTAAGACAAGATATGACTCTCTAGCAACAGAACTAAACTCAACGAGAACATTGTGTTCACTTAGTTTCTTATTCGGAGGACTGAGCCACAGGCATAGAACAGGAAACAAATCTGCAAAGTGTGTTACGCAAAACCCATAAGAGATACAGCTTCTCCAAAACCGCAGCTGCTCAACCATCATTGCTGAACTAAGCTTGCACTGTTCCATTCCAGACCTTACCCAATCCTCAAGAGTACCGGCTTTTCTGTACCAGTGCCACATTGCCTGCTGAAAAACTCCATGGTTCACAAAATTCAAGCATGTTTGCCTGTTGTATTTGGACAAAACCTAAGAAAAAGAAACAAATGACTTTAGATGCTACAAAAAGTTCCTGTTTGGCAGAAATAAAAGCAATAACAGAAAACAGAGAGTACAACACATCTTTTGTAGTATATGATTCAACTTGTAGAGTTGCAGTAACTTTTAAGATGCTTATATTTTTCATCGTACAATACTAAAATAATTGAAGCGAATATATACGCCATATAATATGAAAACACACCAATTAGTATACATGAATCATAGATTGTCAACGGAGGTATGATTGGACAAGGAGCAAGCAATATGCATGCCTAAAAAGGAACCCATTCGAGAACCAACTACGCCATGTGACAATTGATATGGAGTTATTAGCTACCATGCATTTGCATACAAAGAGAATCGTTTGAGCTCAACTAAAAATTCAGAAGAATGCCAGGCGTTACTGGGAAAATGATTGCCAGATCAAGAGATCATTAAAGTAAGCACTAACAATAATCTGCACCTAAAGGAGCTATTAAGTATCAAGCCATCAACATAAGTGTGTAATATGTCAATCGAAGATGACAGCTACCTATCATGTTAACTCTGTAACACACAATTGTCAAAAGAACTTACCTTCAAGAGAGTAACCCCTTTGATCTGTGAGGAGCGAATTTCCATTGATCCTTGCTTTGACAACAGCTTAGTAACACTTTGGATAAGCCTTGGACAATTCAAGATTGCATCAGCAGACTGTGGGGAGTGCCTAGCTAGTGCCACAAGAATGGAAACAAGATAATCTTCCAAAACAGGAGGTGGGTCCATCTGAATGAAAAAGAAAAAGGTTAAATTTAAGGTCCTTCATGATGATACTTTTTCAAAAAACAGGAAGTACTAAATAAGTCAATTTGACATTAGCTGATACAATGATTGCTACACAAATGATATTTATGACATGCAACGTTATCACTACAAAACAAACAGCTCCATTCAACCAAATATCATGGCTGAGCACATAATAAAGGGATAGAACAGAAGCCAGGAAACACATTCAAAATTAATATTCAGATGTTGGATAAAAGCACATAATAAATAATTTTTTTTGGAGGGGGGGCGGGTATGGCAGAAGCCTGCCCATCAATTAAGAGGAACAGAAATGTACAAGACAATCCCTTAAAATGAGGCAAACAACAGCACCAAAGCTTTACTCGAGGAAATAATGATAGTGAAATAAGTAATTGACACCTACCACCAGAATATGCTCCAAGGAATCCAAGGAATACTAGAATAGTGCAGAAAAATCCAAAAGTTGAACATAACTAGTCTTATTATACATCTATTAAAAACGAAAAATTGCCATAATGTGACCAGGGCAAATAATGCTAGTGGACACCAATCTGCTGGAAATTTACTGGTGAGAAACAGGTGCTACAATCCAAGGAGTAAGAAGGTATTCCACTGCTATTTTAACAGAGCATATATGGCACAAGAAAGCACAAAGTTCAAAGTAAGTACAAAAAAAAAAACAAAAGCTGACCTCCAAAAGAAAACATATTCGTGGAAGTATTCCCATCCTAATAAAACCAGCAGCAACATCTTGTCCAGACACGATAACATCATCCTGAATGGTATGCTTCTCATCACCTTCGTCCTCATCATTATCACCATATTGTGGGAGTATATTCGATGGTTTAGTGTTATATTTCCAAAAACCTCCTTGAAGAAAGCCTCCATCTAGATCAGGTTTGCTACGAAACACAGGAGCTGTGCAGATATCTTTCCCGTGATCTACTGCTCTCTGCAGCAGAAGATTGACCAAATGAGAGTATGGGACTTGAAACAGTAACAGAAAAGACTCAAAAAAAAGAAGTAAAGTTACCTCTGAAGATTCAAAATATGATTCATTGAACTCAAAGCTCAGCATAGCATTAATTACTTTAGCACAACTCAAAACTACAGAATCATGGTTATCATCCAATGCCATCCTGTAGTTGCTTCAGTTAGTAACAGATAAGTACAAAGAAAAATAGGAAAGAGTAAGACAAACAATTCACAAGATCCCCAATAGCTTCCTTTGGCTCAAACTAATCCAATGCAAAGATGTGATTAGAATACAAGGTAGATGCATAAGCACACTTGCAAATGCACACCCCCAAACGCCTAATTCTGTAGGCCCTGGATAAATCTGCAGCCTCATGAAGCACAGGCACACAGATTCTCGTAAGGCACAACGCATGTGCGCATTAAAGTGGACACAAGAATTTGACCCATTGTAAGTGAGGTCCACCCCAAGTCTTCATCACCCCTCTGTTTTCTATAGTGCATTTGCCTGCTACGTGAATGCACCTGTGGTAACTAATATGAAACACAAGATAGGTCATACCTCCCTAGAATATAGTTTGACCAATAAAGCAATTCCTAAGAAGAAAGAGTAATGTGATGAAGCATTAGTATTATAAGGAATACTTCACATATACATGTGGTGATGACTGGTAGCAAATATATGAGATGGCTTTAAGCTACAAACTCTTATTTCTCATCCTCTACCATGACTATAACATGAAGTGCAATTGCTGAAGGGTACTTTTTCAAACTTTGATGCCACTTGCCACCTTTGAAATACCAAGCTAAAGTCTATGCAAACCTGAGAGGTTAATGACAATATTTTACAACTGATCGAACTATTTAATATATTCCAGATACAATTGTCTTCATTGTTAAACTAAAAGTCTCTGTATCAGATGCAGATGCAAATCTGAATCCATACTTCTATTCCCTCTATTTGACAATATAAGTTCAAGCCCAACAGGTGCACATAACAAGGAAGCAGTGAGTCCAAGAAATAGCATATATTCATGTAAATGGCATAGTACAAACACTCAAAAGTCAAATAATTTCTACAGCATGTCAGTAATAGATAGGGGGAGAGTCAAAACAATGCAATAATTCCACACTTTACTTCCTCAATGCATTCAAATTGTCAAGCGATAACTCCCACAAAAATGGGCTCACATTGTTAAGAAAGAGAGTAGTTAAGAAAGGATATTTTACCTTAGAGAGAGTACCAACTCCGGTTCAGGCCCAAGGGCATATGCCCAAACTGCTTGCCAGTCATGAAATTTGTCATTAAGGTCCATTTCTTTAACATTATCAAGTAGATCCATTTTATGCAGGCTCTGCAATGCCCTATTCAAAATAGAAGCAAGAAGCTGCAGTGCAAGCACACGCTGGCCAGGAACCTATAATTTGAGGAATCTCAATTATATCACATGTTGAGATATTGCAAGTATTTTTTAATCAGACTTCAATAGATCATGTAAACATATGAAACTATTCTTTGCAACCTGAGGTAGTGACAATTACTGCTACCCTTGCCACATCATTCCTAACCCACCAAACATTAATATACAAGTACACAGATTAGCACATTGAACTTGAACACAGTCACTTACAAGATAATTAGTTCTATATAAACCAAATTTTCGAACAACTTCACTGCCTCACCTAGCACCTTGAGCATGTTATGATGCAACAAAATCATGCGATACATAGTACAATTTAAGTACTAAAGACCTTTTTTGTCTGAACATCGTATACATGAAATTTGCAAATTCAGAAATAACAAACTAACTACCAATACTTGAAAAAACGCAAGTGGAATATAAATGCACAATCCATGAACCCAAAAGGCAATGAATATTCACACCATGCTACAACCAGTGAACCTATTTGATATCCTTAAAATAGGATAGCGAGTGAAAGTATTGCAACAATCACACTCTTAATTTCTCAGTGGACAGGCATTTTGAAATGAACTTTTGCAGTTAAACAGACAAATAGTAGAAAAGCAGTGGGTCTATAAAACAAACCATGCTCCTCGTAAGTGCCACTGCCTCATTGATTGTGTACCCAACAGCTGCAGGGTCTCCTTCTGTTCTAAGGAAATCACGCTCAGCTACGTTTTCTGCATGTGTCTTCTTGCCTGAAAATGGGAGTGATAGGCTGTCATCTAAAGGATACCACCATGACAGAAGCTAATGTAACTCAGGAGAACGAAAACAAACAATGTACCATCTTGCTGCCCTTGAGAAGATTGAAACCCCAATATATCTCCATCCAATGTAAACCTACATGACCTGATCCGCTCCACCCTCTCACTCCACGCTTTCCAAGAGCGTCCATTATGTTCACCAGCCATCAACCAATCCCCTGGTGTAGCCCTTTTAGCCTTCTGCGGCCCTAGGTTTTCCGTACCCTTGTCCTTACCCGCACCCTTCGTGCCTCCAGATTTCTCCCTCCCCCGCCGCCTCAGCATCTCCACCAATGCAGGGTTCATCTTATTTATGATATCCGCCTGTGCCTCCGCAATCTCCCCTGAAGACATCCCAGCCAACCTAGCCATGTTCTCTGCGTTAATCTCCGCTTCCATCGATGACTCCCCGCCATCCAGTTCCATTCTCTCTCCTTGCAATGCCGAATTCCTAACCTCACCTGGCTTCACCAATTCAACTCTCGATTCCGCCTGATTCATCGGTTTCTTGGACACAACATCAGAAACCGAAATTGCGGCACCTGGTCCTTCCCTGGCATTTCCACTGTCAATCTGCATTGCGCCTCCCTCCAATTGTCTAACCCCAGCTGACGCAGCACCCACATTCGAAGTCACAGCCCCAGCATCGATTTTCAGCTCGCTCTGTTTCTTGGCCTGCATTGGCTTCCCCTGCTGCCGCTTGGGGGAAGCATCGCCAACAAACTCCCGCCACCGGCTGAAATCCATCCCTTTCTTCTCCTTCTTCCTCACTGGGCCAGCCGCGGCGGCTGCCACCTGCTGGTAATCCGTCTCGTCCGTGTCCATCTCGTCGTTCTCCTCCTCATCCCCATCCTTACCAGCGCCCTTCGCCACGGGACCCCAGTGCTGCGGAACCGGAAACAGCAGCTGGTCAGTTGTGGAGTGCGCAAGCAAAAAAGCAGCAAGGCAAATCCAAAAGGGGTTTGGGGGGCCGGGGGCCTAGGGTTTGGGAGGGGCGGCGGCTTACGGGGCCGTGGGAGCGGTGGCGGGCGACGGGGAAGGGGAGGACCGAGGGACGCGGGGCGAAGGAAGGCGCGGCGGCGGTGAAGCCCTTCTCGACGATGGCGCCGACGAGGCGGGAGGGGGGCGCTGCCGCAGCGGCGGCGGCGGGGGTTGGCGCCGCGGGGTGGAAGGGCTCCTCCACGACCTTGCGGCGCGTCGGGTGGGCGCCGCCGGGCTGGTGCCGCCGCTTCGCCGGCGCGTCCATCGGGGAGGGGAGGGGAGCGGAAAGCTGCGTGGTGCGGTGATCAGCGAGCAGGGTTTAAGGGGGGATTGATTTGTTTGGTTCGGTGGTGTGTTTGGGGGGGGTGGGGGGTGTCGCGACTTCGGTCGCCCGTCAAAGTGGCGAACTGCGAAGCAAAGCTGAGGTCAAAGACGCCAAAGCCATTTCGATGTGTATCGGACTGTCGGTAACGGAGGGTGATAAAATTTGAATCTTTTGTCCCACCATCCTTATTCTCAAGATATAATATATATCTAAATCGTAGCAAAATCTATAAATTTAATAAAATTAAAACAACCTACAATTTAAGAATAGAGAGAAATTATGCTGATGGATGATGCAGAGCGCTAGCCAATTTTCCTATTAGAACAATCTGAACCCATAAAATCTATAGGTATATACATATTGTCATGTCATCAAAATATCATTTTTAAAAACTGCACTTTACAAAGACACGGTATATTGGTGCGAAGTTCTATTAAACTCCCTCTCTTTTCTCAACCTAACATATTTGTTCTCCATTTATTAGAAAGATATCACCTCTCCTAAAACACAACTGGATAGTGTCTAGTGCATAGATTTTCGTGTTGATACTGGATCTTGCGTGAGATCTGATTTTTTACTCTCTCAACTCTCTCTTTCATTTATTATGGTGCCACATAAGTTAAAAATTCTATGAGGTAATGTAATAATACTATGAAAACCATTCTAAATGGAGAGCTGGGGATGCCGTTATTGTAGCTTAGAATCTGGAGAATATAAAATACATCTATGTAAAAAGTGATCTTTGATCATATTTCACATATTTGCACTAGAAATTTTGTACGAATAGAAGTAAGAAATATACATTCAAGAGATTTTGCATTCTTCACTATCCAGAGAAAAATTCCTTTCTTATTTATCCATGCTTTCTTGTACTACTTTTCCTTCATGCACTGTTATCTTTAGTTAAGTTCTTTCAAAGATAGCTCATAGACATGCATTTTTGCTTTGGTCAACTACCAAGCTATGTCCCCCAGATATTTATTGTTTTCCGTCCTGTATGACATGCCGCCTAGAATACACTAGTAGGATGGGTAAATAGTCTATTAGTTATTTAGGATTTGATCATTATAATGCTTAGTTTGATTATAATAATTTCTTGTTCTGTTTTTAGGATCCGATCCCATTCTTATCATATAATGAAGGCAACGGTTGATCCTTCTTTTAAAAATCAAAATTGTAGAGTAACCTTTCAAAAATTATTACCCAAGCGCTTACTCTACATTATGGGATTATAATAATTTCTTACCACTCCATCATACATCACCTCCTACTCCAAATCCTCAACCATGTGGTATTTCTCCTTGCTCTATACTTCCTGCATCTTGCCCCTACCCTTTTTGTCTGGTGAATGAAAGGAGAATCTCCAATTATTTTTTTTTGTTTTAAGCTTCCTTATGATTTATAGATGTCATTCTGGCTTCACTTCCTTACTTGCACTCAAACATCTTCTATCTGCATGCAACCGCTCTAGTCCTCAACTTTCCTTGCTCAAAGGGTTAAAAATGTTCTAGATAAAAATGATCTAGATTTTGATTTTTGGGTTCTAAGGACCAAAGATGCACCAAGAGAAAGGAATTTATCCGGTAGTAAATATAATAACAAATATCAGAAAAATGCTAGAAAAGTCGTCAACTGATGGCTTTGTAGTTGGATATGCTGTATGGAAAATGCAAAATTGAAGCTAAAGAAAAAAGATGTTGAGCTTTTAGTATCATCGTGTAATTTTGGGGTAGTCTAGTGTGTTCTATGAATTTTAGAGATGTATACATGTCCTTTTTTGAATAATGTGCATAAGTGTTCTAAATCAACACAGCTCCAACAATTATTTTAAAAACAATTCAGGTCAAAATTTTCGGCTCTCAGATTCAGAAAAGAATTGAATCAGAGGTAGGTTAAAATGAGACCAATTCATCCAAAATTCAAACAATCACAGAAGGAAAGAACCCACAGACATCCCACCACGGAACATCCTGTCATTCCCCAATCCCTCCACCTGGAAAGTACGCCGCCCTCGCCTTTTCTCCCATAAACAACCCATAAAATTATTCTGACCAAGGACCAAATCGCCAAACCGAACCCAAAAGCCGAAAGCCAAATCCAAAACAAATACCAAGACAGCGAGGAAAAAAAAAAGAAAAAATCCCCCCCACCCCTCCCCACCCCCCCCCCCCCCCCACCACCCCACACACACAAAATCCACGAACGAACACCGCGAAGCGTGAGAAGAAAATGGAGGCATGAGCGCTAGCACCTCCTCGTCCTCCTCCGCCTCCGCCTCCTCCGTCCTCGTCGAGCCCCTCGAAGCCCCCGCACCCCCGCGGCCCTCCTCGCCGGCGGGCTCGCCGGGTCCCGCGTCTCCTCCTCGGCTGCGCCGGCGGCGGAGGGAACTAGGGAAGGGGAGGGGGTGGGGAAGGTTGAGGTAGAGCGGAGCGGCAGCGACGATGCCGTCGCACGCGGATCTGGACCGCCAGATCTCGCAGCTGCGGGAGTGCAAGTTCCTGGCGGAGGCGGAGGTCAAGGTGCTCTGCGAGCAGGCCAAGGCGATCCTCATGGAGGAGTGGAACGTGCAGCCCGTGCGCTGCCCCGTCACCGTCTGCGGCGACATCCACGGCCAGTTCTACGACCTCATCGAGCTCTTCCGCATCGGCGGCGACACGCCCGATACCAACTACCTCTTCATGGGCGACTACGTCGGTCAGTTCCCCCCCGCCTCTTCTAGCCTCCCACGACTCATGCGGGGTTCCCGTCGATCTGTGGATTTATGAGGTGGTTCGATCTGGTTCTCTGGTGACTGTTAGTTCTTGATTTCAATAGATCCTTCTGGAGAACTGAGGTGCCAGGTGCTCGGGCTTGGGGGCTGGAGCACCTGCGGTGGGCTTACTGATGCTAAATGGATTGTTCAAGCTGATTAATTCTTTGTTACTGTTGCTTCATAGATCAATAACTGTTTCATGTTATTATGCTATGGATTAGTCGATTTGGGTATCTGTTGACTGACTTCAAACTCAATTTTTTGCGGATGAGAAGTTAATGGTCTGCATATTTTATTTATTAATGGAAATGAATATATTTCCTTAAAAGCGTTTTCGTGCTTTTCTCACCTATAGCGGGTGTGTAGAGAATACTTCTAGGTACTGTGTATAAGAAGTTCGAAGGTTTCTCGGAAAACTGAAAGTGTGTGAACCTTTTAAATTTTATTGCATGCATGGCTTGTTCTCTACTGCTAGATTAACAAATAAGGATGCGGCCTTTATTGTTGTCTGGTTTTTAGTTCTGCTACACTATTGGTTACATTGTCCGTATACGCAAAGCATTCTTGAAAGTGACGGTGGTAGTGTAAGAACCTTGTGTCTTCAACACATGCTTCTTACTTCTGACATTTGTATGCTTAGGATACGGCCATGGATTTGATACAAACATGGCAATTGAACTTTATTGGAAACTTAGATGCATTGCTTCCTAGTTGTGTGTATTGTATTATATGGACACTTCCCATGAAATGCTACTTTTTTTGTAGTTAAGTTGTTAAGGGACTAAAGAAACTACTTTTCTTTCTATCTATATTTTCTATTGCTTTTTGATAGTTCTATTTGTTTCCATAATCCATACCATAGTTGAATTGACTATGGGTATTTTCTGCAGACCGTGGCTACTACTCAGTGGAGACTGTGACATTGTTAGTGGCTCTAAAAGTACGTTATAGAGACAGAATCACAATATTGAGAGGCAATCATGAGAGCAGACAAATTACTCAAGTGTGAGTTCCTATTCCTCTAGTTGAACTCTACAGCAGTATAGAGTTTCTAATTTCAGCATAGAATTTTTCTTATTGCAATCACTGAACAAAGATGAGGGCATTATTAAGTAAATTTTCCTAAAATGATAGTTTGAAATGGGCTATTTCCTGGACACTGAGTCCATGCTAATGAACGGTTCAAAATGCACTTAAAGGTCTGACTGTCAAGAGAATTAGGGCAATTTTTATCTTTTTCTCTTGGCCGTCTCAATTACTTTCTCGAATACTCAGACCACTGAGCATTTTGGCCTTTTTTGCTTCATTTTCATTAACGATCCTTGTCTTAGATAAACTGCATTACTTTACATCAATGGTCAAGGGCATCAGATGCTTGTAATATTGACTTAGCATAATATTTGGACTACATATGTGATCAAGTAATTGCTGTGAAACAGAATCATTTTGTGGCACAAAATTTATGTTTTGATTGTTGTATTGTTCTTGAACTCCATGGCTTAAGTGTCTTTTGGGTTTTGTGTTAGTAGAAAGGAGCTTAGGTTTACAGGAGGGCCCCAATGAGCTCCACATATTTGACCTAGCTTCAGCTTCAGAAAGTCATAAGCTGATACTGAAGTTAGGGCTAAACAAGCTCCTTTTTTCCTCTATCTTGAGAATTGGAGCCTAACAGAACTTGAATTCTGTCTCCATCCATATTCTAAATCTGAGCGAATGTTGAATTGAGGTAGAAACATTTTCTATAGTAGATCCGAATGTGGAGGAGTGACATGGATATTGAATGCTGAACCTGCAGATGTAGATTCACTGGTTTTGTAAATTTTGGATATTATAGTTTATACTTACTAGGGGCCTAGGCCTCTAAACCCTTAATAACATTCCACAAAGAAAAAGAGGGACATCTCCTGTACACACTTTTGTCTAACCTTCCAACCTGCACTCTCTATTTCCATGCTGATCAGACCTTCATCTTCACACCATTATCTAGATTGAAAAGAAATAAATAAAAAGTTGCAAATCAAATCATTCTGCTGGCTTAGTTAAATTGAAAAAAAGTTGTGACTTCAACTATAGATTTCTGTTTAGAGTTCAACAACTAAATTAACTGCAAATAGTCCAGTTGGTTAAATTAACAATTGGCTGTTTTTTCGTACAATGATCAATTACTTGCATTCTTTCTATCGCATGCGATTGTCTCAACACTTCTTATATTCGCAACTTAGCTCCTCTGCAGGATGTGTAATGAATTAATAAATTATTGATGCGTGGAAAGGATGTTTCTGGGTCACGGCATTACGCTTACTGCTGAAACCACATTTGCTTCAATATATAGTGTCGACATAATTCTGAAATTTACTTCCAATAACAAGATGGTTTTGCGATGATTCATACATTGTCTCAGCTGTTTTGTTTGATTGGTCTACATTGTGAAATACAACTATACAAACGCACCCAAAGTGCTATGGTGCTCTTTACATGAAATGTTTGGCTACAGGTATGGATTCTATGATGAATGCTTACGGAAATATGGAAATGCAAACGTGTGGAAGTACTTCACAGACTTGTTTGATTATTTACCCCTCACAGCTCTTATAGAAAATCAGGTTTGTTCTATGTTTATGTTGTACATTGGTGTGAACTTACAATTCTGTTTGTGTGTGTTCCTGATGAAAGTGGAAAATATCATTCTGTAGGTCTTCTGCCTACATGGTGGTCTCTCTCCATCATTGGATACATTGGATAATATCCGTGCCCTCGATCGCATACAAGAGGTTGGCAACAAAATTTCCATGATTTATATGATGTAGTTGCTAATTGTGGATAACTATACACCTCGCATATTTTGAATTGTAGACCATTCTGTGCACGTCTTTCTTGTGAAATGGGGTTATGGATCCTGTTTCTTTTTGACATATCTTGATAATAGAACAAGGCATGTTGATCGCTGGAGTCTGCATAGACATGAAAGGTCTGGCTCTCAAGAAATAGATAGTTCTATTTATTAACTATATCTGTAAGGTAGGTTAGTAAGGATGAATTGAGCCATTTATTTTGCATCTGCAATTCTGCATGGGACAGAGGGAGTTCTTTCCTGATTGTGAGAAGAACCGTAGAAACCAAACAACTCCAGATTTGAGAATTATTTGTTCACCGTGTTGCAGTTGTGTGGTTTTCTATTCTATTACCCGGTGAAATTCTGTAAGGCAAGACAGAATTCAGTTGACTTCGTTTTCCAGCTTTACATGCTCTTTACTTTCTAGTTCAGTTGCAGTGAGAAAGTGATTTAATATAGAAGCCTACAATATTTTAGCTATCCAATTTCTTGACACAGGTCATTCTTAAATGATCTACAATTGACCTCTCAATTGGGCTTTATGGAATAAACATCATAGCTCCTGTGTATAATGACTTCGCTGTTTTACACGAATTTTGTTTACCTTGATTAATAGTTTGCTCTGTTCCCTAAAATGGCTGTAGGTCCCACATGAAGGGCCTATGTGTGATCTGTTGTGGTCTGACCCGGATGATCGATGTGGATGGGGAATTTCACCAAGAGGTGCTGGATACACATTTGGGCAAGATATCGCACAGCAATTCAACCATACAAATGGATTAAGTCTTATTTCAAGGGCCCATCAGCTTGTAATGGAAGGGTTCAATTGGTGTCAGGTTAGTAGCCAGTGTGTTTCATTCTAACTCTAAGCATCATTTTCTTTACATTTAAAGTTCTGTTCACCAAACTGTGTGGCATTTTTATTGAAGTGGGGAAAACCCTTCTGCTGAAGTTTCTGGGGCTCGTAATTATTGATAAGAATCTCTGTTACTATACATAATAAGTACTGATTTTAATACTCCATTTGTTAATACATGACATTTTGGATATCGACATGGTCCCCATACTGCAACTTTGACCGTTATTTGTTAAATCAAAATTATATTGAAAAAGATTGAGAAGTATTTTTCACCATAAATTCAACCGTACAATTTCCACATGACAGTTCCAAAATAGTTCAGTTTGGATTATTGGTCAAAGTTAATAGCGAGCGGCTTGATAGCGTTGTTTTTAAGCATCTTATACTCACTAATGGAGGGCATTATTTCTTTGTGAATTTGCCATTTGCCCCTGCATTGCAATGGATTTTCAATACAAAGTATTCAAAGTTCTAGGCTATAATAATTGAATTACATATAGAATTAAGCGACATAGAAATCACATAGGTACAATGTGGAAAGCCATCTACGTATTATCTGACGCACAAGTATGCACAGACCACTGCATTATCATCGTGTAGAGCCAACCACCATTACCCACTACCACCAGTCCACCACCAACTGTGCTTTTTCTTTTTAAAAAAGTATAAAGACTAGGATTTCTCCTTCCATCACTGGCATAGGAGCACCAAACTGGAACATTTCCCTGCAGAATCTTGAATGATTTATGTTGCCTTTGGTTGATTATGTGATGCAGGATAAGAACGTTGTGACGGTGTTCAGCGCGCCAAATTACTGCTACCGCTGCGGTAACATGGCTGCAATCCTTGAAATCGGAGAGAACATGGATCAGAACTTCCTCCAATTTGACCCAGCTCCGCGGCAAATCGAGCCTGACATGACACGCAAGACCCCAGACTACTTTTTGTAATCGCCTTGTCGGCTCCTTTTAACTACTCTCCTCTCTGCCGCAGGCCTGGGTCTGTAGATCTGCCATTAGAAAATCTGTTTCCTCAGCCGCCTTGTACCCCCCCCCCCTCATTCTTTGGTGTGGAGATTTTGTTGCCGCTTCTCAGAACTTCATAGAGCATGTTGAAAGTATGTGGCATTGGGATTTTCTTTCTTTCTTTTTTCTCTTTTTGCTGTACCTCCATTTTGTATTATTATGAGACACAAGAGAAGAGAAGCTGCAATAGAATACCTCGTAATATATTTCGTTGTCTCCAGAAGAATATAAGATGCAGGAGGTGATGGACATGATGCTCCGTTGTTTCTTCTGGTGCTATTTGTGGTGGCTTGCTGGGTGTGATCATCCACCTCAGATCTGAAGCTCAATGGTCCAGCTCCAGCAGGTATGTTTTCAGGTTGCAATACCAGGTCACCGTTGGGTGGTGCTCAGGTTGATAAGGTGGTTTTACCTGTTGATGTTTGTGCACTTGCAATTCTCAAGCTCCCGGATGAACCCCGTCTTAGCAGAAGCTCCAAATCAATTTCCACCTCTCTCCAACCACCCCCCCTTTTTTTGGCTAAACGAGGTGCAAACAATTCCTCACCAGCCTGTTGGGGCAGGGCCACCTGCACGATGTTTTCTTGAGACGAAACTAGGCCTGGGCATTCGGTTAACCGAATTAATTCGGTTCGGTATTTCGGTTTTTTCAGAAATTCGGTTAATGAAAAACAGAAACCGAAATTGTATATGGGAAACTATAAACCGAGCATTCGGTTTTCGGTTTATTCGGTTCGGTATTTCGGTTTTACCGAAAAAACCGAACAGCATATAATAGATATATCAATATATAACAGTACATAACTACATATCAATTAGTTCAATAAAAACATGGTTCAAAGTTCAAACAAATCAAATCCGATGCTTCCAAGTTCAAACAACAAATTTCAACTCAATGACAAGTTGACAACACTGATCACAAATCACAAGGCATCACAAACAGTTTTAAAATATTACAAACATAGTTTAATGGTAATGGGCTGGGCCTGAGACCGTAACGGGATTAGCCTAGGGATAGGGTTTGTTGGTAATGGGCTGGGCCGCCGCTGCCCGCTGGGCTGTAAGCCTGTAACATACTGGGCTTGTCGGTTTATTCGGTTTAAACCGAATAAAAACCGAATACCGAAATTTATTTCGGTTTCTGAGGAATGACAACCGAAATAGCTTTTGGTTAGATCGGTTTCGGTGTTTTCGGTTTCGATTTCGGTTATTTCGGTTTCGGCATTCGGTTTTCGGTTTTTATGCCTAGGCCTAGACGAAACCGCCTGGAAAGTTCAGACACTGAATGGAGCTCTTTTTCTGTCACGAGACCTTGTCGTGTCGTGGTGGGCACCAGGCAGGGATTAGGCGGGCAATGGTCGCACACCAAACTTTTTCTAGGAAGGCGTGGCGTATTGACCTGCTGACAGCATGTCGAAGAATCGAATGCTTCCAAGTTAAAGATGTTGACGTAGGTAAATTTTGTACTCAGCACAAGCTCACAGCACAACTGACAACTGAACTGACTAGCTCCCTTTTCCACCAAATTCATCTGCTTTATGAAGCACAAGGGGTTGCAATCATATACTCCATTGCACAAAAGTTTGCAGGGCCAGATGAAGATATCATACCACCACGAATCTTAAGAGAGAAAATTCCTTCTATGCCATTAAAATTTATATTCATCCCTTCTATGCCATTAAAAATTACGAGTTCCCTTCAACGCCATTGATTTTAATTTCCCATCCCTTATGTGCCATTTTTAACTGATGTCCCTAAAATGTGATTGAAAAAGACAATTATACCCTTGTCTGCTTCTTCTTTCTCCCTTCTCTTCGTGCTGGTTCCCCTTTTAGATAAGACACCACGCAGGGGTAAACTTGGAAATACGGTTCACTTTTTAACGCCGTTAGTATGAAAAATTAACGTCAGTAGCAGAGAAGGGATTGAAACTTAAAGTTGATGGCATTGAAGGGGCCATGTAATTTTTAATGGCAGCGAAAGGATAAGTATTAGTTTCAACGGTACCGAAGGAATTTTCTCAATTTTAAATGTTTTCTTTTCCGAAGCACCCATGTGAGGGCACTTGTCTAATAGCCTACGTACCACTAGGTTCAAACCTGATGTCTTCTTTAAAGCACAAAATGACCTTCCTTCCTAGGAAGGAGCCCATGGCCAATGATGCATTGCAATGTGCTTGGTGCGCGTTTTCCACCGCTTCAAAGACAACCCCAACGCTGCATCTGCTTCTCCTCGCGTCCATCCATCGGCTTCCCCACACTTGATCGTGGCTCCAGCATATACCATGGATGCATGCTCAGCTTGTATTCTCCTCCTCACTTTGATTCACTTGCTCTCGAGCGTCTCAGCCCGTGATTTCCTCTCGGCAGCCTCCTCCCTCTCCGTTGAGCACAGCTCCGACATGCTCCACTCGGCAGATGGCACTTTCACCTGCGGCTTCTACAGCATCTCCCCCAGTGCCTCCACCTTCGCCATCTGGTTCTCCAGATCATCCAAAAGGACCATTGTCTGGAGCGCGAACCCTCTCCGCCCTGTGTACACCTGGGGATCCAAAGTGAAGTTAGATGTCGACGGGAGCATGGTTCTGAAAGACTACAATGGCCAGATTGTGTGGAGCAACAATGTGAGCGCTTCGGACGCTGGACATGTTCAAGCTCAGCTCTTGGGCAATGGGAACCTCATTGTGAAGGGCAAAGGTGGTGCCATCCTGTGGCAAAGCTTCGATTCTCCTACTGATACCTTGCTACCAACTCAGAGAATTACTGCTCCCACAAAGCTGGTCTCTACTAACAGGTTACTTGTTCCTGGCCACTACAGCTTCCATTTCGACGATCAGTACCTACTTTCTCTGTTTGATGATGAGAAGGGCATCTCTTTTATCTACTGGCCAAATCCAAGTAGGACTATCTGGGAAAAGCTTAGAGTGCCGTTCAATAGCACCACATCTGGGGTTCTAGATACCTGGGGACATTTCCTTGGAAGTGACAATGCAACCTTCACAGCTGCTGATTGGGGTCCAGGGATCAAGAGGCGGCTGACACTGGATTATGACGGCAACCTCAGATTATACAGTCTGAATAAGGCACAAGGAACATGGTCGGTCACATGGATGGCATTTCCTCAGCTCTGCAAAGTACGTGGTTTGTGCGGTGAAAATGGAATATGCGTGTATACGCCTGTGCCTGCTTGCGCTTGTGCCCCTGGTTTTGTAGCCATGGACCCAAGTGACCGGAGCAAAGGATGCAGACCTAAGACCAACATCAGCTGTGACGCACAGAAGGTGAAATTTGCTAAGCTACCACACACTGATTTCTTTGGGCATGATATGACTGTCCATCGTTTTGTTTCTCTTGACTTTTGCACGAACAAATGCTTGCATGACTGCAATTGTAAGGGCTTTGCATACTGGGAAGGAACTGGAGATTGCTATCCAAAATCTGTTCTTCTTGGTGGTGTAACTCTGCTTAACCTTGGTAGTACTGGTACCATGTACATCAAGATTCCTAAGGGAGTAGAAGTGTTGGAGGCCTCAATTCCGCGGTCACAACCTTTTGGTCCTAAGTATGGTCCTGACTGTAGTACAGCAAACAAATACTTTATAGCTGATTTTCTGGATATGCTTCAGAGAGATCAGAGTGAATCGAAGTATTTGTACTTCTACGGATTTTTATCAGCAATATTTCTGGCAGAGCTAATGTTTGTTGTATTAGGATGGTTTATCTTGAGGAGGGAGCGCAGGGAACTGAGAGGAGTATGGCCAGCTGAGGCAGGATATGAAATGATAACTAATCATTTTCGCAGGTATACCTACAGAGAGTTGGCGTCGGCGACTAGAAAGTTCAAGGATGAACTTGGAAGGGGAGCATCAGGCATTGTATACAAAGGAGTCTTGAAAGACAACAGGGCAGTAGCTGTGAAAAAGTTGGTAGAAATAAACCAAGGTGAAGAGGAATTCCAGCATGAACTGAGTGTGATTAGCAGGATTTACCATATGAATCTTGTGAGAGTTTGGGGATTCTGTTCTGATGGTCCACACAGGATATTGGTTACCGAATATTTTGAGAATGGTTCATTGGATAAAGTCTTATTTGGTACTGAGGGTTCAGAAATCTTACTTGGATGGAAGCAAAGATTTAATATTGCCCTAGGGGTGGCTAGAGGATTGGCATATCTCCACCACGAATGTTCAGAGTGGGTCATCCACTGTGACGTGAAGCCTGAAAATATACTGCTGGATGAGAACTTGGTGCCAAAGATAGCCGATTTTGGCCTTGCAAAGCTCCTGAGCAGAGGTGGATCCAACATAAATGTTTCAAAGATACAAGGAACTAGAGGTTATTTAGCGCCTGAATGGGTTTCTAGTCTCCCAATTACAGCAAAGGTTGACGTCTACAGCTTCGGCGTGGTGCTACTGGAGCTACTAAAGGGGGACCGTGCCTCGGACATGGAAAATAACGAGGATGAGGGAGTGGAGATGGTCCTTGGAAGGATATCAAGGATGGTCAAAGAAAAGTTGAAGTTGGATGGCAATGGCAGTGAGCAATCTTGGATCGCCGACTTTGTTGACGCTAGGCTGAATGGTCAATTCAACAATTTGCAAGCAAGGACAATGGTGAGGCTGGCCGTTTCATGCATGGAGGAAGACAGGGACAGAAGACCAACCATGGAAAATGTGGCCCAGATGCTTGTTTTAGTAGATGATATGAGCAGTGCAAATGTAAATACGTCAGGAGCCGCTTAAAGCCTGCATCCAAATGGTTCTTTGCACTAAGGGTCATACTCATACAAATAACATATAGATGGGGGAAAATGTTAACTGTAAAGCTGTAACATTTGTACAATATCCATGCTATGTTCTGTTCTAGTTTGCACTCTAAATCAGGAGAAAAAACCATTGTCATTGAAATAAAATCTTATGAAGATTTGTTCAATCCGAGTGCAGAATTGCATCTAACATTCCCAAACAATCTAAAATTACAACAACAACAGTGCCCCTTTGTCCCATTCAAGTTGGGGTAGACAATCAAATAATCGATAGATCGCATTTGGGACAGAGGGGAAGTTTCAGGCAAATCACAGATGAACAGCCCCTCGGCAAATGCAAAGGGGAAAAGGTCAGCTATTGATCAACCGCTGAGAACCATACCTGTGTGGCTGTGTGGTCGAAGTGGGCACTGGACCGCGGCCGTGGCCAGCGGCTCCCGTCTCCGGCTGTCCGTCCGCCCCGCCCCCGATGGACACCGCCGGCGCGCGAGCCGGCGGCGGGCTGCTCGACGACGTAAGCACGAGTCTGCGGTGGCGCTGGCTGCCTGCGTGGAGCGGGCCACGAAAACGGAGCAGACTTGCCTTTGGGCCCAATAATCTGGGCTTTCTCTCTGGGCTTTTCCAATGACGATGGGCTGCAGTCATGGGCCGCGCCGCTGCGTCTTCGCGCAGCATCAGTGAGCGTCTGAGACTCTCATCATAAATATTCCACCAAAAGTGCTAGGCCATACGGCTCCAAGAAAATTATCTCATTTTCAAAAAGAAAAAAAATCTTATCAGGGCACGACTAGGGCATGAAACAATGGCGCCTGTAGCCTCGAGGTAGTTGGCGGGTGATTACAAGCCTGCTGCCTGTTCTGCAGAAGGCTTCCCAGGGGGTGCCCTCATGCTACTCGACGACTGGAACAGACGAATCCGTCCCAAGTCTGAAGTCTCCGGCATGTGTGTGTCCTGCCATCGCACGGTCACTGTTAATGCAACTTGTGCGCAGCTTATCATGGCGCGCAATAATGCGTGCAACTTGCTAGCCTCGATGGGATGGATAGGCATAGGCCGATGCATTTTGAAAAGGATGGCCAGTCATGGCATGATCCTAACAGAGCAACTACATACTAGCGCTCGTGCCCGGATGTTTAGGTCGTGTTTGGATGAGATGCAGATTATCTAAAAAAAAATCTGGATAGTAGTTATATATTATGAAAATCTGGATTGTAGATTATAGAGGAAAGTACACCGGTGGTTCTTAAACTTGTCATGCCGTATCATCCTGGTACCCGAACTCGTAAAATGCAGATTTGACTCCCTAAATTTAGCTTCGTGTGTCATTCAGGTTCCCGAACTCGCAAATTGCATATTTGATTCCCTAAATTTAGTTTTGGATGCCATCCAGATCCCTAAATAAAAAATTGTATATTTGACCCTCTAAATTTGAGTTCGAATGCATATCATCTGGATCCATGATTTAATTTAAGCATAAATATCTAAAAATTAACAATACAAATTGAGCTTATTATATTTCCATGAAAAACATTCATAATTCTTCCTTCATACAGATTATTTGTCAGACTATCACCATGTTGGCCATGTCAACCTAGTGTGAGGTGCCCATCGCCACTGTTGTTTACTGGCAACATCAAAGCAATTAGCAATACTTGTAGTTAGATGATGAGGTGGGACCAAACTCTCGCCAATGCTTACAACGGGAGGGAGACATTATAGGGAAGGAGCTCGAAGATTGTGTTGCAAACAACGGCGAGAGCCATGCCTATGGGAAGAAAGAAGGTGTACATGTTGTTAGTTTAGGAATTTAAATGTGTAATTTATAAGTTTGGGGACCGGGATGACACTCGATGATAAATTTAGTGAGTCAAATATGCAATAATTTGTGAGTTTGAGGATCGGAATGACAACCGAAGCTAAGTTTAGGGAGCCTAATATGCATTTTACGAGTTCGGAGACCGGGATGGCACAACGTGATAAGTTTGAGGACCGCCGGTGTACTTTGCTCTAGATTATAAATAGCTGGTGGAGGAAGATAGTGTAATTACTATAAGAATTTTGGGTGGTTATATATTGTAAACTTCTTTAACTTTGATTTTGGTATTTTAAAAGTCACAAAGGTTGACAAATGTAAGGTGTATATTATCCAATTCACCATGAAAAGTGCTTTGAAAATATGTAATTAACTTTATTTAAAATGTCATATTTTATAGAAATTGTTTCCAGTGAAACAGTAGGAGAGCCGCCTACCAATTTTTTAATACTATATACTGAAAATATGTACAAGTTTTTACATATGACATGATATATTTTTATAGAAATTGTTGATCAGAATTCCAGTTTTCACAATGTATTTATGAAGCAACACTAGATGAAAACATCCACAAACCATGATGTGAGTATCAAAAGCAGGCCACCATAGTTTGGATGAAAGAAATTATGAAGCATATGTTTTATCGTTAAATCTGCATAACTGGTTGGTCAACTATTTCATGACTGCTAAGGCCATGTTTGGATGAATGGGAAAGAGAAAGAGAAAGTGCAAAACTTTTGCTCTTTTGCATTTTTTTGCACTTTTGGATCCAAACACCCCAAAGTGCAAAAGTGCAAATGCTACCGTAATTTTGCTAATTATGGATTAATTAGGCTTAATAGATTCATCTCGTCATTTAGTCCTCATCTATGTAATTAGTTTTTTAATTAAACTATATTTAATACTTCTAATTAGCGTCCAAATATCTGATGTGACAGGAGCAAAAATTTTGCCATTTGCTCTTTTGCCATTTGGGGGTGGATCCAAACATAGCCTAATGCTGTCAATTTTCTGGTCATGATCAATGGATGTCTTATAGACCGCACCAAGTCAAACCGCGCCAGATAACCTGAAACAAATTACTAATAACACTTAGCTCATTTGAGAAATCGAGATATGATAAGAACCAGTCACAGTAGTGCAGTCCCTCTCACTTAGAAAAGATACTATATTTTGTAAGGCTGAAGAATGGACCAAAAAAAGACTGGACTGCATGATTCACTGTTCATTGTATGGTGACTGATGTGAATGCTGCTGGCCGAGTGTCACAACTCACAATTGCTTCTTAAAGCTGGACGCTGCACTGCAAGCTGGGTCCTATAACAGCATCCTCCATCCAGGGCACCTCAAGACAACTCAAATGCTGCAATAGCCATGGCTGCACTCTCCAGATTTGTGTTTCTTCTCAATCTGCTTCATTTACTTCTGCAAATCTACGCTCTAGATATCCTCTCTTCAGGCTCCTCTCTCTCAGCAGAGCGCAGCTCCGATGTGCTCCGTTCGCCGGATGGCACATTCACCTGTGGCTTCTACAACACCTCTCCCAACTCACGCACCTTCTCCATCTGGTTCTCCAAAGTGCCTGAAAGAACTCTTGTCTGGAGCGCAAACCCTCTCCGTCCTGTGTACAGCTGGGGATCAACGGTCAGGTTAAACTCCGACGGGAGCATGGTTCTAAGGGACTACGATGGCCAGATTGTGTGGACCAGCAACGTGAGCTCCTCTAATGCAGAGCAAGCTCAGCTCCTGGACACTGGGAACCTCATCGTGAAGGGCAAAGGTGATACCATTCTATGGCAAAGCTTTACTTCTCCTACTGATACGTTGTTACCCGGGCAGAGGATTAATGCTACGATCAAGGTCGTGTCCACTAGTAGCAGATTGCTTGTCCCTGGCCAGTACAGCTTGCATTTTGATGACCAGTTCCTGATTTCACTGTTTAATGATCAGAAGGATCTCTCTTTCATCTACTGGCCAGATCCAACTGCGAGTATCTGGCAAAAGCTAAGGATACCATTCATGAGCAACACAAGCGGTGTTCTTGATGGTTTGGGGCAGTTCCTTGGAAGTGACAACACATCTTTCAGGGCTGCTGATTGGGGTAGTCACACGGTAAGAAGACTGACACTAGATTACGATGGCAATCTCAGACTTTACAGTCTGAAGGATGATGGAACATGGTCAGTCACATGGATGGCGTTTCGTCAGCTCTGCAATGTACATGGTTTGTGCGGCAGGAATGGAGTATGTGTGTACACACCTGTGCCAAGATGTGTCTGTACCCCTGGTTTCGAAGTCATCGACCAAAGTGACTGGGGCAGAGGTTGCAGACCAAAGGTCAATACTACTTGTGACAAGGAAAAGGTGAAGTTTGTTCATCTACCCAACACTAACTTTTTAGGGCTTGATTTAAGTGTCCACCGTTTTGTCTCCCTTAACTTCTGCAAAAACATATGTTTGAGTGACTGCAACTGTAATGGGTTCGCATACTGGCAAGGAATTGGTGACTGCTATCCTAAAGCTATTCTACTAAGTGGCGCAAGTCTACAGCATGGTACCGGCAGCATATACCTTAAGCTTCCAAAGGACTTGGAAGTACCTGAATCCTCAATTCCTCGGTCACAGTTTTTTGGTCCCAAGTATGGGCCTAACTGCAGTGAAGCAAACAAATATATCATCGCCAACTTCTCTAGTATCCATAAAACCAGTCAGAACATATCGAAATATCTGTACTTCTATGGGTTTTTATCAGCCATGTTTCTAGCAGAGCTAATACTTATCTTACTAGGATGGTTTGTTTTGAGAAGGGAGGGCCAGCACTTGAGAGGAGCATGGCCAGCTGAGGCTGGCTACGAAATGATAACCAACCATTTCCGAAGATACACCTACAGAGAACTAGTGGCAGCTACTGGAAAGTTTAAGGATGAGCTTGGGAGGGGTGCATCAGGCATTGTGTACAGAGGAATCCTGAAAGACACCAGGGCAATAGCTGTGAAGAAGTTGGGAGATATAAACCAAGGTGGGGAAGAATTCCAGCATGAACTAAGTGTGATTGGCAGGATCTACCATATGAACCTGGTGAGAGTTTGGGGATTCTGTTCTGATGGTCCTCACAGGATGTTGATTTCAGAATATGTGGAGAATGGCTCACTGGACAAAATCTTGTTTGGTGTTGGAGGCTCAGAAGTCCTACTTGAATGGAAGCAAAGATTTGGTATCGCCTTAGGGGTGGCAAGAGGACTGGCATATCTTCATCACGAGTGCTTAGAGTGGGTCATCCACTGCGATGTCAAGCCTGAAAACATACTGCTGGATAACAACTTTGAGGCAAAGATTGCTGACTTTGGGCTCGCGAAGCTCTTGAGCAGAGGGGGATCAAATCTAAATGTTTCTCGGATCCAAGGAACTAGAGGTTACTTAGCCCCTGAATGGGTTTCCAGTCTCCCGATAACCGCAAAGGTTGATGTTTACAGCTTTGGTGTGGTGCTGCTGGAACTACTGAAGGGAGCCCGTATCTCAGACATGGAGAAGAATGAGGATGAGGAGGTGGAGATGGTCCTTGGAAGGACAGTCAGGACGCTCAAAGAGAATCTGCAGTTGGATGGCACCGACCAATCATGGGTCCCCGGGTTTATTGACGCCAGACTGAGAGGCGAATTCAACTACTTGCAAGCAAGAACAATGATAAAGCTGGCGGTTTCATGCCTGGAGGAAGATAGAAGCAGAAGACCTACCATGGAAAATGTGGTGCAGGTGCTGGTTTCAGTTGATGAAGTCAGTAGCGCAACTGTAATGGGAGGAGCTGCTTAAGTAAAAGCCTGCATCCATATCTATATATGGTTCTTTGTACTAAGGGCCATGCAAATAGTGGATTGGTAGAAAATGCTAGTTGTATCAATATGCACTATCCATGCTACTATGTTGCATTGTACTGTCGCTCAAATACAACCATATGATGATTTGTTTAATCCGAGTGAAGGTAAGTGCCACATTATGGTTCACAGGAAGAGTTTAGGCAAACATCTACAGCCCATACTCTATATACAGTACTAGCTGGAAGTTGGAACAGGTTAATCAATTCATACAAACTAAAACTGAAAAGTAGTTAAAAGAATGATACCGTTGCGTCCAACAATGGTGAGCGAGTTAACATTGCAATTGAACGTCGGCTAGACTGGAAGTTTCGAGGATCAGATAACATGGTGCCCGGGAGTCGAGTTGGCTAGCTGATCGACACTGCAGTGCAGAGCATGGCTGCGGAGGCGGATGGGCAACGCGAGCCCATGAATGGTTACGAGCGTGCACAAGACTGAAATACACCGTCAGCTCTCGAATATGGTTCGGGATGTCATCTTGGTCCTCAAATTTTTAAAATTTACATTATCCTTAAACTTACTAATTGTATCACGCGAGAGCCAAATCACAGTTGTTTAAGCCAAATTGAAAGTTATATAATTTGTTCAAATAAAAAATTATATAAGCATAAAAATAATTCATAAAATTTACTTGTACAAATATATTTAAATACAAAAGATATGTATAGAAAAAATATAAAATAAGAAACTTATAAGATCAAATTTGTAAAAGATACAAAATAAAAGGATAAATTTTGGAGGAAATATTGGCAAAGAAAATATTCTGCATAAAGTTTTGAAACAAAATTTTAATTTTTTTTAAAATATAAGAGTTGAGTTGAAAATTTCAAATATAAAATTTGGACCCACATATAAGCTCCATATAAGTTGAACACTTTCATTCTATAACTTAAAAATAGTGATTTGGACTTCACGTAATACGATTATCAAATTTAAGAATCTAAATATACATTTTGAAAGTCTGAGAATAGGGATGACACCTCGAGCCAAGTTCGAAGACCGGTGGTGCATTTTACTTCATGCATAATTGTGGCATTCAGTTTGGAAACGAGGAATCAATCTTCTCTGCGCACGAATCCTGGGTCCAAACCGAGAGATTCTATTGGGCCACCACGCCTTTTTTTTTTCTCGGCTGTCGGATCTCAAGCAGCGTATGCTCCGGCCGTTGATCTCGGGCTTGGTTTCTCGAGCTTCCGCGAGAGCGGCGCAGCGGCCAAAGCCTGCAGCCTCCGCTCCTCCTCCTCCCATCGGTGTCGCCATCCATTGCTACGGCCGCCACCTCGCACTCCACATCGCGCGGCCTCTGCTTCTCTCGTGCCGGCCACCGGGCCTTGACGAGCCCGCCGGACTCAGCCCCATCTCCTCTCTGTTGGAATATTTAGGCTAGATCTATTTATTTAAATGATAAATTAAGAATTAAAAGATCCACGAGTTAATATTGGAGAGTTAAAAGGTGATTAATATCTTGTGAGTAATTAAAAAGAGTAATAGCTAGGTTATAATTGGTGATTCAAATAGAGAATTAAATGACCGGCAAATGGTGTAATTTGATGATCATTATTATCTCCAGCGTCATCTCCTTCTTCTCTTTGATCATCGATATAAGGAGATAACCTCCTTTCATTGAGATCTAACTCAACACTCTACGGTACTTCTATTAAGGAGACCTCTTTCTTTCTCTCTCTATTTTTCTGCTGTTAGCATCCCCATCGCTAGTACTACGACACAGTTCTGGTGAGAGCAGCACTCCAAAACCCTGCACGGGATAGCGGGCAATTAGATTTTTGGGAGCGTCTTCATGTGCGACTGCTCGTCTGCTCCCCATTCAATTAACTTGTGGCAGAACCAACCTGAATTACACCGGCTCAAATACGCAAGTCCTTTCTCAAGGGCTCCAACGTACTTCAAACGGTGTAACCCCTTGGCCTGTCGGGTAGAGTCCCGATGAAACCACCTAACTTTCGGGATCGAATAAGGTTACCTCACACGAAGGTGAGTTTAGAGATACAGTCATCATCATATTTTACATCACAGAAAATTACATTACAAGAGTTTCCAAAAGTATTACTAAGTTCCACATTTAGTAAAATTGTTACAAACCATTAAAGTTAAGGTTCTTGGCAGCGGAAAACAAACGTGACGATTTACAATACGTCGTCAAGACGGATGTCATGCTAAGCCCGGGCACGACATCACTCGGTATCATCAGTGTTGGCCGGGGACGGAGCCCATTCCACGGACCAACCATCTGGAAGAGCACAGGGCCAAGACAGGGGAAGAGTAGGGTCTTCAAAGACATTACCTGAAAAACATATAACTAGCAAGGCTGAGTATACTAATACTCAGCAAGGCTTACCCGTTTCATGGTATACTTAGCCATGTAACTAGAGAAGGCTTATAATGGTTCGGGGTTTAGTTTCAGCTGAAAAGCAATAAAGAGTAGATCCTTAATTTCAACTTTTAGCTTTTAGGTTCTAGTTGATTATCCATTCTAGGTAAGCACCTATAACTATTCAAGTAAGGTAGAGCCTTTTTATAGCATACCTCGGTATTACTCATCATAAGATTGCTCTTGTTACTCTATGTGGCAGAAGAATTAAGCAATCTCAATCTCCACGAGAAACGGACGATTCTGAATCGAATTTCAACCCTTGCAAGGTAAACCTAACACGCTTGGAACACCGATAGGTTGTTTCGAAGCAACCGTTTGCCTTTCATTCCGGGTCGTGGAACAGGGCCACCACAAGCGACGGTAGGACCGTACGCACACCAATTGTACAGGACATACGTCTGTAGCGCGACTATATGACCGTACTCCTGTCCGCTGCGCGGAACGTACTCCCGCATGTCGGTGCGTGAGAAAAACCAAATTACGAGTGGTGGGAGGTATGTCCACTTGCCGGGCCGATTGGTTATTAGGCTTACCGCTTACCATATTTCGCGGCATGTGGCTAGTACTTTCAAACGCTTAACTACCACTACCACGTACTGCGACCTTAACCAAATTCATCAACACAGACGGGGTATCATTTCTTTCCATGAAACTACACATAACCCCGTCCGTCATCCTTATAGTGATTGCAGGATCGGAACAACCAATTCCTATATCGCGCGAGTGTGAGGAAAACACTCGACTTCTACCAGTCTTATTAGTATAGCACTAGTCGAACTCAGGTTCTAATATTCAGTACATCGGTTCCTAGGAATATGCAACTAGGGTTTCAATTCAACTCCTAAGAACTTAATGCACAAGTATATATATAAATGTAGATTGCAGTGTAAATAAAATAGCGGGTTTATGTCCGGGGCTTGCCTTTACCGGTGGAGCTGGAGTCAGGGATGTTAGTATTGTTATCTTCTGAACTTTGGTTCGGGGCTTCAGAGAATCCCTTGGTGATGTTCACTTGGTCTTCAGAAACATTCTTTGCAGACCCTTGGGAGATCTTGTAGGTACCGTTTGCGGAAGTAGTCGTATCTTTGGATGGGCTCGGTTGAAGCCGGGGTGGCCGGAGGAGGGCCGGCCGCGGTCGGGCTTGGTCACGGCGGCGATGTTCCGGCATGCTAGGGGTCGAAGCGGCTCGGTGAAGTGGTCCAGGAGTTTCCTCGAGATGATGTGGTCCTGCTGGAGTGATCGGCGAGGGGTGGGAGCTGCTGGACGGTCGGGTCGATGGGGAGGCCGAAGCGGCGACGGAGGAAGATCAACGGCGAACGTCAGTGGGACGGTCTAGTGAGGGGTTTGCGCTGGGTTGGGGTCGGGAGCACCGGTAGGAAGTGGAGAAACTCGGCAGGGGGTCGAGGAGAGCGGGGAGGGGCTGATGATGGTTGACCACGGCGAACAGGGGCGATAGCAGCCATGGCAGCGGGTGGCTCTGTTCGAAGAAGTAGAAGAAGGCAGGAAAGGAAGAGGAGGACGAGGGCAAAAGAGCAAGGGAGTGTGCGGGCTTATATAGGAGGAGGAGGAGGAGGAGGAGGAGGATAAGGCACGGCACAACAGAGCTCGCGGAAAAAGAAACAGAAGAGGAAGCAAAGTGGGATGCATCTAGAGACTTTTCTGCAATTACAGAAAATACAGGGACCTCATTGTAAACCAAGTTTTTCCACTATTCTAGAGTTCAAATGAAAAAGTATTTAAAATAAAAGTTGTGCAACTTTTCAAATCCTACAACTTTGTTTTAGAGTTTAAATTCAAAAACTCAAAGAATGAAGTGTTAATTTAAAACCTTGGACTAAAATTATGATTATAAGGTTTTTGTCCTAAAGGGTGTAAATTTCATAATATTTAGGACCTAAATGCAAGCATTTATGACATGTCATGATGAGTGGATAGACATGTCATGATAACTTGCACCTTTTTACACTTTAGCCCTTAGTAACTTTGAAAGTTACTTTTACAATTCACCTTTTTACACTTTTCAACATATGCATTTCAAATGAAACTTTTGGATATATATACATATTTTTATATTATTTTTTATTATTATATATTTTTTACAGGGGATAAAGTAAGAAAAACATGTTTACAAAACCACCCTTCACTTAAAGTTACCTCTTATCCGATTATATTTTGCAAAAACAACCCTAGGTTTTTCCGTAATTATAAAAATACCCTTTTTATGTGCATTTAAATTTTTAAAAGCTTTACTTAAACACACACAAGCTTTACACTAACAAGCACATACTTCACACTAACAAATAATATGCCTAGCTTACAAGTATGAACTGTCACATAACTTCTCCCTCAAACCGTACGGCTACTTTCTAAAGCTGTGCGACTACTTCCTCAAGACGTAGCACCTGATCGACTACATCCTCAAGCTATACGACTACTTCATCCTCGAGTTGTACGACTACCTCCAGACGGCCGCCGTAGCTGTGTTCTCCAAATGAACGTTAAGGTCATCCCGACTACTTTCAGACGGCTCTCTACACTGCATCGACTCAGTTCGACTACATCAAACAGCTCGTAGCGACACAATATCCACTACTAGGAACGACGCGACCGGTGTCTCCGGCACCGGTCCCACCTTAGAGTACTTTCCAAATTTCTCCGCTCTATCCTTTTGTTCGTGTGAACGCAAGCACATGCTTTGTTATGAAAAGATCACTAATTTCTGTTGTGAACTTGTTAGTAATATTCGGAATTAAGATATGCTGAAATTTACCTAAATATCTAACACTCTCCTGCTGCTCGTTCCCTCAATCAAACAATCAATACTGTCGGCGCCCCTTTTCCTTCTCCACTGCATGCTGCGACTGCTCCGCCGGGAGCTATGCCTGCTTCGCTCGCTCAGCACTCGATGCGGGTCAGCCTCGGGCAGCAGCTGTAGAAGGCCAGCGTGCAACAGCTCTCCCGTCATCGGCAGCCGCGAGCGCCCTGGCTGTACGAGGGTGTGGCAGACCTCGCGTGGACCGACCCGTTCAAAGGAATGGCGCGCCGAGCCGCAGCGAAACAACCCGAGCTGAAGTCCAGACGGCAACAATGTTCAAGACACTACTGTTCATGGTACACTTTGGGTGCGCACAAGTCACAGCACGTTTGATATAATGGCGCGGCGAGCCGCAACGAACCAGCCCGATCTGTAGTCCAGACGGAAACAAGGCTCAAGCTGCTGCTCGCGAAGGATGGCTTTAGTATCAAGCTGGAGGATGGAGTCGAGCTCACGGGGCGGGTGGAGACGAGCTCACGGGGCGGGTGGAGACGAGCTCAACACACAAGCTGGGATGAGCGGGCACTAACGAATGGACACTACGACCTTGCGTACCAGTTCAGATCGCTTCCATGTTTGTTTGCCTCCTCTTTCAGGCTTTCATTCATCCTACGCAGTCCCCTCCTCTACCTGAGTTTGTTTGCCTCCCCACCAGACCGCTACGCCTCCCAGCTGTTTGATAAAATGCCCGTGTGCTTGTCGAGAGATCAAAGCGACGATACCGCTGCAGATTCTTATGCTCGAGGTACAAGATCAAATCCAAATACTTTCCAAGCCATTGTGGGTGCAAGCCAGCCTAGTATGTTATTGGCGTAGACAAACTGCAGCTATCATTAGTAAGTTTAACATTTGCTTGTTTTCTTTCAAAACATTATTTATTTTTGCTGGAATTAAGGAATTTCTAACATTGTCCTTATGTTAGTTTTGTACAAATTATAGTAATTCCAGCTAGCTCGCTAATAGTTGTGCTTAACTTCTTATATTGTATTAGTAATTTTGGCGCACCTCATACAACTCTGTACAATAATTTTTTTAACCATGTCTAAGTATGTTTTTCATTACACTACTACAAAAATAAAATTTTAGGTATGGGTAAAATGTATTTTTAGGGGCGGGTACCGCCTGCCCCTATTTCTCGCAGGTAAAAATATGATTTGTAGGGGCGGTAATGGGCCTACCTGTAAAAATGATTTGTAGGGGCAGGTTACGAAAACATCTGTAGAGGCGGGTCACGCCGTGACCCGCCCTTATAAATTGATTTCCAGAAAATAAAAAATAAAAAATTGAAAATAGAAAAATAAAAAAGAAAAATATTGCAGCCAACCAGCCACCACCGCAAGCCACTGTACTATCGAGTTATAATTTTTTTGACAAAATATGCACACTTGCATCACCCGAGGTGCTACCTCAAGCCTCGCGCGTACCTTCATCTCCATCACAGTACACAGTTACTTTCAACTCTATGGGTATGCTATTCTTTTATATTAACTCTAAAATTGATTTGTAGGGGCGGATGACGTCATCACCCGCCTCTAGAAATCCGTTTCTAGGGCGGGTGACGCCGCCACCCGTCCCTAAAATATTTTTCAATTTTATTCCAAAAATTCATTTAAATTTTTCCATATAGCAAAATAAATAAAAAGTGAAACTTCTACACTATGGTTATTGTGAACAATAGATACAAAGAAAAATATGCCAAGTATATTTTAGTGTATATAAAGGTTAAGATTGTTGAATCTCAAAATATAACTTGAGTTGTATGAGATACTACGTAGTCATAGCCATATGTAGGTTTATCATAATTTTTTAGACTATTAAATGATCTTAAATAAAAAATTTATCAACTACAAAGTTTTAGATCTCATCATTCTCTATAATTTTGATATAAAGTTTGACTTCATCTGAGACCAGATGAAAAAGTTATGAATTTTTTGTGTGGAACTATTTTAGGGGCGGGCCATACCATCACCCACCCCTAAAAATGATGCCGATTTGCAGAGGCGGGTGATGGTATCTCCTGCCTCTAAAAGTGTTTTTCTACGGGTGGGTCGGATGCTACACTAACTGTGTTCTACTTGTAGAAGCGGGTTACATTTTTACCCGCCCTTAGGAAAAAAAACAGAACAAATCATTTTTTTATAGTGTTAAGAGGGGGAGCTGTGAGCACAATAATTTGTCAATTTACTTAAAATGATTGAATCTTTAATGTACTGAACTTCTGAGTTCAATGCAGGAATAAGATTATTGTTAGTGTTAGACTTTTCAAAAACTTTCATGATTAGTTTGTTAGCTGTAGCATCTTGGTACTGAACTTCTCGAGTTCAATGCAGGAATAAGATTATTGTATTAGTGAATTTTTTGAACTCAACACAGGAATGTGACACCAAACTCCAGTGCATAGTATGGAGCTCGACGAGGTGTTGGTGAAAAAAAGGAAGAACTTTGATGTTTTCTTTCCGGTGGTTCTAGATAAAAGTTGCTACTACTTCACTTCACTGAAAAAGCTGCTAATAGCTGTATCATTTGAAAGTGAGGTTCATGACAAAATATTAGCTTGTCAACGATTACGCCAACCAAACTAATACAAAGAGTAGTGTCCGTTGGGACAGCATAACATGATACACTAGATTGCTACCTTTACATTGCCTAGTAGGATATGATACACTAGATTGCTACCTTTACATTGCCTAGTAGGATAAAACTTTGTGCAGGTTACACGCAAAATAACCAACAAGGCAGCAATGATGGAGATGAGAAAAGTTGACCCACCAAGGACTGGGCATTGACATATATATGATATATGGCCGATTTTAGTAGTATATTTAAAAAACATATCTTTACACACAGACAATTTTATGTTGCACTACCATGTGTATAACGAGCAAAAAGTTCCAAAATATTGCTGGAAAATGGAGACGGAAGCGAAACCACGAAATTTACTCTATGGAGATATATAGAAAATGGAGACGGAAGCGAAACCACGAAATGTACTCTATGAAGATATACTTCAATTCAACTTCAAGAAATGGCTACTAATTAACTTCTATATTAATTACTGGTCCATATCTGTATCAGTTTACTCTCACTGCTGGAAAAATAACCTTTCGTCCTGCACGTTAGTACCGAACATATTTTGATCTGGTACTAAATTAGCACGGAGCTATTTTAGTATCGGATCCAAATTTGAAAGCCTCTCGGCTGGTGTTTTGGTCCAGTACTAAAATGGCGCGTCCATTTAGTACCGGGCCAAGATACCATCCTGGTGATATTTAAGTACCGGTTGATGTCTTAGCCCGGTAATATAGCCCGGTAATAAATGGTTCTTCACGAGTTGCTTCAAAAGGAAAGCATTTTCCACTCAGTCATATGTGGTGCATAGGTGGGATGATAAGGAAGCTACACGCGAGGTCAGAGGTCGTGGGTTTGACTCCTCGCGACTGTGCACACGCATTTACGTGTGAAAAATTTGCATGACTTGCAACAATGCCCGTGCCTCTGGAGGTTTGTAATTTTTTTTATGAGCTGTCACGTTTAGTACCAGACAGGTGGTATCAGCTCGACCGGTACTAACCACAGCTTTTGTGCGGTAAGTATGCTAGTTCTTCTAGCTGTGTCTTCCATGTTCAGCCAAGAAAAAATGTAAATGATATGAAGTTTTAGGTGATCTATAATGGTGATTGCTGTGCAAGACGTACTTCGATATGTTGTAGGAGAAGGGAATCTATGGTCCAATATAGCTCTTGAATTTGATGGAGAAAATCAGTATATTCACCATACAAAGAATATATACATACATTGCTAAGTTCTCCACTGGGCATCCCAACCTAGCGCGGCAATGCCGCGACCCAGGTTTTCTAGTTTTTTGCACGAAAGCAAGGCTCGAGTACGTCAGGCGCCACCAATAGAACGGCCGGCCGGTCACGGGACAACCACAGACCCCTCACATTTCTTGGCCCTTGTCGACAACAGAGAATACAAAACAGCAGAGATCATCGTAGCCTATATAGAAAAACCATGCTCTGCCAGTAGTCTGCCGGTCTGCACTGGAAGAACTCAGCGGCTATCTCCATCGATCATCGTGTAACATCTCCAAATAACGAACAAAAATACTAGTGTGTAGTACATGTGTGATTGATTGATGGACCTTCAAAAGTTTTTTTTGAAAGACATGGACCTTCATCAAAAGTTAAAAGAACATTTCGTCTCTTGTGTACGCCACGGGGAGAAGACCGGGAGGAGCCATGGAGGGAGCCAAGCCAGCGGTGGCCATGGTGGCGCTGCAGCTGCTCTTCTCGGCGCTGCAGATCTTCATCCAGCTCGCGCTCGACGACGGCATGGACGCCCGCGTCCTCGTCGCCTACCGCTTCATGTTTGATGCCGCCGTTCTCTGTCCCATCGCATTCTTCGTCGAGAGGTATATACCGTCTGGACTCTGGACACGCCCTTCTTGGATTTCTTGTTTTTTCCTCTCCCTCTTTGTTGGAGAATCTAGGTGCAACGTAGTTGTTACCACGAGAGGGTCCAAAGGACTTTTGTGGTCTCAAACTTTATTTTTCGGATTCTCAGTTATTAGCCGCTTGAAATAGTCAACTTCAAACGTTGGTTTCTTTCGGATAAATTTGAATTAGTGCATAATATAAGTACAACTTAGATTGATTGTTTTGAACTGAATTATTACAAATATGACCCTTCAAAAAAAAATCTTGCAACTATTGTGGGCTAAATATTCGGTGGAGCCTGGTTTGGTAGGAACTTCTTTTTTTGAAAAATTATCACACGTGTGGAGCTCACTACTGGATTTAGGCCATTTGCCGAGTGTCTGGGACACTCGGCAAAGCCCCGATTACACTCGGCAAAGGGCACTTGGTAGCGGTTTCGTCGGCAAAGACGTCTTTGCCGAGTGACAAAAAGCACTCGGCAAAGAGAAGCACTCGGCAAAATGTAAATAAAAAAAGCCCCGGTTACACTCGGCAACCGAGTGTAACACTCGGCAAAGGGCACTCGGCAGCGATTTCGTCGGCAAAGACGTCTTTGCCGAGTGACAAAAAGCTATTTTTCCATAATGTTTTTCAGCAATTTTCCATAAGTCATCGATGATAGGTTTCAAACTCACGACCTCCTGCACACAAACAACTCTCTCTACCACTGCACCATTGAACCAAGTGTGTCAACATGACATTTTTATTCTCCACATATTATAATTAACCGAGTGTAAATTATTTATTTGAGATAGTAAATAAATTCAAATGAAAACGTTGTTAACTACAAAGTGGCATAACTTTTCGAGATCTACAACTTTTATTTTGGTAGTTTCTTCATCCGAGATCGTTTACAAAATTTGAATTTCAAATTTGAAAACTTCAAACGTATTTTAATACGACACAATGATTTCAAATTAAAAAGTTGTCAACTACAAACTTTCATAACTTTTTGAGATCTACAACTTTAATTTTGATGGTTTTTCCGTTCGAGGTCATTTGCAAAATTCAAATTTTAAATTTTCTATATTCAGATGTAGTTTTTGTTGACAAGATGACTTCAAATTAAAATGTTGCCAACTGTAAAATCTTATAACTTCTCAAGATCTACAAAGTTTATTTTGGTTGTTTTGTTATTTCTTCATCTGACATGATAATTCTAATATTGTTCACAAATCTTATATATCTCTCTTATAGTTTCATAAACTACGAGAGAGAGATATTTTGTGAATAAATTTACATTTATTTTGTCAAATGAAAAAATGTCCAAAACAAGAATTGTGCATCTTGATGAGTTACACAACTTTATAGTTGAAAATATTTTTATTTGAATTAATTTACTACTTCAAAATATGATTTAAAAATTATCTTAACCTAGTGTTCTAAAAAAGTCACTCGGCAAAGATCGGCACTCGGCAAAGAAACTCTTTGCCGAGTGCCCGAAAAAAAACACTCGGCAAAACATTTAACACTCGGCAAAGATCTTTTTTCCGGTAGTGGGTGGCAGTGACGTGCAACCATATAAATTTGACAAACACAAAGAAACAGTGAATGAAGAAGAAAAAGGTCCATGTTTTGTACTTTTGTCTTTTTTGCCTCTATTTTTTTAATTTAATATTATAAATAAGGTCTGAGTTTCCGTTGAAGTTTATATATGCACGTGTGCTACTTTTGTCTAAAGATTGTTGGGTCATCAGGTCTTGAGTTCCTCCATACTTGTCGCAGCTTTCTTGTTGCCTTAACTTCGGCTTCAGATTGGAAAGTGATGAACACTTCCACCTTGAACTCTTTTACAAAGCAGCTTCTCTGGCTCTGTTTACTTTACCTCCAGATCTCTAATCATCTTATCAATCGCATCTACAGTGCCTAATTAGCAAAACAATTTGCGATTCCTCAACATTTGGATAATTTTCTTTCGTACCATCACTATACTCAGGGGCGGAGCTGGCCAGCCCAACGCCTAGGGCCACTCCATGGACCTTCGTACTACAGTACACTACAGTGTGGAAGAAACGGGCTGACGACTAGGGCCATGACCCTAGTGGCCCTAGCCATTCCTCCGCCACTGACTATACTTATCCATACACACCATTGTGAAATCAGAAAATTTTCAGTTTCCATAGCCCCCAGAGAGGCGCCATGTGCCAAAATCATGTTAGTTGCACTGAACTTTTTTTTTTGAAAACTTGCACTGAACTTTTTATCGCTAAGCTAACATTGAGCAACAGATTCAAGATCCGTCCTTGTATGCTTAACTACCTCAGACATATCAGAACACGTCCTTTTATCTGCCGCACATTAAAAAAAGCAGGTGATGCTCAGTTTCAGCCTCACAGAAAAAGAGACAACTAGCAGGAAATTACAGTTTGGGTTAAGCATCCCTAGTTACCTATATTAATCCTTTCCTCAACATGGGAAAGAATATAAGTTATTGAACTGCAGCGATGCAAAAGCTGTGCATTATCGATTGAAACTGATCGTGCCTTCTACAATAGTTCTCCAAGCTCTGTAAAATGATATGAAGAAGCATGTACAACATCTTACTTCCTCCAGTCAAAATTTTACGTCTCGGACAATCAAATTGCCAAATTGTCCTGCACTAGTTATATTTTCCTGTAATAAACGTCAATTAATCAACAGTCTCAAGCAGCCTCAATAATTACTAGAACACCAGAACTCAGTAGTGCCATTTTTGTCCGAATGAAGCTGGTTTGATAACGCTAAGTTCTGCACTAATTACTTTTATATATATACATGCAGGTTTACTATAAACCATAACCTATACGTGCTTGCCATAAAGTTCACCTCAGCAACGTTTGTTACAGCCATCAGTAACTTAACCCCTGCAGCCACATTCATTCTCGCAATCCTGGCCAGGTGCTTATGCATATTATTAATCTGCATTCCTATCTTCATGCGAATATAATTGTTAACTTTCCTTTTCCAGAAGTTTGTTAAGACACAGAGTTTTTCTCACCAAGTATTTTTAAAACAAATAGGTCTGAGACTTCGAAACTTTGGAAACCCACTGGACAAGCGAAACTCTTGGGAACCCTTGTAGGGATATTTGGTGCAATGCTGCTTATATTCTACAAGGGGCCAGAGATCACAACACTCCGACGACTGTCCCATCCCAGACTAGTCCACAGCACCAAAGGTTACCGCTCCCATCCACCATCAGCCGGCCATCAAGTCCTGGGCTCGCTTCTTGGAACTATCAGCTGTTTCAGCTGCGCAACATGGTTTGTCATCCAGGTGATGATCCAATGCCGTCTTTCCTTTCTGCATGTAACATTTCTTTTCTTCTGAACTGAGCGCTGGTGCTCCTTGGCTTGTCCTTCTATGTCTTCAAGGGGGAAAAATAGGGACGTTTTTCTTGTTTCGAATGTGCATCCACCCAACTTGTGCTTACAATGTGGTCTATGCTTCATTCGTATGCCGGATTGCGAGCGTAGGCAGATTCCTTTATTTTTCATGAATGGTGGGGTTTCCTATATTGTGCTTTGCAGCGTGCTTGGCTCAGTCCTAATTGTGGCCGGGCTGTACCTGGTGTTGTGGGGGCAAAGCGAAGGAAGAGCCAGATGAAGAAGTGGGAAAGGAATCAGTTCCTGCTGCTGACACCGGAGAAAAGGAAGCAAAATGACGAGGTTATTCAGAATCGAGCGTTTCATGAAAATGAAACAAAATGATAGGTTATGCAGAATCGGGCTTTTCATATTGCTGTACACTACCGGACGCGTACAGGGGAAAAAAGATCGATTTCGAGTAGTGGTATGGCAACCCGAAACATACACAGGGGGAACTATGTGATGGGAAACTCATTCTAAATTTGGGATTGATGTAACCTAATTGAGTCCATGATATATTCAGTTTAGAAATGCCGTCTTGGTTTCCTGTCAAAGTGCTAATAGATGGAATTAATGCAGATTTCCGGGTAAGCTATAGTTCTTATGCCAACAAGAACAACATCTATAAATACCGGAGCATGCTAATTTACCAAATGATGGGCCCCAACCTATTCTGTTTTTGGCTCCACCGCGCCAGTTGTCCCTTGCTCCCCCAACCTCTGATCCGTCCCGACGCACTAATTTAAACAAGAAAATGTACCGGTGGTGAAGTTTGTATGACAAAAAATGCGAATAAAAAAAACTGTGCAATTTTTCTTGAACAACACTATGGAAAGAAAAATTTGCCGGA
Organism: Panicum hallii; assembly: GCF_002211085.1. Taxonomy (NCBI): domain Eukaryota; kingdom Viridiplantae; phylum Streptophyta; class Magnoliopsida; order Poales; family Poaceae; genus Panicum; species Panicum hallii. Next base: position 7,356,732 of record NC_038045.1, on the reverse strand, counting down.
AAAATTGGAAAGAAAAAAAATTCGATAACAAAAGTTATGGAAAAGCTTTTCGAAAAGGAATAAAATTCGAAAACAAAATTTTTGGAAGAAAAAATTGCAGAACAAAAGAAAATTGGAAACAAAATTTATACACATAACAAAATAGAAAAGGAAAAAAAGGAAAAAAGAGGTACGGCGGCGCGGCGATATCTCGAATCCGGCGAGGAAGACCATGATGCCCTCCCCCCTCTCCCCTTCTGCTTGGACCGGCCGGATGGAGGTCGCGCCGCGCCATGCGGCGCAAAGTCCGCCAGGCCCCGCCACCGCTTCTCCCTCGAGCAGTGGTCACCGTGCCTGCCGCCGCTCCAATCGCGACCAGGCCTCGCTGCTCCCGCCGCTGTTCCTAGGGCAGACCGTAGCGCAGAGCTACTGCTCCCTCGGAGCCTGCAAGCGCCCTCAACGGTAGGTACTCCCAGAGCCGTGGGTCTAGCCTGGTCGTCCAGATAGATAATGGAAAAGAGGGACGAGAGATGGAAGAAGGACGGTGGAAAGGGGAAAGAGAAATTGAAGACGTAAATTGAACCATGCGGGATGGGATCATGCGGCCGCGGGCAGCGGGGTGAGACGGTCGGGATGCGGTGCGTAATCGACCGTGAGTTTTAAAACCTCCGGTCGACGGTAGAATTTAAAAATGCAGGCTAAAAGTTCGTTGTCTGAATAACCTCCTGGGCCACAAAAGATCGAATTAAATTACACTCGTAGTATAACTATGTCAACTTGGTTAAAATATGCGCGACTTGATCCTAAGCTGCGTTTTAGTGAATATTAGTTCTACTCTTTCTCTCCGCAGACTCACGAGACAGAGAGAGAGTCCATTTTAATGTTTCTCCACCATGGCACTTTGTCTGATTCAAAATCCGTGTCGTTTAGGACATTACAAGCTGAGACTTTGACCAGCAACTTTATGGTGAATATAGGGACATCTATAAATATTATATGGCCAACCTATGAAATTATTTATACATTAATAGTTAAAGTTAATGAGTTTGACCGGCAAGAGTCCGAAAAGGACATGTATTTTGAACCAGATGGAGTATAGTCTTGAGATTCGGCCCAAGGAGAGGTTCAAGAGCTGTTGAAAAATCAAGAAGCTGGCTAGATGTGGAAACAGGATGGCGACCAACGCTATTCCATGTGTTGTGTCTGTACTATCTGGACATGCTTCATTCTGTTACGAGTTTGAGCACAAGAGAAACGTTGCATTATGCCATTTTTCTCTCAAGAAGAGGTTCAACATGAGGATGGAACTGGAGTGAAACTGTGAGCACGTCTGGCCTACTTCTGAAATCTCAGCTGGATACAGCCAAGTAAACCTGCTATACGAGTCCATCTGAATGGAGGAAATTGAGGCCATGTTTGGCCGGGATTATAGGGCCTCCGGCTTCTATCACAGAAGCCGAAGCTGAAGAAGCCACAATTTATGACTCCTCCGGCTCCTCCGCCGGATATGACAGGGAGGGAGAAGGGAGAGAAAAGAGGCTCCGTGCTACATGGAGGCTATAGTGAAATGTCACAGGAAACTCAAGCCCTACCAAACGGGCTTTGGGAGGACCGAAAGCATTACTAGGTGAAAAGAACGAAAGAGTTCCGCGACATTTTGCAGCCTGAGAGTCTAGACGCTGAGACCTTTTGTTTGTGCCGCTTCCTTTTGAGAGTTGGATTGGGCGCTGCTACAGCATCTTGTGAAATAAACCGTGGTTCCTCTGCACACAGAAAGGAAAGAATTGTGCAGAGAAAGGGTTGATTAGTGACGTCGAGTGAAACATTCACCACAGACCACAGACCACACACATGGTGCTTTCTGCTTTGGGGGCCAAGAAACCTCGGAGCAGCAGCAGTGCAGCACTACTGCGATAGACACTGAAGATTGCAAGCTCGGTTTAGTCTGAATCCAGAACTAGAATTGCAGTCATGCTACCTGGAGCTGCACAACGAAAGCTAAACCTACGGCGGGCGCATCAATGTCCCAGTGGGCCAATACAGTTTCTGGTTTTAGGTGGTGCCACAACAATTATGAGCACATGGTAGGTGAGGAGCCTTGTGCATCGGAACAAGGATCAGTCACGTAGCGGAGAGATGCGAGGAGACCACCAAGCTCAACCAACTGCCCTACAGATCATCCTCGCACGTCTCAAGAGTGGGCGTCGGCTCATACTCGTCTGGTGAAATGGGATTGCAGGCTAGTGGCTTGGAGATCCATGGCATGTAGGCTCCCTCATGGCATAAGTTCTGCAAAAATTGCAAATATGTTTTTTATCATAGTTGGATTCAGAATACTTACTTCCTACTTCCGGGCATTCATATGAACGAATGATGCACTGGACAATATCTGATGCGATGCAAGAAATCAAATAATCAGTTCTTTTATGTTTGCTGAAAAATGGTGGCCATTTATAAATGGATTAGTACTAAAATAATGAACTTTGCTCCCCCTTACGCCACACCATGAAACAGGCAAACCAACATCTTTGCGGACCTTTTCTTTCGGCAGAAAATTACTGCACTGTTCAACAGGAAATGAAACTGATTTTTCACTAACTGGGTGAAATCTCTTCATTAGATTGGTATCTTGAAAAGAAAACCAAAACTTGTGGATCATTAGTTTTCACCTCCACCAGCAGAGACCATAAGCACTGGCAAATAAATAGTAAATAGTGTGGTTAACATATATCACCTCCAACCAGAAGAAGAATTTTCTCAGTAGGATCAGTCTCTCATCACAGTCAGCGGAATTTATTTGTACGGCTAGATCTGCATGATCAACTGAAGATTAGTATTGCTTGAGTAGTATACGGCAACATATCAATCGATGTCAAGCCATATAGAAACTCATAATATAGAGTTTTGCATTGCAGCATTGAACCGCAGATCAGCATGATTAAGATCAACCAAAGATTAGTCAATTGAAAAGTACTACAATGCAATCCTCCAACTGATTTCATGCCAGATAGTAACTCATAAAGTACAATTTTTGCATCACGGCATTGCTATCGCAGCCTATAGAACTGCTACCAGAGCCTTAAAATTTTAGGTAGCTTTAGCATCGTCCTGTGTGTTTAGTACTTACCATATTCTGTGTAGGCCAGTCACGGTTCTGGTAGCAATTCTATAGGCCGTGATTGGAAGTGAACTATTTGTTTCATAGTTGATAGTTTTAACATCAAAATTTCATTCATTTGGTAAAAGCTATACGATGAGAGCATATATCTCTTGGTTAATGCAAATCAACCATAATGAACAACTGGTTAAATGCTTGTCAACAACTTGAAATATTCCTGGAATCTGCCTTTTCCCTTTGTAAACATCCACCGGCAAACTAAGACTACTCATTACAGGTCGTAGAAATAGACAGATTTAGTGGTTAGAGAACAGAGATTGATTGAAAGGGCACCCAGGGCAACTTAATTAACATAGCGATGCTAAAAAAAAAAACTGCCCATCCAAACTTAGCAATCACCTGGGTAATGATCGAGATATGACAGCCCAATTGCTCCTGTAACATAGCGCTTTGATGCACTTCGCAAGTGTCTTTGTCTGCTCACAGGTTTCCGGTCAGTGGCTTTTCTCCAAAGCTCTTCATATTCCTTTTGATCATATGGCTGACTTAAAACAGCGTTGAGTTTTCCATCAAATGTAGAGGATCCACTGCAGCTAATAGTAAGAGGTGCTGCTTGTTCATCTTCACATGCCTGGGCCCAAAAAGCAGCTATAGAACAACGGCAGCATCATTTAAAGAGAACCAGAAATTATGCAAAACAAACTTACATTTGAATCCAAAGGTTCAGTGTAAACTACAAGTCCACGCTCATCTGTGCAGATAACATCCTGATCATCAATGTTCTCTGAAGACGGTCCATCCATTTCATGCTCAGATGCAATTTTATTAGCCTGGGTAAGCCCATATTCACATCCATACATAGTGTAGTCTTCCTCCATGTTTTCAAGTGGAGACATCAAAGGCTCCGGTTCATTGGTGGAACTGCCAGTTCTCAATTCATCATATCCAGCAGGCATGTCTTCTTCTCGCTCGTATACAATGGTCACACCTGGTTCTGGCTCAATAACCATGAAACCATCCTTGAATTTCACAAGGCTCAGAAATAACTCATAAGATTCATCTGCTGATGGGGTCTTCTTCTGCTTCACATATGATCTCTTTGGTGAAAAGGAGTGATCCACACTTCCACTGGCATTAACTGCTTTTACCTCAGGTTGTTTGCCATTTGGAACACCCTGACTTCTATACAGCGAACCATTGGGGAAATTTGGGCCATTGGCCTTTGTGTTCCCATAGGACGTATCATCCTCCTCATACAGTAAAGAAACAGGCATACCATGGTCCCCGTTTGGCACATCAAGGACATAGGAATTCCCATCTTCTCTCAAATTTTCCAGGAAAAGTTTGTAACATGGATCCATTTCTGAAGCATGTTTACTAATTAGACCTTCAAACAATTTCCCCTTCTTGCAAGATGATCCTTTCACTGTTTTCTTGGTCTTCATAGGCAGATTCTTTCAAATTCAAGATGGCTTAACTTATTAGCACCGAAAATCATTCATAAGTGGCTGCAAGAAAATTCACAAATTCAGAGGGCGATAATCAGGAAATTCGTGTGTGTAACCTAAGGAACCATAACCAATAGCATCACGAAATCTAACGAACGATCCAATGTCACCAAATACTGTGATGAATGTGAACCTCAACATACCATACCTGACATACTAGTATACTGCCACCTTGTTAAAGGGTTGGGCAGTTGATTAGCACGTGTAATGCAGTTTGGTTACTTTGGTCTATCAAAATTTCAGGTATGGTAAATTGGAACCTATTTGACCACATAAATAAAAATGAACCTAATTGACCGCTTTATTTTGGTTAGGTTATTTTGTATTAAGCATTGAATTTCTAGACCCGGGGGATTTATGCATATATCTTTACGGAATCAGAAACTTTCGATTTTTTACCCACATCTTGCTTCACGCCATGCGCTCAACAGGTAGCGACTAGCCATCTACAGAGAAGACGCAGGTCAGAACTTCAAGGGGAAAACTCAACCACAAAAATGCATTCGATTCTGCGAGGGCGATGGAAGAATCGGGCACCTGTTTGCCTGCCGCGATGGCAGGGGACAGCGGCGTGGCCTTACGGCCGAGGGGCGAGGAGACGGCGGCGTGGGGCGAGGTGGAAGGCGGGGTGGGGCGGTGGCGGAGAGCCAGCTACCGCGTGGCAGCGGGCGAGGAGGTGGCGGCGTCGGCGAGGCTGAGTGGGGTCGGCGTCGGCGAGGGGAGCGATTGTCAAGTCCGATTCCATGTCGTGGGCTGCCCATTTTTCCTTTGGGCCCAGTATTCGTTTGATTACTTCTTTCTCAACTGTAAAGGCCTCAACAAAATACATGATGGCAGCGCAAATAGTAAAGGCCTCAGCAGTCATCCATCGATAAAAATAACAAGCAAGTAGGAGCAGCACGGTTATAACAGTGAGAGGCTCATCCAATGAGCATGCTGCGTCGTTTTTCTTTTCTAAACCTTGCCCATCACCCTTAAAAAATCCTTCTCGTTGGACACCCCAACGAGGGTGCCAGCCGGTCCCATGTCCATGGGTGATCTCGCTGCCATGGCCGCCGGAGCTGCCACCACCTGCAGAATCACCAAGATGATGGCCACCAGCGCCACCACACCGGCTGCCGTCTTTGCCACTACTCCCCATTGTGTCGTTCCTGAGAAAGTCTACTGTTTCTGTGGCTTGCTTCTTGGTATCTCCTTTTGGTTTGCTCAGCTCGTTCTGGCCTAGCCGTTTTATAGGCAGAAACGGTTCCGATCTCCTTCCGCTGGAGAAGAAAAGATAATTGAGACTAACAGGGCTCTGTAGTACGTTACAATAATGCACCACGTCTCTAGATCTGAGATTCCAGTTATTTATCATTTATAGTTGTTATATGGTCAAGTAAACTAAACCTGAAGTCAAACAGAAAAGTTAGGAATGATACACGTACCAATACCATGGGTTGAGAGTGGACTTTGCTTACATATATACAAATGATAAATGAAACACTAATGATAGTTTTGTTGCTTCATCATGCATAGCGGTGAGTTTCAGCATCCTCTGAACTCAAGAAGCATGAACGAACTCCCGTAGTAGAATCCTAGTCGAGAAGGCGCAGTACAAACTGCTGCTCCGGCATTGCCTTAGGTCTTAGGAAGAAGTAGCCCTCCAGCTCGGCACGCGCGGTGTTGACGAACAAGATTAGTAGAACGGATCCAAATTTAAACAGGAGAATTAAAAACTGGAATACTTTATTAGTTATTATTTGTTAAATTTCTATCTCTATCTCTACTATTTTAAAAGCAAGCAATGATTCTTTGGTCCGTCAATTGGAATTCTAATCAGAACACGGATAAATGAATTGAAATCCAGACAAATCAATCGGAATCTCAATCATAATCCGAACAATCAATACTTCACGCGGTCATGGCACGGCCTGTGTACGGAGTGAAAAAGCATAGAGTTCGTGGTCAAACGTAGGTCCGGATAAAATTTATATTATATACACGGAATGAAAGAATGCAAAGTTGGCGGTCTCATATAGATCAGGTAAAATTTATATTACCCGTAGCAACGCACGGACACTGTTCTAGTCAAAGCTAAACACGAAGTCTAAAAAAAGTTGAAAACGAATGCACCTATACCTAGTGGCTGATCTTGGACCCGGCCGGGCTGCCCAGGCTGCGCCGGCTTGCTGGTCCAAGGCAAAAAAAGAAAACACTAATACAGATCTATGGAAAGTTATACGAATATCAAAGGGGCAAAACACTTGAGCTTCTGTTAACCATGGATCAGCCCGGTTCCTGGCTGATTCCTGGGTCCACCCCTGCACCAACCGTGTTGAAAGTGGATTATGTGTGTCTACATGTATACGCTGTGCCTTCCTGCGCATGTGCCCCCGGCCGGTTATGAAGTCAATAATCCAAGTAACGGGAACAAAGCTGCAAACCAAAGATCAACCAACAGCTTTCGAGAAGGCCCAACACGAGGCGGTGCCTCTAGAAAAACTAGCGCTCCAGCTAAGCCCGGCGTCAACGAACAAATTAAAATTAGCAGAACCGGGCACCAAATGCTAGCACACAATTTGAATGTTGATCCATAAATATTCACTACTATTATTGTTTTGTGGTTGTGTAACTAATACCAGAGTATTAAGAAAACCAGAACATCTTATTTAAAACCGCAACTTTTAGACATAGTCCGTGATCGATAGAGCTGTAGATCAGGATTTGATGCATTTCTAATCTCTACCTCTATCTCTACTTAAGCAAATAATAATTTTTTTATCCGTCAATCGAAATCCGACAAATCAATCGGAATCCTAATTGGAACCGAAACAAATCAATCAGAATTCTAATCGGAACGCGAACAATTAATGCCTTACGCGGTCACAACACGACCCGTACATGGAGTGAAAGAGTACAAGTACAAAGTTGATCGTCTAATAAAGGTCCGGATAAAATTTATATTACCTGTAGCAACGCACGGGTACTATGCTAGTATATATTATGGTTTTACTTATCCTATTTTTCAAATCCGTCCCTATAGTATGAGAGGGCGTCCTGTACGCTTTGGCTCTATATACGAACTAATACTCTGCATAGCAATAAAGAAGCAACCACTTCCATGCTGTGTCCGACTGACAGTGCATTGCTAGTTGGGTCCTATAAATCAGCATCCTCCATTCAGAACATTTGAAGGATTCACCAGAGTATCTGCAATAATAATCATGGGTGCAGTCTCCGCATCAGCGTTTCTTCTCACTCTGATTTGATTCATCTGCTTTTGCGTATCTCCGGTCAAGATGTCCTCTGGACAGGCTCCTCTCTCGCAAAGTAGAGCACGGCTCCGACGTGCTCCGCTCTCCCTAAAAGGCTGCTGCTGATGGCATGCATGATGCCCACCGGCCCGTAATGGTTTCCGAACGCGTCCTGTCGACGTCCCCCGCCGGCGTGGTTCTCTCCCAGTTTCCACCGCAGTTAGTTTCCCGGAACGCGCTTCTTGAGGCCCGGGGCCAGCACCTACTAGTTGCTTGCAATGTAGATTCCTCCTCCGACTCCGATCGCGTCCTCCTCGATCTGACAACACGCCGCGCGCCGCAGCGTCACCGCGTTGTTTGAAGACGGAGAGCCGGCGGCGGGCCCCCTGGCCTGCTTCCTCGCCAAGGAAAGAAGACGATTATTGGATCGCGCGGAAGGTTCGGATTAGGCCGCCCGGTCCAGGGAGATGTTGCCGGCCGCTTGTTGTCTCCATGTGTTGACTCTGAGCTGGGGTAGTCTTGATCGATCTCCATTCCTGCAGCTTGACCACTCGACCAAGCTGCATGCATTTGTGAATTGTGATGCATACCGCGCCTACATGCATTCCCGTGTTTCGTCGAGTGAATGGCGGCAGTCGTGGCACGCGCTTGTGTTCCCCGGAAAGGAAGCAGCAGAGGAAGCCGCCGGGGGAGGGAGATCTTGCTGCATCTATCTATCGTTGCTAATGGATCTCCCTCTTGTCATCTCCGTGTGTGCGTGTGTTGACTGGCCCAGCTGGCTGGTGGGGAGTCACCGGCCCAGTCATCACTCGCGCTCTGCTGTTCTCGACGCGGTCGATACTCCTGGTCCTGTCCTCACTGCTGGGCAATTCACGGGAACAACGGAGAAAGCGCGTCAGTTGATAAGATTATTGGAAGGGAATAATGCTAGAGCTCCACTCCTCTAGTAATGCTGGGTCTTTTTTCGAGCGAAAGAGAGGTTTATTAACTAGTTAGAAGGATTAATCGTTCTTGATAAGATCATTTACGCGCAGGCGCACGACCCAGCCAAACCGCTGTATGCGTAGTTCTTCTAACTAGTTACTCCTCTAGAAAACGGTCGATAAGATTATTGTTGTCAACAAATTAAAAGACAGAGTGAAGAATAAATATAATTTAGCACCCAAAAAGTAGTTCCTTTCTAGTATTTATAAATTAATTACTTTATTTAATATAGTAGTTCTTTATACTGAGGGCCAAGTTGCGGAACGTCTCTTCTTATAATTTTAATGAAGAGCCGCTCATACCGGCCAACCATCCTGACTGATGTTTGTCTAAACAAAACCTGAATATATTTCTCTCGACTGCTACCAGATTAAACATGTAAAACAATTTCATAGGAAGCGGATGTGACGATCAAGCTAATTAATCAACCCAAATTTTATAAGAAACTTGATGATCCTCCTACCTTGAACTTAAACAACAAAGCATTCTAAATTTATTATAGTAACCTCAAACCTCAGCTCGACAAAAAAATACACGGTATATATGTTTGTGCCACCATAAACATCTCGAGGATATTTGCTGGTTCAGTCACTCGGAGGTGCTTATAGGGGTAAGTTGCGTGCGTATTTTTATAGGAGTGAGTGTGCATACATGTATATAAGTGTCCGTGTATGTACCGTGTTTCTCAAAAGAAGGGGGAAAAATATATAGGATATTTCGTTATTAAAGGGCCTAACTGCAATTTTGGTTCACCGGTTCACTCTATAAGAGTCTCCTAGCGCTCGAGCTTCTCCTCATTCACGGGGTCACAACCTTGCTTAACAAATAGAGTCATATCTAGCTACCTAACCACACTCACCTTAGCTACCTAACCACACTCACCTTGGTCCCGGTCGAACTCCGGCGAGCAATCTCTGCGCTCCGCCGGTTTCCATATGAGCGCGGCGATGCTGACCTAGCTCGTAGCTAGGTCACAACACAAGAAAGCATCTCAAGGTGAACGACATATATACGACAGTGTCATCCTTCCATGCGTTGTTCTGCTCTCATACACAAGTAACTCCCATGTCCCTTGGATTTTTCCATGAGCTCTCTCGATCCGCGACGTTAGGCGCAGCCACGTCGTAGTGCTCCGACAAGGCCCGCAACCACGCCTTCCCCCAGCCTGCGCCCCCGCACAGCCGCCATGAAAGCTGTGTGGCACAGTCAGCTGCCGCCTCTCCGGTCGGCCCCGTCTCGTGGCTGGCCGGCCGTCACGTAATCACGTTCGTGTCTGTGCTCGCTCGTTTCATCGGGGTAGCTGCAAGTTAAGGAGGCAGGGATCAATAGCCTAGCTTTTATTAGTTTCCTCGGTTCTAATTTTCCTGGTGGCCGTGGAGGCTAGGCACCGATGCAGCGGCGTGCGCCTTGCTGCTTTGTGTGATAACTAGCTAGCTAGGCGGCGAAGATAGATGTGCAATTAACGACTTTGAGAAATCTATCAGACATTCCCGGCCTTGGGATGATCTGATGCAGCAGATAGATCTTTGTAAGATGTATGCATGCAAGTACCTATGCTTACATAGGAAGTACCTACCTTCCCTTTTGCCCTTTTGGTAGCGTGAGTTGTTGGTGCGTGCTAGATCTTTGCAAGACGCATACAAGTTTGGTACGCTACTGATATTGCCTGATCGAGTAGTCGCCCTGGATTCCTTGTGTTCTTCTAGATAGATTGCCAGTTTTCAATAGCAACGAAGACGACAATGCTATTTTAGTAGTACTGGTGGGAACTAAACCCCAAAAATTAATTTCAGGTCGGGCAAAACACCTGGGAGCCACTAGCCCACTGCATACCGATCCTCACGTGCCGATCGAGGACCGTCGTCGGGCAAGAAGGAGCAGTGGGCCGCAAACGGCGATCGACTTGCACAGGAAAGTACCACGACGCAGAGGGTGCACGGGCGGTCCAGCCCGACGCGGTTCAAGACTTGCAAGAAGGTCACGAGCTGTTCCTAGCCTGTTCGATCTTGACTTCTATATTATTCTATGTGTGCAGGTGCAGCACGTACCGTCGCGCCTACCATCCCGGTCGACGTCGACGACGGAGACGATGACCGGTTCTCCTAAGAAGACGCCACGGCGGTCGGCTCCGGCGATGCTGTCTCAGGTACGCCAGGTTTCTAGTTTTACGGAAATGCATCCGTGCGTGACGGACAAAGGGGGCTGCAGACTGAACGAGCGCATGATTGTACGAGCGAGAACTGTTAAAGATCTGGTCATTTGGATGTGTGCCGCTGCTCTCCGTGTCACCTTGTGGACGACTGACTTGGAAGTCAGCAAGGCAGCCAGCATGTGATGTGAAGTAACCTGTCGGCTCAGAGTGGGTCCGTCGTCTCGTATATGCTGCAGGCTGCAGCTGCCATGATTGAGAGGACTACGTACTGATCAGGATCACGGAATGTGTGGTGGTGGTCATGGGAATGTTGGTTTAGTTACCATGGTCAGCAAGATCAGAGATTGCGTGCTGTTAATGAATTGTTACGAACTTATGAACAACAGCACGCGTCTTTCTGAACTTCTCAATATTTGGTGGACGCAAAATGTTCACAAATTGAACCATAAGACACGTGACACCTTGACCATCGATGAAATCTCTCAAAACTACTAGCAAGTTAATTGATTACAATACCAAACTTGCTTAATTGATTGCACCATGAAATATATTTTTATAGTGCATGTATCTGGTCGTATAGATATTGTTATATTTTCCTACAAATTTGGTTAAAGGTGGACAAGTTTGACTTAGAACAAAATAAATGTGCCATGTAAAAAAATAGAGGGGGTACATTTTAGTAGCGTATTCCATTTACTGGAAATGTTTTGTTGAATTAGTTGTGTGTATGAAGGGGGTTCCTGAAATCAATTGGATGTTTTCCCTCATCTCATTTTGATCTTACCTTTCTACTGATATTCAGTATCGTGTGCCTACGTCATTGCATGCGTTACTAGTTTGTTAAACATGACGTCAATGTGGTCCCTATATCCCATCTACTAGACAAAATAATAATCATTCAATCGCCATACGCATAGAAGAAAAGTCCGCACAGGAAGTAGAAGGCGGGCCGGGCTAGCTTCATAGCTAAGGATTTGTTATTTTACTATTTTGATGAAAAATAGTAATTTTCCTGTGGCTCGTGACCATCACAAGTAGCACACACAGGGGCGAAGCCAGCGATCCTTTTTTTACCGGTGCCATTAACCTTTGGTGCCATTAACCTTGGATATAGTACTTGAACACTATTTTACACTAAGATTTCTAAAATCCGTTGTTGTCAGCTAACAATGATAGCAAGCTTTAGCTCCGCCCCTGAGCACACAATACGATAGGATGTGTTGATTTGCCTTGGTTGTATTAATCATCGATCCAACTTGCTCCTCCTCAACAGAAGATAAGTTGCAGGGATCGCATTAGGTTAGTGCGTAATGTTGCTTACAAATTTCCTTCCTTTTTATAATTTGTTGCCGCTTCATAGATCAGAAGCTACTGAATTCAATTTTTTTATTAGCTTCGCCTGTTAATCAATCTGTTGATTCTCTCTTCTTAAAAAAAAATGAAATTTATGGTCTAATTGATTGTGGTTTTGAGTGCAGTTCATGCATGGTTATGATTTTGTTAGAAGGAAAACATGGTACTTCACTTTGACGCGTGCTGTGAGCGTGTGGATGCATGATCGTGTGCTTGATTTTTCAGAGCCTAATTGATGGCCTATTTGATTCGGACTTCAATTTCGTGTGCATAATATGCACCTGGAGGCACAAGAATTACCCAATTTGTTTTCATCTTGTTGTGTTCGTTTCTTAACAAAAACTAGAACCGTACCTTAGATTTTTGTTTCCCTCAGCATCATGAAACCTTATTAGTTTGCTTCAATTATTGAACCTTCGTTTGACCTCTTTCTTCTATGATTATCTTATAACTAACTCGATTTTATATAATTGCTGCAGGGAGAGCTCCAAGCTCCAACCACGACGACCATGGCTGATGAGGTCAAGATCCAGATCAAGGAAGAGCACCCGGTGTCCGTAGTCGAGACGACCGTGCCCACTGACAAGGATCCAAGGCAGGGTGAGGACCACAATTCCAACGATGCTGGCCGTTCATGCGCAACCCAGCTACTTCTCATCTCTCTGAGGATTTCACGAATATACTGCCACATAGTAGTAAGTTGTTTACTGCGATTGCAGCTTCGAGTTCATCATCTGTCGAGCCGGAGAGAGCTGCGGAGGAGACGGAGAGGCCTGCATCAGGAGCACCTGCCACACAAGACCAGCAGGTACGCCGCATACTTGGTATTCCCTCGCAGTACTGGGTTGCTGAAATATCAGGCAGCAAGCACCGCCGGCCAGCGGCCACCGGCCCGTAGCACATCCGACCTAATCATGATTAGTGGCGGCGCTTGGACGCCGGAGGCCGGATGTGACGGCCGGAGCCCACCGAAATCAGCAGCTAGCTGCCTTGGCAAACAAGAGACCTGGAATCCCGGATCCATGCTGAGTGGAAAAGAAGTAGGCTCCACGAGCCACAAGACGAGACCAAGACGGAGCAAAATTCATACTCCGCATCATGGGAAACGTTGCTAGCTAGCGTCAATACCCAACGCTCATATATAGTTGTGCCAGGGAAAGAAATAGAGAACGAGCTCACCTTGCCCAAAAACTAAAATATCAGCATCTACTGGTACATGTACCATTACAGTAATAGACTTTGTCTTCATATATATCCTTTAGTTATGATCGCGGCGCAAGAATGAAGAATGCTCATTGGCTAATAGGATGCATGGATCAGTATTCACCACGAAAGGCGGAATCTCAACAAACTTATTATAATCCTCTAACACGTCTGTCTTGTTCTGGACTCCAACGATGTTTCTTTTTTCTGAGAGAACTATGTGTCGCTTTGGCTGATCCATTTGCAAAAAAATCCTTAAGTAGTGTTCCTCTCTCTATATGTATACCCACATTCAAAAAAATAACATTCTACTCTATATACTCATTTTGATCAACTAATACAAGTAACTCACATCTACACATGCAAACCTTAAGTAAATTTGAGCTCAAATGGTGTATAAATCGAAAAAACCCCAACATTTTTCCCAATCTAAAAAACCTCAAAATCTCTATTTCTAAACTATGAAATGAGCTACACTAGCAATGGAAGATGATAGGATGAAGTTTCTAACCTTTAGAATTTGGATGGATGGGGAAATCAAAAGCTTTAACAGCATGACCACCCCTCACCCGAGCCAAGAACAGAAAGAACACGAATGGAGGAATGGTTCGGGCGGGGAAGGAATAAGGGGATAAAATGGTCTATGAAATTTAGTCTCGGTTGGAGCCACCAACCGGGACTAAAGGCCCACAATTTATCCCGGTTGGTGGCTCTAGCGGGACAAATGGTTCTGTGGGACTTTAGTTCCGGTTGGAGGCACCAACCGGGATAAATGAGGAACTTTTAGTCCTGGTTGGTGACTCCATCCGGGACTAAATATGTCCCTCCACCCTCTGCCAAGCTTAACCCGTGACTAATGCTTTCATTAGTCCCGGGCCCAACCCAAGCCAGGATAAATATAAAAAATGAAACACCTGTTCTGTACTAGTGAGCCAAATATTTTTACCGATTATGCAACTATTGAACACAATGCCACTTTGTTCAAGTAAACTACAACGTCTTTTTTTAAGACAAAAATAATTGTAGTATTTATAGTTTGATGTTAATAATGGTTGGATATATAATATAACGTCAAGCTTGGATACTATGTTTGAGATGTAGTGACAATGTTTTAGTAGCCATCATCTGCATTTGGTTCTCATTTTAGCCCCTAGACCTTTGGGCTACATACATGATACATGTGACAATATGTAGTGGTCCAGGTCGTCTAGGCACTGAAATGCAATCCACAAATTCCAACTAGTCAGGTTATATGAAATATCGAATTCAACTTCATATATGGGAATTTGACTTGAAAGCTATAGTTAATTGCCGGGAGGGTGAAGTTTGAGTTGAAAGCTTAGGAAATTTTGAGTTGAAAACAAAGAGAGTTTACAGTAATTCGAGTTCAGTGGGAACACATTCTTTTCTCACCACATATGAATTACTACTGTGATTAGGTTCCACTAGCCTTTTCCCCAATCCCTAGCCCGCATCTAAGACCTCTTCTCCTCCACAAGTCACCACTATATCATCGTATTCTATTGCCATACTATCGTCGCAAACAAATTATAGGGTTGGGCCTCAGTAAAACCCGATCCTAATTGCATTCACCAACCAGTTTAACCCAAAAGGTTTAGCTCATAGGAAAAGTGGGCAGTTCATATTTACTTTAATACTCCCCTCACATCCCCTCATCTGCATGCTCTCTCAGGGCTCAAATGTTGTAATAGGAGTTGAATGTAATTCTTTTATGTAGTCGAGATCTCTGACACTAATACCATGTTTAAGTTGGCTTTGACCGTTCGGGCTTAGAAACTTTAGGTGGTTTGGTTTTCTATTTTAGACCTCAACATTGAGGGCGCGTCTAGTGCACCAAGTGGAGCGTGTTTGAAGGAACATGGTGTCATCATGAATCTTACATCAATGAGAAACAAAGTCATGAAGAGGCCGTGAGCGTTCAATGCATATATGAAATGTACAAAATTTTGTACATGAATACACTGTGTGGGCAGGTATCGTTGCAGCAATTAGAGAGGTATTTTGGTCATCGTTTTAGGAGTATATATACTACATATAGGGGGATATGGCTTGTTGAATAGTATCCAAGAAAGCCTAGTTCATTTGCTATAGGCTAAAGAGACTTCATGTGAGGGTGAGGAAGGGAGAGGGGTGAGAGAGAGAGAGGTAGGTCAATCCTTCCTCTTTAGTAGAGAGACACTATATATTGTTGTGAGGCTATGGTTTAAATTTTATGATTTTTATAGGCCATTTGATCAAGTTATATATTTTTCCAATCTTCGCTCGTGGGTTGATTTGGGCTGTTGAAAATGCCCAGTCCAACCTATGAGTCGTAAATTTCGGATCCAGCAAAATTCTGACTCGTGCGATGAAAATTTTCAATCTAGGTGAAATATGCGACCCTTGCAGTGGAAATTTCCGATCTGTGACCATTTTCCTTTCCTGTTGCTGTTGTATTGCGCAAAATGCTTTGTAGTTTTGTTCCTAATTAAGCTTAGTGGGACTTTTGTGACTATGTGACCTTGGCAATTGCTAGAAGAGCTTTTTTTTGGTGTGTATGCTTACAAGACATTGGCCTTATTCTTCCTAGAAGAAGTTTTAGGCTGTCATCCAACCCTCTTATCGCCGTTTTCTATCCTTAAAATAATGTATAATTATAAACCGCTTAAATTATGAAGAGTTTAATATTATGTTGGGTACTATCTCGCCCCTTGGGTCCAAGTTCTCACGTTCTACTCTCTCTCCATTTCAAATTATTTATCACTTTGGCCTCATCTGAAGTCAAACTTATCTAGTTTTGACCAAATTTATAGAAAAACTACCAGCATCAAAGTATTCCTAGAAAGCAATATCCTACCTAAGCATCTATAATCCCAATTCAAAATCACGATTTTGCATTGATAGACCTAGTTTGGGCTTCGTTGATTTTTTATTATGTTCCATGCCGAGCTATTTCCATTGATCGGGCCATTACATACTTTTATGAGGTTTTTGTTGTCCTTGCATTGGAAATTTTCTAAGAGGTACCATAGTTTATGACTAGAAAGGTATTAATTTTTAGTAGATAGCTATTTGGTAATTTAGGTACAAATTCATGTTATATTAATCAAAGCATAGGTTACTATATAGTTTGTCATCTGCCTTGAGTTCTTTGCTTACACATGTAGCTTATTACAACAGCTACTCACCGTTGCTCCACATATGGAACATTTTTACTACGTACTGTAGCATTTATCCGGTATATATATCGCAATCGTATTATGGTAAATGTTTAGTGTTATAACGGGCAAAACAACAATACTGTACTAGAGACGTACTTTCTAAACTACTTTAGATTTTCTTAATTATCTGTTCTAGTATGATGTACCCTGGAACATACTTTTATTGCAGCCATGCCATTTTCTGATTCTAGCTTCCTTCTGAATTGAATTAACGGGTGGTAAGCTTTTTCTAGCTCAATTATACTGACTACTGGCAGCTATCGATGCATTAGGATTTTGTTATCTTTACTGATGTTCCTGCACTTGGCTTCTGCAGGATGAGACAAGCTCCGCGGGGACGGGGGACGAACAACGTGGCACGGCCAAGGGCGAGAGAGACATCCAGCTCGGCGCAGTGGTGGCCGTCCTCTCCTTCGCCGTGATGCTCCCCGGTCTCTCCTTCAGTTCGGCGGTGGCGAAGGGGGCGGACAACTGGCGCCTCGACATCCTCATGTTCTTCGCGTTCGCTTCTTGCGTCTGCGGCCTATCGTTCATGCTCCTGAGCGTGCAGCTGCTGGGGGCGGCCTCGGAGTTCCGTGTCTCCTACCACCGGGCCATCTCTCGGTGCCTCTTCTACGCCTGCATCGCCTTGCCGGCGGTAACACTGCTCAGCCTGCTGCTGGTCATGCCGTTCAAGCTTTACCTCTACGTTGGCCTCGCCGTGCCCCCGTTAGTGGCGGCGACCGTCGCCGCCGTCCACTGGTACGTGAACAGCGGCAGGAGTGAGGGAGCAGCGCAGCCGGACGACGCGACCGAGTCGACGGAGCAGGAGAAGGAGCTGGAAGCCAACTCAAAGATCACCGGGGCCCTTATGGCCTCGTCGTTCGGGGGCCTCGTCGGGACGCTCGGAGCCCTGGACAAGCAATCAGGAGACACCGCCGGCGACACCCTCCGCGGCACCCATGTTGCCGTCATGTTCATGTTCAGCACAGCCGTGACGAGCGTTCTCCTGATGGTTCTTTCGATGGTGGCGCTGAAGATTGAGAGCAGGCTGCGCAGGCGGTCCGTCGTCGGAGCGATCAGGCACGCAAACGTCATTCTCCTCTGCCTGCTCGCCGTTGCCGCATTCTCGGCGGCGTTCGTGGTCCTCAGGTTCTACATGCTCAGCGCGTTCACCTCCCTGGCCCTCGCTGCCGTCGTCCACTTCATCCAGCATTGCGCACCTGCCAATGGCGCCGATGATGGTGACGAACCGGAGAGAGGCCAGAAGAAAGGCCGGCAAGATGTGCAGCCGGCTGACCTGGACCCGATCCGAGAGAAGCAGCTGGGGTGGATGGCTGACATAGGGAAGCAGGTGACCGCGTGGTCGCTGGGAGGAGTCATGGCGATCTTTGGACGCTTCATCGGGGATTCCGACAGGAACCACGCCAAGACGGCGGCGAACAAGACCTGCATGTTCCTGCTGACCTCGGCGTTCGCGTCAGGGCTCGGGCTCATGTTCCTGATGAGCTTCCGGTCGGGCGGTCCGGCCAGGGGTGGCTTCAGCGCGGCCACCAACATACTGGCCTGCGCCGCCCTGGGGATGATTGCAGCTGCCGCGCTTGCCATCTATGGCGTGGTGGTCATGAAGTCGTAGGCGATGAAGAACCTCATTTTAATTCTGTAGTATTCTTTATTCTTTAATCCGATGACAAGGATGGACGGCTAAGTATGGCTTCTTACTGCATCCTGTATTCTTTAATTCGATCTGATATAATTCTGATGTCCCGAGCGAGTGATCATGGAACAAACAAACGGTGCACGCGTAATGCATGCACATATAGCTAGGGTCCAGGCAGTTACAGTATGAGAAGTCGGCAAGTTTTGTCCATGATTTACAAGCAATGATTGATTGACATCATTCATGACCCTGAAACTGCGGCTTCCCTGTGGTAACTCTGGTCCTTTGTTCTTTCATTTTTCTCTCGTTTCTGCGGGTCAACTCTATTCACTGCAGCAGCAGCAGCAGCTATTAAGGGTGTGCGCTTGCCAGCTACTTCTTTTCCGGCGAGGTCGTATTGAAGGGAAGGAGAAGCAAAACTGTTCGATCTTGACTCCTGTATTATTCTATGTGTTCAGGTGCAGGTGCAGCCCGTACCGACGTCGCGCCTACCATCCCGGCCGCGGTCGTCGACAACGGAGACGATGACCGGTTCTCCTCACAGTACGCCACGGCGGCCGGCTCCGGCGACCACGCTGTCTCAGGTACGCAAGATCATTACCTAAAAAGAGAAAATAGAATTTTATGAGATAAGAGCGTAGTTTCACCCACGTAATACTCATCCGGCTCAGTTACCAAATTCTCAATCTCGATAACTTTATAATAAAATTATACATTGAGACTAGTCTTATAAACAACGACATACATATTTTTGAACTTCTCAATATTCACTCTGACACAAAATATTCACAAATCACGTGACACGCGACACCTTAACCCTCGATGAAAGTAACTCTTGGCAAGTTAAGTGATAATAAGCTGGCTGTGTGTTGTCGTAGAGATCGAAGAACTCTCCATTTTTTGGAAAAAATAACTAATTAATCAAGTTTTTAGCATGTACTAGTATATAAATAAGGTAATGACTTTATTCAAGCCGGCTGTATTTTTGTTCGCTGGAACGGCTGGCTCTATCCGTCACAGCCATCACGTAAGATCTTATCCTTTCCATCGTGAGGGGCCAGGCATCTTCCTCTTCACCGCTGTTCACACAAACGCATATACACTGACATCTTCATTCTCCTGAGCCGCTTTCTCCCAATCCTTCGATTCGTTCGTCAAGCTCCGGTGGAATCGTGGCCGGCGGCCGGCGACAATGTAGGTTCTCCTCCTCCTCCTCCTCCTCCTCTCAGATCGAGGCATGATTGGGTTAGGGTTCTGGAATTTTGAGGCTGGGGGTTAGGGTTCAGGGATTTTTGGCCGGATAGCTGACGACGAGGCCGTGAGAAGCTGCTCCAAGATCTACGTGGAAGCCTACACCTCCCTCCTCTCCCTTAGCTTCGACATGGTGGCTGTGCGCCTCCCTTCTCTTGTCTGCCCACAACCTGTTCGAGAAAATGTATGTGTGGCTTGTTCCAAGTGTTGCTTACATGTATCGTCGCTTGCTTCTATATTGCGTACAGGAGAAGCTGTATAGCAATGAGAGATGGTGAAGGAGCATGTGGACCAGGCGCCGCTTGAGCCCGCCGACACGGACGTCGCCTTCCTTGTGGTCAGTGACGCATTCGAGTAACATATGCTTTGTTTCTAGTTCCCCTTTTTTGTGCTGATTATGTTAGTTTTAGAGCGTCTGTGGATCGCAGATGTGTGCTCATCCCACCTATAAAGTTGTTGAATGACCACATGTGTGGAAGTCTGATTGGGCTTGCCTGCCAGCTTGTATTTAGTTTTGTGACTTGGTTTCATTTTGCTTTGAATATTTCTGCAGTAAGATATTAAGAAAACTTGCCAGTCCAATTAGTATGAATTATAGCATAGATAGCTCTTTCAGTCATTGTCCTTTCCCTGGTTTTGACAACAATTTAGGTTGGGACTCATGGCACATATTAGCATTATCCATCTTTTGATTAGTATTTTTGTGTTCAGATAGACTAACACATTGGAATAGAGAATATTAAACTTATGAGATGCTCTAGTGATATCATTAAAATAACTACTGAACACTAATCAAAATGCTTACGACACGTTGCTTATGATATTAAACCAGAATTTAAAAGGCTGGTGATTGGTTGAACACATGGAATTCCTAAAAGTTATCATTATACTAAGCAATACTTTTGTTGTACATAGGCAATAATCTGCTATTAATCAGACAAAGTACTATCTCAGTTAGGACTAAAGGCTCTATTCTGCATTGGTCAAAGTGTTGTTTTATTTGGTGGCAACTTATGGTAAATCAACAAGCAATTAATTCGACTAGTATAGCGTTTGTGGTGTTTTGATTTGAGTATTTCCCTGTATTTTTAGGATTTTCCATTTTGCTGACTGAATCAATTTTAATTTATGCAGGTACACTGGGAAGGACAGATTTGGTTACATACATACATATTCAAGCATGTTGAGGTAAAGTACAATTTCTACTATGCAAAGCTACTACTCCATTTAGGTAGATAATTGCTTTTTAGTAGGTAGTTCTTTCTTCAGTTAGTTGAAACCCTGTTTTATATGTAGACAAATCTATTTCTTCAGTTATCCAAGTCCTATTTTATAATGGAAGATGAGACAAATTAATAATTATATCAAGCTGGATGCGTATAGAGATGACACATTTGCAAAATTTGAGGTATATTATTCTTTATGTTTTTTTCCAAAGCATGCTGCAATGCACTATGATTAGACAATAATCATCTTTTCAATTAGGCAGTACAACTGTATCATTATGCAATGCTACTATTTGTGGCTTGATTGGTGATTTTCTGGACTATAAGTTACTTGATTATTTTAGTGTACAAATTATCTAGAACTACTTTTTTTCATGCTTATACCATTTATAAAATTATTTTAGTAACAGATGCTCTATGCAATCTTAATATATGCATGATCTCGCTACATGTTCCCCTTTTGCTATGAGAGACATTTTCGATTGGCTAGTTCTAGCTGCTATGTAGTTAGTAATAATACTCATTTGTCGAATTCACATAATTTATGATTCTCAAAAGCCATTGTAATCCAATTGCCTGAATGTATAGAATAGTTTCCTTTCCCATATTATTCTGAATACCGAAAACAAACATATTTTGCTGCTCCCAAATTAAACCATGATATTAAGTGAATCCTAGAATTTAGACAATTTAACACATACATGTAAGCATTTTTATGTAAATAATTTTAGTTTGTGAATCCCATAATACAGGCAACTTAGCAGACTCATGCAAGTATCTTTTATATCCAACAAGTAGGCATGTATAACTATGCCATGCAGTCTAGTTATGTATGTTCAATTTATACCTACCATATCCACCATATCCTTTTTATTTTCTGAGCAGTAGTTTGTTCTGTTCATTTTTTAGTGAATGAGTATAACCATTATTATCAAAGTTTCGTAAGTATTTGTTCTTGTCCATTTAAAACTGAACTCCTTGCCTGAAGAATTACTTGCTGAGGAGAACATAGGTGAGAGTGAAGTATGTGAATCCCATCTTACCAATAACACAGCTCTTGGGTAATAATGGAGTTCTAGACTATGCAAAACAATATACTTCATATGCAATTTTCATTGAGCATTTCGTAGTTCCTTTTTGATCGCTTGCCTACAGTTGTAGTTCTCTAGCTCGTGTACAACTTACCAAAACTGAGACATGATATCGCTCTTTGATTTGACCTATTTTTCAATCGCTATATGTTACCTGATTATTACTTTATTTTTGCAGTTGCTATTTGCTAGGAAAAATATGCTTGTAGCTGGTGCAATCCTAACACACGTACTTTTATTTTTATGTTCTGATTTAGTTTGTTGCTTGGTATTTTTTTATACACACAAAGCCAATGATGCAGCTAGCCCATGCTTGCGTTTGGTGCTAGAGGATCAGGCGTGAAGACTTTATTTTTTATATATTAATGACAGTCCCTTGTTGTAAATATTTTTATCCATGTTCGAATGTGCTCATAATTTATAAAAACTTTGCTTCTGAGGTTCCTCAAAGTTGCTTATTGTATCCTTTGACTTGAATTACCACCGTATAGAATGCTACAAATTACGTGGTATGGACCAGATGAAAAAATTACAACATGTGCAAAGAAAACTTTTGATTAGCAGTTTTTTATACCATAAATACATCCAATAGACAGCATTTAATGCCATTTTACTCTACGCGGACAAGATGTGAGCCTAGAACCCTTTTTAGTGTGCACTAAATAACGTAGGGACAGGACAAGAAGTTATCATGCCAGAGAAGGAAAATTGGCAATACAAATTTTGTCTCCTTCCTAAAACGGAAGTTGGCCGTACGGACGACCCATATTACGGCCGGCCGCAGGTCAGCTGCATCCTATAAATAAACTGAGCGCTGCAAAAATTAATAATTCCTGATAAACAAGAGCAATTTAACTCTTGTATGGTAATAAAGTAATTATTTGCCAAGCTGGCCTACTTTCAGTGACTCGTGAGGTTCCGCATGCCAATTAGGGTGGGCAATTGCTAGAGCCGTAAATAATAGAAAAGGCTAAATGCCTAAGAAATTATTTAATTTATTATATATATATATAAACTATAAACGTAAAATGACACCGTGAGATTTTGCTAGGCATAAAAAATTACAATTCGTGCAAAGTCTAAGTTTTTGTGAGTTGATCCTACTGTTACAAAAAATGTAGAAGGTCATACAAATTTTAAAACCACAACAGAAATGCAAAATATCTCAACTTTGGCTACAAATTCTCTCTTTTTTTTTGCCCTTCCATGATAAATGCACTAACTGACGCGTCCATGTGCGCAGGTTGAGCAACGCGTTTGGACTACAGCAGCTGGTATCGTGCATTTCAGGCAGAAGCTGGGAGGGAGCAATGCCAGAAAGCCAAGGACAAGGAGAACCTCGAGCTGGGCGCGGCCACTGCCGTCGTCGCCCTGGCTGTGCTGCTGGGCTGGCTCTGCCTCCCCCAGGAGGCTAAGCACCCAGGGAATGTGCGCTTCATCGTCTCGCTGTTACTGTCCTTCGCCACCTTCCTCAGCGGCAACGCCCTCATGCTGCTCAGCCTGAACTTGCTCGGGCGCCTCCGCGAGGACCTTGTCTCCGGCTCCCAGCGCGCCGCCTCCAAGTGCACGCTCCTGCTCGTCGCCTGCGCCGTGCTCTCGGTGCTGACTCTGCTCAGCGTCATGGTGGCGCTCCTGCCCGGCAGGGTCTACCGGTACATCGGCCTTGCCGTGGTCGTGGCGGTCCTGCCGCCGGCCGCCGGGGCGCACTGGTACCTGAGGCGCCGTGCTGGCGGTGGCGGCGTGGAAGCGGCGTGCGCGGAGGACAGGGAGGAGCTGGACGCCGCGTCCAAGATCACCTCCTCGGTCACCAACTCTGCGTTTGGCGGCCTCATCGGCGTCCTCTTCAGCGCGTCCAAGGCGTCCAGCGCGGTCAGCAGGGCCGCCTACGTCTCCACCTTCCTCGTGTTCGCCACCTCCATCTCTGGCATGTTCGTGATGACGGTGTCGAAGAAGGTGCCGGAGATCACCAACCTGCGATTCCGGCGGTTCCTCGTCGCGGCGATCAAGCTCGCCAACTGCGTCCTGCTTTGCCTGCTGGCCTCGGCGGCCTTCGCCGCGGCCTTCGTGGTCCTGGGTATCACAGCTGTTCTCTGCTTGCTGCTCCAGTACTGCGTCGCCAGCCATGGTCAGCGCGGCAGCAGGGACAACAACCCGCGGGAGCAGGAGAACCAGGAGGCTCGGGTCAAGGCATCGCACTGTTCGCTGCCACGGCCGTGGCTGCTTACGGGGCAGAGGTTTGGAGGTCCTGAACATACGGCCAGGCAACCCACAGCGTGCGTCCTCCCAGTCCCCACTACCAGGCCGGCCAGCGTAATTGTGTCGCCGACTCGCCGTGGTAATTGTCCACTTTCGCTGGTTGCTCAGTTGGGCGAGATAGGTTAATTCTTTTTTTTTTTTTGCAACCATGCTTGCAAATTTATTTGCATTGGGTTGACTTTCGCCTTCCGGTGCATAGGTGTAGACATTCTTTCACCTAATACTGAAAGTAACATTCTTGTGTTGGGTTGCCACTTCCCTTGCCATCTGCAAATGCCTTATTAGTGTCACGACCCAGGAGTGAGTAGACGCGAGTGAGTGTTTGAATCCGCTGTTGCCGGGCTGGCGTTGGGTTGGTTGTGCTGCGGATGATCTATGAATCCCAGCTGTTGGTTCAATCTCAATCTCAAAAAAAAAAAAGCTGCCCTGTGCTTCCAGTCAAGTAATAAGAATCGTATGAACCTTTCCCTGTTCTTCTTGTCTTCTTCCTCCCAACTCTGCTTCCTTCTATCACCTTTATCCCAAATTCCCCATTCTGTTATCGAGTCCGTAACAATTAGTCTGATGCGCAGACGAGAGCCTGCAAGCCGGGTGTGTTCATTTTGAGTGTGCCTCTAGACATATGATATATTAATATGAGTGAGGCACATGTGTGTATTTTCATGTACAGAAAAAAAAGGATAAAAGGATAGCAAACATCCAAAAGGATCTACAAGGGCATAGAACCGACTGATCTGCTCAATCAAAGTTCCCACGTTGTACGCATTCTATAAGCTTGTAAGATATTTCAATCTGCCACAAATTTGACACAAAGAATCTGAATTTCGCAAGATATTGTGAATCCCGATTATTTTAATTTGCAGGAGACCAAAGAAAAAGAAAAAATGAAATTGAAAACCCTTGTCTCTCTCCTCTTACTTCTCCGAGGCGACGTGGTGCTACAATGTCAACAACCAACCTGTGCACCGAAGTAGATAGCTTTTTTTTTAGATTAAAACAAACTTTGTGGCTGCTGGGATTCCGAAGTAGATAGCTCCCCTGCATCTTCTTAGAGAAATGAGACGAAAGGCAAACTGATAAATACTTATTATTTTGTTACCCAAGCCCCAAATCGTTGTTTATAGATTGACAAGCCCCAAATCGTTGTTTATAGATTGACATGTACACGATCGATGTCAACTCTTCCATAGGTATAAGGCCGCTCAGCTGGAAAGGAAAAAAAAGAACGCAAATTAAATCTTAATATTAACTTCATGCGACAGGAAGCTAGCTAGCTTCCATGGGTGATCCATTCGGCTCGCGCAGAAATCAGTTTTAAGTATATTCTGATCCATATAAAAGGCATACTAATCTATTATTATTGTCTTTTCTTTGATATTGGTACCACCACTGCTAGAAAATGGCCTATCGGTCCCGGCCAAAAGTACCAGCAACACCGATTACAATGGCGGCCGGTCCAGAAAGAGCATACCACGGCCCGGTTCTAATGCTCCGTGGTGCCAATAGTTCCACGGGCATTAATGTCGGGTCGTGGCGCGACCCGGTGCTAATGAGCGACCATTAGTACCAGGGTTGTGCCACGATCCGGTACTAATATCTCGCCTATAAATACCAGACCTCCCTCTCTGAGCTGCTACGAACTTAGCACTATTCATGGCAGCCGAGTGAGGGGAGGGGAGAGAAATTCTTGCAATTTTTTGGCAAAGAAAGGTTATCATTTCTTATTCATGTGATATTTATTTTTTTTAAATAGTTAGCAATTGATTTAGTTTATTATTATTTTGTACATGTGATAATATTTTTTAGATGTAGTTAGCAAGTGATTTAGTTTATAATTGTTACATTTATTGTTATATATGTGATAAATAATTTTTAGATATAGTTACCAAGTGATTTAGTTTATTATTTTACAATAATTGTTACAAATGTGAGAGAGTGTATTCAATTTTAGTTCTAATTTTGTATTCTGAATGAACTATTTTGACACTCTAATGATGTATATAATGGACCACTTGCAAAGTTATGAACCCTAACTGTTCAAGGATAAGGGACTAATTGTGAATGTGTTCAAGGATAAGGGACTAATTGTGAATGTGACAACTCATTATGAATTAATCCTATCTCCTTGAACAGTTAAAGTTCTGTGAAAGTCTAAACAAACTGAAGAGTATCAAAATAATTATATTGACTTGTGTATTCAATTATTGGTTAATGAGTAATTAGTATTTAATCCGTAGAAATGGCTTTGCAACATGGTGCATTAGAGCACCGTGCAGCCGGTCGGGTGTCGGTATGCAATCATGTTATGAAATGAATAATTTAGATCTTTTAATTAATCATGGTGTATGAATCCATATTGATGTCGCGAGGGGTTTAGAACTTGTAATTGAAAGTGCATCTAGGCAGGCGCCAAGTGGGTTTTGGTGAATAGAATGATACCATGATTAAAAAAACTAATGATCTTGTTGAGTATATGAGCAGGAATTAATTTTTATATCAATGGAATATTTGTGATGAAAGATATTAAAAGTAAAGATAAAAGGTTCATATGACAAGACGTGTGACTAGGCTATGATTAAAGTGATAATATTGACAAGCAATGAATACTATATAGATTGAGTTGCGTGTTCGATGAAAACTATTTATTCTCATATCTAAATGAAGCTGGTTGATAAAGTCATAGCACTAGAAGGGAATTTCTTGTGAAGAAATGGACAATCTATCAATAGAAGATATAAGTTGTAAAGAATTGTGAAGAATGGTTTCCATTGATGATTTAATTATGATACAAACCTATATGGAATTCTATGTGATGCAAGGATGAAGAGTTGGAATTCAGGACTAAGCTTGGCGAAGGGCAATTGGTTTGTGCCGAGGTACCAATGCTAGGGGGAAGAAATTTTCTTTGGATTCAACTTGAAGAATCTTGATCATGTATGTGTTCATATTAGCAAGTATCAATCTTTCTAGCATCTTATTGTGAAGATGGTGGTTTGAATTAGAAGTGGATTTTATTCAAAGATAATGGTTCAAGTCACTAGCTCAAGAAAGTTATGCTCAATTTGTAGAAATCAAATTGGATGCACTCCTCAGATTGAGAATGATCAAGGCATGATATGGTACACTTTTGAGAAACTTAAATGGTTGAAATGTAATCTATTTTTGATCTTGAGTATAGATGTGCCATAATATCAAGAGGGATGCATCACATTATATTTTGGTTTAGTCTCAGTGCTCAAGTAACCCAAATGCTCAAGTAATCCAAGTAAGTTGAGAGAGACACAAAAATCTCAGGTGCACATTGGGTGAAATTAATAGGGGCAACCTGGAAATTCTGGGTTTCCCAACTCGGAAGTTTCAGGTTTCCCAACCCAAAAGTTCTAGGTTTTGCAAACGTGGCACTAACGGCTAGTAGGTTTGAAAACCCGAAAGTATGAGAATCCGGAAGTTCTGGGAATGAGAATTCGGAAGTTCCAGGTTCTAACTATCACACAACGGCTAGTTTCTTTGGACCTAACTATTTATACCTTTGAGCCCCCTTCATGATGGGCTACTATTCCATGCATTATTCTACTGTTTGCTGGTCGTTCTAAGAAAGCTTGGTAGCCTTGTTGAGCTCTTCCCAACCTCTCTTTGTGAGATTGTGTGAATCTTGTAATATCTTTGAGTTAGGTTTGAGAGAGTGAAAGTTTGAGAGCACTAGAGAGCACAACAAACCTTGAACACTTGAGTTTGGCCGGAATCGTGTGTTTTGCATTTGTTACTCTTGGAGCTTTGGCTCCTAGACGACTAGATGTTGCCCGGCGAGCACCCAATTGTAATTGGGTAGGTTGTCGTGGGAAGTCTGTAAGGGTCGGTTTCCACCTCCGCAAGAGAAGAGAATCAATATAGTAGAAGGCCCTTGCATAGCGCCTTGGCGGGGAGGCTTCGCGGAACTCCCTCAACGGAGAATATGATTCACTGAGCTTGTGTAGCACATGCAATGAATCCGAACTTCGGTAAAAATCCTTGTGTCAATTGTGTTCGATTTTATCTTGTGGATTTGAGGAGCTCTTCATTAAACACTTGTGTTCTTAAAAAGATTGTTATTTTTGTAATTATAGGGGCTGTGTGGACCTGCTCCAGAAATTCCACTTAGCCTACTCTATATATGGGGTTTGAACTCGTATCCATTTACTCATAATAGATTTATTATCTTCACTCTGCTTTGTGTGAACCCAGAAGTTCCGGTTTGTAGAACTCGGAAGTTCCGAGTTCATCTACTGCCCTACTCAAATTCGGAAATTCCGGATTTGATAACCTAGAAGTTCCGGGTTTCTTAGGTAGTAAATTTTATCCGCTGCTTTGAAGTGAAAATTTGTAGGTGCGCCTATTCTCTCCCCCCCCCCTCTAGGCGACATCACAGTCCTTTTAATTGGTATCAGAGTGTGGCTTCACATCAAAGCTTAACCGCCATGAAAAAAGATATCGACAGCTAATGGGGTATTCTTTGAGCCACTTGTAAGTAATGGCTCTAACTACGCTTCTTGGTCTGCTCATATACGTAATGCTTTTAGGACCGTGGGTCCAAATGTTGAGCAAATTTTAGTTGCTAGCATTCTTTCTCCAAAGTTTATTGACCACATCAATTGGAAAAATATCACTCAAGAGGACTTGGATTGCACCAATTAATTGCGGAGTATTCTTTGTAAAGATATTCAGGAAGCTATATTTGAGATGAAAGAAATACATCATGACGCACATCTTATTTGGGCCAATCTCAAGGATAAATATGATGAGGTCAAATATGATGCTCAAATACAAGAAGTTAGTGAGTCTTTTGAGGGTCGCACAATATCAGCATCAGAAACTGAACCTCACATGACAGTAGGCAAGATTCAAGAAGGCAAAGATTCTGTAGCAGAGACTTCACCTTTGATGTTGCTACATATCCGGAAGTTCCGTATATGGAACTCTGAAGTTCCGGATTTAGCAGAGAGGCTGAAAGACACCAGCCAAGTGAAGAGTCCACTTTTGCAGGTCCTGCTCAGTCACTTTATGATCATTATCAGTGCTGTATGGCCATGTCTAAGTGACAGTGATGATGATAATGGGAAATTTATGATTGAGCTTGAAAAGATGAACAAGAAAAGTAGAAAAATAATAATCGAGATGATGAAGCAACATCAAGAGATTGAAATATAAAGGAACCTTCTCAGTGACAAAGATGAAGAAATCAAATCTCTTGCTCTAGTAAACAAGAAGGATCAGCTCTCACAGCTCAAGTGGATGAACTCACAATCAAGCATGTGGATTTGCAAGCTTTTTATATGGAGATCAAGGGCTCTAATGAAAAGCTTATAGAATCATATGCCATGTTAGAGGTATCTCATAAGGTTATGATCTCAATGATAAAATCATATCAACTAACTAACGATACTTGCTCACAAAATAAAAATAAAGCAAAACAATTTTGGTTTGAGCAAGTAATTATGGAAGATTGTAATGATGACCTAATTCAAGAGAATGAAGTGCTCCAGCAAGAGGTTGAGAGGCTCTCGAAGGAGTTGACAAAAATGAAAGGCAAAATTGTTATACAACCTTCTCAAGATAACCGTGAAACCATGGTGAAGAAGCTTCAGAAGAGATCAACCGTGCAAAGCTCATGCAACCAAGTACACAAATCCAACAAAAACGAAAGCCTCAGGCAAAGAAAAAGAATTTGGATCATATCAAGTGTTTCAAGTGCTCCAACATGGAACATTATGCTTCAATATGCTCAATCAAGCTAGAAGGCCATAAAACACTCTCCAAGAGATAGTGAAGCCTTACCGAGAGAAGATGCTTTGGCTGCTGCAAAAAGGGACATAAAATTGCAACTTGTCCAAGCAAGTCAAATGTGCTATTTGGAAAAACCGGAAGTTCCGGGTTTTCTAAACCGGAAGTTCCGGATTTCGCTGTGCAACATCACTGCAAGGTGAACAAAGGTTTCAAGAGAGCTCAAGCACAGTACTTGGAAGAGGAAGGTTGTTACAAACAATAAGAACAAGCCAGCAAGCAATCTCAAGCACAAAGTGTGTTACACATGTTGAGGAAAAGGATATCTTGGTAAGGATAGTCCAAATGGTAACACTTCTAAGTCCAACTTGATCAACAATCTTCATGTACAGCTTAGGAGGTCCCATGATGGCGTTTATGTTGGTAGGATGATAAAGTCATCAACTATTATTTTTATGATAAAGTCATCTTCATGTACAGTTATTTTCATGCATTATTTTAACTCAAACGTGATTAATAGACGTATAGTAGTGTATACCTCG
This sequence comes from Panicum hallii, assembly GCF_002211085.1. Lineage (NCBI taxonomy): Eukaryota > Viridiplantae > Streptophyta > Magnoliopsida > Poales > Poaceae > Panicum > Panicum hallii. The sequence continues at coordinate 7,326,216 of NC_038045.1, read as the reverse complement.
GGTACGTGTATATATTTGCCATTGCTGATCGGCTCTTTTCCAATAGCGTACGTTTTCGGCCTCGGACATCCAATTATTATACAAAGTAGCTACCGCGACAAAGGTTAGGCACATCTTCTAAGAAAAATAGTGTAGCCAAAACACAGAAGCTCTGATGTACAATGGGAAATAACACATCACATCTAGAACAAAGCGGGAAAAAAATCAACATCAGCAATCTGCAGCTTGAGTGATCCTTCTTTCATGGCATGTTTCGTAATATTGACTCCAAATTCAAGTTAAGCTTTAAGGGGTCACACTAGTTGGTGTAGGGAGATTAATACGATGATTTTGCTGGTCAGAGATGCATTTAGTAAGTGTTGGAACAAAGACCTAATGGCTCTACTCAATACCATATTGTTTAGAACAAGCTAATTAAATATATAGTCCATTTATTTTTTAGTTGGTGCACGCTTAGTTTGGGTCAAAGAACCCACAGGCCTATAGTACCGAGCAGGCTGGTGGAGCATATGCCCGTCGACGATGGAGCAATAAATCCGCGGACACGTATGCCTCCCCTCCGCGTCCCCTCGCCTCCGAACGCGCTGTGTCCGCTGCCGGGTGCCGCCGCGCGGAACGTCAGGTTCTGCCGGAGCCGTGCCACGCGATGCAGGATCGGGGAGGAGCAGCCCTCGATCGGGAAGGAGGGAAGTAAATTAACACACGCTAACGCTTGGAGTTGTAACGCGCGTCGCGTCCGCGTCACACGATTGGCTTAGCCTCCAAGGAAAGGATGCAGAGAGAGAGCGTACGCGCGCCTTGCCGACTGGAGTAGGCTACCAACAAATCTACATAACCCTCGACTAATAATATCGGAATATTTCACCTCCGAACTGTAAAGTCGAATATTTAAATTCTTAATTTTGCAAAACCATTCAGTTAGTCCATTTCTAATTTTGCCAAGTAATTTTGTACACGTGACGTGCTGAGCTAGACGTAGACAATAAGATAGACCATCTGATATGTGTACAAAACCACTCGGCAAAACCAGAAAAGGAGCATTTTGCCTTCTCATTGATTACCTCTGCGACAAATTAACGACCCTGATCTGAGGTTCCTCTGCATGCATGGGCCACGGTGTTCCTCTTTTGTCGAAACAGGTTTCTTCTCGTGCCGTAAGCATATTACGACGACCACTTTAGGAAACTTAACTCGAAAATGGATTTTAAATAAACGTGTCTAATAATTCAATATATACTCCAGTCAGGTTGCTCGTGCTCACACCAAAACACACGTGCTAAGCTGCTGCGCACTTATCATTGCAAAAAGTCAGCATGATGAAACAACGGGTGGCTCCAGCTAGCCGCTGAAGTCACATATTTCGTCACTGACGCCGCTGCCACGGCCCGCCGTCCTCCCTGTCTGATCGTTGACAGGTCAAGTACTCAAGGAGGACGCGCGCAGCCTGCCTGCCTAGGTGTACAAATCAAGAGGACATCTCTGTCCCCGTTGCCACTTGCCTTCCTCTCCGGAGCTCGCGAAGCCAACCAGCTCCCGCTCCGTGCCCGTCACGCTACCTTCCGGCCGGCGCCGACGGCGGAGGTCCAGGGGAGCGGAGCTGGCCGGGCCGGCAGCTGCTCGCCGGTGACGTTCCCGAGTCCCGACCGGCCAGGCGATCCGCCGCCGCCCCAGGTCAGCCCAAGGACCGGCCTTTATTTTCCGTTCCCTTCTCTGCTAGCTGCGGAGCGACGATCGAGGAGTTCTCGTGCGAGTGCTGGCTTCCCGCTGTTATAGAGGGCGTCGGCCTCTGTTCTTGCCTAGCTAATCGTCGCTCGATTCCATTCTTTGACCGAGTCGATGTTGTTGGGGGCAGGAACATGCCGGACTCGAAGTAGCCTATGCCTATCTAGTACGTAGGTAGGAGCAGCTTGTTCTTGGGATTTTCGAGGTCGTCTCAGCTTCCACATGGACACATGGGGTGCTTGTTTGCTTGGGTCGGAGCTGATCTCGACGTTGATGCCCACGCGCCGGATCGGCCCGGATGTTCATACTTTTCTGGTTCCCCAGCTTTTCCCCGTCCGGGGAGCACATTAGACCTAGATCTGCTTCGTTCAGCAGGGATCTGCCTGCCGATCCAAAAAGGCAGAGCATCGCCTATGGTCCACGGCATGATCTCGTCGTCGTGTTGATATCGTGCTTTTTATCCTACCTTTTTGCATGCATGCATGATGCTGTAGCTAAGCGTTTTATCTTCCTTAGCTAGTGGTTAGTGAATTCCAATTAGGTGACAAACAGCTGTGGTTCTTTCCCTCTCAGAAAACTAGTTTGGACAGCGACAGAGATCAAGGTTGTTTCCCCGCTTTACCGTACATCTCCCCACCACTAATTGCGATTGACATCCCTCGTTCTCGTTGCTTTAATGATTGTAGAGCCGAGGACAGGAGATCGATCGGCTGAGTTGATCGAGTCGCGCCAAGACTAGGCGACGACCATGACCGACGAGCGCCACTCCATGGCTGAAGAGGGGCGCGCCGCCGCCGTCGGGACCAACGAAGCAGGTGAGGACCCACGCTGAAAGCATCTCGATCGTTTCCAAGTTTTTTTTTTTGGAGGTGGGATCGTTTCCAAGTTGTTCCTTTCGCGGTTGATTTTTTTTTCTTTTTTTCCCCCGACCCGTGTGACAGTGACTCGGCACTGGGCAGGTTTGCCGGCGCCTCTCCGGACAGAGAAGAAAGCCGGCGCTGCGCCACCGCCGGCTCCGCTGCCTCCCCGGCCAACGGAGAAGGCGGCTCAGGTAGGCGAACCAACGGAAAAGTAATTGAAGTCGTAGATTCTTTCTTTTTAAGTACTTCTCTGAGAGTTGGACTGGTTGGTGTGCTCAATTTTTTCTTTTCTGAGGCCTTTTGGGATCCAACTCGCACGTCGAGAAATTGACTCAACTGGCAGACCCAGCGACCTTGTCCAGCCGCCCAGGCCCCAGGGCTTGTGGAGCCGTGGTTCAATGGTCAACCAGTCAGCCGATGCTTCGAGATCTAGCCAACGTGCAACGACTTTCCCGTACAAGATAAATAGATTTTTCTAAAATTACACAGTACAACTTAGATACTCACGCATACTCATCCACTTTCAACGTACCTACACAAACTTTATTCCTATGAGCATCTTTTGAAGTCCGAGCTGGTAAATTCTCGAGATTGACGAAATCACAATAGGTACCTCGCTGTCGACGGGAATGTCACCTACCACAGATATTGTAGCACTGGAGGATTTTTATTCTAGAATGAATGGATATATCGCTTTGAGTTCATAATAACATTCTCGTACGACCTAACGAGTTTATATATATGGAAGTAAATTTTTCGAGATGAAAATGGTCTAAGAGCATCTCCAATAGGAGTCATAAATTAGGTCTTATCTTGAAATATAGGGCTTAAGATAAAAAAAAAGCCTCCAACAGGAGTTCTATTTTAAAAAAAAAACTGGCAAATCAATTTAGGACTCAGTCTCCCGGATCCTAGATATAGGACTCAATTGGTTGGGTCCTATCTCCCTTTTGCCACGAAATCTAACTGACAGAGACTTCTTTCCCCAATGCCTCCTCTCCAATCTTTCCCCAATTAGTTGTAAATGATATGATTTGAGATCCCGCTGTTGGAGTATAAGCTTTTTTTGGCCCTAAATATATCAAATATGTCCCTAATACAAATTATAGGACCCAAATATAAGACTCATGGTTGGCGATGCTCTAACCCATGTTATCCCAAACTTAGATTGCAGAGAACTAAAGTCTAAACCAATAGCTTTGGCTCAAAAGAAATATTTTTCTCATACAATCATAGAGCCGAGCTTTAGATTGCCCTCAACTGACATCCTCCACCTTCGCGCTAAGCTTAAGACTTCGTTTCACATCCAAACTAAAAGTACCTTACATGTGGGGCTGCAGTGCCATTTAATCGATGTCCAAACTAACCGCGTTATTAGATATAAACAGTATAGATTTTCTTGAGCAAAATATGAAAAAAATTAGTCTATGATAATATTGGTAAGTTGTGAAATGAAAATCGGTTGACAAGTTCAGTTTTTGCCAAAATTTGGATCGTGTAAAGATAACTCTTTCTTTACATAAAAATGAGATAGATGTTGCTTGAAAAAAAATTGAGTCCACGTTGTTAGGGTGTGCTGGGTTTCCTTTGTAGAGTTCTTGATGAGTGGAAACAGGTTTACTGAATACAAAGACTCAAAAAGAATATTGCTTTGATTGGTTACAAGGATGGATCAATGATCATACATGGACGGATGCAGTAATGTTGACATCTAAGACTGATGACTTGCGATACAATGCATCCACTGAGAGTCTGTATGAGCAAAGAAGCTCATTTTGGGTATATCCACGTGATAAAAATAAGAGCTTACGTTTACATCCATACATGGGGTTAACCAAGCCTTCTTCTCGTACGATTATTACGCTTAATAGTAATGGATTTCGCCAATCCATGGCCCACGAGTTAACGGGCTAAAGGAGCTGAGCCATTCATCCTTTTCTACTTTCCTGCCAGCCCTATTTTTTTTTATGGTCTCGTTGCTCCGTATGGCCAGTGAGCTAATAAAACGAAAGAATGGGTTACGTTTTTCATATGCTCTCCTCTTATAGATACGACGAAAAAGAAGAAAGTTTTTCGATCACTTACTTCGCTCATCTTTTTTGATCGGTTTTTTTAATGCAATTTTTTTTAATGCAAATAGATTTAATCTAATAATCTCTTTTAGATTAAGTCTTAGGTCTCGTTTGACCTGTGAAAAATCTCCTTTGTTGAAATGAAATGTTCCCAAAATTCATAAAAGAAAAGAAAAAAGTATCTAATCTAAAGGACTCATTTTCTTTTTTAGGATTAAGCAAAAGGGTTCGCAAATAAAAGCGCTAGTGCCACAACCAGTCCATAAATTGTTAAAGCTTCCATAAAAGCTAGACTAAGCAATAAAGTACCTCGTATTTTACCTTCTGCTTGTGGCTGTCTCGCAATACCTTCTACAGCTTGTCCTGCAGCAGTACCTTGACCAACTCCGAGCCCAATAGAAGCAATTGCCCAATATGGATCCAATCTTATTTTCTATACCTATTTCAAAAGCACGTAAAATTTTTATCTAAAATTTTGGTTGGTCTGTCTGGTGTTATTGACATGTGAGCCCGTATGCAAGTCGGATCAGCCATCCGTCCACAAATCAATCACGTAGATCTCTACAAATTAACGCACGGGCAACTACGCAATGCACGGGCATATTTGCCTAGTTTAATATAATGGGCAGCACTCAAACCTGATTTGTTTTTTTCAAAACAATTTGACTTCTCCGTGTGTTCCAAAATTTTGAGCTAGGATTTATTCAGAACCGATTGGACTCCTCTAGCGGCTCGTCGTTTGGGCTTGTGGGCACATGAATCCAGAAATGGTGGTGTGCTAGGGAAAGAAATTGAGGGTCTGTATGATAGATCTCCATCTAATTTTAATTCTCTATAGGAGCTTTATTTTTAAAAGAAGTGATGAATCCAGAAACGGTGGTGTGCCGTGAAAGAAACTGAGGATCTGTTTGGTTGTAGATCTCCATCTGATTCTGATTCTCTATGGGAGTTGATCTTTAAAGAAGTGATTCTGTGGCTGAAAGTAATTCTCTTTAATTCTCTAATATAAACTCTTAAAATTAGGATGGAGAATCACTCTATAGAATCATGAGAAGCTACTTTTTCCAGCTCCCAGTTGTCGGTATTTTACCGCCACGCCCACCGAGGGATACCCGCGAGGTAGTGAGTTTGTAGGTAAGGTGTCGCCGAGATCAGAAATTCGAAGGTGCAAGAAACACAAGGTTTAGATAGGTTCGGACCGCCGAGAGCGTAATACTCTACATCGTGTGTGGTTTGTATTTCCCTTAAGTGGTGATCGGCTGATCTCCTGGTGATCTATTGCATTGCATGAGGCACGAGTTGTCCCTCACACTTCCTTCTTGGGGAGGATCTCTGTCCGCCATTGTATAATCTTGAGGAACAGGGTTACATAGAAGTCGTAGTTGGATACGAGTCCTAGAGTTCTATCCAGTAGTTGGATACGAGTTCTAGATTTCTATCCAAATACTTTTCTGATAGTTTTCTACTGTATCCGACTAGTTTTACTGCTGCCCAAGTAGTTCTACTAAACTACAATTAGTTACAACCAGTGTATGGCATGGACCATATCCCACCCCTTATCTATAATATGTATGGCACAGTTCCGTATGTCTAGATCTGACACCAGCCTCTTAGTTTATTTTATAAAATTACTACACAAAATCAGCGGAGAATTACATTTATCTAAAAACTATTTAGTAGAAAAACTGTTTCAGCTGAATTCAGCGGAAAATCGGCTCTGGACCTCTGCCAAACACACCCTGATAAACGGTGGCACAAGAACTTCAGATTCGGCGACTCTCCGGTGGAGTACTCGAGGATCAGCGATGCGTCGGTGGCGAAGGCGCCGGCGCGGGCGGATGCCCCAGTTAGCCACTGCGCTGACGAGGGAGCTTATTTCGCCGGAGCGGCGAAATGTTGCTGCGGAGGAGGCTCGCCGGAAACGGCGATATTGTGGCGCGGTGGAGCTGTTAGCGATGTGACGTCGAGTAGTTGGCTAGTTGCGGACCACTGGACCACGGAGCTGGGCTCCTTGCAGTTGCAGATCCCGGCCGCTCTCCATGCCAGGTCAATCCCCCTTCTTCAGGTATCGATCCATCCGCCTCAATTCTTAGGCAGATCATATGAAGATTTTGGATACCATCCCTGGTACGAGCAGTACCTATTATAGGTTGGGGCATTAGATTTATCCATGAGAAAGAAGTGCTTATGGATGCAGATATGTTATTTTTTCCTCGAACGCGCAGGAGAACTGCGGAGAAGAAGAGAGGGGTAAAGAACCCTTAAAGTGTTACAGATATCAGGCCTGTAACCCGCCATTTTTTATAAACAAAAGAACTAACTAGCTTACTCAGATAGAACTCGACCAGGAGCACAAGACCAAACACTTAAATGTCTCCAAGACCAAACACTTAAATGTCTGAAGATGCTTGGCCAAGGAGGAAAGAAACTCCTCGAGCCCCAGCAAAAGACCACTGCAGCAGCTCCTGTTATGTACGAATGCATGATTTGGGAACATCTCAGTGTTTCGAAACAGTAAGGGTGTGAAAAACAGCACCGCACATGGATGGATTTGATGATAACCATTCTAAGCTTCAAATTTAAGGGCAATCGTCAGTTTAAACTTATAAGTAAGGAAAAGGTGCATATTGCTCTCTTGAACTCTCATGTCTGTATTTTGAACCCTGTATTATTAGACCCTTTAGTCTACAGCCTTAAATTGTTCAAACCAATGTGAATGGCCCTCTATGTCTGGATCGATTTGGTATTTTTGCAACGTGTTGCAGCTCTGCCAATTGTTTTTGCCATTCAATTACCCACATTGAAATGCAAGCAATACAAAACAATCTACAGTCAGTAAACATAGCAAAAGGGTAAAAAAAAAACCATTGCAATGTTGGCTCCACGTTAGATAAAAATGGTTTAGACATGGAGGGTGTATTGAATGATTTTGACTGTCCGACGGTGCGACGATTTTTGAAAGTTAATCTGTGTTATGCAGACGTTTTCCTTTAACTAATTTGCGAATAAAATCTGGTTATTTATCCTTGAAAACACCAGGATTGAATCTTCGATAACGAATGATGCCAAGGATGTATCTGATTGCCTAAATTCAAAAGTATTGACCCATGTTTCCCTGCTTAATGAAGTCACCATTTTGTTCTAGGAACACTGATGCTGAAATGCAGGGCCGTAGCTAGGAATTAAAGGCCCCTGTGCGGAATTTATAATGGAGGCGCTAAAAAATTGAAACTGCAGCATAACATAAATCAGCATTACATGAATGTTGAAAGTGAAAGATCATACTTTCACTTAATTATGAAACTCTTCAATATACAGAAGCCCTAGCGTTTAGCAGCGTGCAACAGGAAGAGACACATGTTTGATTCAAGAATTCAACGACAGATGCCGAACCAGCTAGGCTTCAAACTTGCAGATTCCTGATTCTGGTTATTTTCGTGGGCCTCCAAACTTGCCTTCATACTTGTACTGTCTTTTTCCTTTTCTATTAATTAAACTTTGTTAATTAGTACAAAATGGAGATTTGGGGCCCCCTAATTTTTGGAGGCCCTGAGCAACCGCACAGGTTGCACTGGCCACTCTACGGCCTTGCTGAAATGGTGTTCCCTGCGTTCTTGATAAACGAAAGGGAGTATAAGAGCTTAACAATTTTTATGGAATAATCCAATTCTAATGTAAGACAGTAAGAGTATTTTGAAATCTCTCATTTCCGTATTGACTTTCCAAAATACTAAAATGAGTCTAGAATTAATGCCTTTCATCTGTCATTTGTTGAAATTCAAATAAGTGTTGGATGCCCTCTCTTGAAAAAGGATGAGGCTAGTAGATCATAAAAGAAAGAGAAGAATCCTTTGGTAACATCTTTAAGCTTTCTGTTTGAGAGATAGCCGCAATGTTAAAGGCCCAACTTCACTTCAAAGATCACAGGAATCTAGGTTTATCCCATCTTGATGTATAAACTATAAAGACAATGCTATTTGACCTGTGATCCATTTCTAAGTGCTATTCTGGTAGCTTTACACATTGATACATCATCTAGCCTTTTATGATACTATAATCTATTATAAGAAGACATTAGGATGATTCCTCCTATAAATGCGCTATGCTGTCAGTCAGTAGTCAGTACCTTGGGACGTTGTGTTGTGTCCCTGCTCTCACTACGAATGATTGCGTGATTTTGTTGGCAACTAGAATTGGTTGTCCTGGTAGTGTATGGTGGGAAATTACTTATAATTCAAGTTTTATCTTTAACGTCTAATTCTTCATCGTGCAGAAAAATGGAATGGGTCCATGCTGTTTTTTTTGTTTTCTAAATGCATATCAGTAGCATATTCTCTGTCATCACCAGTCATCAGAGTGTGATGTTAAGTGGTAACTTCACTTGTTGCAATGGTATAACTTTGTTCCTTTTTTTTCTTTTGATTGTGAAATGGAGTAAGGTTTGCATTTCTTTGAACTAGCATAGAATGTATTCTGCGAGCAGTCATTTGGCGTGATCTGATCCTTGTACACAGATTCATGTATTGGCATTTTATTAAGTTTGATTTATAAAATTGTCAATTGCAGGCTGAAAAAGGTGTCAATGCACCTAGGGAACCATGTCGCACAGCCAGAGCCCAGGAGAACATGGAGTTTGGTGCTGGCATTGCTGCCTTTGGTGCAAGCATGATGGTGGCTTGGTACTTCCTGTCTCCAGATGGCAGAGGCTCACACAACCTGCGTTACATCATCCCAATGCTTCTTAGCTTCGCATGCTTCACCAGTGGTCTGTGCCTGATGCTGTTGAGTATGAACATCCTCGAACTCCCGGAAAGTGTTGTTGCTGATGTCCAAGACATGGCCTCCAAATGCCTCTCTTGGTTGTGTAGCATATTACCTGTAGTAACGCTGCTTAGCCCCTTGGTCCTTTCAGGCTATAAGATCTACAGGTACGTTGGTCTCACCCTTCTGGTTATTGTGACAGCACCAATTGCTTTGCTGCGATGGTACATTGGACGCAAGGCTGAGGGAGGTGGCATACAAGCAGCACTCAGTGAGCACAGGGAGCAGTTGGAGGATGCCTTTAAGTTCATCTCAGCCATCAGTAACTCTGCTAGCGCTGGTCTGGTTGCTTTGGTGGTTAACTACAATGTCACTGGTGGTTCAGGGTGCAATAAGGGTGCCATCCTTGCAGTCATTTTCTTCATGTTTACAACTGCCGTCTGGGGCCTTCTCTCAATGGAAATCCGGGCAAAGGTACTAGAGATCAAAAGTACAAGGCTCCAAGGATTCATCATCCAAGCTCTGTGGTTAGCAATTATCTTTATGCTGTTATCACTGGCCTGTGCGGTTTTCACAGAAGTTTTTGCTATAGTTGAGTTCTGGATCTTTGCTGCATTCACACCTTGGGTTTTTGCATCTGCCATCTACCTGTTCCTTGAGAACTGCATTCACCAATCTGTGCCTAGAGACAAAACTGCCAATGTGTCCCTGGAGCTGGAGGTCCAGCTCAACTTGAAGGCTGAAAGGGGGATCAAAGTCACCATGTGGTCATTTATGGCAATCATCGGTATCTTTGGAGGTTTCCTCCATGGCCATGACAAGATAGAGTCTCTGAAGGCCTGCATCGTCTTGTTCACCTCAGCGTTTATGTCTGGCTTTGCTCTAACTTTAGTTACTATCAGGCCAAACTTAACCAGCACCAGCCTTGCTGCAGCCACCAAGGCACTAGATTGGACTGCTGTAGCGACTTTTGTTGCTGCAATATTTGCCATTATCGTTGCAATGATTTTGGAAGTACTATAAGCCTTGCGAGTCATTTGGAGCAGATTCATTCTTTGCAACACAGCCTGCATGCCGATCTTTATGCAGTGACTATCAGATCAAGACATCAAGCAGTGAATGTCCCAATTAACTATCAGACCAGGGATTATCTAATGTACTAATCTGGAGCATTTAGTTGCTTTCTTTCTCTATCTTGATGAGAGGGGGAGCTGATATGGGCATTCTGATTCTTAAAATATGGTGAGATCAGCTCTTGGACCTGGCCACCTGGGAGCTTGGAAGATACCTCCTGCGACCTTGCTTTCTATAAATTTATACCGCAATGCTTGCTCTCGAAGGAAAAATGAAAATAAGACAAAGATACAGACAAGGGGAAATATAATTGCTTAAGGGTGAAAGTTTTTTTTCTTTATCCATTGCAAAATCTGACGGTTGTTGTACTGAAAATTGCCCCTGGAATTCTCACTAGAGTGTGAGCTCCAAGATCTGATTTGCGGCAAGTTGTATTTTTAGTAAAAAAAAAAAGTTAAGACGTGTGCTACTGTCAAACTGTATAAGTTTTGTCATGCTTGGCTTGTTATCCTTTATCTCACGTTTTCTTCCGCATCGCAAGTGTTTATTTATCCTGAGCTGAACTATGCGCATGCATATGTTTACGTGTTTTACATGTTCTTTTTCCAAATCCACTACTACAATATGGAGTGGCACACGGCAGCCTGGGCCGGCCGCAGCCGGCGGGTGGAGCTGCCAGTAGCCAGTGGGGGCTGCCGGGCTGGGGGGCACGGGGCTCCGGCCGGCCGCGGAGGGGAGGGCCGCCGGCGGCGCACGGGCGGAGGCGGCCAGCCGGCCAGCGGTCTGCGGAAGCTAGCGCGGGACGGAGGGCGTCTGCGTGACTGCATGAGGAGGCCGGGTTGGGCTAGGGTTGGCTTGTCGGGCCAATTTCTTTCTGTTTGGATCACGAATTTTCAGCAGTAAATTTCTTTTGTCAAAAATTTTAGGACAGGTCTAGCCCTACCTGAACTACCCTTTGCACCCGCTTCTGGGCCGAGCATATAAAGCCATCAGAGAGGACGCTCCAGGATTGCGACGAGCTGCTGGGAGCCTGGATCCGAGCGGGAACAGGAAACGGAGGGAACGATGTGTCACGAACACTGGCACACGTTCGGAAAATCGAAACATAGTCGGCAGGCAGCAAGGTAAGATGGAATCATCCTTGTCAAAAATATCAACGATGGACGAAACTGTCCACCTTTTAGATTAGGAAAAGAAGTAGAGGACCCACCCGTCAACATCACACAACGGATCAAAAGTCAACGACGGATCAAGAACACGGCCTATTCTTTGAAGATATAAATATATTATTTGTACCAATTGGTTTAAATAGATTTAGCTATTTGTATTTTTCTATAACTACTGTTACTCTTTAATTGAATCTAAGTAGGCAAAGAAATATTTATTTATTATTTCTATTTAAAATTTAGTTAGTAACTAAACATATTCCTTCCCTCCAAAAAAATCTAATCCGGAAAGGTTCCTCATTTTTTCAAGGAAAATCTAAAGAAATATTTTTTCACTATATTTGTTCCGGTTGTTTTGTAATTCTTTATTAATTATATTTGACATGTATTCTATATTAATCTATTTTTATTCCCAATGAATATGTAAATCATATACTATTTTTTTTAAAAAAATTAAGTGTATGTATGTTTATTCATCGATGTGGTCTTTTTGTAAGATTAGACCATTAGATGTTTAAAAAAAAATAACGATTGTATCCTTCAGTATTTTTGATTAACATGATAATTTTTTATATTATCTTGATGAACGTGGTGGTTTCATTTAATACTACTATATTATGATAAATAATAGATTGATAACCTAATTTCAATGTGGATAGATAGGATCACCTTTCTCGCGGCACGAGTCTGGTGCCTAGAGCGTACTGCCATAGCTTATGGTAAAATTTCTCCAAATTAAAACAAAAAACAAGCAGAGTGTCAAGTGCACACACATACTCCTAATAGAAAAAAAAAGAGTGCAAACTGCATCAACATATCATCTTGATACCAATATCACACTGGATGAAGCAGCGCGGCAATCTTAGAATAGCTTCTACATATTTTACATAGCAGCACATATATAGAACCACGAAGATCAAGCATGCTTCTCCGTGCCTATAAATGAAACGGTTGCTTCTTAAACGCTGCGTCGACAAAGGTAGTATGTATACATATGTGCCGGGCTGTTGGCACGCGCTTGACATCTTTTGCTTTTGCAGCCACCGCTCGGGGACGACCCGGACAGGAGACGTATCCGACTTTGACGACTTGGGGGGCAAGGCACACGCCGCGTTAACGCGGTTGCGAGCGGATAAGCGCTAGGGCCGGGAATATTACCTCCCGCGAAGAGCATATTCCGTCTCTATATAACCTGCCGTTACCGCCGCGCTTCCTCCCGGTTCCATCCATCCCATCCCCACGCTCTACTCTACGCTTGGACCTCGCCCTCGCTCCTCTCTACTCCTGGCACCGGGCGAAGTTTCCGCGAAGCTTCCTCGCCGGTTTAATTTGGTCCTTAACCACGTATAAAAGGCGGCGGCGACGCCGACGCCGGCGCGTAGCTGGGGAATTATCCTGTATTCTTGTTATTGACGGATGATGAAGAAACCAAAGCCTGCCGGCGATGACGGGTATCATCTTCCTCCACCCAGCACCTCGTCCCTGTCTTCTCTCTTCACCCGCACCCTTTCCCTGTTACTGGCTAGGACAGCAAGCAGATACAGGCAACTTCCTCTTCCCTTTTGGAATCCAGTAAGGATGGATGGAACGGGATGACTGAGAGACAGTTGCAAGCTTGCAGTTGAGAGGGATCAACCGATAAACATGCTGCAGCAGCTAAAATTTTGGCTCGAGAGAGCGGTTAGAAACTAAGCAGGTTGATAGATGATATGCATGGACTCATTAAGCACGATCCCAACTGGATGCAATCCATGAACGTGCAGTGCCCACGGCCTCCGGCATCCACCGCAGCGGTGCCCGCCGCTGGTCGGACCGGGGCGACGCGAGCATGGCCGGGTGCGGTGGGTGATGTCGGGAGCCACGCGCATCCGCCGGCGCCGGAACGCGGCAAGGTGAGTGGGTGGAGCTGGCCGTCTGGGTGGTAACTAGGGCGGCAAAGGAGGGGAAGCGGCGGCGGCGGCACCGACGTCCTCCGTGTACTGTGGAGTATGATGGCACAGATCCCGTGAAGACGACTCTCGGTACTGTAATCCCTCCTCTCTCCTCCTGTTGCTCCTCGATCTCTTCTTGCAGGATCTGGAGGATTTGTTTTTTCATAAAGCAGAATACCAGAACACAGTACCTTCTGCGGCTCGTAACGCCTCTCTCTCTCTCTCTGTTCATAAAGAAATATTGTAAAACCTAACTCTTTAGAAAATATTTTATTTTTCGTCGATCTCCTCTTCTCCCTCATTGTTTGTTCACAACGTACGTAGTGCGCCAGCAGTTGCATCCGATCAGCTGATGATGACTTAGGTGGCAATGGTAGTCCTTTCTTTAGGATTCTTTTCTTACGTCTTGCCTCCTCGTGTGTGTCGCCACCCTATTCGCTGGCCGGCCGGTCGTTCAACGATCACCCCTAGCTTTCTCCGTGTTTGAATTTGCATCCCGCGAGTTGCAAAAAATTCCAGTCCGTGGATAATCAATCAGAGGAGTGGTGGACCACCACGTGTGCTGCTAGCTTCACCGAGACCACACAGCGCGTTAGCTGCCCCCGGTGTGATTGTGCTAGGTTAACCAAAGATTAGTGGTGTTAACCCTCAACTTAGAGAAACCCTGCTGCGCGAGAGCTGGCTGTCGGTAGCTATGGGCTACTGCCACAGCTATAACTAACGCGTTTCAAATTGCAGATCGTTTTCGATAACTTAGAGATGCATAATTGTTGCTATGCATCTAAATACAATATTTATCTAGATGCATAATAAAAACTATATATCCTATCTAGATTTTTCAAAATAACCCACATTTTAGAATGGAGGGAGTACTTCGTATGCTCCTAATTGTAGGTGGTTTTAGCAAATTTAGATATATAATTTTTACTATATATATCTAGATACAGTATATACGTAGGTGCATAACAATAACAAAAGCAATGTATCTAGAAATTCTAAAGCAACATATAATTTGAAACGGAGAAGTAATGTACTATTTCAAGAAGACACTGTGCGGAATACATGCATGGTTCCATGAAGTCAGTAGCGCAGGCCGTGAGAGACCGCTTCGTTGCAGACTTGCAGCTGAAAAACATGCGGTGTGTTTTGCGACTTGCGAGAGTGGTTTAAGTTCCGAACCTCCTCTACGTGACTAGGTTCGTCGTCGTTGGTTTTATTTGGAGAAAATCTTACTGCGCGGCAATCCCTACCGGAGGACTAGGTTCGTCGTCGTCGGTTTTATTTGTAAGCACTTCTTCTTTGTTTTTTTTGAGAGAAGAGCATACTTCTACTTTGGAGGAGGAGAAAGTTGGCTGCCAATTCTTCTTCTTTTTCTTTAAAAAAAAAGTTAGCTGCCGGCCGGCACTTTGGAATAAAGGAGGAACCCTAGCGTGTGCTCCACTCGATTTCCTTTCGTCGCACTCGCACTGGTACGGCGACGCGACTTGGCAGGGCACCATGCCTGCTGGTGGCAGCTGGCACGGTGCAAAGTTCTGGTCGCCTGTCCTTGCGTGGCGGGTGACCCGCTCCAGACGCGTGCCAGGAAAATGCAGCAGCCGCCTGCGCGAATGCGATGCGCATTTCCCTCCTCCACGCCACGCCAGCGCTGGTGACGCCGTGGCTGTTCAGGTCGACGGAAATGTCCCATCGTTCTCGGTTTCGGTTCGGGCCTCCCTCCCCCGGGGAAAAAAGGAGGAAGATAACGTGTGCAGCACGCCGTCGGCACCGTCCCGAGGGGGCCAGACGGAACGCGACAGGCCGATGGTCCCCGTACTCTCCGCCAGATTAATCGGCTCCACCCACCGGCATGGCAGATGGCCGGTAGCGACGTGTGGCCCCCGACTTTTTGTGCGGCTTTGCAGGTGTGAAATCCCACCACTGCCCATCCGCTCGAACTCGTACTACCTACTGCTGCTAGCATTACCGTGCGCCGTCCCGTGATCAGTGGGGATGCAAACACCGGTATAGTATATGGTTACAAATGAGCTAATCTATGCGTAAGAAAGAGAGATGAGTAAAGTCCGTTTTGCCCCTCCTAAACTTCTGACGAGTTTGAGCAACCTCCTCTAACTCAAATCGTATCTCGATTGACTAAATATTAATTACTCTTTTAAAAACTCGATCAAAGTGAGATCAGATTAACTTAAGTAGAAATAAAATTGAAATAAATAAAGCTCGAGTCAGCTTACTCCACGTTTTATAAAAAGTTAATCCAGTTATCACGGTGTTTGTCGCGGCCCCATCGAAGACATAATATCTGTAGACTATCTACTCTGGAGGTACTAATTATATTCAAAAGGCCCGTTAACCTTTTTCGCCTAAGCTAAGAGCATTCCAAGTATAGTAATCTTTGCATTAATTCTCTTCGGGGGCATTATCGAACATTTGCTTGAGCAAGATGCTTCTCTCTCCTTGGGTTCACACCCTCATGGACACCGACGGTGATGCCCGTGGACTTTTCCTTTTGGCGTGGCTTGCCGGCAACTTCGTGCCTATCGCCAAGAGCATTATTGATTACGACGACGCATAATCTGACTAGTCACAGTTGTGCCATGTTGGTTGGCAAGTGGGTCATCCTACCTATTATTTAACATGTAAATAAAAGCAGGCGGCAAAACTTTTCCTTAGTTATAGCGGGCCGCGTTCGAAGCCCCGGATCGGCGAAAATACGGTTTCGGCCCTGGTGTCCGTTTACCGTCCCCTCAATCTCTCTAGCACCCACGCGCTGCGCGCGCCGCCGGCGAGCTGATTACGTCAGTCCGGCGTTGGCGGTTCCGTCACAGGGCCCACGTGTCATGTCGACCGAGAAGACCAAGATGGCGGAGGAACCCCTGCTCCCCGCGGAGGCGGGCGCCGCTGCGGTGCCGGGGCGGCGCGAGGCGGACGCTGGCGGCGGCGGCGGCGGCGGCGGCTTCTCGTGGCTGACGGCGCTGGGGTTCCTCTTCCTCACCTTCAATTCGGGCATGGCCATCTACCGGTCCAACGGGGAAGCCGCATCGGTCGCCTTCGTGGCGTTCTCCTACATCGACCTGGTGCTGCTGTTCTGCTGCCTCCGCTGGTTCGAGAGCGCCGCGCCAGGCTCGCCGGCGAGGGGACAACTCAAGGTGGCCGTGTGGGTGCTGACCACCCTCCTGACCATCGCTTTTTCCTACAAGGTGGCGGCAATCATGCCCGTGCCGGTGCAGATCCTCGTGTGGGGAATGGCCGCGGCGACCGTGCTCGGAGGATTTTACGCCTTCTTCCTGCACAGGGAAGGCAAGGTGAGTTCCGACGGCCGTGCTCCTCCTCGTCCTCGTTTTGCTTTACTAACCAAACTGAGCTCACCTCAATTGGCGCCTCATCACAGTTACTTGGTTTCGCATCTATTAAACATATGACACACGGAAGCCCAAAAGAAAAAAAAAGGGGATGAAGAACGAACTATATATGGGTGTTTAATGGGTGAACTTGTGATTTAAAATTTGGTTGGCACGAGAATTTAAATCTTGGCGAACGTTATGACTTGAATTTCAGTTGGCACGAGAGTTTGAATCGTGGTGGATGTTGTGAATCTGAATCTTAGTGGGCACCAAGATTTGATTTTTGATAGGATTTGAGGTATTTATGTTAGGGTGTGTTGCGATGCGCTTTAAGGTGAGGCACGCAACGCTTGCACGACACGTTAGAGAAGAAGCACCATTCTCTGGGTTCAAGCTGGTGCTCGCCACCTGGGATAGTATGAAACTATCTAAGGATCTGCATATGATGGCATGCTTAACTTGATTTTGTCTCAAGCGGCTTGGTCGGATTGGGTTCGATTCAGACAGGCCATGGGCTTACAAAACCTTGGTTGAGAGCCATAAGGTTAAAAAGGCTGGAGCTTGGCTCAAGCTCTATCGCGTGTTACCTTGGTCAATGACGCTTTTGACTTGGAATGAATTTAAAGATAAACATATACTCTAAAACTAAACAAGATCTTTTTCAGTTTTAATATGTATTAACAAAAGTCTGAAACCATATATATTGTGTTACAGCATAAACGAGCTTCACTTTCAATTCACTCACTAATAAGAAAGCGTCACTTTCATCCAGCTAACATAACATACTTTGCAAACCAAAACAAATAATAAAAAGCCAGTTTATTGAAAAGAGTTCTACGCTATTTTCTAAAACAAGCACAATAAGTCCAAATGAATTATCACCGTGATGCCACCCCTGCTGCGTCCTGGTTCGGCAACGAACAATTTTGAAGCGGAGTTGGAGGGGAGACAATCAGAAAATGTGAGTCCCTTTCTCCATTTTCTTCTAGTTCGAGATGTTTTGCTCTATAGCATTTCCAGTTCCAGTATTATGTTTCATTGTCTAATCCCCTGTGCATTTGTGTAGAAATGGAGGAGCTCCAGTTGCAGGCTCATCCGCCTCGGCGTCTGTTTGGTACAACACAAACGCATTTGATGATCACAACATCGAAAAAATAAAGCATGTGTATCTCGTACAAAAGGAAAATGATCCACCAAAACCTCGAGTCCTCATGTGAGAAACAATTGAGTCCTGGGGGTGCCCCGCTCTTTTGGCGCGTGCTCTTTGTGGTGGGCCGTAATACGTTCTTGCAGTACGGTGTAAGTGTGCAAGCTGTTTCTTTTGAGGCACCGGACTGTACATTGGAGCACGTTTATATTGCGACGCACATGGCTACTTCTGCGCCGGGATCGGCTAACCATGCTCTGTTCTGGCTGACCTTGCAACTTATGGTCGTGGAGACTAAAAAGTGTAGCTAGTATATGATTCTCTTGGTCCAGGATGGGAGTAATTTGGCTGATTTAACACCGACAGCGAAGGACCTAAGGTCTCTTGCTCTCACTTCATTTTCTTTTGCTTCATTTCGCCAATTACATTTTTCTGTCCGCCTCATATTCTGGTTAGCGTTTCTATAATATTATTTTCTCTCAATATTTCTGGTTCTTTTCACTTTTGCTTTCCTGTTAATCCTTTTTCCTTTTTTGTTTAAATTTTATTGCAAATTTGGCTTTAGAAAATCTGGTTGAATTATGTACGTAACTTTTTCTACCTAGTTTTTTTGTTTGGTAACGAGTCTGAACAATGGGCCCTGGTTATGGATCAAAACATTCTAAACTTAAGCTGCATCAAAAGAATCTATGTACTTAGGGAAATCAAAACAACCTATAGTTTAGAATGGAGAGAGTATTTTAAACAATGATCAACAACACAACAAGAACTCACTATCAGTTCAACATTATAAATATACAGTTCACAATTTAGGGCTGCATATTTTTCCTTTTTCGTATTTTGAAGATATCATCCCCCATTTTTTTTAAAAAAAACAGAATACCGGCACTTTCATACGGGCACCTGATTTAATGACGTTTTCTTTATATTCTTTTTGTAATAGAAACTATTCTTATTTATGTTTACAAAGAGTTGACACTTATAAATTCTTTTCATGGATCTTGATATTTCATTTTCTTTTTTTGAGTGTTTTGTTTGAAACTTTGTTTTACTGAAACCCCTATTATATATTTGAAACAGAACCTGGCGTCAATTAACTCAAACAGCGTCAAAAGATTCTGCAAAGCTACCATCTCTATTTCTTAATAAAATACATTTTATTTGCTTATTTCCTTTTTGTATTGAGGTTGGACGTTTGGAAAGGATAAATAGGTTCACCTCAAAAAGGAAATGAAAAGTAGTTGTCAAAGTCGTTTTGAGAAACGTGGCCACATCACTACAAAGCCGAAGAATTGGTAAAACCGGGTTACTACATTGTGAACAAATTGTTCCAAGGCTTCTGTAGTCAAAGGAAGGTAGATGGCATCTCTATGTGATGATTGGAAAGGTATCACTGAAGGATAAAACCAGAAAGTGGTGGTAACCCTGGCCAAGTCAATGCTTAAGGAAAATTGTTGCTACCTTATGGCAAGCAGTCTCCTCTTTCGGATGACATATTTAGACACAGTCACGTAACTGAACATGAATCCGACAGAGCAGTTGGAAAGGGACTGTGCAGTTGTGTGCAACTCTCAAAAGAAAGAACCAAGTGAATCCAAATAAAGCTTTCTTGATTTCTGAAAGGAACCAGCATAGATTAGTAGTCGAAGTCTTCTGGTCAGTGCCGGACGATTGAAAGCTTCGGTTCCATCCCTCCTTTTGTCTGTCAGGTGAACCCCGAAGAAAGAATGGGAAGAGTTCCTGACGCGACAGGTCAACTATCATATTCTTGAGTCTTGTCTATAGCTGATCCGACATGGACTCATGTTTGGTCAAGATTCATTTTGCGTTGGTCCAGTGATACAGTAAAATTAGTTCAAAAAAGACCAAGTAAATACTAGAGTCTGTTCGGCTGGGCGTTAAACTTGGCACCCACGTTCAAGGAAAATCGTTGGCTAACAAATGCTTTGAGCTTAATTAGAAGCCTTCTTGTTTAATTCTTGCTATGTAATGTATTATGTAGCATCCATCCATTCATATTACACGCATTCTTATTAAGTTTATTCTCTGTTTTGTCGAACAAACATGACAGGACTTTCCATCATTGTTTTGCAGGATGGCTAAGCCCGCGTGGCAAAGCTTGGATAGGGAGCCCTGTCCTGACTTCGGTATCAAATGGTCCGATATTCCTAATCAAGGTAAATGTTTTTCTTAGGAAAAAAGGGCACAATTTGGACCGATTTGGCTTGCAACTGGGGCTTTTTTTTTTGCCACCACCGACCTTTCCAGCCAGTCTCGTGGAATGCCGTCGCCTCTTTAACGGCCTGCGAATGCCGTCGGTGCCTGAACTCCCTCGAGCTTAAACTTCACCCAATGAAGTCCAAAACGTGCCTGATTTTCCGACAGAAAACATGAGCCTTGCAAAAGGAGTAAGGTCCCCGAGTAAAACTGAAGTAGGATCAGTTCTCCCCTGTCGAGCTCTTGCCACGGAAGGAACAGAGGGTGTTTCTTGTTTTATGCTCTGAGAGACGTCCGGTTTGCTTACTACAACTATTTAGTACGTGTCTACGTGTTGCGTGTTGGTCTGTCTCTGGAGTCTTTGTTTATAAAGCCCATGTTGACTGTAACTAGTAAAGCCCACAAGTGAGTCAGTTGCAAATAGGGTGGCTCAACCTGATGGGCAGCTCTATTCCATGTGTGTATCCTTTTCCAAGTCATGAGTCAGTAAAACATTGTGAGGTATGTCTTTGTTATGTGATATTGATTAGTATGTGAACCTGAATGTGGTGATTGGTTTTGGCTACCAAAGTCGGCCTCCGGTCTGGTCGTTGGTCGCTGTCATTGCAGATTCCCCTGCTCATTTCTTCCTGGTAACTGTTGTTGGGCCGGGGATGTGACTGCCTGACTGAATCTGATTAGCCAGACATTCTGAAGCTGACTTGTTCGCTGGTTGGCCTTATTTTGTCAGCTTATCAACTCCATTCCTGTTGGTTTCTTTGGCAATGGACTAACAGTTTCAGATCGCATCTGCTGCGTGTTTTCTTGCCCATTTTCGCCTTTGGAGGTGTGCATGTGCACACACAAGCATTACGGGGGGAACTAGAGGAGAAACAACTCAACCATTGATTTGCCCTGAATTCTACTGCTTACTCTCAGCGTTTGTATGTGCCAGCGCTGGTGCCGGTGGCATAAGGAGAAGACACAATTCTATCACTCTGAAACATATATACTCCATGTGTGAAAACTTGCACACGTTCCTTTTGAGATGATTCTTGCGCATGGCGTCACCGAGGATTCTATCACTCTGCAGCCTATAATATTTTATGCATCTGATATAAAAATACATTTGAAAGTATGTTGAATATGAATTTAATATTAATTTTGTGTCACAAAAACTATACATTAATAGAGAGGTCGGTGGTCAAAGACCTGTCTTCATGAAACAAAATAAATCTCGTAATTTTAAAAGGAGGGAGTGACTTTATAGGAACCATGGAGCCTTTCTGAGCGGTATTTAAAAGGATGAGAATACAAAACCTTGGTTAAATCGATCTGGTCTCCAGATGTTCTTCAGAAAATTTAGCATCTACTGTTCAAATAAACGCAATCTTTTCTGATCGCAAAAAATATGAAAATCTACTCAATCTTATAGCAAAACTCTTTCAGACTGTTTTGCCCGCAAAAACCATAGCAGAAAGCTACTCTCACAGATGGTTTTTATCCCATGAAAACTAATGCATTTTAGTGACAACTATTTTAATTCCTAATTGCATGAAGATCATAGGAATCGCATGTATATTAGGCATACTAAAAAGCATTGTCAACCTAGTGATAATGATTTTTGACTTGTGCTATTTGTAGATGTATATAGGTGGTCCACCAGTATAGTTTTCCATCTGGCCCGAGGCCCGTGGGCCGGCTCATGACCTGACTTTTTGGCTCAGCACGGGCACAGGCACAAAGTTAATCGAGCCCGGTGGCCTGGCACGGGCCTCATGCTGTGCCTGGACCGACATCTCGGCACGTGGGCTGGCCCGACTCGGTACGATTAAGCCTTGGCCCGACTAAGCATGTGGGCCGGCCTGAGCATGGAAGGCCTGCTAAGGCCTGAGAGCCCGTGAGTCTATGTATGTTTAAATGTGTATATGTGAATGAAAATATTTGAATATGAGAATGTGTTAAGATTTTAATAAATTTCTTATCAAATTTTAAATTTTGAGACAATTCTGGATAGGGGTTAATGGCTATATGGGCTCACAGGCCGACCCGACACACATAACTTGTATGGGATATCAGACCGGGTCGGCACAGATAACAGTCCTTCGTGCCGTGCCTAGACCAAGGCCTCGGCACGTGGGCCGGCCTGGCCCGGCACGAATAATTAATTAGGCTAATGGGGCCGGACCTAATCGTGCTGGACTGATGCCGTGATGGGCGGCCTGAATGGCCGACTATATCCACTAGGTTCGATTCTTCAACTTAACATTAGTGTCCACTAATTTTGGGAATAAGCACATGCATGTGTATGTGTGTTCACGAGGAAAACATTTATCCACGTGACGTGAGTCATTCTATGTCTACGAATAATGTGTAGTGCGTGTAGTAGATGTAGATGCACAAGCACGTGCGCGTTGCTTGGTGCGCGTTGCTTGGTTAGTGTTTGGTGAAGTTAGAGTTGAACAAAAAACTCGTGGCTCGTTACCTCGACGCTAGCTCAGGTCGGCGCGTTCTATTGTTTACCGAGCTGAGCTGGTATTTTAGCTCGTTAGTACGGTATAACAAGCGAGCTCGAGCCGCTGAACGAGGCAAAGGATATCAACGCTGAGCAGACCACGATTCGCAGCCCAACCAGCCCGATAACCCCCTCCGGCCATCCCTATGGCCCTATCTCCAGTTCGCTCGGTACTGTGCATCCAGTTCAGATCGGCACCGACGGAACCCCTCCGGCCGCTCCTCTCCTTCGCGTCGCGCTCGCGCCGCCGCCTCAGACTGCTGCCGCGCCGGTGCTGCTCCACCCCTAGTTCCATAGTCTTGATTCTGTCCCTCGTCTATCCTTTCTGTTCTCCATCGACCCTCCGTGGCTAGGTGCCAGTTCAGGGAAGAAGAGGACGAAGTGCAAGAGTCCTCTAGTGCCGCGAGCTCGAACTTGTCGCCTATCTGTGTGGATGCTTACCGCTGTTGCCTCGCGAGCTGGATGGAGCCGAGTCGAGCTGGCTTTTCTGCTCGTTTTCCTAACGAGCCGAGCCTAGCCGGCTCGTTATCCACCCCTTTGTTGGGATGTCCATGAGAACCGGAGAACTAGTGCATGCATGGTGGCGTGAGTATCATATGCGTTAAGTATTTAGGGTCTTCAATGTGCTCAACCAGGCAACTGATTATCTGTGTTCTAACATGGTACTTAGTACAATGTACATGTCTTCTCCCAACACCGGTACCGGTGACACGGTGACACCCTCCAGGCAAGGGTAGAGAAAACACGCAAGAACAGAGGGCAAAAACTGAATATGACCGTTCGGTTGGGGTTAGCTAGTATTGGTTCTTTTTATTCTTTTATTTTTTGTCTTCTGATAAAAATTCGGCAAACCTCTTGCCGCCCATTAAAAGAAGCTGAAAAATGGATTGTCATTCGTGTGTCCGTTAAAGGGCACGCCTTCATGTTCCCGAAGATAGAAAACAAAAACTTTAAGTTATATTAGAGGAAATTATTAGTTCCTGTGCCAACAATCACACGCACAATTTTCCTTTCTAGACCACTTTCAAGCTGCGTGAGTATTTCCATATACAATCTTTGGGTGACAAATGCAAAAGGATGCCGCAACCGTATTTGTACCTAGATGAGAAATTGCTGGATCATTTTAATGCCTTTCAGTGAAAACGATTTCACTACTTGATTGATCGAGTCAGTCTCTCCTTTCACACTTTTTAGCGGTCTGTGGCAAAGCCACCTTTTAACAGTGTCCCATGGCAAATTTTGCCAGAGTAATACGAGGCTAGAGCACCTAGCGGAGCATGCATGCCCGTATGAGTAGTAGCAGGTCTTTGAGATTTATACGGAATTCCTATATCGGTTAAAATCTGCATGAACGGAGGACACTTGCACATGATGGGACCTGTCAATTTTGTGGGGGTGGAAGAAGAGGAGCATGGGCAACAACTTGCTGCAGGAGGGTGCACGAAAGCAGATGCCCGACCCTTAGATTAGCGAGGGACATTTTTGACTCTGCCGGAATAATGCTTTATGGAAAGAAAAAAAACAGGACCTCAATGGCTACTGTCGAGTCAGTTTCAAAGGAGGGCGCCTACTAGCTATGTCCTGGTGCTTTTTATGGAGCGAGCCAGCACCCAGCATTATCATTGACTTGGTTTGCGATCCTCAGAATTAGCACACCGTAGAAACACTGTTCAGCAACCTAGCTGCTGATGAGAAAAGAGGAACCGAGCAGGAAGGACGGAGAAAAGGTGTCATTCACAGATCACAAACTAGGAGTGCGGGGTCACAAGTCAACAGTGATGAAGTGAGAACAGCTGGGTGTTAGAACTTAAGCATGATAGTTCCCTTAGGATCTTGTCTAGCCTTATAATATGAATTTTTTTTTCTTATGAAACACAGTAAAAAAGAGGCATGGGCTGAGGAAGCCGGACGCAACGAAGTGGACGGATTCCTCTGCAGTAACTGCAGAGGGACCCGTGCCACTGCTACGCGAGCCTTGTTTTCCAACATAGTGGGCTCGTCAGCCGGCGGTGCTAAGAGTCGCTCACTGGTCATGGATGCTTTTGAAATAGAGATGACGCTTTTCGGAACATTATAGCTATGGTCCCTCGACAATGACCTTGACAATCCTGGGCAAACTGCCAAACATGGTGTCAGTTTAGATTCATAGTGTTCTCAAGTGCACAGCAACCTATTTACTGTGAAACTGTGAACGAATCTTCCTGTACGGAAAAAGGAAAGAAAGATGTCTTGGATTCATCATTCCATGGGCACTTCAGAAAAAAATTGCAGCGGCCCACTGCCCAAAGCTAATTTATTCATCTATGCATACTCTTTCTGCTCTAAAATGAATATAACTCTAAGGGCCTGTTTAGATGACCTGTAAACACAAAAAGGTGTAAACGCAAAATGGAGGGTGTAAAAGTTTACAGATTTTTACGTTTACGGCTCCCACCCCGTAAACGCAAAAAAGCCGTAAACGCAAAATTTTCGAAAGAATCTTACCAATTTGAAATACTAAATGAAGTCTATTTATAAAACTTTTTGTATGGATGGGCTGTAAATCGCGAGACGAATCTAATGAGCCTACTTAATCCATGTTTTGCAATAGTAATGCTACAGTACCATCCGCTAATTATTGCTTAATCATGGATTAATTAGCATCATTAGATCCGTCTCGCGATTCACAACCCATCTGTGCAAAAAGTTTTGTAAATAGACTTCACTTAGTACTTCAAATTGGCAAGATTCCGTCGCAAATTTTTTTTACGTTTACAGGGCCCAGATGCCAAAAAAAAATGCGCCGGTCCGTTTAGATGCGTAAAGACAAAAACGTCGCTTTTGCAAAATTTTTTTGCCTTTATGGCCTGATCTAAACAGGCCCTAACTCTAGAGATGTGTCCTTGCATACTCTTTCTGCTCTAAAAAGAATACAACTCTAACTTTATTCTAAGTCAAACTATCATAGGGCACCTCCGATGCTGGTTCGAACCACACTGACAGAGTTCGCTTAACGTATGCTCCGGTTCACGAGTCTCAATGTAACGTTCGATCAATACTTCAAAGGAAACGATAAAAAAATTCTCTTCGATGATGGATTTTCACGCAACACACCTATGCTCAGTTCCGTGAACAGCACCTATTTTAATCAGCGTGGCAGCGCATGGTTCGACTTGTCTGCAGAATCCGATTTTTACTCATAAGTTATTCTTCTATATACTTGATTAAAAGACAGTTTTCATAGCTCAAAGGTAGTATTGTATTTTGGGTAAAGGACAGCCCATTGGCATATTGGTCATGTTAGATCTTTGCTTAGAGAAACATAACACACGGATCATTTTAGCCCAATGTAAGGAAAATAATTCCATTAGACCATTACCTGTGAATTGTGATTTTGATGATTATTTGATAACATAGTCATTGGGACTAATGAGTTTGTGAGCGTATATTTGTAGGCATTTAAGTTCTATGGATGAACTCCAAATGATAGCAAGACGGTCCAAAATAAATGGTCCAAATCATAGTAAGTGCAAATTATGGTAAAAGTTCAGAGGTAATCCGATATTAGCAAAATTACAATTGTCGGATCAATGCAGTGAAGCTAAAGGAGAAATGTGAGTTGTACCGGGGTACCTTCACCTTCAGTATTGGATGATCGGTACTATATAGAAGAGGCAATGTATTAGGTACCAGACCGTTATACAAAGACGATCTTTGCTCCATAAAAATTTTCTCAAAGATGTCTTAAGCACCGGATGAACCGGCGCAGAAGATGGTTTGGGCAATTTGGGCAGAGGGTCCAACGGCTATATAGATCAAAACAGGATACTGGATGGTCCGATACCTACTCTACCACATTACCGGATTATTCAGTGCTACTGCACTTTAAATTAAGTAGTCATTGAGCAATGACTCTATACCCCTTCTACTTGCCCATTTAGAATTACTGGAGTCTGGAGAAAGCACATACACACTGAAGAAGATATTCATAGTACTAAAGTGGTCATATCCAAGGCATTGGCACATGCTTAAAAAGTGACCAGTGCTAGCTAGTTTAGGCTATCTTTGTGCTTGGTTCTTGGAGTGAACCAAGCTTAAACTTGGTGTGCCGGCCCCTTGGACTCTTAATAACTCGTCGGCAAGTTATTGATCCTTCAGCTTGGTGTGGAGTGGTGACGACGATCTTGTACGGGGGACGAGGAGACTCCTTCCTTGATGGAGAAGCTTTGAGGAGACAGTGTCAAAGTGATAGGAAGAGAGCGAGGTAGTAGAAAGTCTTGCCTTTTTGGCAATCATCTCATTCGGCTTGCGCGGAAGCCTTAGTGGCAAGTCCAGGAAAGGCTCGGTGTCCAGGAACATATTTTTGATTGAGCTCCAACATGAATTAGAGATGTTATTTTTCTACGGATACCACGGGATAAAATCACCATTTTCTCTAACCCACTCTTTTACGTTTCTAAATTTCAAACTTGCAACTTGCGTGCCTTTATTATCATATAGTAGTTCATATTAGGATTGCCTCTAGGTTGCAAAACTCATTTGCGATGGTTTAAACACTAGTTGAACCATATTTGCATATCTAGATGGTATGATCTAGTTGAAGTTTTGTGCAAATTTGTGGAAGCCATAGGTTAAAGTTTTTAATTTTTCTAATTCACTCTTCCCTTTTAGACTACGAGCATCGATTCCTTTTACTCAGTTATGACTGTCGTTGGCAATTAATACAATAAGTAAGTAAATATATTTGACCAGGACTTGACTTCACCTTAGATGGATCTAATGTTGGTGTAGATTTTGATGTATAATCACCAGAGACGATATTGATCACCAATATGAGAGTAATGAATTCTCTGATGTTTATCAGCATGCCTGGTCGTGGGTATATGCTTATGCACCCCTCCAATGTCCTAATTGATTGGATGTAGATGCGTTTTAGGTGGAAATCATGTGGGTCTAATTTAGTCTCGCGATTAGGTTCCCTTTAATGTACCCCCACAAATTATTGGTCACTGTAGGTTTATTCTATATCAAACTTCCTAACTTTAACTAAGTTTATAGAAAAAATCATCCACATATAGAACATCAAATTGATGCATCAAATTGGTGTGATTGAATTCATGATGAAATATGTTTTGATATTGTATTTGTATGGTATCTAGATGTCAATAACTAATTTTATAACTAATCGAAGCTAGAAAAGTTTGACTTAAAACAAAGGTAAATTAACTAATAATTTGAAGCAAGGGAGGTATATAGCACTGGCAGAGGTAGGACCGTGCCCTTTCCCAGTAACTTAGGGTTGCCGTCGATTGTAGCAAATATTTTAGTTGGTAATTTTCTCTTAATGCTAGATCAACTCTTAATTAATTAAGGTGGTTGGCGAAGATCAATTTTCCCAACAACTTACAGCCCTCGCTAGTATATATAAAAGATAGCCCGGCCGGAGCTGGCCCGGATGCTTCGGCCACTTCCGTGAAGCCAACCCTCGTTCTTTCGATAGATACAGACATTTAGGTACGCATTTTCTTACTTCCTCTTCCATGTCTTTTTCGTCCTATGAGCTTCTTCATCAAGAGGACGATGCTTACAGTTTTTCTTATACTTCCCCCGGCAATGAACCTCCATATATATGTTGGTTGAGCTTTATTTTGGTGTACTCTAGCTCGTCCCTCCCTTGTAGCAAATCTCTCCCATCTCTCCTAAACCCTAGATATCCACGATATAGTTGCCACCAATTGTTTGGTGATGGCAGCTATCTTTTGACGATGGCAGCTATCAATCGCTTCTCACGTTTGGCTGAAACCCAGAAGTTGCATTGCAGGTGTGTTGCCTGGCAAGCTGGCGCTGGTACATTTATGCCTGCGGCGTCTCCAAGGAAGCTGCCACTTCAGGACGACGACGAGGAATCAAGGGACCGAGGCATGAACCAAGGCGGCCATGGCGGACGATTCTCATGGCTAACAGCTCTGGGGTTCACGTTCCTGACGTTCAACTCGGGCATGGCGATCTACCGGTCGCAGCGCGACCCTGGATCGGTAGCATTCGTGGTGGTCTCCTACCTGGACCTGGTGCTGCTCTTCGCGTGCCTCCGCATCTTCGAGAGAACGCCGCGGGAGTCGCCTCGCCGGGGATGGCTCAAGGTCTGCGTGTGGGGGCTGACCACGCTGCTCACCGTCATGTTCTCGCACAAGGTCGCCGCCATCATGCCGCCGCTGGTGGCGCTCGTGGTCTGGGCCATGGCGTTCGCCACCATCGGCGGCGGCTTCTACGCCTTCTTCATCCACGGGGACAAGACCGCCCAGCTGGAGGAGGCGGGGAACCGGTGAATGTTGCCGCCGTGCATGGCGTGGACCTTGCCGCTGTGGACCTCCGCTATGTTTGTTGTATTACCATTTACCCCTATATTCGTGACTTGTGATTGCACATTTCCGTGTTTCTGCGATCAATTAATTACTCTCTGCATGCCTTCACGTTTCGGTTTCAAGCTGAAGTTGCTGCCTCTGAAGTTTTCACCTTGTTGCACGAATTACTGCCGTGCACTCCGACACCGAAGCGAGCAAACGGTAGCGTCACGTCACCTCGCACCATTGCTTGCACTCATCATCAGTTAAAAAATATCAAACCGGTTGCCCCATAAGCTTGATCTCTATCTGAACGAAATTTCTGCAAGATTGTACACGAGTAGTGCTTGTCTCAGGACTGAAAACTAGGATGTCGCTTTCAGTTGCAGAGTCCGCAGTGCCGTGTTCCTATCAGAGCATTTAGCTTGGATAGACATTCCATGCACTAAAGGACGATAGGCAGCTTAGGCTCTATTTTGATCCCGGGACTAAGTATTAAATATAGATTAATTATAAAATTAATTGTATAAATGGAGGCTAATTCGCGAGACAAATCTATTAAGCCTAATTAGTTCATGATTTGACAATGTTGTGCTACAGTAAACATATGCTAATGATGGATTAATTAGGCTTAATAGATTCATCTTGTGAATTAATCTTCATTTATGCAATTATTTTTATAGTTAGACCATGTTTAGTGCCCTAATTGGCATCTAAACATCCGACGTGACATAAACTAAAAATAAATCACTGGATCTAAACACCCTTTTAGTACGTCACCGCGCGCTTACGGCACTTACTTTTCCCTTAAACTTGCTTGCTCCTGTTTTATCAAGTCAAGTGTGAAAAAATAAAACAAGAGGAAAAAACCACTGCTATGAACAGAGGGCCCTAGAGGCTACCAAATAATGCAGGAAAGCTTCCATGAATGTACTTAATGGATGAGAGGCAGAGGCAAGTCTAACGTCTCCGGCTCTTCTGATTTCTACTAGTCAGTCAAGACATTTTACGTCCTATCGTTGGTAGGCATGGGTAAAGACGTCATTGACCGGCCAAAGCCCATAGGTTAGCTCATCTCCTTTTTCTTTTTCTTTTCTATAGACGTAGGCCACACGCTGCCATGCTCATCACGTCCAAAGTGCACGCGAATCTAATCAGAAGTTGCGTTCGAAGTTTCAAGGCAATTGTGTGTTGTGCAGCCTCGTCGAAGCTGACAGAAAAGGATCCATCGATCCAAGCTAATGCCAATGGATTGCTGTGTATCGATCTGTCAGCGTCACCCCAGGGCCCCAGCCTGGCAGATGCGTGCGCGGTGCCTCACGTCCACTCGCTCTCGCCCACAACTCACTCCTGTTCTGGAGTCTTCCCCTTTCGACCGTCCTGCAGGAACCGTCAAGTGCAGTACATTCATGGAGCAACTGAGGACGATTGATCCATGGAGCCACGCTTGTTGCCACATACACACCCTACATTTATCTGCTTTTCTGCGGAGTTGACAAATGTTATTTTAGGTGGGGTTTTTTACCCTAGTTGCTGGGATTGTGCGTGGTGGTGTACTCTCTAGTAGTATGATTTTTAGGCTTGATTTCCAGTCAAAAACCGGAAAAAAATTTACCCTAGTTGCTGGGATTTTTTTTCTTCTTCTAATAAACCTTGTGGCAAAAATAAATTCCGTCCTTCCAGACAAAAAGAACAATTTGCTGCTTTGCTGTAACGATCTCTGACATGAGGTGACTGCGAAGGAACGAGGAAGGGTGAGCTGTATAAAGAGAACATCTCAGCGGTCAGGTGCTACCGTATTATCAAATACGGTAGCACCTAAACCTTACATATAAAATTGCAACAAAAATATTGATTGATAGACAACACAATTATCTAGTTGCATGAAAAATTTGAGCGTAAACAAAAATATATGCAAGAAGAAACAAAAAAGAGAAATCAACATTTAAGTAGTTGCGAGTTGCGGATCAGATATGAACAATTCTACCCGCAACTATTTAGGTCCTGATTTTTCTTTTTTTTCTCATAGCACAAGTGTTTTTTACCTCAAATATTACATGCACATGGACGATTGCTTCTTCTATCTATCCATATTTTTTTGTTTAATTTTACATGTTACCATGTCTAGTAACACGGTAACACATAAGAGATAAGACATGATAAGAGATGTGCATGTTGATGCACTATTTTCTCAGTGGCAGACGATGTGCCTGTCGATAGCGAGGGCTAGCGGTAACTTCATATGCTAGTTCAGTCTTTCGAAGATGCTCATATAAGTTGGATTGCGTGCGTATATTCATAATTAGATACGGAATTTCTTAGGTCAACCTAATGACCCGAAACCTAATTTCTAACTAGTAGGGTAGAAACCCAAAGAGTCGACCCAAAAAATCATCTAATGCTACACTGGTTCACCTGAGATGGGTCATCGGGTTAACCTGAGAATATCGCCGCAATGGAGGACTCCAGAACTATGAGAACCCACCCGTCTGCTCTTCCTCTCTCTTCACGACGGCCATGCTTGTAACAACCACAAGCTAAGAAGCTCTCTCCCTGATCTCCAGCGCCGCTCTTCCTCGCCAACCTCTCGGAGGGCTCTAGTGGCCATCGTCTTCAACCTCGACCTGCTCCTCCGTGCCATGCACGCACGCTACGGGTCCCATCATCTACCTACTCGCTTGCACACTCATCTTCATCGCCGACCGCCGCGCCTCGCACACTGCAGACCTGGTTGACGAGAGTGGGCCCTTGGCGCGGGACACAGCGCTTGCGATGACGCGCGACACCGATGGGCTCTCGGCAGCGGCGGTTATTGGGCAGGCCAGGAGGACATGGTGTGATGCCGTGCTTGTGGGAGCTGCGCCGGGCGCGGCGGTTCATCTATGTGCGCGCAGGTCCTGATTTGAATAGATAGATTTGAAGCTAGTTAGCCTGATCTGGTGTGCGGCAGAGGACCTCGATTTGGTGTCCGCCATGGACATCGATCGCGTCAATGGCCATGGAGAGGAAGCTTCACTTCGATATGTCCGGCGGATTCAGGAACATGCTTTTTTTTACCCACCAGTTTTCTTTTTTGAGTAATCTTATGCTTGTTTTTGGGTCAACCCGTTACTTAAACTATTTAAATTGGGTTGAGCGGGTTGAGCACTGGTTGACCCAAAGCTGACCCACTTGCATCGTGAATTCATAGAGATAGAGATAAGTGTAGGTGCATATATACGAGCGTCTGCGTCAGTACTATGTTTCGTAAAAAAAGTTTAGTTTCTTAACTATAGTGATTTCAGCCGCAGATAAGTGTACGTGCATATATGTGAGCGTCTGCGTCAGTACTATGTTTCGTAAAAAAAGTTTAGTTTCTTAACTATAGTGATTTCAGCCGCAGATAAGTGTACGTGCATATATGTGAGCGTCTGCGTCAGTACTATGTTTCGTAAAAAAAGTTTAGTTTCTTAACTATAGTGATTTCAGCCGCAGATGCATGACATGGTTAGACTTAGACCTCTGGCCTAAGATGTTTGTTAGCAACCCCCTTTCTTAATAATCCAACAGAACAACACAAGGCTGTGGATGCGAATTTTTTTTAAAAACTTAATTTGAAAAGGGGTGCCGTTTTGAAAATTTCGAAAAATGGGTACCTCCCGCCCGATGAACAGGCAGGAGGCGGATGGGCGGGAGGTCCGAAAATTTTTCCCAGGCCCCTCCCGAGGCCTCTTCATGAATAAGAAAAATTTCTTATCCGCGAAGAGGCCCGTGAGGCATCCCGCCCGCCCGCCCGTCGGGCAGGAGGTTCTCATTTTTTTTATTTTTTATTCAAATTTTTATTTTACAAACTACTTAAAATTTATACTTTTTTCAAATATAAGATTTATTCGCCATACTCTTTTGTAGACATATAAAATTTTAATTCAATTTTACGAAAAAGATTACTGTATGTAAAACTCGTATGAAGATGGTTAAACGATAACATTTTGCAACGTAGAATCCAAATATTACGATAGTACGATACATCAACCCATTAAAAATAAAATAGTATCATGCAAAAAACAGTTTAAATATATAGAGTCCATCGAATCAGGAGTATCTACTCCGCCTGTCCCGGACCTTGCGCTCTTTTGGTCCTCCCCCCTAGTCCTAGGCCGTCGGCGTATGTGCCCCTCCGAGTACGTGAGTGCATCTGGAGCACGGTGAGGACGAGGCGGAGGAGGCGCCGGCGTGAATGGGTCATCCTGGGACTATGGAGCTGGAGCGTCATGCGTCTGGGAGGGACCAATGATGTCAGGCCCGGCGCCGCCGCCCACCAACTCCGACAAATTGACGGAGCCGCCGTCCCAGTCGTCCCAGTTCGGCACACTGAATAGACCACCGTGTGCAGAAGTTCCCATCGACCAAGCATGCTGAGTATAGCTCTGAGAATACGGAGCAGCTGGCGTCGAACCTGACGGGAGAGACGTTCCTGGAGCATAGGTGCCAAACGTCTGAGGCTCCATTCTTGCAGGAGGAGGTCTCATTGCCGTCAAGTGCATGACTATAAAAACAAACGAAATTAGTTGTGTAAATCAAAGTTGATCGAAATGGCAATTATAAAGGACTTACAGCTCGAACTGGCGGCAGTACCGCTGGACGCTGCGTGCGGTGCTGCAGAGGCCGACGGGCCAGCTTTGTACACGTGGGCGGACGCATGAGATGAACTGAAGGCCCCCATGTCGTCTCTGCTGCGACACGTTAGTGCACGTAACGCTCGCATCAAGTTGTCATGAATCCGACGAAAGCTCTCTTTGTACTGTGCGTCCGGTACACATACTCCATGTTCAAACAACGTGATCTGAGATGCAGCTTCGACCTCCGCGCAGTTGATCAGATCGATCTGCATAAGTAATGGGAAGTAGAGTAATATTGTTATCGATTTTTTATAAACAAAGATTTAATAATTGAAGTTGCGAAAGACGTACCGCGCCACGCTGCGCCTGATCACGGTACAAGGGATACGTGTCCGAGATGGTCGGCGGGTGCTGATGCTCCGCGTCATCAATACGTGAAAGAGTGACGTACGAACGCAGGCGAGTGAGGTACCAGCAGAGGTATGTACCGTAAGACGCCTCCGTGTGTGGCTGCGGCTCGTCCCACACATCGTCAGGTGCGTCTAGCCACCCTCCTACATACTCCTGCAACTTGACAACCCAGTTGACTTCGTTGGCATGATATCCCCTGCGCGAATATCTGTTGCAAATATTTGAAAGACAACATTATTTTATGATAACGGTTATATAATTAATACAAAACGAGTTATCACAAACTTACTCGTGTACGCTGCGCGGCACGGCCTGGAACGCTCGGGGTAGGAGAGGGAAGTGCTGTCGTCGCCCGAACTGCCTCATCACTCGCTCGACGCAGTACGGCTCGACGATAATATCGAACACTAGGTTCGCCTTTGTGAGCCAGTGCAGCGCACGCGTCTAGACAGCCGTAGAGGTGTACGGGGTCCAGATGACATCCTGTGGCCGCATCCGATCAAATTCAGATACGAACTGCGGGTATGCTTTTCGGACCTGCCGATGTGCCCAGCTCATCTGCAAAATTACACAACTGCGTCGGTACTTTGCATATACAGAAATGTACAACGGTTAATTAAAGCGCTTACCCGTCGATCGGTCCAAAGCGAACCCATCGTGGGGCTATCCTCGTGCCACAGCCCATACATCTCGGGCGGATAAGGCTCCTCGCTGATTAGGGGGCATGCTATGGCGAATCGCTCGTACGACCATAGCAGCAGCAGAAATGGACAGCCTATGATGACGACGGTCCTCTCCGTCTTGAAACAGGCCTGGCAAAGGCCTCGGTACGTGGTATCAAGCACTGCCGATCCCTAGCTCCACCCAGGTACCTGGTCCGGCTCCACATCCGCAATCGCGCGCGTACTGGATGAGAATCTTGTCCACATAATTGCCGCTAGAGTTGCAGAAAAGAGTCCAGCCGAACAACCACAACAGATATGCCTCCAGGCAGCGCGACACCTCGTACTGCCCAGCCAGAGGGTGGAGATCCTGAGCCTGAAATATAATTGTTCAATGCTTAGAGGTAGTCACATATGATTCAATTAAATTAATTAAAAATAATTGTACGTACCCTATATTGTATTACCCAACCCTTGGCGGGGCCGGGCGCGTCAGTTACGTCCAAAAAATGTGGTGGGTTCACTGGAGTAAACCGCTACTGAAGCTCCGCCCTCTAGGTAGGTGGCACGGCAACTGGGCCAACAGCTTCACCCGCAATGGGAAGCCCGAGCAGGTACGACACGTCCTGCAACATGGGGGCCATCTCCCCGCACGGCAAGTGGAACGTGTGCGTCTCCGAACGCCACCTGTCCGCCAACGCCGCAAGTAGAGAGCGGTCCAGCTGCATCCGCTTCTTGGCGCCACCGTCTTGGCCGTCGCCGGCCTGAAGCATACGTGCGAGTGGTAGCAAACCAGCCTCACGTAACCTGTATATTTTGCATTGTGGTTACAATTGTCGTACAAGCAATACATTCATTTCGTAAAAAAAATACAAAGTATCACCTATCAAGCCAGCGGTCGTCCAGGTGCAACAACTCCTTAGCTACACGAGGGCGCAACTCGTGAAGCTGTTGCCCCTCCACCGCTGCCAGGTACGACCTGTGCTGTTCGTCGGTGTTCGCTGGAGCAAACCGCTCCTGAAGCTCCGCCCTCCAGGTAGGTGGCGCGGCAATCGAGCCAACAGCTTCACCCTAAGAAATATTTCTAAAAGCTATTCAAAATACTAAAAACTATTCAAAATATAACTACCCTAACAAATATTCCTAAAAATAATTGATAATTATACGACTAGAACGAGAATATACCTCCAAACCGATGTTTGATCAGGGCTCGCCGCTTCGTCTCCTGTCTTCCTCTCCTCCCTTTCTTCTTTTCTTGATTTTTGCTGAATAATATGGGAATTTGGGGTAGGTGGGGGCTTATATAGTGGTGGAGGAACGTCCCGCCCGTTGGGCGGGATGGATGACCCTCCGGGAAACCTCCCGCCTGTTGGGAGGGCGGGATGCCCCTCGGGGGACCTCCCGCCCGTTGGACGGGCGGACAGCCTCTTAAAAGTTTCTTGGAAAAATTTTCGGACATCCCGCCCGTTGGATGGGCGGGGGATCTCCGGCCCCACGTCTCCCGCCCGTTGATCGGGCGGGAGGCACCCATTTTTCGAAAATTTTCAAAACAGCACCTTTTTTCGAATTTAATTTTTTAACCTCTTTTTATAAAAAAATTCCTGTGGATGCCTGCCATTGTACTCCTGACCCAACTTCTTGGACTCCCTCGGCCCATCGCCCATATGGCCCACCAATGGTCGGTCTAACAATGCCATCCTCACAAGCAGATAGTTCTTATTTTGTCTCTGCAATCTGCTAAAAATTGTTTCAGTAAAACTCAGTAGTGCTTGAATTGGCGTCAAATAGTAGTTAAAAGTCTCCCTCAGTTGGACTGTAATTACTATATGAATCAAAGAAGAAATGTCTACAGAATTTATACGGTCGTCAAATACAACAAACTTTTGGTTGTAGACAGTTTGAATTTGCAATAATCAGAATATTAGACATTAGTTTCACCAAAATAATATTAGACATTAATTTTTGTTCCACCAATAATAGCCCTAACAATTGTATGGTTCACGCTTGATAGTTGAGTATTTATAGTTATATTCCACAGTTTCAATTTTGTGACTAAAAGAGTGATACTACAAGTAATGTACACTATTTTTGCTCCTTTTACAATTATGGATTTTAAAATATAGGAGTATCGTTACGAGGCACTTAAATTTCCAATGAAAAGCATTGAAGATTATAGCAGCACAATTAGTGCAGGCAGCTTTGCGTGTCACAGTTAGACAAAAAGTACTCAATTGGGATGTAAGGTAACTCTTTAGTGATTGTATGCTCACATGCTTTGTTTAGTATTAAATCAAGCCGCTTTATAATTTGTGCCGGCCATCCTGCTAGTGTGATACTACATGATAGCGAGTGGCTCGAAAGGGATAGAGGGTGGTCGTTCTTACCTAGTTTCTTCATTTTCTTTTACGAAACAGAATACAAACGGATGCAGATGTTTACACAATGAAAGCACATAATTATATACCTATAAGATTAAACCAGCAGATCTTGAGATTGACAAAATCACTAGAGACGTCTCGCTATTGATAAGTACGTCGCCTAACATTGAAATAACTCTAGAAGAATATGAGCATCCATACCTAAACGAGAATATAAATCGAAATCGGCAGATAAATAAATCCGGGTGAGCAGATTCCATTTGAAGAAATCTTATCCGGTGCGCGACCCCTATTCTACCATCTGCCAAGTTTTAGAGACCTTAATTTATATACATCTAATAATGACCTGGCTCTGATAAGAAGAAAGAATGAAGGTTCGTACGCATTTAGGAAGGAATGGATCTAACCATGCGTAAGATGCTCCGCCAAATTTACACAGCCACAAAATTGAGCATTCGTCCTTGGCGTTAATATTAACTCAAAATGAACCGCTACTAACGCCTGCAGTCAGTTCCGGGCTGAAAGAATAGTGCCCTAGGGAGCCATTTAGTACCGGCTGGAGCCTCCACCCAGTACTAAAGTGCGTCCACCAACGTCCGGGGGCAACGGCTAGTGCCACTTTAGTACCGGTTGGGAGCTCCAGCCGGTACTAAATGGCGCCGAGGATATTTAGTGCTGGTTGGGGTTCGAGCCGGTACTAAATGGAATGATCTAGTACCGGCTTGAGCCACCAGCCGGTACTAATGTATCTTCATCTATATATCAGCACCTTTCTTCCTTCCCGAGCTCGGGCCATTCATTTGGAACTCGTGCTTCTTCTTCCCTATAGCGTTTTAGAGAGAAGGTGCTGCCTATTTTTCTCAAGATTGGTAGGAGTTTCACGCATCCAAGTGCTCAAAAGGTTAGTGTTATCACCACAATTTGACCGGGCCGGAAGTGGGCCATGGAGCAAGATGGGCCTAGAAAACAATCACGATAAGCTTGCGAATCGGACCCTGTGCGGGTGATTGAGGCCAGAAAGGCCGTGTAATTTAGGAATAAGTAGTTAAGATTCGTGTCGTGTTGGGTTAGGGTTAGTTAAAGAGAATAAGTCTACGGACTATAAATATGTACCACAAATAAACAAGAAAGAGAGATCATTCATCAACAACTCACGGCGCATCGTCTCCCCTATTCCAGGGTTTTCATCGGGTAAGTGCCATGCGGTCCCGATCATGCTCTGCGTGATCGGGGCAGCATTACTCTTGCTCGTTCGTTTCATGTGTTGCTCGTTCTGAAGCCTTGTAGATGGCGAGTAGCACTAGTTATCATAGCGCGCATAGGGTAACGTTAATCTCTTTATATCCCGATCCTGCTCTGTTCGTTGCTCATGTGCGCTTCGCAATCATCGTGTTTGATTATGGACGCGATGGTTGCATCTTGCTTCGTTTTTATTAATAGATCCAATCTGTTATGGCTAGTTTCTATCTATTAGAGATTTAGCTCGATATGTGCACGATTAGGCCTTGCAAACGAGTTGAAAGTTCCGGCAGTACGTTTAGTATCGAATCGTAGCTTGAGTAGAGGTTTTTCTAGGAATCGGCTCTCGGGTTGTTTTTAGGATCTCTGTTTAGGTTGTTTGTTTCGGTGCTTTTGCGTATTTGTTAGGCTCAATCACGTGTAGGATGTTCCGATCGCGCAGTGAGGGCTTAGCTATCGTGGATTGGATTAGATTGATATTTACGAAGCAAGGTTTATTTTATTATATATATATATATATATATTGCCTGTCCCAAAGATCCGATCCGGTACTGATGCAATCGGTTCTTCATAGCCGATACCGGGGAGGAGCGATGAGTTGATCACGGCTCGGACTAACTTTTACAAGTGTCTGTGCTTACAGGAATTTAATACGTCACACCTTCCTGATAGGGTGCAGGATCAGGTGGCACGCCTAGCGACTCTAAGCCAGGGTGTGCGCCAGATCGCTGGGCCGTTGACCGAGGGACCGGGGCCCACCAGCCGTCCCGGAAGCCTCCCGGCTCCTCGTGTTGCCTGTCGTTGCTCGCCGGTGGGTTTCGATCGACAACACATTCTGGCACGCCCAGTGGGACCATCTTCATCAAATTCGTCATCACCATCTTCAATCAACTTCGTCATCACCTTCTTCATCGACATCATCATCACTGTTGACTTCATCAACTGCGGATGATAGAATGGCAAGAGACGATCCAATCACTTATGAAGATCTCTCTGCCGAGCATAAGCAAAGATACGACGAAATCAAGACTCAATTTGAAGCCGATCTCATCGGCTCTTTTGAAAGGACTCGCAACCATGGTGTCAGGTGGAGAGGGTTTTCACCTGAGGGTGCTCTTGATGGAGTAGATCTGTCTACCCCTTCTGAAGATCATACCAAAGCTTTGCGGCAGGAGGTAAATTATGCGGTGGCTCATTCATTGCACCGGCATTCTGAAAGTTTGATCAACGCTTTCGAGCGTGTAGCTTTGCGAGTGGTCCAAGAAATTATGAAGCATCAGCATTCTCCAATTGGGCCTACTTTGGGCAGTCATAAGGGAGAATTGCCCTTCCAGACCAGACCTCCATTGCCTTATGCACTTACAGCTGTAGAATCACGTGGCGCTCCAGCTTATGTAGTTTATAAAGTGGGAGGTGATCCCATGGATCACCAGTTCTTCAGCGAGCCACCCAAGGAAATGCCACATGGTTACATGTGTGCATACATACCGGACAGCAATAGCCCGGTACATGCTGCGTAGAAGGTAGTTGGAGGGATTTCTGGAGCCGACGCGGACAAACAAGCGTGGTTGGCAACTTATGCTACCGGGCCGAGTCACGACAGTATGCACTCGGCCCCTGGGTCACAAATAGCGGAGCAAATCAGCGCCATCCTGAGGGATCAGTTTGGCATATTACCAAAAAGGAGAGCAATCGGCTATACTAAGCCGTATCCAAGTGATTATGATCTAATCCCATTGCCGCGGCTCCCCGAGTTTACCAAATTCAGTGGGGCAGAAGGTTCTAGTTCTATCGAACATGTGAGCCGATATTTGGCACAATTGGGTATGATTTCCATATCGGATCCGTTGCGAGTAAGGATCTTCTCGCAATCACTTACAGGACCGGCTTTTGGATGGTATACGTCATTAGGTCCTGACTCGATCCGTACCTGGAAGCAACTGGAAGAGCAATTCCATATTCAGTACCATTCAGAAGCTGCGGAAGCAGGAATTGCTGATCTGGCGCAGCTCCGACAGAAGCGTGGAGAGACCGTGGTAGAGTTCATTCGACGCTTCAGGGAGATGAAGAACAGATGCTATTCAACATGGATTTCAGAAAAAGAAACTGTTGAATTGGCATCAGTGGGATTATTGAAGCCGATCAGGGATCTGGCTTTTCAATTGGAATTCACTTCTTTGGCGCATCTAGTCTAGAAGCTGACAACGCATGAGCAGCGTCATCCCGAGCTATACCAAGAGAAATTTAAGCGTCAGGTAGCAATAACTGATACAGAAGAAGCCTATGATTCCGGGGAAGAGCTAGAAGTATCGGTTGCAGAATAGGCTCGCGGCGCAAATCCTGTACCTTGCAAGTGGGTAAAGCAGACTGGGCCATCAAAAGGGTTTGATTTTGATGTCAGTAAAGTCGAACAAATTTTTAACTTGTTATTAAAAGAAAAGCAGTTGAAGTTTCCAGAAGGATACAAACCTCCCACGGCGCAGGAGTTAAAAGGAAGATCATATTGTAAGTGGCACGATTCTTTTACCCACGGCACTAGTGATTGCAAGGAGCTCCGTCGGCAAATCCAATCGGCTATTGAGCAGGGCCGATTGATCCTAGGCCAAACCGCCATGAAAGTCGACACCCAACCGTTCCCTGGTGTCAACATGGTGGAAAATTATGATCGGTCTGCAAGGCGACAGCTAGACTTCGCGCTTGGCATCAACATGGCGGGGGTGACATCACGCCGCCAGGGCAAGAACAGAGAGGCTGATCCTAGCGATCGGCCCCAAAAAGAGAAGAAAGAGTACGTCACAGAAAGACAAGTAAGGTATGTAAGGAATCAACGGCCAACCTCCTCTGATCTTCTCAGAAAATATGAATACCAGTACCAACAGCGCCTCCAACGGGAATCTAAGGAAGAAGAATATGAACATCGCACTGGAAAGCGCTTGAGGAAGCATGAAGATACCCGCGATCATTGGTACTGTCCCTTCTTCAGGTACTGTTGGAATTCCGGTATGGCTCGGCTGCCTACTATCAGGGATTGCCCGGAGTGTAGACCTATAAAACCAGATGCAAGGGATTCAGTTTTTCAGCGGCTAGGAAATGCTCCAACCCGGCAAGATTGGGTTCGGTCATCACAAAGGGAGGACGAAGAGGAAGATAGGTATCATCGTCCTCGTTGGTGCCCAGATGGACTTAATCGTTCTCAAAAGCGCAGGGTTCAGCGGCTACGTAGCTTGGAAGAAGCTGAGGCCAAGTACATCGAGACCTTGAGAAAAGCGCGGCCTGATCTGGCGGAACAAGTCCATTATGTGCAGGAGAAGGAGGCGCGTACTTCAAGAAAAGAATGGCGGCCCAAGTCGACAAAAGCCGATAAGAAGGTATCGGCTGATACACACATGGTTTTTGTACTTCCTGCAGAATTCCATGCTCGGACCTACGAAGAACCATCGGTGGCCCAGCTTGACTTGGGACCACGGCCAGTGATATTCGAGAAGCCGCAAGCCAAGAATTACAAGCATCTGAAGGCTTTGTATCTTAAAGGGTATATTAATGGTCACCCCGTTAATAAAATGCTGGTGGACACAGGAGCGGCAGTCAACATCATGCCGTACTCAGTTCTGCGCCGCTTGGGGCGGTCCACCGGAGACCTGATCAAGACTAATGTCACGCTAAGTGACTTTAATGGGCAGACTTCAGAAGCTCAGGGCGTCCTCAGTGTAGATCTCACCATTGGAAACAAGACCGTCCCAACTTCTTTCTTCGTCGTCAACAGCAAAAGTACCTACAAAAGTACCGTCCCTCTACAATGCATCAATGTTTGATCCAGTGGGATGGAGACGAAGTGGAAGTAGTCCAAGCAGACGGTTCGATTGAAATTTCGCATGCAGCAATGAGCATCTGGGATGCGAAAGATCAAGAGCCGATTTCAGGGATGAGTTTAGAGGGGTGTGATCGCATCGAGGCTACAAAAAATGGAGTAAGGCTGGTCTTATCCACTGGCCTTACAGAGTAGAAGAGTTGCATGGGATAAGTCATTACAACGTATTTATGGAGGCCGATTCCTGCAATTGGCCCCAAAAAAATGAATTTTTGATGACAAGTGTTTTACATAGTTGTTATGAGATGGCCAGCGCTGGCAGCCGGCCTTATTCTTTTCATAAGAAGTTGGAAAGTAATGAGATGCGTGGATCGGCCGATCTTAACGATCGGCCAGAATTCTTTTTACTATCTCCTTTTCCCATTTTCAGTATTGATCTAACAGAGGACGGGAAGTTAGGATATGGTTTCACGTCGGCTGACGAACTTGAAGAAATAGATATTGGTCCTGGGGATAAGCCACGACCAACGTTTATTTGCAAAAAGTTGCATCCATCCTTACGAGAGCCGATGATAACTCTATTAAAGGAATATGCCGATTGCTTTGCCTGGGATTATACGGAGATGCTTGGGCTTGATAGGCGTATAGTGGAGCATCGGCTCCCTCTTAAAAGTGGATTTCGACCGTTCCAACAGCGAATACGCTAGATGAAAGCCGATGTCCTGGTCGAAGTGAAAAAAGAGATAGAGAAAATGTTAGAAGCCGGATTTATCAGGGCTTGCAGGTATGCCGAATGGATCTCAAGTGTTGTACCCGTGCAGAAAAAGGATGACCGGTGGCGGGTTTGCGTGGATTTCAGAGATCTCAATAGAGCCACTCCGAAGGATGAATATCCAATGCCTGTAGCAGAAATATTGATTAATGCGGCTGCCGGTCACAAAATTTTGAGTTTCATGGATGGTAACGCTGGATATAATCAGATTTTCATGGCCCCTGAAGATATACACAAAACTGCATTCAGAGTACCCGGAGCGGTGGGTCTGTTCGAGTACGTAGTTATGACCTTCGGTTTGAAAAATGCCGGTGCAACGTATCAGTGTGCCATGAACCACATCTTCCATGATCTGATCGGCAATCTGGTGGAAATTTACATTGACGACGTCGTAGTAAAGTCAACATCGGTCGAAGGACATCTGGATGATCTACGGCAGGTTCTGGAACGAACTAGAAAGTTCGGGCTCAGGATGAACCCCAAAAAATGCACCTTTGGTGTGTCAGCCGGGTAGTTTTTGGGTTTTCTGGTTCATGAAA
Source organism: Panicum hallii (assembly GCF_002211085.1). Taxonomy (NCBI): domain Eukaryota; kingdom Viridiplantae; phylum Streptophyta; class Magnoliopsida; order Poales; family Poaceae; genus Panicum; species Panicum hallii. The sequence continues at coordinate 7,282,707 of NC_038045.1, read as the reverse complement.
AAGGAATAGAGATTGGCCTAAAAAGTCAAGAAGTCGTGCGCACCATGGCGCCACCCACTACCAAGAAGGAACTCCAGCAACTTATTGGCAAGATTAAATTCGTCAGGAGATTTATTTCTAATCTATCTGGGCGGATTGAACACTTTATGGAGTTGGTAAAAATCAAAACCAATGAAGAATTCCGCTGGGAGGCAGAACAACAACGGGCATTCAAAGAAATTAAAGAATATTTATCGAGACCACCTGTGTTGGTGCCACCACAGCAAGATAGGCCATTTTACATATATTTGTCAGTCGGCGACACCTCTATTGCTTCAGTGGTAGTACAATTATATGATGGCAAGGAGAGGGTGGTGTTTTATCTCAGCAGGAGGATGTTGGACGCAGAAACAAGGTACCCCGATATGGAGAAACTTTGCCTTTGTTTATGTTTTACATGCACCAAGCTTCGCCATATCCTGCTATCGGCTGAGGTAATCATCATTTGCAAATCGGTTGTTATAAAGCATATGCTATCGGCTCCTGTGTTGAAAGGCCGATTGGGAAAATGGATGTTTGCATTATCAGAGTTCGATATCCGATATCAACCCACGAAGGCAGTTAAAGGGCAGGCGTTGGCGGATCTCATTGCTGAGAGGGTTAATACCAACATAGCAGCGCTTTCCGTACAAGCCTGGGCTATGTACTTCGACGGATCAGTTTGAGGAGATGGATGTGGAATCGGCATCTTGCTGGTATCGCCTCGGGTAGCAACGTATTCTTTCTCGATCAGATTACCTGCTACTTGTACTAATAACCTTGCAGAGTACAAGGCGGTGCATAAAGGCATGGAATTGCTTCTGGAGGCCGGAGCCGAAGCTGTAGAGGTCTTCGGGGACTCAAAATTGGTAATCTCCCAACTCACAGAAGAATACAGGTGTGAAAGTGAGCTATTATTTCCGTTGTGGGCGCAATGCCAGGAACTGATGGCCCAGTTCAGGTATATAAATTTTTATTGGATACCTAGAGCTCGGAATGCAGAGGCCAATGATCTAGCGCAGCTGGCTTCAGGGTACAAAACCGATGGGTCAAGTCATCAAGTGTACTTACTGGACCAGGGAGATTGGAGAGCCGATATCTTCAATTACTTGAAGGATTCGGCTCGGGGGCACCTAAGAGGATACGGTACAAAGCCATGAGGTACGTCCTGATAGGGGATGATATGTTTTACAGGACCTTGGAGGGACTGTTGCTTAAATGTCTAGGGCCAATCGAATCCAATCGGCTCCTGCATGAAGTCCACGAAGGAACGTGCGGGACTCATCAGTCGGCTCACAAGATGAAGTGGCTAATTAGGCGATCAGGGTACTACTGGCCCACCATGCTTGAAGATTGTTTTAAGTATTATAAAGGGTGTCAAGCATGCCAGAGGTTCGGAAAGATCCAGATGGTACCAGCGTCCGTAATGAATCCCATTATTAAACCATGGCCGTTCAGAGGTTGGGGCATGGACATGATTGGCAAAATTAACCCTCCATCTAGCAAGGGTCATCAGTTTATTTTAGCTGTCACAGATTATTTCACCAAATGGGTAGAAGCGGTCCCAATGAAATCGGTGGCATCTAAAGATGTTATTCAGTTCGTCAAGAAACACGTCATCCACAGATTTGGGATCCCACAGACTATTACGACGGATGGTGGTTCGGTTTTTATTTCAGAGGAATTCAAGAAGTTTGCCGCTGATATGGGTATCAAGCTGATTAGGTCGTCTCCATATTATGCTCAGGCGAACGGACAAGCCGAGGCGTCCAATCAGAGCCTTGTCAAGTTAATTAAGAGGAAGATCGATGAATACCCCAGGCGCTGGCACGAGGTTAGTCAGAAGCATTATGGGCGTACCGTGTATCTTGTCATGGGGCAACAAAAACTTCCCCTTATCACTTGGTTTACGGGCAGGAGGCCGTGTTACCGTGGGAAATTACAGCCGGGTCCAGGCGTGTGGAATTCCAGAATGACTTATCTGCAGAAGAATATGCTACTCTGATGAGTGACAATGTGGAGGATCTCACGAAACTCAGGCTATGGTTGCTAGAGAAGATTAAGGAGAACAAGGCTAAAGTAGCCCGTGCATATAATAAAAAGGTCAGACCGAAGGAATTCCAAGTAGGAGACTTGGTTTGGGAAGCGGTATTACCATTGGGAACTAAGGACGCGGCATACGGCAAGTGGTCCCCAAACTGGCACGGGCCGTACAAGGTTGACCAGGTCCTACCTGGGAACGCGTACATGCTTGAAGAATTGGATGGCGTCAAGTTTCCAGTAGCAGTCAACGGTCAACACCTTAAGAAATACTTCCCAAGTATGTGGGCCGACGAGCAGTAAAGCCATCAGGCAATAAGCTGATGTGACCAGCGAGCTAAGAAAGGGGACAAAGGCTAAGTCGATGGCGTTTTGGGTTCGACAAGACAGGGAATGAGGCCGATGAGCATGATCGACTTTAGAAGTTTGCTCGTAGCAATTAAACATCACAAATTATCAAATAGCCGATGTATCACCATCGACTTTAGGTTCACTACATAAAAATACAGAGTTCATCCTGGGCAGGTTTTCTGAAGGAAATCATTGATGGCAGCAATAGCATCAAGACGGATGCGGTCAACTTCAGCAATTGCTGCTTCATCCTCTTCGTCCGCCCCCGGCACCACATGTTTGCTCAGGCCGCTTAGCTCGGTCAAGTCTGCCTTCAGCTCGACGGTCAAGACTGCTGCCTCTTGCTTGGAACCCGCGATAAGATCCTTCTCCTCTTGGATGCGCTGCTTGGTGGCCCGGACTTTAGCTTCGGGGTCTTCTAATTCTTTCTCCAGGAGGAGAAGCCGCTGGGCAGAGGCAGATGTGTCGACCTTGGCGTCGAGTGCGGCTTTCTTCTTATTTACTGATTGGCACATCTCGGCAATGATAGTCCTTAGGAGCGATTGGGAACGCCGAGTCTCAATCCTATGGCGAGCCTCTGCCACTTTTGCTCGGAAAGAAGGAAGGTACCCGGCCGGCAAAAGCTTGACCTGAAGGCTCACGAGGAGACGGGGGTTGACCTCATCAAGGACCTGCTTCACCGTGCTGGAATCTTGAATCAGGGCGTCGATCGGACCCGATAGAAGATCCTTCATGCGAAGGAGTCGACTGGCAGTGCTAGTCAGGTCCAGGGGAGGGCCATCGGCTTCCAATATGGCCGACCCGATTGAGGCAGGATCAAACGCGAGCAGCTCTGAAAGATTCAAGTTCTGAAGGAAAAGAGGGTGAGTAAGGTACTGCGGAGGAAGACCAAAGTAATTATAAAGAAAAAAGGCATACCTATCCCGAAGAGGTGATGATAGCCGATGAAGGAACGATCGGCTCCTGGGGGCGCATCCCTTCCGAAGGACGAACGGTGACGGAAGAGGCCAGATGAGCCACTTCTTCAGAAGAAGAAGCGACAGCTGGTGAAATAGCGGTTGGCTCCGCTGGAGTAACAGCTGATGAGACAGCGGTCGGCTCTGCTGGAGGTGCCTCTCGTGCAAGGAGATTGGCAGTAGCCGAGGCAGTGGATGGCCCTTCCAGACAGGGACAGGGGCCAACAAGGGACGCGGTCACGACCGGTTCCTACGGACCTGGCGAAGCAACTGGGACATTGGCCGATGCAGAAGGACCCTCCAAGATTGCCGCACCAGGGTCATGGAGAGTAATCAAAGCCCTGATGGGCGCGTCCACGTCCTCTGGCACCTCCGAAGATGGGCCCTTCTGGCATGGGGGCTCCTCCCCGCTGGAGACTTCCACAATGGCAGGCTACAGGAGGAGAGAGTATAATTAAAGAAGACATAAACAGAGGCCCAATTACGAAAGCAGGGGGAAGGGCCGAACCTGGTTGACGACTGGAGATGCCGGATTAGGGGAAGATGGCGCAGTTTCCTTCTGGACCTTTCTAACAAGAACCTTCCTCGTCTTAGCGCGAGCTCGGGGGGCAACAGCTTCAAAGGATCGCCTTCGCTTGGGAGTCAGCTTGACAGTGCTCGGCTGAATTTGCATTACGCTCTTCGAAGGAGGAGGTGCATTCTTGCCAAAGAGAACCACAGGGGCAACTGGCAGGAAACAAAAGGGCGATCCATCATCGTTCATCGGCTCTGGGCCATCTTCTTGCTGCAGAAACAAAGAACGAAATCAGAAAGAGTCCAACAAAAGTCAAAAAAGGAAATGTTAGTCAAGAAGCAATACCTCTCCGGCGGGAATTTCATATTCAGGATGGATCCGTTGCAGCATCGCACCCAGAGCTCCTCGGAAAACATGAGTTTTCCACATCAGCCACCACCCATCAAAGTCGATAGCCGAAGAAGTAAAGGTAAGATTCGCAGGAACAGATGAGGGAAGGTCTGTAAACAGACTGTAACACCTCTGGGTGGTCAGAGCATCAGGGAGATCCACCCTGTTTGATGTCAAGAAGTGAAGAAGAAAATGGGGAGGCACCTGCCCGAGACCAAACTGCCGGGCTGCTACGACCGGCTGGTAGAACTCATAACCGGGCTTGATGATCCGATTAGAGGTACTCATGCCAACTGGAAGAAGACAGGGCCGAACCATGATGGAGTATAGGCGCCTAGTGTCGGCGTCATGGGCAAAGTCAGCTAGGCGGAACATGGCCGGGTTCTCAAAAAGTTCAGAATCAATGTATGGGAGAAAGGTTGGGCCGTCTAGGCCTCGGTAAAAGACCTTGAACCAACGTAAGGCGTCTGGGGGGTTCAATTTCCCACCGGGAAGACTGTACAGAGCCTGTCCGAAGCTAGTGCATCTAATCTGTCTCCCACTCAGGTCAGGAAAAGAATTGCCGACTAGAGAAGGGAAATTGGGGATGGAGCTCTGGAAGTAAAGATGAGCCCATAACTGGATGAACCACCACGGACCACCAGTTCTGAGTTTTTTCTGCGAAAGAAGGCTCGAAGTCATCAGGTGAAGATATCTGTAAAGTTCCCCAAGGAATAATTTACCTAGGCCAACAGGGTGACCCTTGGCCAGCTCGTAAGCCAGAGAGAGGTAATTCTTAGTGGGAGCAAGGGATGGGCCACAGAAGAGAAAATGTTCAAGCCACAAGTTTAGGAAGGCCGTGTGTTCCTTCTCCGATACAGGACCCTTGCTTTTCTGGTGTTGGCTCAAGTATGTACTCCAGTTAGTACATTCTGCCTTGGAAGACAGTTTAAAGGGGACTACAGAGAGTCTGTAAGCAGAGGGATAAGCTGATGATATGTCTAATCCAATGATCATCATGACATCCAGCAGCGTTGGTGTCATCGGACCATGCCCAAAAAGAAAACAATTCAAGGCATCGGACCAGAAATAGCCGATAGTCTTCAGAAGATTCTCATCTTTTTCAAGAGGAGAAAGGGACAGAGACTGGGCATCGGCTATCCCAATGGATTCCCATAAGGGCTGGTAGGCGTCTGCTACTCTGTTATACCAAACTATCCAACCTTCAGGAGGATTTGGCCAAGCGCGGAGGCTATCTGACCAAGACTCTAGGTCTATGTCCTGACTCACGAAAGGGATCCGATTGGCTTTGGATGAAATCAGATCTATGGGCTTCTTGAAGGAACGAGGTCCGAGGCAGTAAGAATTGGGGGAAGAAGGGTGTGGTAAGAAGATATCGGAAGCCTGAAAAAACCCCAAGAAAATAATGTTGCCAAGGAAGGAGTCATTTAACCACGCAGTAAATTCCACGGTTGCTGCATTAATTTAATGGGGGTTGAAGTTTACCTTCAGGCCAAAGACGGCGGCGGCGGTGCTCGAAGATTCCGCCATCGGGAGTCTGGAATTGAGATCTTGGAGAGTAGATCTAAGGTTGGCGGCGCAGGATCGAGTGTGCGTTTCAAGGAGCAGAGGAGGATTTTGCGGCTAGGGTTTATGAGCAAAAGAGGTGCGCAGTCAGCCTGGATTCCAGGACCATCGGAGATTTGCTTTGAACTTAAGGTCCGACAGAGGGTAAAGTAAATTCGAAGGTTATTTCGGATCCGGATTGGTATATCTTAAGGCCGATGCGTTGCCATCGGCTCTTGAGCAGAATGTTATGTGCAAGAAAAGTAGTAATACGAAGAGGATTCCATTCACAGCAAGCCAGTAAGTACAAAAGAGGAGTTAACTACTCCTTGAGATAGCCTAATGGAGACACTACGGCCTACCACCAGTACACGCCAGCGGTCTTGCGGCGCTTGGTTGGCGGAGCAACGCTAGCACCGCTATCACCGCTATTGCTGCTGCTGCCGTCGTCGTCATCCCCGCTACTGTCGCTGGCAAAGCCGTCATCGTCTTCGGCTTCTTCGGTGTCGTCGGAAGTTTCGTCCGATGACTTGCCGAAAAGGAAGGTACCTGCCATCGGATCTTCCTTGGAGAACGAATCGGCTCTTTCTTTCGAGGAAGAGAGGTCTTCCCCCCAAGATGTGTCGTCTTCGTCTTCCTCCAGCTCGGCTCCGAGGAGGAGTGCGAGATCTTCACCATCAGTCAGGGATTCGTCATCCTCTGACTGGGAACGAAAGTCCCATTCCTCTGCGTCCCAATGCAGGGGGGCACGGACTTCGTAAGTGGCAATCGGATCGTATTCTGGAGTTGGCTCTCGGGAAGATTCAGATTCATAAGAAATGACAGAGGAAGCAGAAGAAGAAGAAGCCATGGCAAAAGAAGAGAAGGAGCATAATTGACAATGGCTGTGAGAGAAAGATAGTTGGGGAAGATGCCGGGGGTAAGTTTATAAAGGCAAACAGAGAGGTGAAGTGAATCGGCACCGTGACAGTTCCCTAGGAGACTGATTTAGAGCAGTCACATCCGTTGGAAGTCGAAAGGGCATGGCTGTACGGATCGGAAGCCGAAGGGTCGTGGCGATTTTTAAATAGGTGATTTCAGAATTACCATTGCCGAAACCAGGGGGGCATGTGTTATCACCATAATTTGACCGGGCCGGAAGTGGGCCATGGAGCAAGATGGGCCTAGAAGACAATTACGATAAGCTTGCGAATCGGACCCTGTGCGGGTGATTGAGGCCAGAAAGGCCGTGTAATTTAGGAATAAGCAGTTAAGATTCGTGTCGTGTTGGGTTAGGGTTAATTAAAGAGAACAAGTCTATGGACTATAAATATGTACCATGAATAAACAAGAAAGAGAGATCATTCATCAACAACTCACGGCGCATCGCCTCCCCTGTTCCAGGGTTTTCATCGGGTAAGTGCCATGCGGTCCCGATCATGCTCTGCGTGATCGGGGCAGCATTACCCTTGCTCGTTCGTTTCATGTGTTGCTCGTTCTGAAGCCTTGTAGATGGCGAGTAGCACTAGTTATCATAGCACGCATAGGGTAACGTTAATCTCTTTATGTCCCGATCCTGCTCTGTTCGTTGCTCATGTGCGCTTTGCAATCATCGTAAAGAACATGCTTCCCGAGGGTAACGAACTACCCTTGACAACATACGAAGCAAAAAATGTTGTTTGCCCTCTTGAATTAGATGTACAGAAGATTCACTCTTATCCTAATGACTGTATTCTTTATCGTGGCGACGAATATGAGAAATTGGATGTTTGTCCTGTTTGTGGCGCAAAGGGATATAAGATCAGACAAAATGATACCGGTAATGTCGACGGGGAGCTTGCCAAGAAAAAAATACCCACTAAGGTTATGTGGTATTTCCCTACAATACCACGCTTGAAGCGCTTGTTCAGAAATAGGGCACACGCTAAGTTGATGCGGTGGCACAAAGAAGAGCGTAAGCATGATCAGATGCTGAGACACCCCGCAGATGGGTTGCAGTGGAGAAACGTGGATAGAGAATTTTCAGATTTTGATAATGATGCAAGGAACATAAGGTTTGGTTTAAGTACGGACATAATGAATCCATTCGGCTAGTGGGGCAGCAGTCACAATACATAGCCTGTGACTCATTGTATGTTCAACCTTCCTTCTTGGCTATGCATGAAGCGGAAGTACATCATGCTGCTGGTGCTTATCCAAGGTCCAAAACAACCTGACAACAATATTGACATGCACCTAAGACCGTTGGTTGATGAACTTTTACTCTTGTGGAAGGAAGAATGTGTACGTGTGTGGGATGGGTACAAACAGGAGACTTTCAAACTCCATGCATTGCTTTTCGTAACCATTAATGATTGGCCTGCACTTGGTAACCTGTCAGGGCAGTCGAACAAGGGATACCAGGCCTATACCCACTATCTAGACGAAACTGACAAAACTGATAGCTTTTTCTCAAAAAATTGTCGGAAGGTCGTGTATATGGGCCATCGTCGATTTCTTCCCCTCAATCACCCCTTAAGAAGAAAAGGGAAACATTTTAAAGGGGAACCAGAAACTCGTGTTAAGCCTATGTTCTGTGATGGAAAGCATGTTTTCTTGATGATAAAGGATGTGCATGTAGTGTTTGGAAAGAGCCGTGACAGCCAAAAAATTCCGAATGATGAAAATGGACATGCACCAACGTGGAGGAAGAAGTCTATATTGTGGGAGGTACCTTATTGGAAAGTATTAGAGGTCCACAACGCAATTGACATGATGCACCTGATGAAGAATCTTTGCCTGAACCTACTCGATTTCCTAGGTACGTATGGGAAGGCAAAAGATACAATCGAAGCAAGGCATGACCTGAAAGAAATGAAATAACGAGAAGACCTTCATCCTGAAAAGAGAGAAAATGGACAACACTACTTGCGTCCTGCTAGCTACACTCTCAGCAAAGAGATGAAGGAAAGTATGTTTGATTGCTTCAACAGTATGAAGGTATCATCCGAATACTCCTTGAATATACAAGGAAGAGTAAATATGAAAGAGAAAAAAGTTCACAAACTTAAAGTCTCGTGACTGTCACATCCTGATGACACAATTGCTTCCGGTTGCACTCATGGGTATTCTACTGGAGAATGTAAATTGGCATCGTGAAGCTATGTGCCTTCCTCAATGAAATTTTGCAGAAGGCAATCGATCCAAATAAGCTCATAAAGCTATAGAATGATGTGGTCCAAGGTCTTGTCAGCTTTGAGATTGTGTTTCCACCTTTGTTCTTTAATATTACGACATATCTCCTCGTTCACATTGTGAAAGAGATAAACATTTCAGGCCCTATATTCCTACACAATATGTTCCCTTTCGAGAGGTACATGGCAGTTCTAAAGAAGTACGTTCGTAATTGTTCTCGTCCAGAAGGATGTATCGCCAAGGGCTACGGAACAGAGGAGGTTATTGAATTTTGTGTTGACTTTATTGATGATCTTAGTCCGATCGGGGTCCCCATGTCACGCCATGAAGGGAGACTAATGGGAAAAGACACACTAGGGAAGAAATCTAATATGCATATCCCTGACAATGAAATCCGCAAAACAAACTTCACGGTTCAACATAATTCATCCCTGGTAGCTTCATATATGAAGAAGCACATGAATATTGTACGGTCTGAAAACACGGGCAAGTCTGAGACCTGGATCACACGTCATCACATAGATACCTTTGTTGTTTGGCTTAGACAAAAATTTATGGGTGATGGCACGATTGATGAACAACTTCAATGGTTGGCTAGGGGACCATTAATCACAATCATGCAATACCAAGGGTACGAGATAAACGGGTATACATTTTACACCAGAGCCCAAGATGAAAAGAGCACGAACCAAAATAGTGGTGTGCGTATAGATGCAATAGGCAATGGTGGAAAAAAGGACAGCTACTATTGTGTCATAGAAGAGATATGGGAACCAGACTATGGACTTTTAAAGATTCCTTTGTTTCACTGCCAATAGGATGACAATAATGGACTTCAAAAAGATTAGATATAAAGACGAACCATTCATCCTAGCCAAGGATGTGACATAGGTGTTCTATGTGAAGGACATGTCAAGCAAATCTAAGAAGGACATGTCAAGCAAATCCAAGAACGATGAGCCAAAACGCCAAATAGTTCTTTCAGATAAAAGAAAAATCATTGGAGCTGAGGATATTTCGGACAAGTCAGAAGATTTTGATCAGTTTGATGACCTTCCTCCATTCTCAGTCAATGTTGACTCCAACATCCTATTATCCAAAGAGAACACTCCTTACTTACACCGCGATCACAACCAAGGGACCTTCGTCAAACGGAAGATTATCAATATTCCATTAAATAATGATCAGTAGTTTAGTGTAACCATATGTTCTATTTGGTGATTTATGTAATGTATGTTTTCGTATCTTTTGAATAACGATACTATTCGGACAATGTGATCCAAATGTTATATGTTTGCATTTTTTGTGCCTATATTTAATTTATTACACACAAAAAATATTTAAAACACTTATAAAAGGCAATTTGGAATCAATCTGTTGAATTAAGTGAATAGAACTATACGTCATGTGACCAAGTGATCTAAACTATACAATATTATAATTTTGCATGCTCAAAATATTATATATTTGTAATTTTTATGCCTTTAGTTAATTTATTACACATAAAAAACATCAAAACACCTATAATGCAAGATATAAAAGAAATCGGAATTTAGCTCTTTAGTACCAGGGCGAGGCATAGCCCGGCACTAAACTGCCTCCACCAAAATTTCCTGCCAGTGGAGGCAGTTTAGTACCGGGCCGTGGCTATGCCTGGTACTAAACAGCGACTGCGCCAGTTTAGTACCGGGTGCAGCCACGGCCCGGTACTAAACGGGCTGCCGCTCCGCCTCGGTCCACCTACTGACCCACCACGCCTCCACACCATCGCTCTGCCGCCGTAGGGCCTGCACGCCACGCGCCGCGGTCCCCATGTTGTCTACCGGCCCAGCGCCACACCTCGTCCCGTCTCGTCTCCGTCCCAGCCAGCCGCCACCGCGGCCCGACCTCCCAGCCACGCGCCGCCCTACCCCGGGCCTGGCCTCCGTGCCGCCGTGCCCCAGCCCCTCACCGCCACGCCTCACCCCTGTCCCTCACCGCCAGCCTCTGCGCGCGTCAAGCCACGCCACCGGCCTCCACGCGCTCCCGCTGCCACCACGCCCTAAGCCACCGGCCTCCACGCGCACCCGCCGCGTCCTCGCCACGCCCTCGGCCGCCTGCCACCCGCGTGCGCCATCACATCCCCGCTCCCCCCCCCCCCCAACGTAAGCCCCATGCTGACACCAGCACTACAATGTGCTCACGTCAACCTTTTTAGTTTTTTTAAATTTCTGTAAGTGTGGTAAAAAATTTTAGAAATTTATAGAAAATGGTAGAAAATTGTATAATAGTCTAGAATGTTGTAGAAAAATGTATTTATTATAGAATATTGTAGAATAATGTAGAATATTGTAGAAGAAAGTGAAAAATTATAAGGAATAGTAGAAAATTGTAGAAAATTATTAAAAATATTTATAATATTGTAGGAAATGGTAGAAAATTGTAGAATAATGTGGAATAGTGTAGAATATTGTAGAAGAAGGTGAAAAGTTGTAGGGAATATTAGAAAATTGTAGAAACTATATGTGATGTAAATTTGTTGTGGTACAACTTCATGTATTTATTGTAGAAAATTATTGAATATTGTTGAATATTATAGCATATTTTGTTCGCACAGGAATCGAAATAAGTCCTAGTGAGGATGACGACGAGTTCTTTCACAATATAATTCATGAAGGTACCAATCACCCACCGTCCCTCGAAGATGATTCACCCAAGGATGACGGCAACCAATATCTCAACGATACTAGCAATGGCGATGATGAGCAGATGGAAATTGTTCGGGAAGAGGTTCAAGCTGAGGTATATGAAATTCATGGATATATAAACTAACATGATATACACACACACACACATTTACGAATTCTCTACGTATGAAATGCGTGTATTAATTGATATTTTTCCAGGCATCTAGATCGAGGAAGCTAAAACAGAAATGAGGCTCGAAGAAAAAGATGGAGGGGCGTACCAACATCATCTTATTGAAAGAGGACGGTGAACCAATGGCTCCCAAGGGTGTTGACAGGATATTGGTCAATAAATGTAGATATTTTGTCCGGGAAAACATCCCCATTAGCTACAAACTATGGAAGAAAAATAAAATCACTGATAATGATGCAGACATCATCCCCGACATGAAGAAGGAAATGTTATGGAGAGAGGTGAAACTGCACTTCAATTTTCCAGAGGACAAAGAGAAAGTCTCGAAGGAATGGGTCATGAAGAAGATGGCTATTGCTTTGCAGACGTTCAAGAAAAACTTGAACAAAGACTATATCAAAAAGGGCCTTACGCCACACTTTGAGAATAACTACAAGAAGCAACATCCTTTTTGGGATGAATTCGTGCAATACAAGTTGTTTGAGGACAACGAGGAGCGAACAAGACGGAAAAAAGACAATGCGAGCAAGAAGAAGCATTTCCATCATCTTGGCCAAGGAGTTTATTCTTCGACGATTCCAAAATGGCAGAAGATGGAAGAAGACCTAATGGCAAGAGGAATCATACCGGCGACTTTCAATTGGCCATTGCGAGCAAAGTATTTCTTGTATGCTCATGGAGACACACTAAGCATGGAAGATGGATCATTTGTGACTACAGATCAAATAAGAGAAGCAGCCGACAGGCTCGATATGGCACTAAAGGCCGTTGCCGAAGGCACTTTGAAGCCTGCCAGAGAGAAAGACAAGCTGACATACGCTCTTGGGACACCAGAACACACAGGACGTGTCTGAGGCATGGGCGTAGTTACATGGAAGCATGGCTTTAGTGCACATATCGACACTTATCGAGCCAATGCAGAAGGAAGGTTGAACAAGAAGACAAGATGCGTGCCCTAGAAGAATGAGTAGCTTCGATTGAAGGTGCAATGACAGCTAGCCAACGACTACAAGAAGCTCCTTCAGCTCCGAATATGGAGAGCAGCCCCGGCTCTCAACGCTGTAGCAGCGTGGCTTCCACAGAGCATCCGGCCGGCGGAGATCAAACTGAAATGGTTGCGAACAACCAACAACATTACCCCGTGGACGACATCACCGTGAGGAGCCCCTGCGAGCTTCTTTATCAGTAGAGGAAAAAGGTCGAATTAGTGGCTCACGGTATTGCCGAAGTATCTGTTCAAGACGAGACAATTCATGGCGTGTTGATTCCTAAAGGATATGCTAGAGTCATGGTTGACCGGGTCGAGAAATGATGGGAAGACCTCAACCTCGAGATCCATGGAGGCGATGGAGAAGAGAAACTACAACACGCGCTCCACACTTGGATCTGTTGGAACAAGCGCCACATAAGATTTCCGCAAGGAGCCACTGATCCCGCATCATCGGCTCAGAGCCCAAGGCCAAGATCACCAATGCCAACACCTAGCATGGGTCCGCCGTCACCACGCATAAAGGGACCCGGCATGGGTCCGCCGTCACCACCCACACAAAGGGACCCAAGCATGGATCCGCAGTCACCACCTACTCCAAGGGACCCCAGCATAAGTCCGCCGCCACCTCCTAAGGCGAAGACGAACGCAAAGGCTTGGGTCCCGCCACCACCACCTCCTAAGGCGAAGAAGAACCTAGCTAAGAAAAAAGAGAAGCCTCCACCTCCGAAGTTAGCATAGGAAATGACTAAAGAGGAATTGAATGAGCATGTGAGAAAGGAGGTTTGAGAACAATTCGCGCCAAGGAAGCCTGAGCCGAAGCAATGTGGATCCAACCGGGCAGAAGTTCTTCGTAACCATGTGACAATCTGGGGAGAAAGAAACACTGTTAGACTAGAAGAAGAGTAATCGTCGGGGCAAAAATATTCACCAGCTCGGAGAACAACCCCAACAATCGATACCTCCACTCCAAGTGGTTTCAAAAGAGGATGAAGCTACGGCCGAGTTTGTGGCGGAAACAAAACTTACAAAAGCTCAACTCCGAGGGGAGGTTCCCATCCCGATTCACAGGGGCAGGAAGAAAACCATATGTAATAGGAGAACCTCTTATGTGGCCTGAGTTGCTGAACATGCTACCTACGAGAATGCGTGAGTTGCATGAATGGTACATGAGGGCCACTGCAGATGGAGACGTAATGTTCGTAGCTCAGGTTAAAGATAGCGATTTACATCGGGGCTAGCTGACGTATGGATCGCGTTTGTGAGTCTTTGGTTTTTATACCATCAAGACGGCCTGGACAAGTCCCTCGTCGGTGTATTTCTTATGTAAGTGTTTCCTCTTATTATATGTCAACTACTTATGTGCTTTCTCATCCTCTCTCTTTTTTTTGTATCGTGTAGGATGAAGGTGAAAGAATTTCAAAGAAAGGGGTACTATCACATCGGCTTCATGGACCCGGATGTTATAAACAAGAATAGTGTAAATAGATGGCCAAATCGGACCGAGAACAATATATTTAGGGCCTTGAATAGGCAGCATACTTATACATTCATTCTGTTGCCGTACAACTTCAAGTGAGTACTTCAACTCTGTTTTCATCCCTTCAATTTGATAATAAATATATCCAACATTTAATCTGTATATGTGTATCAACAACTATCACTAGATCCTGCTCAGTATCGAGATTGATCGAGCCCCAGTTGTGGTGTTCGATGGAAAAAGGACGCCAATAACATAATATCAAAACTTCATAGATATCCTTTAGAAGGTATGGGCTCGCTTCATCAAAAAGCACATAGAAGGTATGGGCTCGCTTCATCAAAAAGCACATAGGTACGTATCAAATCAATAACAATTTCTTGCATTTAATTATATATATGTATGAATTTAAAATAATGATGTTTGTATGTGACAGCTTTGGAAAATGAAAGAAAACCTCATCGAACCGGGAAGAGTCAGGACAATTCAAGAATCACTCTATAGAATCCTGATGGATGAGATGATAAATCCCGTCAGTGAATTTTATGCCAATCATAGAATAAGTATGGGCCAATTGGATGAAAACAAGGAAGACGATGAACAGAAGTAATATTTAAAGTACTTAGTAATGAAACAACTTATATAACTACTTGTAATATTTGATCCCAAATGTAATATTTGAAGTGTATATAAACTATATATATATATAATTAATATATATATATAGTCATTACTATGCGAGATATGAACACGAATGTAAATGCTAGCTTTACGCAGACGGATACGAATAGAATACGAATACGAATTAAATCCAAAAAGGAAAAGGAAAGAAAAAATAAGCAAATGATAAATAAAAAATACTTAGTACCAGCTAGTAATAAACTGCCGCCCCAACCGACCTACGTGGCGAGCCCGGTACTGAATATATACCCCACTTTAATACCATCCAAGCTGTACCGGTACCGTGCAAGCTGTAGGCAACTGGTACTAACCTGCCCGCTACTTCTCGGATCGTACTAATTCTCAGATCTCAGATCTGTAGATGTGTTAGAACTCGACCACACACTATTAATCAACAGCATAACATAATACTGGTAACATAACAAAGTATTACGAACCATAAAACTACTAAAAGGACAATCAGCAGATCATAAAAAGTTTGGTTGCTATAAAGGGCCTGTTTGGCACAGCTTATGGGCCAGCTTCGGAGCAAGTTTAAGTCGCGGGCTGGCCAAACGCTTCGCTTCTGGCCCAGCTTCCCCCAGCAGCGCTTCCGGGTAGCGCAAGAAAACGAGCTGAATGCAGCAGCCGGACCGGACCAGCTTCAGCGCAGCTTATCCTCTCCACCCGTCTCTTCTCCGATCCAATCCTCCCTGCTCGTGACCCCGTGCGCCGCCCCCCGCGCCGGTCGGCGCCGCCCCCCGCCAGCGCCCCCCGCGCCGCCCCCGTGCGCCGGCCCCCGCGCGACGCCCCCGTGCCACGGTGCCCGCGTCCATCTCCACCCGCCATAGAGCCGGGAGACGGCGGCGGAAGCGGACGGCGTGCGCGCGGGTGGCGCAGCGACCACGGCTGACCCTCGCACGGCCGCGGCACCTGCAGACACCGCAGCCTCTGGCCGGTGACCGGCCGCAGTGCGCTGGCAGCCGCGGCCGCGGCGTGCGCTCGAAATAGCGCGCGATGCGGCTGCAGCGGCATCTGCGTCTGGTAGCGTTGTGTTGGAAGCTACTTGGATGAAGAACAGGGGAAGTCGAAGGTGGTGATGCTGGAGGAGCGGAAAGATGGCGGATTCCGGGAACCGGGGCCCGCGGAGCGGCGGCGGCGGCGCGCGTTCACGTGGCTACGACGTGAAGCTGTGGGGACCCGGGAGATTCATGCCGGGAGGCGTCAGAGGAATCGGAAGGTATGCAATGCATACTTCCGTCCATGACGATCGATTCGCATTTGGATTTGAAGGAGAATGTGCAAATATCTTGGCCCAAGTGAAGCCTTACAAAGCACACAAGCTTGGTGTTGTGGTTTGTAAAATCGTACACTGCAGCACTCACTTCTTCATGAAACTGTCAGATTTTCGCATTGATGATCAAATTTTGTGTTAGACAACTACTAGGAATTCAGAGGAACAAGGTTCTAGCGTTCTAGGATAAATCGCGTTGCTGCAGCACTCATCCATACAATTATAATTATCTAATTTATAATTAAGTTATCATTATCTTATTTAAGAGTAATTTATGATTAATTATTTGATATATTTGTGTTGTTAATAATTCTATTGTTATTCTGTTACAAAAATAAATAAATATATATCTGTACGTAGAAATACATATATTCAGTAAACAGTAAGGGTATTTCAGTCATTTCTCATTTCAGATTTCAGATAGGATTTCAGCCCATTCAATAAGCAGTCTGCCAAACATTTAACTTCTGTGACTAGCTGCTTCTTTAATAAGCTGCTTCTCTAGCCAGCTAACCACCAGCTGGCTTCAGAATAAGTTTCAGCTGTGCCAAACAGACCCAAAATTAAGGACCCGGCTAAATTAGGGCCGGCCGTAATTTAGGCCCGCAGTACGGCCGCTTCATTCTTGGAAAGAAGACAAATGCAACAGGTTCAGATTCCTTTTTCTGCCAAAATTCTGCACTTATGATAGAATTCTGCACTTTCTGACAGAATTCTGCACGACACGCACAACAAAAAACACAGAATAAATATACAGACCTCATTTTTACTCTTTGATAAGCAAATCTTTGAAAAACAATAAACAAATTAGAACATATACAAACACATTTTCACCCATCTAAACTCTAAGCATTAACAAAACTTCAAAACTACTAGCATACAACTTATTGCCTCCACTATTGTACTGACCAAACAAAAAGACTAGAGCTATTACAACTACTACCAAGCTGCTCATGAATCAAAATCGAGGTTGAGCTGCAATTAAACTGTTGCTGATGACAATCTGATGAACTTTCAGGCCACCAAACACCAAGCTGAAGAGCATGTTATGGAGCCAATTCGATGAGGAAACTTGCAGGCAGAAAAAAAGCACATCAAGTTTCAGGTCCTAAACACTGTTTTGTATGACTGAAACGAATAGCAAGTGCAGTTAGTATTAGGACTAAAATATCAGCAAGGCTGAATATCTCTAGTAACAAACATTGCTAGTTCTATATAACCTAATTTATGATCATATTTTTGTTAATACAGAAACACATTATTTCCTAAATTTCTGGCCATAATATTACTTAATTTAGAACCATATTATTGCCTAAAATAATTGCATAATTTGTCTAATCTAGAACAACATTATTTCCAAATGAAGTACATATTTAGACAAAAAATTGCAATAAATGCACTTGCTCTCACTACATATGTACTTATTTACTTGAGATGGTTCATATGCACATCATATCTTCTTCTTGCATTGTAGTTGATCTCCCCCGCAGGATAACTTGGGAACCTGCAATGTAAGAACATAAAAAAATAAGGAGAAATTAGAAAAGAAAGAATGCTGTAAAAATTGCCCAACGATTTGCGCTTTTTGCCTTGACCTTACGATAATATTGCCTGCACATATTACACTTATTTGCCTATTCTTACTTTCTAACTACCTGATGGAGGACTAATCAGATGCACCTGCAGACATGTCTTACTGGTGGTGTCTCAACTATAACTGAAGGACCGATAAAGCGACCAGAGAGGGGAGGGTGAATGGGAGCCTTTTAAAAATTCTCACCGAGAACAAGGCCAATGTCCCGGATATAACCGACATGCCTCTCTTCTAACCGTCAAGCCAACTAGTGATGAGCTCACCCTATGAGCTGTTAGGAATTTCTCAAAGTATCGCGGAAGCAAAGGTATAAACAATCAGCGGGCCAAAATTAGCACTAACTAATTTTCAAAATGATCAATTCAAGTACTAACTAAGAGGCATGCAGATAAGACTGAAAAGCTTACTAGAGCTTACGAGCAGTTTAAAGCATTACTAAAAATATGGACCAAGCAAGCAATGATTGCCTAATCATCGGACCTGTAGCATGAAAGAGATATCAAGATTAATTCACCTGAGTGAAACCCGAGCATTTTGCTTATGTCCACTTGCAGCTGTTGATCGAGCTGTAGTTGCAGCTACTGAATTGACCTGCCTGCACAATAGAGCTAATCCAGACGAGCAAACCAAGCTGCTGATAATACACCGTTTAACCAAATTACTAATTAGCCAATTCACAAGAGGCAAGCTCTGAAGAAAGAACACATAGGGTTAAACAAATCAGATAACTTCTATGTAAGACAACTCGAGTGACAGATCACTGTGGGAATAAACAATAGTTCATGCAGTTAAGGGTGTGTTCGTTTCCGGGTACCTAAACTTTAGAGGGGTCACATCAAACAGAATCTTATCATTTAGAAGTATTAAATAAAGTCTAATTACAAAACTAATTGCAGAACCCTAGTGCTAATTCGCAAGACGAATCTAATGAGGTATATTAGTCCATGATTAGCGAACAATTACTGTAGCATCACTGTGGCAAATTATGGATTAATTAGGCTCATTAAATTTGTCTCGCGAATTAGCACCTAGCTGTGCAAAAAGTTTTATAAACAGATTTTATTTAATACTTCTAAATAGTAAGATTCTCTTTGATGTGATGGGTCTAAAGTTTAGATAGCAGGAAACGAACAGACCCTAAGTACCTCAATGTGTCTCTGAAGAAACCTGACAAGCTATTTGTCCCTGCTGATTACCTGCGTGAGCTGCTAATCGACCAAAAGCTGCTGCAATAGGAGAAGACAAGAAAATAGAGACCAAGTTGCACATGTAGGTGTACTTGCCCCTGAAATTCAGGGAGAAAATACAGAACAACTGTAGCTGCAATCGCTGGCTACTGTATAGGAGAAAATCAGTTCAGTTTTCCATATTATTGCCTAATCAGAACCATGTTAATGCCTAATGAAGTATATTATTTTAATAATCCAGAACCATATTTGTTTTCCTAAAGTTTCTGTTATTTTTATTGCCTAATGGAGTAAAACTTTCATATACTAAAATGTACAAACAACAAAAAAAACACAGTTTATGAGTGCAAACAAATTCAGACAGCAAAAACTTCATCAGTGCAATCTATGATTTATGCACTATGATTTATTCAGACAGCAACAACTATTCATCGGTGCAATCTATAATTTATTTCATCAGCACTACCATCAAAAAGCCTGATATCCCCTACCTCCCTCCCCATCCCCAACAAACAACTACCAAAATGTAGCCAAAACACATATCTAACTAAAAAATCACAGAACCCATACTGGATTGGGGGGAGGAGGGAGGGGATCAATTTGACTTACCTGTGTGCGCTTTTTTCCTCTAGCAGGAATCCTTCCACTATAAACAAACCTTCACACACCAGAAATCTGAGGAAAAAAACCCACATAGGCACTGGAAAAAAATAAAAAACAATCACGATGCAAAAAAAAAGGGACCGCTCACATGATTTCTGAACCTGCACTTCCCCCCACTGGATTCCAGAGAGCATAGAAAAAGTCACACAAGCTATTGATGTCTCCTTGCCAAAAAAGCACACCAAATCAGAAACGAGGAGGGGAGAGAGATTTCAGGTGGAGAGGAAGAGTGTGGGAATCGCTCACCTAATTTTGAACCTGCGCCACCAGATTTCAAGCCCGCGAGATGTTGCTGTCCTGGACAAAAAATAGCGCCCAAATCAGAGACGAGTTGTAGAGAGATTCAGGGTACGCGGGGGGCATGAACTCACTTAATCTGGTCCGAAGATTCCCGCCCCTCCCCCCACCCCCGGATGCCTCACCGGATTCCAGAAGCGCACGCCGATGGCCTCAGCCAAACAAAAAGGCGAAAAACAAAATCAAATCGACGAAAAAACTTGGGGAACATGGTTTTGAGCATGCTGCGCGCGTGTGGATTCGCTCACCTGGTGCTAATCTGCACTTACGCTCACTCCCGCTAATCTTCCTCCGCCGGGATCCAGAAATACGCGCGATGGGTGCGAGAAGTGGCCGGTGGATGCGAGAGGAGAGAGAGAGTGGGGGAGGAAGTGAACACGCGCTCAGCTCTTTGTTATGTGTAGGATCGGTTTTGGTAGCTGCATATGGATCGCTCCACGTAATCGCTCCCTGGATGGGAAAAAAAGCAGCCCCAGGACTGTAAAAAATATGGTTGGCTGTAATAGAGTTAGGGCCAGTTTGGTAGAGCTCCAACTGATCCTGATTCTCTGTGGGAGCTGATTCTCTGATAGAAGTGATTCTGTGGCTGAAGGTGATTCTCTTTGATTCTCTAGCATAAACTTTTAAAATCAGGATGGAGAATCACTTCACAGAATCAGGAGAAGCTACTTTTTTCAGCTCCCAGCCTCTTAGTTCATTTCAGAGAATCACTCCACAGAATCAGCAGAGAATCACTTCTCTCTGAAAAACTGTTTGGCAGAGCTCTTGCTGGATTCAGCAGAGAATCAGCTCTGAGAGCTCTGCCAAACTGGCCCTTATTACCTAAAACTAAAAATGTCTATAGCTCCCTAACCTCGCTCGAGGGAAGAAAAATCAAACGTTAAGATGATCGAGGAGAGACACTCGGATTTAAGTTGTTTAGAATTTTTTCTCTGAAATTAACTGAGAAATACGGGGGAAGGATCTTTTTAGCTCAAGCATATGGAGTGAGCAACTTGGTAACTAAACCGAACAAATTACCAAGAACCACCCGAACAGTTGGTGACACGACCAAACAATGCAGCAGCTTTGCAACCACGTCGCACATCAGACAACCACACGGAGCCGACAAAAACAGCAGCACGCACGCATGGCAGCCACATGTCTCAGTCTCACCCATCACCAGCAGCATCCGCGGAGCCGATCGATGGATCCATGCATGGACCAGCTCCACTACTACTCGATGCCGTAGTGCTTCTTGAGCATGGTGATGAACTCGTCGACCTTCTCCGGCGGGTGGAGGCTCCCGGCGACGCTCTCCCTCCCCGCGCACCGCCGCGCCCACGCCGCCAGCCTCGGCGCGGCCTCCTCCACGCTGAACTCCCCGTACCTCTCGAAGCTGGGCAGCCACGGCACGAAGGGTACGACCGCGACGTCCACGAACCCGAACTCCGCCCCGCCGAAGAACGCCCTGTCCCCGAGCTCGCCGTCGAGGTTGGCGAGCACCTGCAGGAGCTCGGCGCGCGCCTTCGCCCGCGCGTCGCCCCCGAGCTTCCACAGCCGCGTGCCGAGCTCGTAGACCTTGTCGGAGTAGGCGGCCCAGAAGCGGGCCCCCGCGCGCGCGTAGGGGTCGGAGGGGAGGAGGGGCTTGCCGGAGTAGACCTCGTCGAGGTAGTTGAGGATGACGAGGGACTCGCAGACGGGGCGGCCGTCGTGGAGGAGCACGGGGATCTTCTTGTGGACGGGGTTGGAGCGGAGGAGGAGGTCGCTCTTGGTTCCCAGGAGCTCCTGCTCGGAGTACTCGTAGGGGATGCCCTTCTCCGCCAGCGCGATGCGGCAGCGCTGCCCGAACGGGCTCACCCAGAAGTCCAGCAGCACCAGGCCCTTGTTCTTCCCCTCCGCCATTGCTGCCAGCGGCTCGGCGACCTCTCTATCTCCGTCTCTTTCTCGGCGTGCGTGTGCGGTGACGAGTGGAGCGGATGGGTGATGTGGATATGTCGAGTGTGTGAGGGCGCAGGGTCTGCTTTATAGGGGAGGAGCGAGAGCTGGATCGATGGTGCCTGGTGATCGGGATGGAGCGTCGTCGTCGACTCATCGGAGCCAAGACCCCAGAGAGAGTGTGATGTGTGGGATTAAACAAGATGGGTAGGAATGGGCCTGAGGGATTGATGCGCATATCGATAGCTAGATCGCCGGCTTCGTCGGGTACCGGCGTGTCCGTGAGCGAGGACGCAATCGCCGTGGGATAGTGCAGTGGCACGTGGCAGCAGATGGGTGGTTAGCTAGCTAACATGGCGTCCACGCGCGCGCGCAATGGGACCTCGTCATCCGCCGGAGCGGTGGGCACCGGCGATCGCCACGGCGAGACATGGACAGACGAACAGCACGGCGTGCGCGCGCGGCACGCGTGCGGCTATCTTGTGACCGACGCGGGTGCGTGCGTGGCGATCCCAGATCCCCACGTGTGACCTGCCCACATGCTCTTGCACTCATGTGGACAGTGTCCTGTCCCTGCAGAGATTCCTTCCCCAAAATCCGGTGCGATCGAGCATGCAATGCGCGCGCGCGCGAATCTCATGCCACGTCCCGTCTGATCAGTCGTCATCTCGTGCTATGCGTTTTCAGCTGGTTCATGGAGATAGATGCTTGGCCTACCTAGACATGGCCGACACACGGCGCCACATAAGAACTAGCATAATATGCTCCACCGCACTGGGAAAAGCACATCTTGATGGCCTGGTTTTAGAAAACGTCGCGCGTGTATCCGCTGCGAATCAGAATAACGAACCATCGATGCCCATGAGCACCTGTACATTAGTATATATAATGATACTATAGCTGTAGATGTAGGCGGGCAATGGCGGCCAGCCGGACCACACAATCCCGCAAATGCGTGACGCTCATAGACCAATGCAAGTTAACACGTGCCTCAGTCTATCTTGTGCGGTAAGTACATTGAGGCGGAGCTCGTAAAAAATTTCAGCTAGCCGGTAAGATTTGCCTCAACTTCGAATGGTGAACAATGCTTGCCTTGTAGTTCGCCTTGTCTAGTTCTTACTGTTCGAGGCACTTGCTCGCAGGCCATGGCAACCGCATTATTTGTCGCTAATAAAAAGCTAGGGTAAATAAGATTGATTATTTCAAGTTCCACCTTAAACACTTGGGAGACTCGAGCAGCCTCTCCGGAAATGTTATTCATAGCACGTGCGATTAGCCACCGTATTATCGCACATATCCGCTGGAGATGATATTGTTATCCCTATCCTTTTATTTTATTCTGAAATATTTTATTTTATTCCGCGGCTATGACAGCGCACCTGCGTCGTGTCCTCGCCATCCTCGTCGTCATCAGCCTGCACGGACTTGACACAGGGGAGAAAGGAGAGGGTAAGAAGAAGAAGAACAAGTGGAGAGAAAAACTATCCACTTACAAGCGGGTCCCATATATCAGCCGGTCCAACTCAGCGTTTCGTCAGGTCAGCACGCTACGTATGTGAAACCGCTATGCAAAAACAGCTGAGGGGGTTAAATGAATGGTTTTGCAAAGTTGGAGGGGTTAGATATCCTGATTTTTAGTTTGGGGGATGTAGTTCAATCTCAATAATTGGGGGATTAAGTAGACTTTGCTAAGCTGGGTGGTTTCTTTTTTTTCTGTCTTGTTGCTTTAGTTCGCTTTCTGGCGTTTGCCATTTGCTCGATGGTTTTATAATCCTGCATTTCGAGGGTGCTTTCGTAGTTGTTTTATTATAATTCTCTTGCTCTTAATAAAATACATACTCAGGCAGGTTTGAAAAAAAAAATCCATCTTAAACATTATGACTTATAAGGTAAACTAGCTCATTGTCTCATTTACATTATTCATGTGATGAGCACCATCGATGCATGCATCACAAGATCATGGAAATACATAAATAATCCGATTAGGATGTACTAGAGACCCAGTAATAGTCTGTTAATTAGGGCGTAAGACATGCTCGTGCTCTAGGAAACGCCTTTGTGCCATATCTGAGAAAGAATCAAGATGCCTAAGGCTCGCTAAATTTTCTTTCAGAAATTAAAACCTACAACTAAGCTTAATCACTCCATGTGCCTAAACCTTACAAAGTGTGACTATTCTAGTCATTCCAAAGGTTTGCAACCTAGTTCCAACCCTCTACTAGTATGGCAATTCTAGAAATTGAAATTGCGGAAAGTAAAGAGAGGATTAGAATGTTAATTATTAATTTTTCTTTAAAAACATCACGAATAATTCCACAAGTGCACAGATACCATCGTAACTTTCACCTAGAATTATTCCAGCGTATCATATTCACAGAGGAATGTGAGTATATTATCTAAGATTTAACTTCATCCAAGGACACCACACTACCGAAGAGGTAAGGGGTAGAGAAGATTCCTATGGCTGAGAATCTAAGATAAGATAAAACTATCCTAATTATTTATTTCGGGCTACTGGCTTCACCTGGATAAGACCTGGTACGCTCCAGCAATACGACACTCTGATATACCCGAACGGGGAGGGTTACACTGAGTAGATAGGGCTGTCATCACCTGCTACCTACCTCATCTAACCATGGGATATAACACAACCAACAGATAAAGTCTAGTATAGACACCACATCTACACAATCTTTTACTAACTCTAGAGTCGTACAAGAACATCCGTCTCTATTAGGAGTCTTACTCTAGAGTACCCACTAAATTAGTGAACGATTGATCCCGTAAACAACTAAGAGACTAGCACTATTACTTTACTTAAGAAACTAAAGCACAAAGGAACTTACGAACACTTACTATAATTGATAAGCATCCGTCGAGGTACAAGCTGGAGAAGAGCGCCGGGGGCTGACAAACCCAGCACCTCCCCAGCTTCCTCTCACTATTTCCCTTTTTCTAAGCACTACCTAGGTAACACTAAACCTCTAGAATGAGCCTACAACTCAGCTATGAGAGTGAAAGCACAAGAGGCGAGTATGAATCGTGTGTCTCATTTAGAAGCCCCTCCCCTCATATTTACAGGGGTGAATGGGGGTCCTGGCCGGCAATCTCGTGGAGGCGTGCAGGCGTGCAGAACCGACCTCTAGAAGTCACCAGAGGCCGCCATGTGGAAGCTGGAGGCGAGGGGGGCCAGGGCTAGTTTGGCTGAACCAGGGGTTTAGCCGACCCCTGGCCATCGCCTTTGCTTGGGGGACTGGTAAAGTGGGACCTTATGGCAGTCATGAGTGAGCCATGCAGAATTGAGGCGATTTTCCTTGGTTGTGGGGCCCATGGATCCTCGTGCTTGCGCCTGATTCGCCGGAGAGGTGTTGCCTTGGATTGAGAGTGTGTTTCCTTGCTTTTGAGGTGTGTTTAGGCTGTCATTTGGATCCTTCAATCCTTGTGCTCGCTCGTGATTAGCCGAGAGTTTGTCACTGGGATTATGCTTGTTCTCTTCATGCAATTTCAGTCCAAATTCACATGCACACATTTTTAGACTAGCACTTGTGGAATTCGTTAGATAAACATCCTATGCTAGTGTTGGCCTTTGATATTATTCCACTTTTATGCAGGATATGATGGCCAAAATTGGTCCATAATGAGCGTCAACACCGATTTTTTCCGAGGTATCGAAAAGTCAGCACTCTCCCCTAGTTCTCGTTGGAGCACCCGCGCAAGGGTATCGCTCCCCCTTGATCCGCGCAAGAATCAAGTGCTCTCTAGTGGATATCCATTCTCCAACTCCGAATTGGCGGATTTCAAACCGAGCACAACCTTCTTCGGGCTTCTTACAAGACTCCTTCTTGAGAGCTCACCAAGAACACCACCACCAAGAACTCCACTTTTATTTTGCTTTCACATTTATCTAAGGCGCTCGTGAGTGCATTATAGCATGCCTACAACTTTTAACCAAAATGCTTACTACCGTATGAGAAAAGCTAGTTCTTCAGCTCATCCGACCTTTTTTTTTCCCTTACTCTGCACTACATGCTACTGAATACCTTTTCCTCTTTTTATAGCAGGTCACTAAGCAGTTCAACATGATTGCAAATATGAAGTATATACAATAATGTTCTGAGAAGCAAATATGATGTGCAGTATGTTCAAGTATATACAATAATGTGCAGTATGTCAGTCTTTGTTGTGCAGCTACAATAATAATACAGACAACAATTGCTAGAGTTTCTAACCTGTAGATGTGAACTATGTGAGCTTTTCTGAAATATAGCTAAAGCTGGGCGCAGTTCTGCCTATATATTTAGTGTGGCCTAGTTCCAGCAAGATAATGTTGGACGGCACATACATCTGCTTAGGTTAGAATTGATTGATTACAACTTTTTTCTAGAAAAAGAAAAGTGTCCGCATAAGATTTGTCCCTTTTCCCACACACATTTATTTAATTATATAAGCTGCATAGCAGGAGAGCACTAAGTAGACTCCCATGATCAATGGGCAACTTTAATTTGTACTATTGAAAATAAATGTGATAGTTCTTTCCTTCATATACAGCAGGTACGTTTACAGCCTCGTCAAACTTAATAGACGGCCATTTGTAACAGAAAAAAAATGTAAATGATCATTTTCGCGTACATTCGTACATCAGTAATTTGATCTGAAGCACGAAAAAAAGGTATATGTGACAAACTATCTCGAAGCACAAACTTTATGCCTCCGATCAGCAACCAACGCAGCATATAGAGAGAAAATTAGATTTTTGTGAGATATCCTGAGAAGGAATTATAACACTTTGTAGTAACAACAAATCAATTAAACTAACTATAATATATTCTGGAAATATATCACAAACTAGTGGTGCTTCAGGTTTTCTCCCCCCTGTCCTTCACACCGCGCTTCAGAGATGCAGTCCTTGGAAACAACAACGTTTTGTTCTGAAACCCAAGCAGTGAACACAAATGGAAGCAGAGCATATAACTATCACTAATGCTAATACAAGCTGTTTGAACTGAAGTAGAGCATATAACTAGCACTAATAATGCTAATACAGGCCCAAATGGCAGCAGGTACAAAGAGCTTAGTGCTGTTCCATATTTGTTTTATCAAACATAAAAATAAAATATATAAATATCGAACTGACGTATGATAATGCTTCAGCTGTTGCTCTGCTTCAGAAATAGCTTTCAGATGTACGCCAAGTCATTTGAAGCAGCAGCAGCAGCAGCATTATTTTATTCCAAAAACTAGGGTGGACTATTCCTGGTGGTGCACTATATATGTATATGTTCATCACCCTTCGAATAGCTCTTGCAGCATCTCTTGTAGCTCCTGGGGAGTAAATTTTGGGACGGTAACATTGTTATCCTCTATGTATTTTCTGTAGACTGGAGTGATTTTCTCAATGATAGCTTCCCGCAGCATTTTCCTGAGTTGAGGATCTGGGACCTTCCAAAGCTTTTGGGTGGTGTATGTTTTCTGAAATTCAGACTCGAACTTAGGCAGTGGGGAATAATGTCGTTTCCCGAAGCAAAGAGGTGTAGGATTGAACAAGCATGACAATACCGGTGCCCAAGATACTAGCAGATAGCTCTCAATGTAGCCCTCAACTTTGTCAAAGAGAGCCGCCACATGGACGTCGAGAGAAGAGTACGTTTGAGGGCTGCCACGTATGAAGTCTGAGTTGTTGAGCAAGAATAAGAAGAGGAGCCTCTCCCGTATGAAGTTTAAGTTGTTGAGCAAGAATAAGAACCCGACGGCTTGATCTGGAAAAGATTTGGATATGTTGACAAGCTTTTCTTCTAGGCAGGACGCCAACTCCACGATCATGCTGTTCAAAGGAAATAGGTCTCCAACTACTCCAATCTGTGGCACATACTTACCAAGGCTGGCTGCCTCGGATAGGATTGCATTCACTGGCGAGTAATGAGAGCGCAGGAAGCTGATGTGCCTGGTAACGGACCGAGTGGCCATGTGAATGCTGATTTGAGAATCTGAAGAGTCGACGACGCCGTCCTCTATCGACTCCAGGACACGGGTCCTAATATGCTCCAATGTGCTCCATGTGGCCTCACCCACCTTGGCCTCCCTAGCTGACAAGAGGCCGACGGTCTTGCCCTGTATCCTCTGAACTTGTGCAGCAGTGGAGGACGAATGGAATGACAGCCGGATCTTGGCTAAGGCCCTGGACAGAGCATCGTGCACACGCAGCAGGGTGCTGAGCTGACCGTATTGTTGCTGTTGCGTCCCTCCCCGATCCATAGCGGCGGCGGCCTTAGCATTCGGAGCAACTATGACGTCAACAAAAACGAGCATTTCCGACATGGTTTCATGGATAAACTGTGCATACTGGAATTGATCCGGAGGACTAGCTCTAGCTTTGCTCCCACTGACCTCGGCCTCAGGTTCTTCTGCTTTGTCCTCAGAAATGCTGGGCAGGCCTAGCAGGGAGCCGCGATCCGGGACCGGGAAGAGCGACGCCAACGCCAGGCGGATGGTCTCCGTGATTTCAGCGAGAGCCCGGATCCAGCTCTGTGTATGTGGTGGACGGATGATATGCTCCA
The DNA here is from genome assembly GCF_002211085.1 of Panicum hallii. Lineage (NCBI taxonomy): Eukaryota > Viridiplantae > Streptophyta > Magnoliopsida > Poales > Poaceae > Panicum > Panicum hallii. The sequence goes on along the minus strand of NC_038045.1, from coordinate 7,254,247 downwards.
GCGTCACTGCTGCACCACCATCATCAGCTAGGTGGAGAACCCAGTCGACGCCCAGCTCCGCGAGCCACCTCTCGAGGATGCCGCGGTTCGCCGATTGGGCACCCAGTAACTTCCTTTTGAGCAAGTTCGTCTTAGAATTTCTTTGAGGAAGTGGCGCACCAAAGAACTCCTGGACCATGCTGTTCATGTGCTTCCTCTTCATCTCCATTTGTTCAGGGCACACGTAATAGTCGAAGGGCAAGTACATGGCCATGGACGCCTCCGTAGAGATGGAGGAGACGTGAGAGCCGGTAAATGTGTAGCCAGTCGAGGCTATGGTACCTTCTGATGAGGAGGAGCTGCCGATCGCGATGCTGTAGGGGCTGAATCCGAGGTTGCTCCAAGGCCGCCCGCGGCCGCCATCCCTGTCGTCCGTGCCCTTGGCCTCCATGCTATTGCTATCGCTAATTAAGCTACCTTGCGATCCGCAAGAGAGAGCTGGGGATCGATCGGAGCGCAGCAATATGCCCCGATCGATTTCGAGCCTGTATCTGTTGAGTGTTGACCTGTTGACTTAGCTCACGGTCACGGACATATATAGTCGTAATGATATATAATAGATGGCCAAAAGGGCGGCCGTTTTATACTAGCACGCGCACTCGATGCCATTCCCAGCTGCTCCCTTGATGGCCACTGCAAAGCACTCCTCATTCATGTAAATAAATATAATAATTTCCTTCTCTCATGGCCACCATCTTCTTGCACTCACCTTTTCCATTGAATCATGGATACAGCCATATACAAAGGACAAGAAAGGGCGTGGGCTGAGTTGGAGCGTACATACCTTTTGACAGAGTTGATTCGGACCTCTTCCATGCATCAACGGTGGCCTCGGTTGGGAAAGGAAATAAAGCGTCCGTCTGGTGTTGTAGTTGGATTAATGGGGTAGCGGCAAGAAACATTGCACCAAGTGTGTTCAGAAATGCATACATATCTAGCTACAATAAATAATAGAACCAACTTTTAGCCAAAAAATTAAAATATGATTATAGGATCTCATTAATTTTTAACTGGACACTACAAATCAAGCATGATTTTAGAAAAAAACTAGTTTCATATATTTGTGAGCTAAAATGAATTTTCGGAGACTAAACCAGATTTTAGGATTTTTACTTACATATGTTTTCTAAGAAAAATACTTTTGTAACCATTTTTGATAAAATCTAGTTAACCACCTTAAACTATTAACATGGTCCAATTTACCCCCTTTGGCTGATCTGACGCCATGTAGGATTGGTGATATGACGCCACGTCAGCAAAACCGCCTTTGGAAACTTTCGAAACTGTCGAGGGGTAAATTGGACGATTTTAATAGTTGGGGATGTTGAATATCTAATTTTTCGGTTGAGGAGGGTAAATCAAATTGTGTTGATAATTGAAGAGGTTGAAAGAAAATTTTCCTAATGAGTAATATAAATTTATTGATATTGACTCTAATCCTGCCGGCCATACGTCAGTGCATCTGCACGGCTGCTTCCGTCTACTGTCCATCTACTAACCATTCAATAGCCACACGCCGTATCAGACCCACGAGTCGGAGATCAGATTAGACTATCTGGGACACAAGCTGATTTCATTTGGCCTTCTCTATCCAGCCATGCAGGCCCGTCTTTCTCTCTTCGCATCCTCAGGATGGGGATTCTCTTCTCTCTCTGTCCCCCTCGATCAACAACAGCAGAGGCGGTCTGAAGCTTCCGTCGCGATAGCTCCCGACCTCCTGCCGGTCTCCCCCGTCCAGCACTCCGCGCGAATCCGGAGGTGGTGGCGGCGGCGGCGGAGGAGGAGGAGGAGCGGAAGAGGACGGGCCCATCAGCTATGAGCCTCCCGGGCTCCGCCCTGGAGGCGGCGGTGGGGCGCGGCCTCGCCACCGCTGGCGCCGCCGCTTGCTCTACTCCAAGGGCGTCGGGAGGCTCGTGGCGCTCGACGAGGACCGCGCACGGGACATCCGGATCCCCTTTGAAGCGGCGGCGTCCTCTCCAGCGTGCCCCCCGACGTCGCAGTCGAGCAGTGGTCCAGCAACCCCGTGCGAATTCGGCCGCCCGTCCCCCAAGGCGTGCCCCCCGCAGCCCCGGATGCGCCCTTTGTTTGCAGCTTCCAACAGGTGAGCGGAGATGCTTCGTTCTGATTTGGGAACCTCCGATCTGATCGTGCCCTGCGTTCCGTTCTGTTTGCCGTGGACTTGTGATGTGTGAATCCTAGTCAATGTCCTAAGCTCGGAGGCTGCTCACTTTGCGTTATCTGACTGATGCTTTTGTTGGCAGATGGCTGAGTATTTCAACAGGAAGTCAGGCTTGTTGGAGACAGTACCGCTGGGGTCCTTCAACTCACTGTTCAATGAAAGCGTGGAGTATTTGGGTAATCACACCTTGGATTAATCGATAGATGATTACAATCCTAAATAGCCAAGCCTCTGCCCGTTTATAGAAACAAGACGGGAGGGCGGCCGTGATTACAAGAGCCGAGAAATCCTCTGTCTAACATCCTCTGCAGTAGAACGTCGGCGGAGCGAACCTTCATGCTGGACCGAAACTCCAAGAACATAGACGAAGGTAGGCCCTTGGTGAAGATGTTGGCGAACTGCGAGGTAGTCGGAACATGAAGAACACGCATAGCCCCAGCAGCGACACGTTCCCGCACGAAGTGAAGGTCGATCTCAACATGCTTTGCGCTGATGTTGCACTGGGTTTGTCGAGAGGTAGACAGCACTCATATTGTCACAGTAGACGACTGTAGCACGCTGTAGGGGCTGGTGGAGTTCTAGGAGGAGCTGACGGAGCCACGTCGCCTCGGCCACGCCATTGGCCATAGCGCGGTACTCGGCCTCAGCACTGGAGCGAGAGATGGTATGCTGACGTTTGCTGGACCAGGAGACGAGGCAGTCACCGAGAAACACGGCATACCCCGAGGTGGAGCTACGTGTGTCCAGACAGTCGGCCCAGTCAGCATCCGTGTAAAAGGTCAGGGTGCTCGGCGAGGGCGTGCGGGCGATGAAAAGGCCAAGATCGACGGTGAGGGCGTGCGGGCGATGAAAAGGCCAAGATCGACGGTGCCACGAAGGTAGCGCAGTATGCGCTTGACGGCGAGGAGGTGTGGTTCCCGTGGATCATGCATGTAGAGGCAGACCTGCTGCACCGCGTAGCTGATGTCGGGGCGAGTGAAGGTGAGGTACTGGAGAGCCCCAACCAAGCTGCGGTAGAACGTCGCATCTGGAACAGGAGAGCCCTCCGAGGAGAGCTTAGCCTGAGTGTCCACCGGAGTGCTGCATGATTTGCACTCAGTCATACCGGCACGCTCCAGGATGTTGAGGGTGTACTCGCGCTGCGAGAGGAGCATCCCGGTAGCGGAGCGAGTGACAGCGACCCTAAGAAAATGCTGGAGGGGGCCGAGGTCCTTCATCGAAAAGGACCCCTGGAGTGTGGCGATGAGCTGGTGAAGAAGAGCAGGTGTGGATGCAATCAGGATGATGTCGTCGACGTACAGGAGCAGGAAGGCGGTGTCAGAACCCCGCTGAAGAACGAACAGGGAGGTGTCCGACTTGGCCTCCAGGAACCCCAGAGTCAGCAGGTGTGCGGCGAAGTAGCTGTACCAAGCGCGGTGAGCCTGCTTCAGCCCATACAACGATTTGTTGAGCCGGTAGACATGATCTGGGCGAGCCGGGTCAACAAAGCCGGAGGGCTGAGTGCAGTACTGTCTTGGAAAGAGTGCCATGCAGGAAGGCATTCTGGACGTCGAGTTGGTGAACTGGCCAGTCTCTGGAGAGAGCCAAGCTGAGGACAGTGCGGATGGTGGCGGGCTTCACGACTGGACTGAAAGTCTCATCGAAGTCAACACCAGGGCGCTGGGTGAAGCCACGGAGAACCCAGCGCGCTTTGTACCAATCCAGGGTACCATCGGATTGCATCTTGTGCTTGAAGATCCACTTGCCGGTGACAACATTGGCACGAGGCGGGCGAGGAACGAGAGTCCAAGTGTTGTTGTGGACAAGAGCTTGGAACTCATCGTTCATCGCCGCACGCCAGTGTGGATCGTCCAGGGCCCGACGATAAGTCGTAGGTACTGGGGAGACGGCAGTGGCGTGAAGTAGATGAGGCTGAATGAAGCCACTCTTAGCGCGAGTGCGCATTGGGTGGCTGTTGACGACATGAGGTGCCGGGGCGGCACGTGCGGGAAGGTGCATTGGAGCGAGCACCTGGCGCGGGACGCGCGTGGTGTGCTGACCAGCGGCTGGCGGATGGCCCCAGTGCCATGGCAGAGAGGCAGGGGAGCCAACCACGGGCGGCCCAGGCGGAGGCAGCCCGCCAGGTGACGAGGCCGGCCCAGTTAGCGTGGATGGCCTGGTTGGCACAGGCGTGCGCCGATGAATGACCTGCATGAGTCTGGACAGTGAAAGTCATCCAAAAAATCAAGGTCAGAGGGAGGGCGGGAGGCTGTCGATGTTGTGTCAGTGAAGGGAAAGGAGGACTCATCAAAGATCACATGACGAGAGATGATGACACAGTTTGTGGAGATGTCTAGACAACGGTAGCCTTTGTGATCTGATGAGTAACCAAGGAAGACACACAGGACGGAGCGTGGGGCAAATTTGTGGGGAGCGGTAGCAGAGGTGTTGGGATAGCACTTGCAACCGAACACGCGGAGGTGGGAGTAGGATGGTGGATGCCCGTAGAGGACATCGTGGGGAGTGGAAAACTGAAGTGTTTTCGAGGGGTGGCGATTGAAGAGGTAGGTGGCAGTGTGGAGTCCTTCCACCCAGTAGGGAGGGGGAAGGTGGGATTGGAAATGGAGGGAGCGAATGATGTTGTTGATGGTGCACAAAACACGCTCAGCTTTGCCATTTTGCTGCGAGGTGTAGGGGCACGACATGCAGAGAACAACACCATGGGTTAGAAAGAATTGGCGAGTGGAGGAGTTGTCAAACTCGCAACCGTTATCACATTGCACACTCTTGATGGTGGTGCCGAACTGGGTGGCAACAAAAGAAAAAAAATGTGCAATAGTAGAGAACGTGTCAGACTTGAGACGGAGGGGGAAGGTCCACAAGTAGTGAGAGCAGTCATCAAGAATAGCAATATAATATTTGAACCCTGAAACACTAGGTACCGGAGAGGTCCATAAATCACAATGAACAAGGTCAAAATTATGCGAGGCGCAAGACTGCGAAGTGGAAAAAGGGAGACGGACATGATGGCCAAGCTGGCAAGCATGGCAGAGGTCGTCATGTGCTCCATTTTTGCAAGTAATGGCAGAAGAGCCAGCTAGCTTAGAAAGGGCTTCATGACCGAGGTGTCCAAGGCGGCGGTGCCACAACTGGGAGGATGCACTGGCGAGGAGGATGCTAGGTGAAGCGCCCCGACCCGAAGATCAAGGCTAAACCATGTATTAATTACCGAACAAAGTCTCCGGCATAATACATGTTACATCAAGTGGAGTCCAGAGTCATACAGAGCTTTATTCTACAGGTACACGAGGAGTAATGCGACAACACAGAGCTACACAACTCAAACATAGGATAGTGACTATCATGACGGCGTGGAGGACTAGCTCTTCATCCATCACGACTCCACTCGACCAGCTTGGGTGCGGACACGATCTACTCACAGTCTTCTGGAATAAAGTCGGGATCCTCTGGAGAAAAATCAATAAGGGTTGAGTACAAGAGTACCCAGCAAGTTCCACCTCACCCTACGGGAGGGGAATGACATGCATGACACACATTAACTACGATGCATATGCAATGCAACTCATGGTACGCCCTTCTTCCCAACACAACCCACAGTAGGTAGCTCACTAGTTGTTAGGACCACACCGTAGCCTGTCCATTCCGTGGACACGGACCATTCGAATGGATTCTACACTCTGCAGAGGTCGTACACTGTACCCACAAGCTCGACTGCCCGCACGGACAATCGACATAGCCGACACCCAGCCGTGGTCACGCCCCAGCCCGGCCGCACAAACCCTCGGGCCCTGACCACAATGGTCTATACCCATGAAACATCCCCGCGACCGTCAGGCTAACCAGTGGGATTAGGCTAAGTCGGCCCCATAACGGAACCTGTGGTCGTACTAAGGTAAGCTAGGTGAGATGTCAAAACAACTCGGTCCTTATGGTTCGCCAGGGCAGCAGCCATCCCTCAACACATCAACTCGAGCCTACCTCCACGGTAGCACTCACCTGCCAGTCTACCACCACGGTAGCGCCGGCTTCCAGCATACCCAGCTGCCCTAGCCTCAACCAAAACCCTTCATATCCTAGTCTCAACTCTGGACATGTATAACTACTCACATGCATGTATGAGCACACTCAATCACTCAAGCACCGGTATATGTAATCGATCCTAAACCAGAGCTACAACTAGACGTCCTCACATGGATGCAACCGCTCACGTAAGGGTCGATGAAACTTGCCTTCGCTTACGTACGCGTCGTCGGCGGTGGCTTCCTGCTCGCGGTATGGGTCTTCTGGCTCCCTGGCAGGCTCCTCCTCGGTCACTCCGTGATCTACGGGCGGAAACGGCACAACCGGCAAACAAACACAAGCAAGCTATAAAACAAGCTCAAATGGAAATGACAATAGGAATTGATATGAAGGAGATATTGGGTTTATAGTTTTGGTTGGTAAATAGAATGATTTGGGTTAGGTGCTCACGGCCTGGTGGATGTTTTAGGTCTTTATTAGTATTGCGGAGTTAATGGTCGGGGCTGCCTGCCATCTTACCTTGGCATGCAACAGCTCGAGGAATAGGGTCAACTGTTGGGGCTTCGTCTCGTGAGTGAGCTGGGCTCGTGGGGAGTGGTTAGCAGAGTGAAGCGGCTCGGTGTGCTTGGGCTGGTGATGGAGTTCGTCACGGCTTCGCTCCTTTTATAGGCGAGGGGAGTAGCAGCGGCGTCGCACGGGGACGGGCGATGGCGTGGGCTGCGGCAGCTCGCCGTCAACTCAAATAGTGACGGTGCTGAGGGCGCGAGCGTTGAGGCGGCAAAGCCGGCGAGGACGCTGCGGTGGCGTGGGCGAGGTGGGGACACGGAGGTGGGCGGCACGGCGCGGTGCCGGCGGCAGTGCGCGGTCCCGTCGTGGGGCCGGCGTGTCGCGCGTGCGCGGGCGAGAGCGAGCGTGCGCGGCGGAAAAATATCTTGGCCGGCACTGTGCATGACGGTTTATTCCAAGGTCAATGGTGTGAGTACTTTGTGGTTTCCAGGGGATGATGAAGTTATTGCGAAGGAAGTAGGCGCTGTTATGATTATCTGAGAATTAGGGCGTGGTGCGGTGACTTGAGAGGCTTCTGGTTACTTAGTGTACCAGGTCCTTTTGAATCACAACTTCTATACTAAGTACTTAAGTTTAACTAGGAGACTAACGCTTATAAAAACACTTACCTTATTGGAGCGGCAAAGTCCCGAAGGAACACGCGCCTTTGAGTGGCTAGTCCAGCACTAACCCTCCTAGCCCTACCACAACCTATCTACCTTGCTCATGGGTGGATGTCATGGCAAGGAGGGGGGCTCTATTTATAGGTCAAGGGAAGCCATGGTATTAGGACAAGTGTCCTCCTTCTAGAGAATTCCAAAATATCTTAATATTTTCAAAATTTTATTTATTACTATTTCTAGAGTCTTCCATGGAAAATATCTCCCCCCTTGCTTAGTGGAGAAGGATCCTTGAGAATATTTTATTCTTGCTTAGGGGTTAAAGATCTAGAGAGTTGCCTTGGAAATATCTCACTATTGCTTAGGGGCTAAGGATCTTAGAGAGTTGCCTTGCATCTTCTTCAAAGTGATGGAAATTGGGATGTTACAAACCTACCCCACTTAGGTTGAATCTCGTCCTCGAGATTCGGGTGGGTCCTGAAAAAGGTGGGGAAACTCGGCTCTCAGCGCTTCCTCTCTCTCCCATGTCGCTTCCGCTTCTGAGTGCCTGCTCCACTGGACTCGGCAAAGCTTGGCGGTGGATGTCCTGGTCTTACGAGTCACAGTGTCCAAAATCTTAACAGGCACCTCTTGATACCTCAAGTCATCTTGCAGATCAATGGTGTCCTGTACCACTTGTTCTTCTGGCACTCTTAAACATTTTCTCAGCTGGGACACATGAAAGACATTGTGCACATCTGACATCTCCTTCGGCAATTGGATCTTATAAGCTACGGCTCCCACTTTCTTTAAGATCGGGAAAGAACCGATAAATCTTGGGGCCAGCTTCCCACGCACTTGGAATCTGCGCGTGCCACGGATTGGAGAGACTTTAAGGTACACATGATCTCCAACCTCAAAGCTGAGCTCACGCCTTCTCTTATCCGCATAGCTTTTCTGGCACGACTGAGCTACCTTCAAATTTGCTCTTATCTCGGCCACTTTGTCTTCTGCTGCTTCAATAAAATCCGGTCGCTCCACGATGCGATCCCCAACTTCAGACCACATCAGCGGAGTCCGACACTTCCTTCCATAGAGGGCTTCGAACGGCGACATTTTGAGGCTGGTCTGATAGCTATTATTATAGGAAAACTCGGCATATGGCAGACTATCTTCCCAGTCCTTACCATAAGTGAGGACACAAGCTCTCAGCATATCTTCTAGGATCTGGTTGATCCTCTCAGTTTGGCCATCTGTTTGAGGATGATAAGCCGAACTAAAATCCAACTTAGTGCCGAGTGCTTCATGCAGACTCCTCCAAAACCTTGAGGTGAACTGGGTCCCTCGATCTGAGACTATACGCTTGGGCACTCCATGTAACTTCACTATACGGTCGATGTACAGCTTAGCTAGTTTGTCACCTCCGTAAGTGGTGCGCACAGGTATGAAGTGGGCAACTTTTGTGAGGCGGTCAACCACTACCCAGACGGAATTACCACTCTTGGTTCTGGGCAGGCCAATAATGAAGTCCATACCAACTTCATCCCATTTCCAAACTGGAATTGGCAACGGTTGGAGTAATCCACTAGGCTTCTGATGCTCAGCCTTTATCCGTCGACACACATCACAGCATGCCGCAAACTTAGCTATATCGCCTTTCATTCCATTCCACCAGTACTTTTCCTTAAGGTCCAAGTACATTTTGGTGGCACCAGGGTGAATAGAGTAAGCTGAGTTGTGTGCCTCATCCAAAATGGTTTGACGGTAATGACCTTGCTTTGGCACACACAGCCGCTTCTTAAACCATAGAACTCCATCCTTATCCACCCTGAAATCCGGGGCCTTGTTTTCTCCGGTTTGGGCCTTGATCTCCATTAGCTTCTCATCATCCTTTTGAGCCTCTTTGATTTGGTCATCCAGGACTGGTCGAACACTAAGGTTGTAATTATAGGAATGGGGCACAACACTTAGGTTCAACTTCTCCATTTCCTCACTAACCGTGGCTCCTGGGTAACCAAGTGGTGGCAATAAGCTTTTCTGCTTAAGGCATCTGCCACTACATTTGCTTTACCCGGATGATAATGGATCTCCAGATCATAATCCTTAATTAACTCCAACCATCTCCTTTGCCTGAGATTAAGGTCCGGTTGGGTGAAGATATACTTAAGGCTCTTATGATCCGTATAGATCTTACACTTATTCCCAATCAGATAGTGCCTCCAAATCTTCAGAGCATGCACTACGCTGCTAACTCCAAATCATGAGTTGGATAGTTCTGCTCATGGGACCTTAATTGACGAGAGGCATAGGCTACAACTCTCCCTTCTTGCATAAGCACACAGCCTAAGCCTTGTCTGGAAGCATCACAGAAAATAACAAAGTCCTTGCGAATGTCAGGTAAGACCAACACGGGTGCGGTAGTTAGTCTTTCCTTTAGTTCATGGAAACTCCGCTCACAAGCTTCTGTCCAGACAAACTTCTTGTCCTTCTTGAGCAGCTCCGTCATTGGTCTGGCTATCCTAGAAAATCCTTCAATGAATCTCCGATAATAGCCAGCTAATCCAAGGAAACTTCGGATTTCTGAGACGGAGGTTGGCTGTTTCCACTCTGACACCGCAGTTACTTTCTCCGGGTCCACTGCTACTCCTTCAGCAGTCAGGACATGCCCAAGGAAGCTTACCTTCTGTAGCCAGAATTCACACTACTGAACTTGGCATACAGTTGGTGGCTCCTAAGCTTGCCCAAAACTACTCTAAGGTGCTGCTCGTGCTCTTCGGCACTCCAGAGTAGACTAGTATGTCGTCGATAAAACAACGACAAACTGGTCCAATCCTCCATGAACACTTTATTCATGAGGTTCATGAAGTAAGCAGGAGCATTGGTTAAACCGAACGGCATTACCGTGAACTCGTATTGACCATAACGAGTCACAAAAGCCGTCTTAGGCACATCTTCTGGCCTAATCCTCAACTGGTAATAGCCTGACCTAGGTCTATCTTGGAAAAGAACTTGGCTCCTTTCAGCTGATCAAACAGATCATCTATCCGAGGCAATGGGTACTTGTTCTTGATGGTGACCTCATTCAGGGCTCTATAATCCACACATAGCCTCATGCTTCCATCCTTCTTCTTGACAAAAAGGACAGGTGCTCCCCACGGCGATGAGCTAGGTCTTATATAACCTTTTTGCAAAAGCTCATCTAATTGCTTTTTCAACTCGGCTAGCTCTGGGGCTGCCATCCTATAGGGTCTCTTAGCAATAGGGGCTGTACCGGGGACTAGGCAATGGCGAATTCACTTCACGCTCTGGAGGCATACCCGTAATTCTTAGGGAACACATCCATATACTCCGCTACTACCGGCACCTCCTTCGGTGTTTCAGCCTTTAGGTTGTGCAGCATGGGGCCTGGTCTACTGACCTTAACATGGCAAGTGACCGTTTCTCCATGATGATTGTCACGGTCACAGTCCTTTCTGCACACGCTATGCTTCCTCGGTGCTTGGTTAACCAATCCATCCCGAGGATAACATCTATCCCTTGGGAGTTGAGTACCACTAGGTTGGCTAAGAACACTACCCCACTTAGGTTAATAGGGATGCCGATAACTCCTAAGTGGCAAGGTATGTGGCCTCCCGGGGACTGAGTTATTAATGGCCTCTTAAGGGCTACCGTATCAACATTATTAGCTTCCACAAAGCTTGACGAGATAAAGAATGCGATGCACCGGAGTCAAAAGCACAGTTGCAAGAACTGATTGGACCAGGAACTCACCGAGTATCACTCCTGGGGCATCCTCAGCTTCTTCGCGTAGACGTGGTTCACCTTCGCCTTTCCAAATGACTGCTGACTCTTTGCTGGTGCTCCACGGTTGGCTCCAGTTGCTTGCTTTGGTCCATTACTGAGTTGGAGAAGACAGACGGTGCTGGCTTGTTCTTGTAGGGGTAGTTGGCAATAAAGTGCCCTGTCTCACGCAGTTAAAGCAAGCCTTCGGGTTGGTCAGCTGGCTCCCTCCGGCTGACTGGGTGTGGTTAATGCCTTGAGTCTTAGCAGGTGCAGACTGAGATGGCTGCTGAATGATGCAGTAGGCACCTTGTAAGACACCACACTATGACTCTTCGTCCAGAATAAGCTGGGTGCTGAGTCTTCTAGGCCATCTCCTGTGAAACACCTTCTTGCTTTCAAACTTCCTCTTTTTGTCCTTCATTTCTTCCTTCTTGTGCTTCGCAGTAGTGATGGCCTTGTTAACTAGGGTGTTGAAATCCGGGTAAATAGAAACTCCAAGCAGGGTCCTTATCTCCGGATCCAAACCACGAAGGAAGGCATCTTGCTTCTGTTCATCTGTCTTCAGCACTTTGAGGCATAACGGGACAGCTCCGTGAATTTATGCAGATACTCTGTCACTGACAGATTCCCTTGCTGGAGACTCATGAACTCCTCCAACTTAAGCTTCATCACACTCCTAGGAATGTGATGCTCCTTAAACACTTTGACAAATCTGTCCCAAAGCATGGTGTTAGCATCCTCCTTCATCTCTCTGTAGCTTTGCCACCATGCTAAAGCTGGTCCTCTCAGTTGTTGGACGGCCAATAACACCTTATCACGGTCATCAGCATGAACAACTTCTAGCTTCATCTCGATTTCTCTGATCCAGTCATCAGCCTCAATCGGGTTGTCGGATCCTCCAAACTTAGGTGGCTGCAAGCGGTTGAAGTCTGCAATCCTGCTGCCATTGCCTTGATGCATTGCAGGTCTATTGTTGCCAAGATTGCCTTGGCTTGAGCCGTGAGGGTGGTCACAAGAACTTGAAGGAGTTGGTTCTGTTGCTGTAGTATGACTGCTAGGTCAATGGGTGCGGGGGCACGGGGAGGTAGCTGCGGTAGGTGTCCATTTTCTTCTGGAGCTACATTCGGAGGGGCCTGGTTCCTCGGATTGATCTCGTCACCGTCCTCCTAAGCATGGAGTCCCTGGACTCGGCTCGAATGACGGGACATCTGCGGTCAAGGAGGGATAGGATAAAATTAGGTGGCTATCCCTATTTATTACTAGGGTAGATTTGCATGTATATAAATATATAATAGCACACAATATCAACAAGTCATTCAAGCACCACACAAGCATTCATTCAAACAAGCAGGGATACATGCCACGACGGATTACAATAACGCGGCTCGACTTTTAAGGGTCAGCCGGGATGACTCGACTACTGATCCCTACAACACGGTCTTCGGAATCACTGTTTCCGGGATCTCAGGGAGACGCGGGAGGCGTGGGCGGCACTGGTTCGCAAATCCTCCTGCGCGGTTGGGACAAAGGGTATAGTGGGATCCCCTCTAGGATGGTTGACTCAGCGGCAGTCCCAGGATGGTGTCCCTTACGCTTGGCGCGATCTACTAGGTAGACACCTCTAAGAAGCTGGCTATGGTGGTCTGCCTGCTCCCTAAGGTTTTCTTCGGCCATTGCGAGGCGGCTCTCTGCTTCAGCTGCTCGGGCTTCTGCCTGCGCTAAGGCCAGCTTAGCCTTATGCCAACGGGACTCCGCTCTCTCAGCACGCTGGATCAAATTTCTCACGCGTTGATGCAGTTGGTCGCACAAATCATCGAGGCTAAGCAAATAGCCCGACATAGCGACAACTGTGGGGTTCTTCTCTGTCCCAGCAGGACTTTCTAGGTTGCAGATCCTTGCCGCCCAAGCAGGACGGTTACAATCCAACGGTGGAAAGTACTTCATGGGAGTGGAACCCAAGTGCCATTCGAACATCTGGCACAGGTGCCGCAGTGCCTTGCGAGCTGCAAGTTGAATGGTGTCAGGCATACGGGCTCCAGTGGCGGTGACACTCCAGGGTTGCATCTCCAAGTATTTATCACTGGCGCCAATATGGACGGTGACCTCACAGCTTTCGGTGCCATGCTCCATGAACTCGCGACCCACGTACTCCGGTCGTTCCGGAATACCTAGTCGCACCGTGGCAGCATAAAGCACCCTGGGGAATCCATCTTCGTTGATGCAGTAGGTGGTGGTCCAGTCATCCGCCATCTAACTTACAAAGGTAGGGTTAGCATAATAAGGATAAAGTTTTAAGGAGTAATAGGGTTCCAAGAATTGACCATCCTAGGGCTCCTACGGTCCTCGTTACTACCGATTCGTGTCCTACAGCCAAGCCTGGCTCTGATACCACCTGAAGCGCCCCGACCCGAAGATCAAGGCTAAACCATGTATTAATTACCGAATAAAGTCTCCGGCATAATACATGTTACATCAAGTGGAGTCCAGAGTCATACAGAGCTTTATTCAACAAATACACGAGGGGTAATGCGACAACATAAAGCTACACAACTCAAACATAGGATAGTGACTATCATGACGGCATGGAGGACTAGCTCTTCATCCATCACAACTCCACTCGACCAGCTTGGGTGCGGACACGATCTACTCACAGTCTTCTGGAACAAAGTCGGGATCCTCTGGAGAAAAATCAGCAAGGGTTGAGTACAAAAGTACTCAGCAAGTTCCACCTCACCCTACGGGAGGGGAATGACATGCATGACACACATTAACTACAATGCATATGCAATGCAACTCATGGTACGCCCTTCTTCCCGACACAACCCACAGTAGGTAGCTCACTAGTTGTTAGGACCACACCGTAGCCTGTCCATTCCGTGGAAACGGACCATTCGAATGGATTCTACACTCTGCAGAGGTCGTACACTGTACCCACAAGCTCGACTGCCCAAACGGACAACCGACATAGCTGACACCCAGCCGTGGTCACGCCCCAGCCCGGCCGCACAACCCTCGGGCCCTGACCACAATGGTCTATACCCATGACACATCCCTACGACCGTCAGGCTAACCAGTGGGATTAGGCTAAGTCTGTCCCATACGGAACCTGTGGTCGTACTAAAGTAAGCTAGGTGAGATGTCAAAACAACTCGGTCCTTATGGTTCACCAGGGCAGCAGCCAACCCTCAACACATTAACTCGAGCCTACCTCCACGGTAGCACTCACCTGCCAGTCTACCACCACGGTAGCGCCGGCTTCCAGCATACCCAGCTGCCCTAGCCTCAGCCAAATTCCTTCATAACCTAGTCTCAATTCTGGATATGCATAACTACTCATGTGTAGGTATGAGCACACTCGATCACTCAAGTACCGATATATGTAATCGATCCTAAACCAGGGCTACAACTAGACGTCCTCACATGGATGCAACCGCTCATGTAGGGGTCGATGAAACTTGCCTTCGCTTAAGTACGCGTCGGCGGCGGCGGCTTCCTGCTCGCGGTATGGGTCTTCTGGCTCCTTGGCAGGCTCCTCCTCGGTCACTCCGTGATCTACGGGCGGAAACGGCACAACCGGCAAACAAACACGAGCAAGCTATAAAATAAGCTCAAATGGAAATGACAATAGGAGTTGATATGAAGGAGATATTGGGTTTATAGTTTTGGTTGGTACTTAAATAGAATGATTTGGGTTAGGTGCTCACGGCCTGGTGGATGTTTTGGGCCTTTATTAGTATTGCGGACTTAATGGTCGGGGCTGCCTGCCATCTCACCTTGGCGTGCAACAGCTCGAGGAATAGGGTCAACTGTTGGGGCTTCGTCTCGTGAGTGAGCTGGGCTCGTGAGGAGTGGTTCAGCTAGCGGAGTGAAGTGGCTCGGTGTGCTTGGGCTGGTGATGGAGTTCGTCACGAATTCGCTCCTTTTATAGGCGAGGGGAGTAGCAGCAGCGTCGCACGGGGACGGGCGACGGCGTGGGCTGCGGCAGCTCGCCGTCAACTCAAACAGTGACGGTGCTGAAGGCGCGAGCGTCGAGGTGGCAAAGCTGGCGAGGACGCTGCGGTGGCGTGGGCGAGGTGGGGACACGGAGGTGGGCGGCACGGCGCGGTGCCGGCGGCAGTGTGCGGTCCCGTCATGGGGCCGGCGTGTCGCGCGTGCGCGGGCGAGAGCGAGCGTGCGCGGCGGAAAAATATCTCGGCCGGTACTGTGCATGACGGTTTATTCCAAGGTCAATGGTGTGAGTACTTTGTGGTTTCCAGGGGATGATGAAGTTATTGCGAAGGAAGTAGGCGCTGTTATGATTATCTGAGAATTAGGGCGTGGTGCGGTGACTTGAGAGGCTTCTGGTTACTTAGTGTACCGGGTCCTTTTGAATCACAACTTATATAATAAGTACTTAAGTTTAACTAGGAGGCTAACGCTTATAAAAACACTTACCTTATTGGAGCGGCAAAGTCCCGAAGGAACACGCGCCTTTAAGTGGCTAGTCCAGCACTAACCCTCCTAGCCCTACCACAACCTATCTACCTTGCTCATGGGTGGATGTCATGGCAAGGAGGGGGCTCTATTTATAGGTCAAGGGAAGCCATGGTATTAGGACAAGTGTCCTCCTTCTAGAGAATTCCAAAATATCTTAACATTTTTAAAATTTTATTTATTACTATTTCTAGAGTCTTCCATGGAAAATATCTCCCCCCTTGCTTAGTGGAGAAGGATCCTTGAGAATATTTTATTCTTGCTTAGGGGCTAAGGATCTAGAGAGTTGCCTTGAAAATATCTCACTATTGCTTAGTGGCTAAGGATCTAGAGAGTTGTCTTGAAAATATCTCACTATGGCTTAGTGGCTAAGGATCTAGAGAGTTGCCTTGAAAATATCTCGCTTTTTCTTAATGGAGAAGGTCTTAGAGAGTTGCCTTGCATCCTCTTCAAAGTGATGAAAATTGGGATGTTACACCTCTCGGATATATAAGGGAGGACAGGGACCCCTCTAAAAACACGATCTATGGATCATTCTACACAAAAGGAATACAAACCACCATACAGGACGTAGGGTATTACACACCTTGCGGCCCGAACCTGTCTAAACCTTGTGTTCCTTGCACCTTCGAGTTCCTGATCTCGGCGTCTCCTCACCCAAAACTTACCACCTTGGGTATATCCCTCGGTGGGCAGCCGGTTAAACACCGACAATACGGTGTTGCCCGCGTGCCATCCCCTATCGCTCGCAAGCATTCTTCTAGCACCATATGCTGAAAGGAACCGTTGTCCCCGTCAGGTGGACGCACACGGGTTGAGAGCAGCTCCATTATACAAGACCAAGCTCACCCACAACTCAAGTTCTGGGTGAGTTCAAAAAACAGGGTCCTGAAGGCCCCCATTTATAGCTGCTCGGGTACTTCCGTGTCCCGCGAGCCCGCTTAGCCATTAGGGTGCATTCACTATGCGGGCAAATCAGAGCAGCCCCAATTGACTCGTGGTCACAAGAGGGAGTCTATTGAACGTTGTGCCTCCCTACGACTGAGACATCACGATGCAACTTCACGCTCTGGGCTAAAACACAGTGCGAAATAAAAGCGCCTTCACGATTAAACAAACTGCTAAGCCGCTCAGAGGCCTCTGACAGGTCTAGAGACTCAGGGTCCCCAGCGGTCCCACCTCCCGCTGGCATTCCGACTAGCTCAAGATGACACCTAGAATGAATGCCCACCTTCATGGGGCACGGCTTCGTCCAGACCGCCCAGGCCCATGATCCCAACCGATTGATCGGCCGGGCAAACCATGGCTCGTTTCCCCGACCTGGGAGACGATCGAGGACTGGGTCCGTACCACGGCTACGACTGTGGTCCCCCGACCGGACTCTGCCGTACACGTATCGCTGTCCCCGACCGACATGCTCGGGGGCCAGCCAGACCCTGCGCACTGTCGGTCCGGGAGCAGGTGCTAAAGATAAGGGCGGACACCAGGGTCAACTTGCCATACGGGGCCAACCACTCCCTCCATGGTGGTTACAGCCCCCTTGCTGCCATAGCAGGGGGACACTATTCCACCTACCCGTACTCTTGAATGGACGGGGTGCGGCGTCATCACCATTTGGTGAACACGCCTTCGTCACGATGGAGTGACAGGGCGTAGCGTCAGGGACAGAGCGTGACTGCGATACCGTACTTATCGGCGCACACCTGCCCCCCGACCGATGAAGCACGATGCACAGGTGTAAGCATCTAGGCCCTCAAGGTATGTTTCGGTGATTAATGACAACCATTATTATGATGTCACACCCGATTTATAAGAACATAAATCGAGCAATCATATATGCGCCAGGATCAAGTCACGCATATATACAACAGATCATCAAGATATCACAACACATGTCACGAATAACATTAATATAAATCGTAAATGGATCATAAATAAATTATTTTATTACAACCGAATCAAGAATCGGTTCAAGAGTTGCGGAAGCGTAAAAGAGATACATGAAGAGCTGGGCGCCACAGGGACGTCGACTGGGAGACAAACGCCTAGAAGTCGTCGAAGCCGCTGACGTAGTCCTCCACATTGCCGGGCACTGAGCAGCAGTCGAAGATATCCGAAATAGAACAGAAGAGTAGAGAGACAAGTGTGAGTACAAACTCGTACTCAACAAGTATAACACGAGCATGAGGCTCTAAGGTTAGCTGACTCAACTGCATTAGCTTTTAGTCTTGGCAAATTTTATTTAAGCTAATTACTACAAGTGGATGAATTACCATAAACCCAATTGCATAATAAATTAATCAATATTAATTAAGAACTACTGAGAACCATCCGAACCAAAACCACCCGGGGAATCGCCCTCGTCAAAGGTTGATAACCCCACTAATCAGACGGAGGATCTGGGCCGCTCTTGACTGTGAGCACAGCTGATATATCAGTTTTACACTCTCGAGAGGTTGCACAACTTTACCCACAAGTCGTGAGCTACGCTAGTTGTTCATCACACTTCCTTAGGTGAGATGGCTAGCAAGCACACTACGAGACCGTTACAAAGAATCACGTTGGTAAGGTGTAACCGCTAAGGATTCTGGATCAGCGACGATGGGGCCCACCTCCGGGGGTACAAGACACACAGCACAGACCAAGCCGGAGGAGCAGGGACCATTGAAGCTTACCACCCCTCTTGCCCACGCAGGTAAGTTACTCCCGAACCAAAATGACCTAATTAGTAAGTCAAGACCGTCCCATACCAGTCTTGTGGTTGCGCGGTTGTCCCAGGTTGTCGCTCTATGAACCGGTCCTTATGGAGAGTGGCCAACCAAGCACTAAGCACCGTGCTGGCCCCCTAAACCATGTTTCTAACAAAAACATCTTTTAAGGAGACGTGAGCCACTCAAGCACACAGCACAGGGGGTCACTCTCAGGATTAAGTTGCATAAGACCATTAATCAAATTTAATTAAAAGGGATGCAGTGTGTTATAGCGCAGCAACCTAGCACAACTAACCAAAATGCAACCCAAAGGATATATATATAGGATATAAAGTGGCTAGGAAAGTCCTTATAGGTATACAGTATTAAAATGCAGTATGAACTTGTATTAAAAAGTGATAGGAGGTTCATGTTATACTTGCCTTCCTCGTACTCTCCCGGCTGCTGCTCGAACTGCTCGGAAGACGGCTGCTCCTGGTACTGCTCCAAAGGCTCCGCGTCTACTCACGTTCATCAAACATAGCCCACACATACACACATGCACAACAAGAATAAACTATAAGAAAACAGTACAACATTACATGGAAACAGCACATGAAACTAGCCTAGAACTAATCTACGCGTTACAACGATCGCGTGGATATAAAGAACACCTAAAACGGAGCTAAAACGCGAAAACTGCGCTTAAAACAGGACCCAGGGACCTATTTGTAAGAAAAACCTAACTTCCAGGGGCTTCTGCACAAAAACCGAGGACTAAAACCTAATTAAAGGCTAGACACAGGGGCTAGCGCGTGAAAACGCCACACATGGACTGCGGGTTCAAATTCCAGAAAGCTCAGGGGGTCAAACGGAAGGAAAAGGACCTATCTGCGATTATTTTTGACTCACGGGTGGACTGCGGGTTGATACTCGAAAAGAACGGGGGCTCTTTAACAAAAAGATCAGCCCGAACCGGTATCTCCTGTTCTGGGCCCTCGGATCTTGATCGTGCGGCTGGGATTAGATCCACCAAGCGAAGGGGTACGCATGACTCTCGACCGTCAGATCCAAATCCGACGCTCCCGTCTCTCTTTTCTCTCAGATCTAATGCAGCGCGCCGGATCTAGGATGGGCGGCTCGGATTTAAAACGAGGGGCGAACTGGTACGGGGAACGCTCGGCCGCCAGATCGCGATCCTACGGTTTTGGACCACCCTCAGCTCGATCTAATCTTACGCGTACAACACCGATCGAACGGTCAGGAGAGAAAGGCCGCGGGGTGGCGGTGTTGCTCGCCGGAGCGCGGTCTCCGCGGCGGCGCTTCGCCGGTGACGACCGAACTTGGCCGTCCGGGCTTCGTTTGGCTCGGGATCACGCTGTGGAGGAAGCTGGCGGTACGGGTAATCCACCCGTACTATCATCGTGGCGGGTCGGGGCTCGGGTGGGCGATCCCCGCGGCGAGGGCGGCTCGGGGCGGCGAACGCGCCGGCGTGCGCGCGTTCCGGGCTCTACGGCGGCCTAAAGGCTACGGCTTTTGGTGCAACACGGTCAGGGAGAGAAGGGGAAGCTTACCAAGGGCTCGGGGCGGCCAGATCTGCGGCGGAGGGAGGAAACCGACGGCGACCGGCGGAGGAAGCGGGGCGGCGCTCGCGGACAGCTCGGTGTGGTGCTCCTCCCGGCCTGCTGGTCCACCCAATCACCACGTGCAGGCCCTGTGAAGGTGTAAAGGGGTTTAGCGGGGTCGTGGCACGCCGGCGGTGAGGAATTGGGCGGCGGCGTGCGACTTACCCGCGGCGGAGGGGGAAGGAGGCCGGTGGTGCTAGGGTTCTGGGTGGCGGCGGGGTTAGGGCACGGGTAGGTGGGGGTCGCAGGGCCACTTAAGGGCGGACGTCGAGCCTCGGCGTGCGGGCCCAGAGGGAAGAATCGCCGGCGGAATCGGAAGCCGTTGGGCGCCGGGGAAAACAGAGGAAGGGGAGAGAAAGGGAGGTGGGAGATGACGCTGACATGCGGGGCCCGCGGTCAGAGAGAGAAAGGAAGGGGAGGGAGAGCCAGCGCGCGGCTCGGGCTGAGGGGGAAAAGAAGATGGGCCTGCTTGGCCCACGCGGGAAAAGAGAAGGAAAGAGGGGAGAGCTGGGCCCGAGGGGGGGGAAAAGAGAGAGAGAGGAGTGGGCCGGCTGGCTGGGCTCCTTTCTATTTCCTTTCTTTTTCTACACTCCACCAATTCAAACAATTCTACTTGAATTCAAATACAATTTGAATTCAAACCTATACACTCAACACAAACAAAAATAATGCACCAGCATGAATGCACAATCAAGTTGATCTTATAATAAATTTTATTTTCTTGCGTTATAAATTGCTTTAAATGCCACAAAAATTTAAGAAAAGCCTGGAAAATTTATTTAAGCCCGAATAAATTCATAAAAATTAGGGAAAATCTACCTTAGGGTGTTACAAACCTACCCCCCTTACAGGAATCTCGTCCCGAGATTCGGATAGGCTAGCTAGCAAGGAGATCTGGATATGTCTTCCTCAGCTCATCTTCTCGCTCCCAAGTAGCCTCATCCTCCGTGTGATGACTCCACTGAACACGGCACATCTTGACCTTCTTGTTTCTAGTAATTCTCTCAGATGTCTCCAGAATCTTCACCGGGTGCTCGATATAGGTCAGATCCTCCTGCACATCCAACCCTTCTATCGGTGCTTGCTCTTCTGGCACTCTCAAGCACTTCTTCAGCTGAGACACGTGAAACACATCGTGCACTCCTGATAGATTAAGTGGCAACTCCAAACGATATGCCACCTCACCTTTCCGTTCCAACACCTTGAACGGACCAATGTATCGAGGAGCTAACTTCCCGCGTACATTAAACCTGCGGATTCCTCTCATCGGCGAGACCTTCAAATATACATGATCACCCACTGCGAAGATCAAATCTCGACGACGAACATCCGCATAGCTCTTCTGACGAGTCTGAGCGACCCTCAGATTTTCTCGCACCTGCTGTACTAGCTGTTCGGCCTCCTCAACAATATCCGGGCCAAACACCTGCCTCTCGCCAATCTGATCCCAATACAACGGAGTCCTGCACTTTCGACCATACAGAGCCTCAAACGGGGACTTCTTCAGACTGGCCTGATAACTGTTGTTATAAGAAAACTCTGCATACGGCAGGCATTTATCCCAGCTGGTACCATACTGAATAGCGCAGGCTCGAAGCATATCCTCCAACACTTGGTTGGTTCTCTCTGTCTGCCCATCTGTCTGCGGATGATAAGCAGTACTGAAGCGCAGCTTCGTATCCAACGAATCATGCAACTGCTCCCAGAACCGTGAAGTAAACTGAGATCCTCGATCAGATATAATCTTCTTAGGAACACCATGCAGACAGACAATCCTGGAGATGTACAACTCTGCGAGTCTAGCACCGGAATAAGTAGTGTTCACCGGAATAAAATGAGCAACCTTCGTCAACCGGTCCACTACTACCCATATGGAGTTGTACCCCTTCTGAGTACGAGGCAAACCAACGATGAAGTCCATAGTGATTTCCTCCCATTTCCACTCTGGAATCTTCAACGGCTGCAATAACCCTGCTGGCCTCTGATACTCTGCCTTGACACGCTGACAAGTGTCACAGATAGCCACGTACTCCGCAACGGAACGCTTCATTCCAGACCACCAGAATCGTTCCTTCAGGTCGTAATACATCTTCGTGCTACCCGGATGGATAGAATATGCGGTATCATGGGCCTCACTCAGAATCAACTTCCTGAGATCTGCTACATCCGGCACACATATACGACCCTTGTACCACAAGGTACCCTGATCATCCTCTCTGAAATGAGGGGCCTTGCCAATCTTGAGCAACTCACGAATCTCCTGCAACTTCTGATCTTCCTTCTGATGCTGCCTGATCTCTGCCTCTAGAGTGGGTTCCGCCTCGAACGATGTACCCGAGGTATGATGCAAGAAACCCAGACTCAACTGCTCAAACTCCTCGCATAACTCCTGAGGCATCTGAAAAGCCACGGCCATGTTAACATAGCTCTTCCTGCTCAGAGCATCTGCTACAACATTAGCCTTGCCCGGATGATAGTGAATCTCCAGGTCATAATCCTTGACCAACTCTAGCCATCTTCTCTGCCGCATGTTCAGCTCACTCTGGGTGAAAATATACTTGAGGCTCTTGTGATCGGTGTAAATATCACACCTCTGCCCAAACAAGTAATGCCTCCATATCTTCAGAGCATGTACTACTGCGGCTAACTCCAGATCATGAGTGGGATAATTCAGCTCGTGTCGGCGCAACTGCCGCGAGGCATAAGCTATCACTCTGCCTTCCTGCATCAGGACGCAACCAAGACCATCCCTCGAAGCATCACAATACACTGTGAACCTCTTGCTCTGGTCCGGCAGAGTAAGGACTGGCGCCGTAGTCAACTTCTTCTTCAACTCCTCGAAGGCACTCTGACGCTCATCAGTCCAAGAAAAACCCACGTCCTTCTCCAGCAAGGAAGTCAAAGGCTTCGTAATCTTGGAGAAATTCTCGATGAACCTCCGATAATAACCTGCTAAGCCCAGAAAAGAGCGGACTTCCTTCACCGTCTGCGGTACAACCCAGTCAAGCACATCCTTCACCTTTCCGGGGTCCACAGCAATACCTCCCTTAGAGATAACATGACCGAGGAACGGAACCTCGTCAATCCAGAACTCGCACTTGCTGAGCTTGGCATACAGCTTGTGCTCTCTGAGCCTCTGCAACACAAGCCTGATATGCTTCTCATGCTCCGCTTCCGACTTGGAATATATCAGGATATCATCAATGAATATCACCACAAAGGTGTCCAGATAATCCATGAAAACCTTGTTCATCAGATGCATGAAGAAAGCCGGAGCATTAGTCAAGCCGAAGGACATGACCGTATACTCGTATAACCCATACTTGCAGGTGAATGCCGTCTTCTGAATATCCTCAGGACGAATCTTCAGCTGATGATAACCCGAACGCAGATCAATCTTCGAGAATACACAAGCACCCTGAAGCTGATCAAAGAGATCCTCAATACGGGGCAATGGGTGCTTGTTCTTGATAGTGACTGCATTCAGATCCCGATAATCGACGCACATTCTCTTCGCGCCATCCTTCTTCTCTACAAGCAATACAGGAAAAGCCCAAGGAGAGAAACTGCGACGGATATAACCCTTAGCTAGCAACTCATCGACAGTCTTCTTAACCTCCTCATGCTCGACAGGAGCCATACGATAGGGCCTCTTAGCAATAGGAGCTGTGCCAGGCAAGAGATCAATGGAAAACTCAATGTCGCGATCCGGCGGCATACCTGGCAAATCATCCGGAAAGACATCCGGGAATTCCGACACCACGCGAATACCATCCGTGGGTCGAGCCTCCATCTGATGAAGAAATCCAGAAGGCTCCGTGGCTCCAACCGTAACCTCCTGACCATCCGGTGCTGACAGAAGAACCGTCCTCTGAGCACAATCTATCCGGACTCCCCATTTAGCAAGAGTCTCCATTCCAAGGATCACATCAATGCCCTTGGAGTCAAGCACCATCAGATTCGCACTGAAATCTACCCCCCTTATAGCCACACTGACTCTGGGACAGAAGACATGAGACCTCAACTGCCCTCCCGGTGAAGACACTAACATGCACCTCTTTAATGTGCTAGTAGGAATACCATGATGCTCAACAAAAGACTGGGTGATGAAAGAATGTGTAGCACCAGTATCAAAAAGCACTGTAGCAGGATGGGCATTAACCATGAACGTACCAATAACCACGTTAGGAGCCTCGGCCGCTGACTCGGCCGTCACGTGGTTCACCCTGCCCTGAGCTGGGGCCTTGGGCGGTGCTGCACGCCCCTGCTGTCCCGCCTGCGCCTTCCGAGGGCAGACGTTGGCGTAGTGCCCTGGCTCGCCGCAGTGGAAGCACACTCGAGGAAGTGCCGCGGCCTGCTGCCCAGGAGGAGGAGTGGGTGCCCCCTGCCTCTGAGCTGGTGGAGCCGGAGGCGCCGGAAGCCTCTGGCCCTGTCCCGCCTGCTGCTGCTGCTGAGGACGAGGCGGGAACTGCTGCCGCTGCTGGTACTGCTGGGGCGGCCTCTGCTGCTGCTGCTGTGGAGGGTACTGGTAGCGGGGACGGGTGTTGCTGCCCGACGAGGATGGAGCCATCTTCCTCTTCTTGTCCTCAATCTCCCGGCGCTTGCGCTCGGTGTTGAGGGCCGCATCAACCAGCTGGTTGAAGTTGTCGAAGCGGTGGTTCAGCAGCGCATACTGGATGTGATCATCCAGTCCCTCCTTGAAGTACTCCTGCTTGTCGCTATCACGAGCGACGTCAGCAGGGGCGTAGCGGGCAAGCTGAAGGAAACGGTCACGATACTCCGTCACCGTCATCGATCCCTGAAATGACAACACAGATAACAAGGATAGAAATCGCTCAATGCGTCAGGCTTACGAAAGAAATCAAGGATGGATCAAGCTCAAAAGGAATGGTAGGGAATTCCGTTAAATTTTTACCTGCTTAAGGGCACGGAACTCCTTCTGCTTCATCTTCATTATGCCCTCAGGAATGTGATGGTTCCTGAAACGCTCACGGAACTGGTCCCACGTGAGGGCCTCACGATCTCGAGCTGGGTAGGACTCCCACCAGTCAAGAGCGGAACCTCGCAGCTGCCCTGCTGCATAAAGGACTCGCTCCCGGTCGTCGCACTGCGCAACAACCAACTGGCGCTCCACCGAACGAAGCCAGTCGTCCGCCTGGAGTGGGTCCGTGGCGTGAGAGAAGGTCGGAGGATGACCTCTCAGGAAGTCCGCACGCCTGTCACGGGGCTGAGGCGGCGGGGGGGGGCGGTGGCTGAGCATGGATCTGCTGCAGAGCCTGAACTGTGTTGTTCAGGGTAGCCATCATCTGCATCTGGAGCTGGAAGAACTGCTCCGGGGTCAGTGGTGGCGGCATCGGTAGCGGCTGACCGGTACTCTGGTTGTTCTGCTCCTGCTGGTCAGAACCGGAACCGGTGCGCCTGGTGTTTACCATCTGATTGCAACAAACGAAATTCATAAGGATAAGATATCGTGCAGCTGCGGAAACGAGACTTCGGAAGGATATGACAGAAAAAAAGGAATATAGGTTTTACCCCCAACGTTCTATCTCAATTTTATTATTTAGTTCAAGTTGGGTTAGGTCGATTTGCATGAACAAGTTTAACTACTAGCCTATGCAATCAACCAAAAATCCAAATCAAGCATTTGCACAATAACAAACATTCAATATTCACAACTTAGTCGAGTTTTCCACACTACTCGACTAACACACTCGTTCTAGCGTATTTTCCATCGGGACAACCTGAACTTATAAATTACATGATTAGGCAACTCAGGCCAACGTCTATGGAAAGTTCAAGCTGTTTCTCAGAAAAGGCGGGAAAACAGCAAATCGAGGGATTAAGGCCCAAGGAATAGAAGCAGAAACATGATGGTGGAGGATTTGCGAAGACAAGCAAGAGAGAAGAAGTCCTAAACTCGACCAGTTCTACCTAGGCTTCGTCCTACAGTCGACACGGCTCTGATACCAATCTGTCACACCCGATTTATAAGAACATAAATCGAGCAATCATATATGCGCCAGGATCAAGTCACGCATATATACAACAGATCATCAAGATATCACAACACATGTCACGAATAACATTAATATAAATCGTAAATGGATCATAAATAAATTATTTTATTACAACCGAATCAAGAATCGGTTCAAGAGTTGCGGAAGCGTAAAAGAGATACATGAAGAGCTGGGCGCCACAGGGACGTCGACTGGGAGACAAACGCCTAGAAGTCGTCGAAGCCGCTGACGTAGTCCTCCACATTGCCGGGCACTGAGCAGCAGTCGAAGATATCCGAAATAGAACAGAAGAGTAGAGAGACAAGTGTGAGTACAAACTCGTACTCAACAAGTATAACACGAGCATGAGGCTCTAAGGTTAGCTGACTCAACTGCATTAGCTTTTAGTCTTGGCAAATTTTATTTAAGCTAATTACTACAAGTGGATGAATTACCATAAACCCAATTGCATAATAAATTAATCAATATTAATTAAGAACTACTAAGAACCATCCGAACCAAAACCACCCGGGGAATCGCCCTCGTCAAAGGTTGATAACCCCACTAATCAGACGGAGGATCTGGGCCGCTCTTGACTGTGAGCACAGCTGATATATCAGTTTTACACTCTCGAGAGGTTGCACAACTTTACCCACAAGTCGTGAGCTACGCTAGTTGTTCATCACACTTCCTTAGGTGAGATGGCTAGCAAGCACACTACGAGACCGTTACAAAGAATCACGTTGGTAAGGTGTAACCGCTAAGGATTCTGGATCAGCGACGATGGGGCCCACCTCCGGGGGTACAAGACACACAGCACAGACCAAGCCGGAGGAGCAGGGACCATTGAAGCTTACCACCCCTCTTGCCCACGCAGGTAAGTTACTCCCGAACCAAAATGACCTAATTAGTAAGTCAAGACCGTCCCATACCAGTCTTGTGGTTGCGCGGTTGTCCCAGGTTGTCGCTCTATGAACCGGTCCTTATGGAGAGTGGCCAACCAAGCACTAAGCACCGTGCTGGCCCCCTAAACCATGTTTCTAACAAAACATCTTTTAAGGAGACGTGAGCCACTCAAGCACACAGCACAGGGGGTCACTCTCAGGATTAAGTTGCATAAGACCATTAATCAAATTTAATTAAAAGGGACCCAGTGTGTTATAGCGCAGCAACCTAGCACAACTAACCAAAATGCAACCCAAAGGATATATATATAGGATATAAAGTGGCTAGGAAAGTCCTTATAGGTATACAGTATTAAAATGCAGTATGAACTTGTATTAAAAAGTGATAGGAGGTTCATGTTATACTTGCCTTCCTCGTACTCTCCCGGCTGTTGCTCGAACTGCTCGGAAGACGGCTGCTCCTGGTACTGCTCCAAAGGCTCCGCGTCTACTCACGTTCATCAAACATAGCCCACACATACACACATGCACAACAAGAATAAACTATAAGAAAACAGTACAACATTACATGGAAACAGCACATGAAACTAGCCTAGAACTAATCTATGCGTTACAACGATCGCGTGGATATAAAGAACACCTAAAACGGAGCTAAAACGCGAAAACTGCGCTTAAAACAGGACCCAGGGACCTATTTGTAAGAAAAACCTAACTTCCAGGGGCTTCTGCACAAAAACCGAGGACTAAAACCTAATTAAAGGCTAGACACAGGGGCTAGCGCGTGAAAACGCCACACATGGACTGCGGGTTCAAATTCCAGAAAGCTCAGGGGGTCAAACGGAAGGAAAAGGACCTATCTGCGATTATTTTTGACTCACGGGTGGACTGCGGGTTGATACTCGAAAAGAACGGGGGCTCTTTAACAAAAAGATCAGCCCGAACCGGTATCTCCTGTTCTGGGCCCTCGGATCTTGATCGTGCGGCTGGGATTAGATCCACCAAGCGAAGGGGTACGCATGACTCTCGACCGTCAGATCCAAATCCGACGCTCCCGTCTCTCTTTTCTCTCAGATCTAATGCAGCGCGCCGGATCTAGGATGGGCGGCTCGGATTTAAAACGAGGGGCGAACCGGTACGGGGAACGCTCGGCCGCCAGATCGCGATCCTACGGTTTTGGACCACCCTCAGCTCGATCTAATCTTACGCGTACAACACCGATCGGACGGTCAGGAGAGAAAGGCCGCGGGGTGGCGGTGTTGCTCGCCGGAGCGCGGTCTCCGCTGCGGCGCTTCGCCGGTGACGACCGAACTTGGCCGTCCGGGCTTCGTTTGGCTCGGGATCACGCTGTGGAGGAAGCTGGCGGTACGGGTAATCCACCCGTACTATCATCGTGGCGGGTCGGGGCTCGGGTGGGCGATCCCCGCGGCGAGGGCGGCTCGGGGCGGCGAACGCGCCGGCGTGCACGCGTTCCGGGCTCTACGGCAGCCTAAAGGCTACGGCTTTTGGTGCAACACGGTCAGGGAGAGAAGGGGAAGCTTACCAAGGGCTCGGGGCGGCCAGATCTGCGGCGGAGGGAGGAAACCGACGGCGACCGGCGGAGGAAGCGGGGCGGCGCTCGCGGACAGCTCGGTGTGGTGCTCCTCCCGGCCTGCTGGTCCACCCAATCACCACGTGCAGGCCCTGTGAAGGTGTAAAGGGGTTTAGCGGGGTCGTGGCGCGCCGGCGGTGAGGAATTGGGCGGCGGCGTGCGACTTACCCGCGGCGGAGGGGGAAGGAGGCCGGTGGTGCTAGGGTTCTGGGTGGCGGCGGGGTTAGGGCACGGGTAGGTGGGGGTCGCAGGGCCACTTAAGGGCGGACGTCGAGCCTCGGCGTGCGGGCCCAGAGGGAAGAATCGCCGGCGGAATCGGAAGCCGTTGGGCGCCGGGGAAAACAGAGGAAGGGGAGAGAAAGGGAGGTGGGAGATGACGCTGACATGCGGGGCCCGCGGTCAGAGAGAGAAAGGAAGGGGAGGGAGAGCCAGCGCGCGGCTCGGGCTGAGGGGGAAAAGAAGATGGGCCTGCTTGGCCCACGCGGGAAAAGAGAAGGAAAGAGGGGAGAGCTGGGCCCGAGGGGGGGGGAAAAGAGAGAGAGAGGAGTGGGCCGGCTGGCTGGGCTCCTTTCTATTTCCTTTCTTTTTCTACACTCCACCAATTCAAACAATTCTACTTGAATTCAAATACAATTTGAATTCAAACCTATACACTCAACACAAACAAAAATAATGCACCAGCATGAATGCACAATCAAGTTGATCTTATAATAAATTTTATTTTCTTGCGTTATAAATTGCTTTAAATGCCACAAAAATTTAAGAAAAGCCTGGAAAATTTATTTAAGCCCGAATAAATTCATAAAAATTAGGGAAAATCTACCTTAGGGTGTTACATATGACTAATGAGTTTGTGCAGCTTTATAGATCATTATCGCTCATTTGGTCATATGTCAAAAGAGGCCCCTAATTTTCAAAAAGGCGATCTCGGCATTCAACTCAATAATATGTCAAGACTAAGGATCTTTCTAGTCCTAAGTGTCATAAGGTTGAGAAGGACACTTAGGTTAGTATAGGTTTTAAAGTTTTGTAGTGATCGCACTATTAAGAGGGGTTTAGGCTAAGTAACTTGAGCATGGACATGGTCATTTGAAAATGGATGCACACAATGGTCACTCAGGTTTCTAGAAGCTCAAATAAGTGGTTCTCAACTTATATCTCAAGAATAATTGGATTTCATTCAAGACTCAAATCAGAAAAGACAAAATCAGGAAAAATCCTTAACACCGGTTTAACCGACGCTTCAACTTTTGTATACGTCGGTTAAACGAGGTCAGGAGAGTCTGGACAAGTCAATACACCGGTTAAACCGACGATGTTTGAAATGGGATGTCGAAGCAGTTGTCCAGAGACTTGGTTGTTCAGTTGATCAGTGGACAACTACACTCACCGGTTAAACCGATGATACGTCGGTTAATCTGCCCAAGCTGTAACGGCTAGTTTTCAGAATGGGTAGTTTACATTCACCGGTTAAACCGACGCTACGCAGTTTTCTAGCAGCTTTTTCTCCAACGGCTCTATTCGTGTGAGCTGCCTATATATACCCCTCCAATGGGTCATTTTACTACTCTTGACACCAGGGCAACATCCAAACACTCATACTATAGTCAAGAGCCACCTTGAGCTTCATCATTTCACATTCTTTTTCATTTAATCAATCAAGAAGCAAGATTAAGGACTTGAGTAGAGAGAAGCTTGTGTGCATCCGTTCTTGGTGATCGGGTCTTGCTCAAGTAAAGGCCTTAGCTTGTTACTCTTGGTGATTGGCATCACCTAGGCGATCTTGGTGATCGAGGTGTTTCTCGCGGAGCTTGCCAAGGATTGTGGGAGCCCGGAAAAGATGATTGTACGTGGCTTGATCTCCACCACGCCGGGATGGTGAACGGAGACTCTTAGTGAGCGCCCTCGTCTTGGTGACTTGGGAGGTGACAAAACTCTTTGTGAGTGTCACAACGTGGATTAGGGGTTTGTGCCAACACATCGATACCACGGGAAAAAATTCGGTTGTCTCTTGTCCACTTTACTTATTCAAGCATTATCTTTTATGCAATTTATTCATGTGCTTTATTTAGGGATCATTACTTTGCTCTACCTTGCTAGGCTTTACCTCTTTTTATCTTTCCTAGCTTGCGTAGGTAGTTTAGTTACCCGGTTGGTGAATTGGTGCCTTTCTAGCTTTGCATAGGTTAAGGTTGCTTTACCTTATTTTAGAAATTGAAAAAGGCCCAATTCGCCCCCCCTCTTGGTCCATCGATCCTTTCAATTGGTATCAGAGCCTCGTTGCTCATTTGGATCATTAGGCTTCACCGCCTAGAGCTATGGCCAAGATGGGTGGTTCGCCGCCTCACTTCGAGGGCAAGAACTTTGCTTATTGGAAAGTTCGCATGGCCGCATACCTTGATGCGATTGCCCCCGAAGTGTGGTCGGCAACTAAGGTCGGGTTCACCGGAACTCCCACCACCGAACAATTAAAATGGAATGCTAAAGCTAGAAATGCAATTTTCGAAGCTATTAGTGAGGAAGTCTTTGCTAGAGTTAATGGCATGGACTTAGCAAGTGATATTTGGAAGGAGCTCATTGAAATTCATGAAGGTTCCACTAAAGTTCGTGAGCAAAAATATCACTTGTTTAGAGCTAAGTATGATTCCTTTAAAATGCTAGCTCATGAAAATTGCAATGATATGTATTCTCGCTTGAATGTCATTGTCAAGGACATTAATGCACTTGAAATATCCAAAATTGACAGTGCCTCCATCAATCGCAAGATTCTCATGCTCCTCCCGAAGCCCAAGTATAACATCATTAATGCTATGCTTCAAAAGGAGGATCTTGACGCAATGGAAGTAGGAGAACTTGTGGAGGAAATTCGCGCTCATGAAATGAGCATTCTTGGTATGTCCGAAGAGCCAACTTCAAGCAAGTCAATTGCTCTAAAGACCAAGACAAACAAATCCCGCAAGCTCAAGATGGTCAAACAAGATTCAAGCTTAAACAATGAAGAAGATGATCATCATGAAAGCTCATCCGATGTTGAAGATGATGGGGAACTTGCTCTCATGATGAGAAAGTTCACACGCTTGAGTGAAAAGATCAATAAGAAGGGTTTCAACTTTGATTCCAAAAAGGGGATGTTCCAGCCAATGGATGTCAAGAACAAAATTTGTTACAATTGTGGAGAAAAAGGTCACATCCGTCCAAATTGTCCCAAGCCGGATAAACGAAACAAGGACAACAAGAACAAGCATCGCCATGATTCAAGCGATGATGAAGAAGAGGAAAGGAAGAGCAAAAACAAGAGATTTGGGAAGAAGAAGACCCATGACAAGAAGACCAAGCTCTTCCCAAAGAAGAAAGGGCACACCAAGAAAAGTTTCTTGGTGGAAAAACAAGAGTGGGTGACCAATGTCTCTTCAAGTGAAGATTCAAGTGATGAAGGAGACATCGTCACCATCGCCCTCACCAATGAAGAACCACCTCTACCTCCGCCTCCTATGTGCCTCATGGCAAAAGGTAACACCAAGGTATGTGAGGTAGATAGTGAAGATGATAGTGACGAAGAGCTTGATCCTAATGAATTCACTAACCTCATTAATAAGTATACATCCGTCATCAAGAGGGAAAAGGGCAAAGTCAAAAGTCTTGAGAGCACTCATGCCAAGTTAGAGCTTGCCCACTCCGACTTACTTGGTAAGTACAATGACTTGCTCAAAAAGCACAATGAGTCACTTGTACTTGCTAAGCAAGTTGAAGAGAGCCACAAAAAGCTCAAACAAGAGCATAGGGAGTTGGCTCACAAGTATCAAGAACTTGAATTTGCCTATGAAGTTATTGACCCAAGTCTTGAGAAATTTGCTCATGAAAAGGTCAATGCTTCTACTTCATGTGATGACCTACTCATTGATGCAAATGCCACTAATATTGTGCCCAAGCTTGCTCCTTCTAGGGAAAAGGAATTGATGGATCAAGTAGCAAGCCTCAAGAGTAGTGTGGAGAAACTTTCAAGAGGAGAATACATCCACAAGGAGATTCTCTTCAACAATGCCCGTGATTATGGCAAGAGAGGTCTTGGTTCATTTTCGGAGCCAAACATGGCTACAACTCCTTCTCCGGAGATCAAGACAAGCTTCGTCAAGGAAGTTGGTTCATATTGCCAACATTGCCAAGTCACCGGGCACCACACTAGAGAGTGCACTTTACCATCACGTCCTCTTCCTAACTTACCCAAGAATTACTCATCAATGTTCCAAAATAACCATTTTCTCTTGAGCAAAGTGAAGGGCAAGGTGAAGGCCAAGTTCATTGGCAAAATCGCTAAGGAGTCAAAGAATAAGCTCCCCAAGCAACTTTGGGTCCCAAAAGCTCTTGTCACACATGTGCAAGGCCCAAAGCTTGTTTGGGTTTCTAAAACTCAAAAATGAATTCTCATGTGTGTAGGTGAACTACAAAGCCGGTGGAAAACATTGGGTACTTGATAGCGGTTGCTCTCAACACATGACCGGCAATGATAGCATGTTCACCTCTCTTGAAGACCCCGGCGATCATTAACATGTCACCTATGGTGATAACTCAAGGGGGAAAGTCCTAGGTTTGGGTAGAATTGCAATTTCAAAAGATTTATCTATTTCAAATGTCTTGTTTGTAGAAGCACTTAGTTTTAATCTTATTTCTATTGCTCAATTATGTGATCTTGGACTAACGTGTGTCTTTGACAAGAATGGTGTTGTAGTAACTCATGAAAAAGACAAGTCATTGGTATTCACGGGGTTTAGGCATGGCAACATCTATTTGGTGGATTTCTCTTCAAAGCAAACAAGCACCATGACTTGCCTCTTCACCAAGTCGTCTCTTGGGTGGCTTTGGCATAGAAGAATTGCTCATATTGGTATGAGCAACATCAAGAAAGCCCACAAGAGAGGGATAATCACCGGCGTAAAGGACGTCACTTTTGACAAGAACAAGCTATGCAAAGCATGTCAAGCCGGGAAGCAAGTTGCAACACATCATCCTATCAAGACGATGTTGTCTACCTCCAAGCCGCTCAAGCTACTACACATGGATCTCTTTGGTCCAACTTCATACAAGAGCATTGGTGGTAACCTTTATTGCCTAGTAATCGTTGATGATTTTTCACGCTACACTTGGGTCATGTTTCTAGGCGATAAGGGTGAAGCTCCGGAGATCTTCAAGACATTTGCAAGAAAAGCTCAAAGGGAATACAATTCCCCAATTGTGAAGATCCGAAGTGACAACGGCACCAAGTTCAAGAATATGAAGATTGAAGAATGGTGCGATGAGGAGGGAGTCAAGCATGAGTTTTCCGCCACCTACACGCCTCAACAAAATGGAGTGGTGGAAAGAAAGAACAAGACACTCATCACCCTAGCAAGAGCAATGTTGGATGATTATGGCACTTCCGAGAAATTTTGGGCGGAAGCAATCAACACGGCATGTCATGCATCAAACCGAGTGTATCCTCACCGACTCCTCAAGAAAACTCCATATGAGCTCATCACCGGGAGGAAATCAAATATATCCTACTTTCGAGTCTTTGGTTGCAAATGCTTCATCTATAAGAAGAAGAGGCTCGGTAAGTTTGAGAGTAGATGTGATGAAGGTTTCTTTCTTGGTTATGCATCAAACTCCAAAGCATATAGAGTATTCAATCAAACCTCCGGGTTAGTTGAAGAAACATGTGATGTGGAGTTTGATGAATCTAATGGCTCCCAAGAGGAGGTTGTTGGCTATGAAAATGTAGGTGATGAAGAGATTGATGAAGCTTTGAAGAATATGTCCATTGGGGATATCAAGCCGGAAGAGGTGCATAAAGGCAATGATCAAGCGGGAGGATCTTCCTCATCTACACCAAGTACCTCCACGGCACCCCAAGTGGATGAAGATCAAGAAAAAGTTGATCCACTACCTCAAGAAAATGTGTCAACGCCAACACCCCAAGTCCAAGAACAAGAAGAGCAAAATGTTCCACCACAAGCACAAGTCACCCATGATCCACCCCAACAAGCATCCACGCAAGTGCCGCTAGTGAAGCATGGTCGCATCTCCAAGGATCATCCAATTGGTCAAATCATTGGTAGTCCTTCCAAAGGAGTAAGAACTCGATCCAAGCATGCTTCATTTTGCGAACATCACTCGTTTGTTTCTTGTATTGAACCCACTAGCATAGAGGAAGCGCTTGAGGACTCGGATTGGGTGATGGCCATGCAAGAAGAATTGAACAATTTCACCCGCAATGAAGTTTGGGTCCTTGAAGCACCTCCGAAAGACAAGAACATCATCGGCACAAAGTGGGTCTTTCGAAACAAGCAAGATGAACATGGGGTGGTGGTACGCAACAAAGCAAGACTTGTAGCAAAAGGGTTTTCTCAAGTCGAAGGTTTGGATTTTGGTGAAACTTTTGCTCCGGTCGCAAGACTTGAAGCTATTCGCATCCTTCTTGCTTACTCTTCACATTATAATATTAAGTTGTATCAAATGGATGTGAAAAGTGCATTCTTAAATGGCTTTATTAACGAACTTGTTTATGTTGAGTAACCTCCCGGGTTTGAAGATCCGAGCAATCCTAATCATGTTTATAGGTTGCATAAGGCACTCTATGGGCTCAAACAAGCTCCAAGGGCTTGGTATGAGAGGCTTCGTGACTTCCTAATCATGCAAGGCTTCAAGATCGGGAGGGTGGACACCACTTTGTTCACAAAAGACGTCAACGGGGATCTTTTTATTTGTCAAATTTATGTTGACGATATTATCTTTGGCTCAACTAATGATTTACTAAGCCATGAGTTTGCTACCATGATGTCTAGGGAATTCGAGATGTCCATGATTGGCGAACTGACCTTCTTCCTTGGTTTTCAAGTTAAACAAATGAAGGAAGGGACATTCATCTATCAAGAAAAATATACTAAAGATATCTTGAAGAAGTTCAAGATGGATGAATGTAAGCCAATCAAGACACCCATGGCAACCAATGGGCATCTCGACTTGGATGTGGATGGTAAACCGGTTGATCAATCCCTCTATCGTTCTATGATAGGGTTTTTGCTTTACCTTACCGCATCTAGGCCCGATATAATGTTTAGTGTGTGCTTGTGTGCCTGTTTTCAAGCTAACCCAAAGGAATCACACCTTTCGGCTGTGAATAGGATTCTTCGATATCTCAAGCACACCCCTAGCATAGGCTTGTGGTACCCCAAAGGCGCTAGCTTAGATCTCTTGGGATACTCGGATTCGGATTTTGCCGGAAGCCGTGTGGATCGCAAGAGTACCTCCAGGGGTTGCCACTTGCTTGGGCGTTATCTAGTTTTTTGGTCGAGTAAGAAGCAAAATTCCGTGGCTTTGTCCACCGCGGAAGCGGAATATATAGCGGCCGGTGCATGTTGTGCCCAAATTCTATATATGAAGCAAACCCTTTTGGACTTTGGCGTGAAACTAGACAGGATACCACTCCTTTGTGACAATGAAAGTGCCGTAAAAATTGCCAAGAATCCGGTTCAACACTCTCGCACAAAGCACATTGATATTCGCCATCACTT
Organism: Panicum hallii; assembly: GCF_002211085.1. Taxonomy (NCBI): domain Eukaryota; kingdom Viridiplantae; phylum Streptophyta; class Magnoliopsida; order Poales; family Poaceae; genus Panicum; species Panicum hallii. The sequence continues at coordinate 7,218,257 of NC_038045.1, read as the reverse complement.
CTTGCGTGATCACGAAGCAAAGGGGGATATTTCCCTTCAAGGTGTGAGATCCGAGGAGCAATTGGCGGATATTTTCACAAAACCTTTAGACGAGAGTACTTTTGTTAGGCTAAGGAATGAGCTTAATGTGTTATATGCGGCAAACGTCATGTAAGTTGCCATGTCATATAGAAAAATGCATACATATAGGACACTTGTCTAACCATGGTAAGATAGTGATGAGCAAGGGTGTAGCTAGAGGTGGTGGTCCACTTGTTTTCCTCTAGGCTTGTAGAAAGGCTCATCATGAAGAAGCTTCCCGTGGGATCAAACTTGACAAGTAGAATTTAAATTCTCGCTATGCATTTCTTGTCATATAGATGTGCACTTCATGTTTACCTTACTTTCGCATGTGGTTGCAGCTTGCATTATCATTGCATGCGTAAGGGTCACAAAGGAGATCACTTGATGAAAATAAGACTTGTTTTATATACAAGATCTTAATTCATGAAAAGTGAAAAGAGTAAAGTGTTAGGTGCGTTATTGCCTAGTAAGCAATGTCGTGATGAGTATGAAGCTTTCCTTCTTCAATATTCCTACGATATGGCTCATACATTTTATTTGGCGCTTTGTCTCTCTTGCGGCTTTTCCGTGTGTTTAAAAAGAAAAATTACTTAAGCTAGTAAGCTATCCTATTTGTTTTGAGGGGAAAAGTCGCCTATGCAAGTCCATGAGCTTGAGTTTATTTGAATTTTATAAGTTCATTGGACCTAGCATAGATGAGTGAGCTGAGAGAGGGTTTTTGGCTTCACCGGTTAAACCGACGCTCAATGGATCTTTACCCATCGGTTTAACCGGCGTTACTAAGTTTCTGCTACAGCTCAGTCATTTCAAGCGTTCAACCGGTGTAAACAAAGTTCGCAGCATCGGATCAACCGGTGAACATATCACCAATGTGACCTGAAAAAATCAACTGTTGTTTGCGTCATTCAACCGACGAGTTCACTTATCGGAGCATCGGTTCAACCGGTGTACAGATGCGGATTTGGCAGAGTCTCTGGTAAACTACACCGACGCAATCAACCGGCGTTCGAACCCTAAGCGTCGGATCAACCGGCGATAAGAAAATCCGCGGGGTCCACTTGTCATATTACTCTCTTGCCCGCTCGCTGCCGCCCGCTCGTCTTCGGTTTTTGCCGCCCCCTCGCCTTCGCCTTCACCTCCGTCACCGCTCCGCCTTGAGCAGCCCGTACGCGCCGCCGTCCGCCGCCGTCCGCCACCGCGCCACCTTGCACCGCAACCGCGCACCACCGCCGTCTGCCGCTCGTGCAACCGCACCACCGCCGTTCGCGCGCCACCGCTGTCTGCCGCCCGCGCGCAACCGCGCCGCCGCCCGTGTGCATTGCAGCTCTGTTATCGCCATATTCTGGACGGGCTAGAAGTGAGCCAAGGAGCAAGATGGGCCTAGGAGAAGGTTTCGGCGCGATTACAGATCGGTTCCCGTACAAGTGTTTGGGAACAGTAAGGCCGTGTAAACTCAGGTTTAGGTAGTTAGGATTCGTGTTGTGTTTGATTAGGGTTAGTTAAAGAGGGCAAGTCTACGGACTATAAATATGTACTATGAATAAACAAGAAAGAAGGATTCATTCATCAACAACTCACGGCGCATCGCCTCCCCTGTTCCAGGGTTTTCCATCGGGTAAGTGCCATGTGGCCCCCCGATCACGCTTCGCGTGATCGGGGGCGCATTACTCCTGCCCGGTTACTACATGTGTTGCTCGTTCTGAAGCCTTGTAGATGGCGAGTAGCACTAGTTATCATAGCACGCATAGAGTAGTGTTATTTTATTTGTATCATGATCATGTTCTGTGTGGCAGAACCAACCTGAATTATACCGGATCAAGTACGTGAGTCCACTCCGAGGGCTCCAACGTGCTTCGAACGGTATAATCCCTTGGCCTGTCGGGTAACGTCCCGATAAACCACCGATACACAAGATCAAATAAGGTTACCTCACACGAAGGTGAGTCCAGAGATACAATCACCAGCACATTTTTACATCACAGGGATTTACATTACAAGAGTTTTCAAAAGCAGTACATTACAAACTGTTAAAGTTAAGCTTGTAGGCAGCGGAAAATATATGCGACGATTATGACACGTCGTCAAGACGGATGTCATGCTAAGCCCGGGCATGACATCACTTGAGATCATCAGTATTGGCCGGGGACGGATCCCATTCCTCGGACCAATCTTCTGGAAGAGCACAGGGCCAAGACAGGGGAAGAGTAGGATCTTCAAAGGCTTTGCCTGAAAAACATAAAACTAGCAAGGCTGAGTATACTAATACTCAGCAAGGCTTACCCGGGATTGGGTATACTTTAGCCCATAACTAGACTCATGCAGGCATTGTAAAGGCTCTGGGTTTATATTCAGCTGAAAAGCAACAGAGAGTATGAACTACTTTCAAGTTTTAGCTTCCAGATTCTAGTTTGATTAGCCATTCTAGGTAAGCACCTATACTAAACAAGCATGGTAGAAATTATCATTCACCAAGATTATCTCATCAACAGTTACACTTTTTACTCGATGTGGTAGAAGTGATAAGCAATCTCAAGCTTCGTGAGAGGCGGACGATTCGAATCAAATTTTAACCTTGCAAGGTAAACCTAACACACACGCTTGGGAATACCAGCAGGGCGTTCCGAAGCAACCGTTTACCTTTCATTCCGACTCGTGGGCAGGCCACCACAAGCGACTTGCAGGACCGTACGCACATCACTCGTGCAGGACATACGTCTGTAGCGCGACTACAAAACCCGTATTCCTGTCTGCCATGCAGAACGTACTCCCACAGGTCGGTGCGTGTGAACATAACATAAAGATCGAGTGGTGGAAATATACCCACTTGTCAGGCCGATCGGTTACTAGGCTTACCGCTTTACAAATTTTCACGGTATGTGGCTAGTACTGTTCAAACGCTTAGCCACCACTACCCACACATATCGACCTTATCAATTCTTATCAAAACAGACAGGGTAAAACCTCCGGTCATGATAACACACATGACCCTGTCCATCATCCTTATAGTGGTTGCAGAACTGTAAACATGCAACTCCTATATCGTGCGAGTGACAGGAAATCACCCGACTTCTACCGATCCTATTAGCGAAGCATCTAACCGATAAAGACTCGGGAGCATTACATTGGATTCCTAGGATTCATGCATCTAGGGTTTCACTTCAACTCCTAGACTTAATGCAAGATATAATATAAATAAGCATAGATTGCAGTGTAAATAAAGTAATGGGATATGTCCGGGGCTTGCCTTTACTGGTGGGACTGAAGTCAGAAATATCAATATCTTCTGAACTTTGGTTCGGGGCTTCAGATACTCCTTTGGTGATATTCATTTGGTCTTCAGGAACATCCTCCGTAGACTTCGGGGAGATCTCGTAGGTACCATTGCCGATGTAGTCGCATCTATATGTAATGCAACACCACATTCAAAGCGTGCACTTGAAGCTATTTCACCTCACAACAAAGTTGCAATCCAACACTCCTTTAACATATTACTCACATAACAATCAAAGATTTGCAACTAAACTTGGATAGAGCTTTTGGTGGACGACTGATTAGAATCGGCTACTTGTTGGAGATTACAACAGAGCCGATTGGAACAACAAGGGTTTAGCCGAGATGTGCCAAGTTATTAACCTAGGTAATTAGGTGTGGTTGCATCGACTCGATTACGTCAGCACAACTATTGAGTGACGTACAGCCGATGGGAGTGTGGTTAAGGGTATATGACCGATTGATATAGATAGCTGATCTCTCAGTCGATAAATCGACTGATAGAAGTGTGTGGATAAAGATGGGAAAACTAAGAATTGATCGGCCATATTAGATTGGTATGGAAGACAGCTAGAATTAGCTTGGATTGGCCGATAGCAAGAACTCTAAGATCGTGTGTGCATCTCCGATGCATCGACTATGTGCAGCCGATGTAGGATAGAACAAAGAACTGTATCGGCAGTAGCCGATACTAGAAAGGTAACAATCGTATCAGCTAACCAGCCGATGGTAGAAGCATCGACTGACAGCTGTTCCACAGAAACATTATAAACTCAAGGGAAACGGATGCTTAGCGGCTGAACTGATAGTCAACGCTAAAGCATAACCGCAGAGGGGTAAAAGCTAAGCAGCAGAAACATGTAAACTAACAGGGATTCTTTTACGAAAAGGATCTTAAGGAAACGGCAATCACGACAAGGATAACATCTTGACGGCAAGGACATGAGCACTCATACGAAGGATTAACTAACATCTCACATCTCTATTTAGGACATATATTCTATGGCTTACTTTTCAGTTATAACACGAGCATATAATATAAAGCACAATAAAACATTCATTCCCTAACACTTGACCGAGACCACACATCAAGATTTTCAATTCAAGATCACGATATAAACTTGTAGAGTTTGACTTAGGGTTTCAAACAAAACTGATTTTACATTTTTATGAACTTCCTACGAAAATCTATGAAATGTAAAAGTTCACTGAGTTGAAATAAAGAAGGCTTTGGAAATCTTACAGAAAACACTCTAGAACTTTCTAAAACGAAGCAATCAAGTCCCTGGTCCGGGAAAACAGATAACAGGAAGTTAACGGCGATATTCCGGCAAAGGAATCGCCGGCATTAAAAAGATCTAGCAAAACAGGGCAAACCTTGGGTAGCCTTGGTTATGAAGAGGAACACGCGGAACGTGAATTCTCGCGGTGAACGGGATCGGTAAATAGGATTGGCGATGATAAGATGAGCTCGGCGATGACGAGATTCCGTGAGTGACGAAGAAGTTCGTCGGGGAGGGTTGTCGTGGGTGGAAGATGGTCGAAGGGGTAATCCCCGCGGTGACTTGTAGTTTTGCTCGGCGATCAACAAAGATTAGAAGCTGCTGGATGTCGTGAATCCCTGGGACGAAATGACAGAGCCGGATTGGTTCGTTATACCATCTCTTCCGCGAACCTCAGAGTTTCCTTGTCCCCGGACTGAACTTCCTCTGTTCACATACTCTTAGCTCTTGCTCTGCTCGCGCGTGGCCTGTCATCTTGCACGCGCTCACGCTTACGGAATCGAGCCGAGCCGGTCACCGGTAGAACACTCTCGCTCGCATCCACGGATGTGCTAGTCCAAATCCGTTCGGACCTTCATCTTCGCTTTGCCACCTTTCCTCCGGCTCGCCGTGCCATAACTGTTCTTCCGCTTTTACAAAGACCGAGGTCTGTCCGCATCGGGGCCGCGCCTTTCGTTGTCTTCTCCTCAACGGCTTCCGACATCCTCCAAACGCGGCCCTGCTGTTCCCGTGCGAATCCGCCCTGCACGCTGTGCAGCTGCTCCTCCGCTTCCACCTGCCTAACCTGTGTTCGCCCGGCCTTGCCGCATCACTCCCGTGCTCACACACGCGTGTTCGCGCCACCTGGGCCTACTCCTGCCTCGGCCAAGCCACTCACACGCGCGCGCCAATCACGCCTCCGCGCGCGCTCCGCTCAACACCTGTCCACACCTCCCACTTCCGTACGCCATCGCTTGCACGCTCGCGCCACCCGCTCGGCGTCGCTCACGTTCCTGCCGTTCCAGCACCGCCCGCGAACCGCTCCAGCGCCCACTCGCCTACGCGCCACCGCGCACTGGCGCCTGCAGCCGCCAACTCTCCAGCGCCCCACGTCCACGCGCCGCTCCGGCTCACGCCACCCGAGCCGCTCCGCTCCATCTCACGCGCCACAACCGTCACTCGGGCTACCGTGCTCGCCCGATCCTGAGCGCCTGCACCGCCATCGCCTTAGCTCCTGCACATCATAGCTCTTCCTGCGCGCGCGCCTGCACCAGCTCGCCTGGGGTCGCCAGTCACTTGCCCAGCTCGACGCCTGACCTGCACTGCCACACCTGCATTCACCTCCACGCTGCGCGCTTCTTCCCCCGCTTGCGCCACCTCCTGGGCCGCGCTCGCGCCCCGCTCGGGCCGAGCCGCTCGGCGCCCGCTGCCAGCTTCCGCGCGCGCTCGCCCCAATGCCCGCGCGCGCCTGGGCCGCCACCAGCCCGCGCCGCTCGCCTTGCCGGCCGCACGTCGCCCAGCCCCGCGCACTGCCGCCGCCCGTGCCCAGCTCCTCCGTCCCACGCCAATCGAACCGCCCCCATGCTCCTGGGCCGCGCGCCGCCTGGACCCCTGCCGTCGCCTGCAGAGCGCCCGCGCGCTAGCCTCCGCACCTACGGTCTCCGCGCTGCTCCTCGCGCTTGGGGCCCAGCCGAGCCGCTCCCGCCATGCGCCGGTGCCCGCAGCGTGGCTCCGCCTGCGCGCCGCTAGCCGCCAGCCGCGCGCCACTCCGCCAGTGCCACTCGCCAGCCCCTGTGCGCGCCTCCTGTGCCGCCGGCCGCTGCTCGCCCAGAGCCGCTGCCGCCATGGAAAAGAGAGAGGGGAAGAAAAAAAACAGGAGGAGATAAGAATGGAGCCAAGAAAAGATGTGCTGCCGGTGAGGATAAACAAACAGAAGGGAAGCGTCAGGATAAGGAAGAGAAGAAGAGAAGAACAGATGGACTTTCCCAAGGACCTAAACGCAAATACAGAAAACTGCAGGGGCTTGACTGTAAAACAAAATTTTCCGTTGATTTAAAACCCAAATGAAGAAATGCCCAAAACGAAAGTTGGAGAGTTTTTCAAGCTCTACAACATTGCTTTAGGGCCCAAGTTCAAAAACTTAAAACTTATATTTTTACATGTGAATCTTTGAACAAAAGTCGGATTTGAATTACTTTTGTCCTAGAAATGTATTTCATAAAATTTCAGGACTTAAATGCAAGCATTTATGACACGTCATAATGACGGGATAAACTCGTCATAATGATTGGATAGACGTGTCATGATGACTTGCATCTTTTACACTTTAGTCCTAAGAAATTTTGAAAGTTACTTTTGTAAATCAAACATTTGCATAAAAGGACTTGTACTTTTATAAAATTACATAAATACCCTTATTTTCACCATTTTACCCAAAATTTTTACACACTTCAACATACATATTTCAATTGAAACTTTTGGATAAATATATATATTTTTTACAGGGTATAAAGAAAGGAAAACATATTTGCAAAACTACCCTTCACTCATTTGAAATTACCCTTATCCAAATACATTTTACAAAAACAACCCTAGGTTTTTCTGTAATTACAAAAATACCCTTTTTACTTGCACTTTCAATTTTCAAAAGCTTCACACAAACATATGCAAGCTTTACACTTAACAAACACATATTTCACACTAACAAAATATATGCCTAGCATTACAAATACACGAACTGTCACATTCTGCTCATTGTTCTTGCGTGCTCCGCGATCATTGTTCCTGACTATGGATGCAATGGTCGCACCTTGCTTTGTTTATGTTGATAGATCTAATATGTTATGGCTAGTTTCTATTTATTAGGGATTTAGCTCGATATGTGCATGATTAGGCCTTGCAAACGGGTTGAAAGTTCCGGCAGTATGTTAGTATCGGATCCTAGCCTAGGTAGAGGATTCCTTAGGAATCGGCTCTTTAGCTGTTTTTAGGGTCCCTGTTTAGGTTGTTTGTCTTGATGCTTTGCGTATTCGTTAGGCTCAATCATGTGTAGGATGTTCCGGTCGTGTAGTGAGGGCTTAGTTATCGTGGATTGGATTAGATCGATATCTATAAAGCAAGTTTCATCTCATTATTGTTTACATACGTTATTTAACCCGAAGGTCCGATCCGGTATTGATGCAATCGGCTCATTACAGCCGATACCGGGGAGGAGTGATGAGCCGATCACGGCTCGGACTAACCTTTACAAGTGTCTGTGCTTACAGGAATTTCACGAATCACACCTTCCTGATCAGGTACAGGATCAGGTGGCACGCCTAGCGACTCCAAGCCAGGGTGTGCGCCAGATCGCTGGGCCGTTGACCGAGGGACCGGGGCCCGCCAGCCGTCCCGGAAGCCTCCCGGCTCCTCGTGTTGCCTATCGTTGCTTGCCGGTGGGTTTCAATCGACAACACATTCTGGCACGCCCGGTGGGACCGTCTTCATCGATTTCGTCATCGGCGTTTGCATCTTCTTCATCGACTTCGTCATCTTCATCGGCTCTGTCAGTAGAGGTCGGCAGGATGTCAAGGGACGATCCGATCACTTACGAAGAACTCTCTGCTGAACATAAGCAGAAGTACGATGAAATCAAGACTCAGTTTGAAGCCGATCTCATCGGCTCTTTCGAAAGGACTCGCAGCCATGGCATCAGGTGGAAGGGATTTTCACCTGAAGGTGCTCTTGATGGGGTAGATTTATCTATTCCATCCGAAGATCGTACTAGAGCGCTACGTCAGGAAGTGAATTATGCGGTGGCTCATTCATTGCACCGACATTCGGAAAGTTTGGTTAATGCTTTCGAGCGTGTGGCTCTGCGTGTGGTCCAGGAGATTATGAAGCATCAACATTCCCCAACTGGACCTACCTTGGGGAGCCATAAGGGAGAATTGCCGTTCCAAACCAGACCACCGTTGCCTTATACACTTGCAGCTGCAGAATCTCATGGTGCTCCAGCTTATGTAGTTTACAAAAATAGTGGTGATCCCACGGATCACCAGTTTTTCAGCGAGCCACCCAAGGAGATCCCACATGGTTATGTGTGTGCGTATATACCAGACAGTAACAATCTGGTACGACCTATACAGAAGACAATTGGAGGGGTTTCTGGTGCTGATGCGGACAAACAGGCGTGGCTAGCAACTTACGCTACCGGGCCGAGTCATGACAGTATGCACTCGGCCCCTGGGTCACAGACAGCAGAGCAAATCAGCACTATCCTAAGGGATCAGTTCGGCATATTACCAAAGAGGAGAGCGATCGGCTATATTAAGCCGTATCCAGGAGATTATGATTTAATCCCGTTACCACCCAAGTATCGGCTTCCCGAGTTCACCAAATTCAGTGGGGCAGAAGGATCTAGCTCCATCGAGCATGTGAGCCGATATTTAGCTCAGTTGGGTATGATTTCTGTATCAGATCCATTGCGAGTAAGGTTCTTCTCGCAATCGCTTACAGGACCAGCCTTTGGATGGTACACGTCATTAGGTCCGGACTCCATCCGCACCTGGAAGCAGCTGGAGGAGCAATTTCATATTCAGTATCATTCAGAAGCCGCGGAAGCAGGAATTGCCGATCTGGCGCAGCTCCGACAGAAATGTGGGGAAACCGTAGCGGAATTTATTCGACGTTTCAGAGAGATGAAGAACAGGTGTTATTCAACACGGATCTCAGAAAAAGAAGCTGTCGAATTGGCATCAGTAGGATTATTAAAGCCGATTAGAGATCTGGCTTTTCAACTGGAGTTCACCTCTTTGGCGCATCTGGTCCAGAAACTGTCGACTTATGAGCAGCGTCATCCCGAGTTATACCAAGATAAGTTTAAGCGTCAAGTAGCGGTAGCCAACACGGAAGAAGCCGATGACTCGGAAGAAGAACTGGAGGTGTCGGTTGCTGAGTGGGCTCGTGGCGCAAATCCTGTGCCTTGTAAATGGCTGAAGCAAACTGGTCCTGCAAAAGGGTTTGACTTTGATGTGAGTAAAGTCGAACAAATTTTCGACTTATTACTAAAAGAAAAGCAGTTGAAGTTTCCAGAAGGACATAAGCTTCCCACGGCACAGGAGTTAAAAGGAAGATCATATTGTAAATGGCATGACTCCTTTACTCACGGCACGAGTGATTGCAAGGAGCTCCGTCGGCAAATCCAATCGGCTATTGAACAGGGCCGGTTGATTTTGGGACAGACCGCCATGAAGGTAGACACTCAGCCTTTTCCTGGTGTAAATATGGTGGAACATCATGATCAGTCTGCAAGGCGGCAGTTGGACTTCGCGCTCGGCATCAACATGGCAGGGATGGCGTAGCGATACCAGGCCACCAATAAAGAGGCTGACTCTAGCAATCGGCCCCAAAGGGAGAAAAAAAGATATGTTACAGAAGAGCAAGTAAGGTATGTAAGGAATCAACGTCCGACTTCTTCTGATCTTCTCAGGAAATATGAGTATCAGTAACAGCAGTGCCTCCGGCGGGAATCTGAAGATGAGGAATATGAGCATCACACCGGGAAACGTTTGAAGAAGCATGAGGATGCTCGTGATCATTGGCACTGCCCATTCTTCAGGTACTGTTGGGATTCCGGTATGAACCGATTGCCTACTGTTAGGGACTGCCCAGAATGTGGATCTATGAAGACAGAGGCAAGGGAATCGGTTTTCGGACGGTTAGGACCTGTGCCAACTCAGCAAGAGCGGGTTCGATCACCACGAAGGGAAGATGAAGAGGAGGATAGGTATCATCGCCCACGTTGGTGCCCGGATGGACTAAACCGTTCACAAAAGCGTAGGGTTCAGAGGCTACGGAGCTTGGAGGAAGCCGAGGCCAGATACATCGAGACATTGAAGAAAGCGCGACCAGATCTGGCAGAATAGGTTCATTATGTGCAGGAAAAGAAACCGCGCGCTTCAAGGAAAGAATGGCGACCCAAGTCAGCAAAAGCCGATAAGAAGGTATCGGCCGACACGCACATGGTTTTTGTGCTTCCTGCAGAATTCCATGCCCGGACCTATGAAGAGCCGTCGGTGGCCCAGCTTGATTTGGGACCACGGTCGGTGATATTCGAGAAGCCGCAAGCCAAGAATTACAAGCATTTGAAGGCATTGTATCTCAAAGGGTATATCAATGGTCAGCCCGTTAATAAAATGCTGGTGGATACAGGAGCGGCAGTCAACATTATGCCATATTCAGTTCTGCGCCGATTGGGGCGATCCACCGGAGACTTGATCAAGACCAATGTCACGTTAAGTGACTTTAACGGGCAAACTTCATAAGCTCAGGGTGTCCTAAGTGTAGATCTCACCATCGGGAGCAAGACCGTCCCGACTTCCTTCTTCGTCGTCAACAGCAAAAGCACCTATAATATTTTACTCGGCAGGGACTGGATCCACACCAACTGTTGTATCCCCTCAACAATGCATCAATGTTTGATCCAATGGGATGGAGATGAAGTGGAGGTAGTCCAGGCAGACGACTCAATCGAGATTTCGCATGCTGCTATGAGCATCTGGGATGCAGAGGACCAAGAGCCAATTTCAGGGATAAGCTTAGAAGGGTGTGATCGCATCGAGGCTACAAACAACGGAGTAAGGCTGGTCTTATCCACTGGCCTTACAGAATAGAAAAGTTGCATGAAGAGCGTCACGATAATGCACCCATTGAGGCCGATTCGCGCAATCGGCCCCCAAAAAATGAATTTTTGGTGACAGGTGTTTTACATAGTGGTCATGGGATGGCCGGCACTAACAGCCGACCTGATTCTTTTCATAAGAACTTGGAAAATAATGAAATATGTGTATTGGCCGATACTAACAATCGGCTGGAAATCGTTTTGTTATCTTCTTTTCCTATCTGCAGCATTGATCTAACGGAGGACGGGAAGTTAGGATATGGCTTCACATCGGCTGATGAACTTGAAGAAATCGATATTGGTCCCGGGGATAAGCCGCGACCAACGTTCATTAGTAAGAAATTGCATCCGTCGTTGCGAGAGCCGATGATAACTCTATTGAAGGAATACGCCGATTGCTTTGCCTGGGATTATACGGAGATGCCTGGGCTCGATAGGAGCATAGTGGAGCATCGGCTCCCTCTCAAAAGTGGATTTCGACCGTTCCAACAACGGATACGTCAGATGAAAGCCGACGTCTTGGTCGAAGTAAAAAAGGAAATAGAGAAAATGATAGAAGCCGGATTTATCAGGGCTTGCAGATATGCCGAATGGATTTCAAGCGTCGTACCCGTACAAAAGAAAGATGGCCGATGGCGGGTTTGTGTGGATTTCAGGGATCTTAATAGGGCCACTCCGAAAGATGAATATCCAATGCCTGTTGCAGAAATATTAATCAATGCAGCTGCCGGCCACAAGATTTTAAGTTTCATGGATGGTAATGCTGGGTACAATCAGATTTTTATGGCCCCCGAAGATATACACAAAACAGCGTTCAGAGTACCCGGAGCGGTGGGGCTATTCGAGTACGTGGTTATGACCTTCGGATTGAAAAATGCCGGTACAACATATCAGCGTGCCATGAACCACATCTTCCATGACCTAATCGGCAATCTGGTAGAAATCTACATCGATGATGTCGTGGTAAAGTCAGCATCAGTCGAAGGGCACCTGGATGATCTACGGCGAGTTCTGGAACGAACCAGAAAATTCGGGCTCAGGATGAATCCGAAAAAATGCACCTTTCGTGTAACAGCTGGGCAGTTCTTGGGTTTCCTGGTTCATGAAAGAGGAATAGAGATTGGCCTAAAAAGCCAGGAGGCCGTGCGTACTATGGTGCCACCCACTAACAAGAAGGAACTCCAGCAACTTATTGGTAAGATTAACTTCGTCAGGAGGTTTATTTCTAACTTATCTGGGCAGATTGAACCCTTTATGGAATTGGTAAAAATCAAAACCAATGAAGAGTTCCGCTGGGGGGCAGAACAACAACGGGCATTCGAAGAAATCAAAGAATATTTGTCGAGACCACCTGTGTTGGTGCCACCCCAGCAAGACAGGCCATTTTACATATATTTATCGGTCAGTGACACCTCAATTGCTTCGGTGGTAGTACAATTATATGATGGCAAGGAGAGGGTGGTGTTTTATCTCAGCAGAAAAATGTTGGACGCCGAAACAAGGTACTCTGACATGGAAAGACTTTGCCTTTGTTTATTTTTTACATGCACCAAGCTTCGTCACATCCTGCTATCGGCTGAGGTAATCATCATCTGCAAATCGGATGTTATAAAACATATGCTATCGGCTCCTGTGTTGAAAGGCCGATTGGGAAAATGGATGTTTGCATTATCGGAATTCGACATCCGATATCAACCCGCGAAGGCAGTTAAAGGGCAAGCATTGGCAGACCTCGTTGCTGAGAGGGTCAATACCAACATAGCAGCGCTTTCTATACGAGCCTGGGCTATGTATTTCGACGGATCCGCCTGTGGAGATGGATGTGGAATCGGCATCTTGCTGGTATCACCTCGGGGGGCAACATACTCTTTCTCAATTAGGTTACCTGCCACTTGTACTAATAACCTTGCAGAGTATGAGGCGGTGCGTAAAGGCATGGAATTGCTTCTGGAGGCCGGAGCTGAAGCCGTAGAGGTTTTCGGAGACTCTAAATTGGTGATCTCCCAACTCACAGAAGACTACAGGTGTGAAAGTGAGCTATTGTTTCCGTTGTGGATGCAATGCCAGGAACTGATAGCCCAGTTCAGGTATATAAATTTTTATTGGATACCTAGAGCTCGGAATGCAGAGGCCAATGATCTCGCGCAGCTGGCTTCAGGATACAAAGCCGATGGATAAAGACATCAGGTGTATTTCCTGGATCAGGGAGATTGGAGAGCCGATATCTTCAACTACTTGAAGGATTCGGCTCGGGGGGCACCCAGGAAGATACGATATAAAGCCATGAGGTACGTCCTGATAGGAGATGATATGTTTTACAGGACCTTGGAGGGGCTGTTGCTCAAATGTCTAGGGCCGCCGAGTCCAATCGGCTCCTGCATGAAGTTCACGAAGGAACGTGCGGGACTCATCAGGCAGCTCACAAGATGAAATGGCTAATCAGGCGGTCAGGATACTACTGGCCCACTATGCTTGAAGATTATTTTAAGTATTATAAAGGATGTCAAGCATGCCAGAAGTTCGGAAAAATCCAGACGGTGCCAGCGTCCGTAATGAATCCCATTGTTAAATCGTGGCCGTTCAGAGGCTGGGGCATGGATATGATCGGCAAAATCAATCCTCCGTCTAGCAAGGGTCACCAGTTCATTTTAGCTATCACAGATTATTTCACCAAATGGGTGGAAGCCGTCCCAATGAAGTCAGTAGCATCCAAAGATGTGATTCAGTTCGTCAAGGAACATGTTATTCACAGATTTGGGATCCCACAAACCATAACAACGGACGGTGGCTCAGTTTTTATTTCAGAAGAATTCAAGAAGTTTGCTGCTGATATGGGTATCAAGCTGATTAGGTCATCTCCTTATTACGCCCAGGCGAATGGGCAAGCTGAAGCATCCAATTAGAGCCTTATCAAATTGATTAAGAGGAAGATCGATGAATATCCCAGACGCTGGCACGAAGTCTTGTCAGAAGCCTTATGGGCATACCGAATATCTTGTCATGGGGCGACAAAACTTCCCCTTATCATTTGGTCTACGGGCAGGAAGCCGTGTTACCGTGGGAGGTTACAGCCGGGTCCAGGCGCATAGAATTCCAGAATGACCTATCCGCTGAAGAATACGCTACTCTGATGAGTGATAATGTGGAGGACCTCACGGAACTCAGGTTATGGTCACTAGAGAAGATTAAGGGGAATAAGGCTAAAGTAGCCCGTGCATATAATAAAAAGGTCAAGCCAAAGGAATTTCAGGTAGGAGACTTGGTTTGGGAAGCAGTATTACCGTTGGGAACCAAAGACGCAGCGTATGGCAAGTGGTCCCCAAACTGGCACGGACCGTATAGGGTTGACCAGGTCCTACCCGGGAACGCATACATGCTCGAAGAATTGGACGGCGTCAAATTTCCAGTAGCAGTCAACGGCCAACACCTAAAGAAATACTTCCCAAGTATGTGGGCTAACGAACAGTGAAGCTGATGGCACCCATCAGGCAAGAAGCCGATGCAACCAGCAGGCTAAGAAGGGGGGCGAAGGCTGAATCAACGGCGTTGGCATTGGCAAGACAGGAGACGGGAAAAGGTCGATAAGCGTTGATCGGCCCGTACGCTAATAGAAAGGATTAGAACAGCCGATGCGGTGCCATCGACTTTTAGAAGTTTTGCTTATGGCGATCAAGCATCACAAATTATCAGACAGCCGATGTGTCGCCATCGACTCTAGGTTCACTACATGAAAACACAGTGGGTTCACTACATAAAGGTACAAAGTTTATCTTAAACAGGACTACTGAAGGAAAGCGTCTATAGCAGCGATAGCATCAAGGCGGATGCGGTCGACCTCAGCAAGTACCGCTTCATCCTCTTCGTCCACCCCCGGCACCACTTGTTTGCTCAAGTTGCTCAGCTCGGCCAAGTCCGTCTTCAGCTCGGAAGTCAAAGCTTCTGCCTCCTGCTTAGAACCCGCAATGAGGTCCTTTTCCTCCTGGATGCGCTGCTTGGTGGCCCGGACTTTGGCTTCAAGATCTTCCAGTTCTTTCTCCAAGAGGCGAAGCCGATGGGCAGAAGCAGATGTGTTGACCTTTGCGTCGAGTGCGGCCTTCTTCTTGTTGATCGACTGACACATCTCAGCGATGATGGTCCTTAGGAGTGATTGGGAACGCCGAGTCTCGATCCTGCGGCGAGCTTCTGCCACTTTTGCTTGGAAGGAAGAAAGGTATCTGGCCGGCAAGAGCTTGGCCTGGAGGCTCACAGGGAGCTGGGAACTGACCTCGTCAAGGATCTGTTTAACTGCACTGGAATCTTGAATCAGGGCGGAGATCGGACCCGACAGAAGATCCTTCACGCGGAGGAGCCGATCGGCAGTGCTGGTCAGGCCTGAGGGAGAGTCATCGGCTTCCAATATGGTCGACCCAATCGTGGCAGGATCAAACGCGAGGAGCTCTGAAAGATCCAGGTTCTGGAGGAAAAGAGGGTAAGCAAGGCGTCGCGGGGAAAGATCAAAGTAATTGCGAAGAAAAGCCATACTTGTCCTAAGAAGGAAGTAGCGATGGCCAACGAAGGGACAGTCGGCTCCCGGGGGTGCGTCCTTTCCGAAGGATGAACGATGGCGGCAGAGGCTGCATGAACCGCACTCCCGGAAGAAGAGGCGACAGCCGACGGAGCAACAGTCGGCTCCGCGAGAGAGACAGCCGATGAGACGTCGGTCGGCTTCGCGGGACGTACCTCTCGTACAGGGGAATCGGCAGTGGCTGAGGCAGTAGAGGGTCCTTCCAAACAGGGGCCAGCAGGGGATGAAGTTACGATCGGCGCCTGCGGGCCTGGCGAGGCAGTTGGGACAACAGCCGATGTGGAAGGATTCTCTAAGATTGTCGCGCCGGGATCACGGAGAGTGATCATGGCCCTGATGGGCGCATTTATGTCCCCTGGCACCTCTGAAGCTGAGCCCTTCTGGCATGGGGCCTCCTCCCCGCTGGAGACTTCTACGCCGGCAGGCTATAAGAGAAGGAAGTATCGTTAAGGAGATATGAGCAAAAGTCCGATTGCAAAGCGGGAGGAGGGGCCAAACCTGGATGGTGACTGGAGATGATGGAACAGGGTAAGACGGCGTAGCTTCTTTCCGGACCTTTCTGACAAGAATTTTCCTCGTCTTAGCGCGAGCCCGGGGGGCAACAGCTTCCGAAAGTCGCTTTCGCTTGGGGGTTAGCTTAACGGTGCTCGGCTGAATCTGCATCACGCTTTTGGAAGGAGGAGGTGCACTCTTGCCGAAGAGGACCACAGGAGCAACCGCCAGGAAGCAAAAGGGCGACCCATCATCGTTCATCGGCTCTGGGCCATCTTCTTGCTGCAGAAACAGAAAATGGATTCAGGAGGGGTCTGGTAAAACTTAAAAGAAGAAACGACAATCAAGGCGGTACCTCTTCGGCGGGAATATCATACTCAGGATGGATCTGCTGCAACATCAGGCCCAGAGCTTTTCGGAAAATATGAGTTTTCCACATCGACCACCATTCATCGAAGTCAACAGCCGAAGAAGTAAAGGAAAGATTGGCAGGAACAGATAAGGGGAGGTCTGTGAACAGGCTGTAGCACCTATGGGTGGTCAAGGCGTTAGGAAGGTCCACCCTGTTTGATGTCAACAGGTGGAGAAGGAAGTGGGGAGGCACCTGCGCAAGACCGAACTGCCGGGCTGCTACGACCGGCTGGTAAAACTCATAACCACGCTTGAGGATCCGGTTAGAGGTACTCATGCCAACTGGGAGAAGACAGGGCCGAACCATGATGGAGTAAAGGCGCCTAGTATCGGCATCATAGGCAATATCGGCTAATCGGAAGGTAGTCGGGTTCTCGAAGAGCTCAGAATCGGCATAAGGGAGGAAGTTTGGGCTGTCAAGGCCTTTGTAGAAAATCTTGAACTAATGGGAAGCATCTAAAGGATTCAGTTTCCCGCCAGGGAGACTGTACAAGGCCTGCCCGAAACTAGTACACCTAATCTGTCTCCCATTCAGATCAGGGAAGGAATTGCCGACTAAGGAAGGGAAATCAGGGTCAGAACTTTGAAAATAAAGACGAGCCCACAACTGGATGAACCACCATGGGCCACCGGTTCTGATTTTTCTTCTGAGAAAGAAGGCTGGAAGTCATCAAATGGAGATATCTGAAAAGTTCCCCGAGAAATAGTTTACCAAGGCCAACAGATTGACCCCTGGCCAGCTCATAAGCCAAGGAGAGGTAGTTCTTGGTTGGGGCGAGGGAAGGGCCACAGAAGAGGAAATGTTCGAGCCATAGGTTCAGAAAGGCTGTGTGTTCCTTCTCCGATACAGGGCCCTTGCTTTTCTGGTGTTGGCTCAGGTATGTGCTCCAGTTAGTGCACTCGGTCTTGGAAGACAGTTTATAAGGGACTACAGGGAGGCTGTAAGCAGAGGGGCAGGCTGACGATATGTCCAAGCCGGTAATCATCATAACGTCTAGCAATGTTGGTGCTAACGGGCTGTGCCCGAAGAGAAAACAATTCAAGGAGTCAGACCAGAAATAGCCGATGGTCTTCAGAAGGTTCTCATCTTTTTCGAGGGGAGAGAGGGACAGAGATAGAGCATCGGCTATCCCGATGGATTCCCATAAGGGTGGTAAGCGCTCGCTACTCTGTTGTACCAAACTATCCAGTTTTCAGGTGGATTTGGCCAAGCGCGGAGGCTGTCCGACCAAGATTCTAGGTCTATGCCCTGACTCACAAAGGGGATCCGATTGGCTTCACAAGAAATCAAATCTATGGGTTTCTCATAGGAACGAGGCCAAGGCAGAAAGAGTTGGGGGAAGAAGGGTGCGGCAAGAAGATATCGGAAGCCTGAAAAAAACCCCAAGAAAAACAAGATTGCCGAGGGAGGAATTAATTAACCGCGCAGTAAAACTTGCAGATGCTGTGTTAAATTAATGGGGGTCGGAGTTCACCTTCAGGCCGAAGACGGCGGCGGCGGTGCGCGAAGACTCTGCCATCGGGAATCCTGAATCGAGATCTTGGAGGGTGGATCTAGGTTTGGCGGCGCAAGATCGGATTTGTGTCTCAAGGGCCGGGGAGGATCTTGCGGCTAGGGTTTGAGAGCAAAGGGGATCGGAGTTGATCTAGATCCCAGAATCTTTAGAGATTTGCGTTGGTGAAAGGCCAGCGGAAGGGTGAAGTAAATTGAAGAGTTACTTCGGATCCGAATCGGTATATTCTAAGGCCGATGCGTTGCCATCGGCTCTTAAAACAGACAATTGCGCACGAGAAGAGTTGCCAATACAAAAATAAATTTCATTCACAGTGAGACAGTGAATACAAAAGAGGAGCTAACTACTCCTAAGAGTGGCCTAATGGGGATACCACGACCTACCACCAGTATACGCCAGAGATCTTGCGGCGCTTGGGCGACGGAGCAATGCTAGGGGCCACTATCGCGCTATCGCTGCCGCTGTCGTCGTCGTCTCCGTTACCGTCGCTGGGGAAGCTGTCATCGCCTTCGGCTCCTGCGCTGCCGTCGGAAGTGTCGTCCGATGACCTGCCAAGAAGGAAGGTACCTGCCATCGGATCTTCCTCGGAGGAGAAGGAATCGGCTCTTTCCTCCGAGGAAGAAAGGTCTTCCCCCCAAGACGCGTCGTCTTCATCTTTCCTCCAGCTCGGCCCCGAGGAGGAGTGTGAGATCTTCGCCATCAGTCAGGGATTCATCGTCCTCGACTGGTAATGAAAGTCCACTCCTCTGCGTCCCAATGCAGGGGGCACGGACCTCGTAAGCGGCGATTGGATCGTATTCCGGGGTTGGTTCTCGAGAGGATTCGGATTCATAGGAAATGGTGGAAGAAGCAGAAGAAGAAGAAGCCATGGTGAAAGAAGTGGGAGTGGTATGGCCGTAAGAGAAAGATGACTGGGGAAGTGGCCGTGGGTAAGTTTATAAAGTTAAATCAAGGGTAAGGTGAATCGGCATCGTGACAGTTCCTGAGGAGATTGGTACAGGGCGGTCATATCGGTTGGAAGTCGAAAAGGGCATATACGGATCAGAAGCCGAAGGGTCAAGGTGGTTTTAAAATAAATGATTTCGGAATTACCATCGCCGAAACCAGGGGGGCATGTGTTATCGCCATATTCTGGACGGGCCAGAAGTGGGCCAAGGAGCAAGATGGGCCTAGGAGAAGGTTTCGGCGCGATTACAGATCGGTTCCCGTACAAGTGTTTGGGAATAGTAAGGCCGTGTAAACTCAGGTTTAGGTAGTTAGGATTCGTGTTGTGTTTGATTAGGGTTAGTTAAAGAGGGCAAGTCTACGGGACTATAAATATGTACTATGAATAAACAAGAAAGAAGGATTCATTCATCAACAACTCACGGCGCATCGCCTCCCCTGTTCCAGGGTTTTTCCATCGGGTAAGTGCCATGTGGCCCCGATCACGCTTCGCGTGATCGGGGGCGCATTGCTCTGCCCGTTACTTCATGTGTTGCTCGTTCTGAAGCCTTGTAGATGGCGAGTAGCACTAGTTATCATAGCACGCATAGAGTAGTGTTATTTTATTTGTATCATGATCATGTTCTGCTCATTGTTCTTGCGTGCTCCGCGATCATTGTTCCTGACTATGGATGCAATGGTCGCACCTTGCTTTGTTTATGTTGATAGATCTAATCTGTTATGGCTAGTTTCTATTTATTAGGGATTTAGCTCGATATGTGCATGATTAGGCCTTGCAAACGGGTTGAAAGTTCCGGCAGTATGTTAGTATCGGATCCTAGCCTAGGTAGAGGATTCCTTAGGAATCGGCTCTTTAGCTGTTTTTAGGGTCCTGTTTAGGTTGTTGTCTTGATGCTTTGCGTATTCGTTAGGCTCAATCACGTGTTATGTTCCGT